>NW_027556098.1:358409891-359034891 GCF_003287225.1 Phascolarctos cinereus | reverse complement strand
TACCTCTCTCTCGGTCTCCTCTCTCTTTTCTCTCTTCCTCTCTCCCTCCCTCTGTCACTCTCCCTCCCTCCCTGTCTCTCTCTTCCTCTCTCTCTCCCCTTCCCTCTCTCTTTCTCTCTCCTCTCTCTTCCTCCCTCTTCCTCTCTTCTTCTTCTTCTTTTCTCTCTCTCTCTCTCTCTCTCTCTCTCTCTCTCTCTCTCTCTCTCTCTCACACACACACACACACACACACACACACACACACAATTTGTATAAAGTTCCTTGGGAGTGGGAACAGAGGATCTCTGATTTCAACAAGGAAGAATGGAAGTATGATTAAAGTGAATGAATGATAAAGTGGCTATTAAGTACTTACTATATGCCAATCATGTGCTGAGCTTTAGGGATGCAAAAACAGGCAGACATTGCCTGCCCACAAGCAGCTTTCATTCTAATGAGAGAACGTTGCCTTTCAAGGGATACTAGAAAGGGGGTGGGAGGTGATATGCCACACCCCTGATCTAGAAATGGCCAAGAAATGGCTGATGACCTGATTCCTGGCCAAGTTAGGCAAATACTTCCCTATCTGAATCCAAAGACCAAGGGAGCAGAGACAAAGTTGTTCTGGTGGGAGGGAATTGAGGATGATGGCTTAGTGGAGGCAGCACAATCCAGAATTATTTGAGGCACACAGAGGTTAAACAATTTGTACAGGGTCCCACAGCTAGCAAGTTGCAGAGGCAAGATTTGAATCCAGATCTTAGGATCCTAGAGTTAGAAAGGACCCCAGAGGCTTATAATGTCCTTTGGTTGAATATAGTAGAATATAGTAAGCTGAACCTTGGGCTTGGTGTCAAAAACCTGGATTTGAATCCCAGCTCTTTGACAATTAATAGCTGTGTGGGTAAATGATAAATCAGTTAGCTTCTCTTATCCTCAGTTTCCCCATCTGTGAAATGGGGATATTGATTTTGCCCTCTTATCCTTGTTATTCCCCACATCAGGGGGCTGTTTCAAGGCTTCAAAAGAGATAATTGATGTGAAGCCCTTTGTAGCTGGAAAATGCAGTATAGCTATCATCGAAGATCATACTTTTGCTCATTTCCCACAATGCTGAGAGTGGTATTGAATGCATACTAAGTGCTCAATAAATATATGATTGATTTAATAATATAGTCCTGGAGACGTTCTCCTTTGATATTATCTCAGAGCCTATTGAACTGGTCTTTGGGCTGTAAAACATGAAAACTGAGGCTGTAGGAGAAGCAGCTTGTTCAAGGTCAGGCAGGGAATTCAGTAGCAGAGCCTGACCTAGAACCCAAGTGTCCTGACTCCCTGCCAAGGTCTCTTATCTATGAGGCTGCTGGGACACGGAGTGACAAAGACAGCCTCGCCAGGACAGCCCAAAAGGCGAGGCTCAGCGGCCTTGAGAAAGGCAGATTGGTTTCTCTAAGAAAACAATTCCCTAAAAAAGAAATTCCCTTATTAATGTGATTATTAATCTGGAAAAAAATTCACCTCTCAATAAAATGAATATATGACAAGACAGATGTAATAAACCTGGTTAGAATTTATGATGTGCCCGGGCAGCGTTTTTGCGCGAGATAATGTTCCCCAGTAATGTTGATTTGCCGGATGAGAACCATGTAATCTATCCTGTCAGTGTACATAAGAAATGTTATCTGTGTGGGGGATGACTGATGGCCTCATGAAAGCTGGCAGGGAAACAAATAAAACTATTTGGTCCTTAAAAAAATAATAACCTAATGATCATGTCTCTGCCTGTGTTTGACAGGGGAGAGTGGCTGAGGCCCAAATCTGTGGCCGGGGAGCAGCTGCTTGGCAGTTCTGTTCCGTATGCTCCAGGTGCTAGAAAGTGGGGGGAAGAAGGAGGGGGAGGGAGCAATAGAGTCTCTCCTGAGCATTCAGGGACTTAGCTGCATTCTACCCAAGGCCAGCCTTGCTTTGGTTTCTGATCCTTCAGTCAAGCTGGAACTAGGGAGGGCAAGACAGGGTTTTGCCTCTGGGTACATGTCTGGGGAGGGGAAAAGGTCAAGCCTTTGGAAGGGAGGGGACACTTCTTCCCTGGGGCACTTGGCATCCCTGGACTTCACTGCCATGGGTGGCAGATCTATCCCTAGGGCCATTACCTTCAGGGTCCTATTACTCAGTGCATCTCTCCCAGAGCTTGCCTTCCCTCCTCCCTCCACCTAACACTTCACGGGGGGTTAGGGTTGGACTTCATAGGGCAAGGGGCAGGTCCCCCCCCCACCCCCGGTTGGAAAAACTGGGCTCACAGTCAAGCTGTACTCTGGACAATCCCTCGCCCTCATTTTGCTGTTTTATTTGCCATAAGTGAAAAAAATTATCTCCAACTGAGTATATCCCACATAACCTTGAAGTTCTGATTGCTCCTGAAATCAGAATCTAACTGCTAGAAGGACCTTGGGCCATCCAGTACAAGTTCTCACCCAGTGCAGGAATCCTATCTGCAGCCCTCCTGACAGGTGGTCTCCTAAACTCTGCCGGGACTCTGCTTGGCTAGGATGTTTTTGGATAGAGTGGGAAGAATATGAGGTTTGGAGTCAGGAGATCTGAGCTTGGATCCTAGTACTCAGAGCTGTGACTGGGGCATTACTTTTAACAATGCTGAGCCTTGGTTTCTTAGTCTGTGGAATGGGATTATAATACTGCCCCTTCCTGCCACACAGAGTTGCTGCATAAAAGTATAAGCCTAAACAGCAATATTTTAATGCATCTGTGGTCTCATTGATGAGAGTGCCCTCTTGGACTGTGTTGACCCATAACACCACCATGCCCTCTCATCCTATGCAACTCCTGTCCTTGTCTTCTTGCAAATACTCCTCAGGGGGTCAACCCAACCAACTGGGCACCTCCCTCTTGATCTCTGGACATTGTGTGGATACCAATGAAGCCTTTATATAGCCATAAAACACTATATAAATGTCAGCTGTTATTATAATTTCAGTGATGGAGAGCTTATGACCCAATGAAGCAGTCAATTTCATTTCTGTAAGACTCTAGAGGGGCATAGAGTCCAGAACAATGGAGGTGATTGTCTAGGTCTACCCTGTCCTTATTCCATATAGTTAGTAAGTGGCAAATCCAGCATTTCAACCTCTCTTCTCTGACCCCAAAGCCAGTAATCTTTATCCTATATCTAGGGGTGTCATGAGGCTCAAATGAGAACAGGGACATAAAACACTTCGCAAACCTTAAAGTGTTATTCAATGTCAGTTATAGTTATTGTTAGTATCACTTTTATTAGCTAACAGTCCCTGAGCTTTCTACTACCTTCTTGCTGAGCTCAAGCCATTTTTATAGAGCAATGGAGATGGGGTAGGTGGTAAATGTTTAACAACCAGATTGGGGATGGGGGAGAGATGTATATGAACATCTTAAAGATGCGCATTATTAACACTTTCTTAAGTCTAGACAATCCACAAACCATAAGTCAAGCCCTAACTTCTAGCCTTTGCTGATTTTGGGGGTGTAAATGCTCACACGGAAAAGTTAACAGTTCTCACAAGCCCATTAGAGCTGAGTCTAGTATATGCAGCCTGTATCCCTTCGCCATTTTCTGCATATGTGACATTGGGTAAATTCTCTGGGCCTCCTTTTCCTCATTTTTAAAAAGAGAAGGTTAGAATCAGTGAGATTTGAGCTTAAGTTCCAAATCTGTGTGACTGTGGATAGATCACTCAATCTCTCTCTGTCTTGGTTTCTTTACCTCTAAAATGGGGATGTCAATACATGCATTACCTGCTTCCCCTGGTTGTTGTGAAGCTCAAATGAGATAATCTATATAAAACACATGGCAAACCTCAAAGCCTATATCAAGTCCATTTCCAAGCCGGGAGTGCACTCAGTCCTCATCCTTGCCTCCTAGAATCTCTCTTCCTTCCTGTTCAAACACCATTCACTATATGAAGTCTTTCCTGCTTTCCCCAACTGCCGGTGCCTTCTCTCCCAAATGTGTGTCCAATCACTCTTGTATTCATACGTATTCTCTTTATATGTATAACGGGTGAAGGCCCAGTCCTTAGAGCATGTGTTATATAATATGGCCCCTCTGTTTTGAACTTACATGGAAGTTGGGTGTCTGCTTCAAAATATGTGTAATGGAAGGGGGAAATTGCACCTCTGTTCGGGAGGATGTTTTTATAACTTCTATCTTTTGCTACATCTTAGCAAATATCTCTTCACAAAATCTATTTGTTATGAATTGCTTAATTGAACTTCAGGAACACAGAAAGGGGCTTGTATGTGATAGTACTAGAAACCCCAACCCTTCAGGGTTACCTGATGATTGAGCCCTGAAGGGATAAGTAGTCAGCTGCCCTTTTAGCAGGGACCCAACCTGCTAGTATGGGTGGATTGGGGTTGGGAGGATAAAGCCCAAAGAATGCAACATATTCATTCTGGATATAATATATATAATGTTTACATAGAATAAATATGCTGCATCCTTCTGGCCTTATCCTTCCAATCCTAACTTTTATACATATATACACATATGTATGTATACACACATACCTATATGTGTGTGTATGTACACACATATACCTGTAACATACATATGTGTGTATATACCCATACATGTGTGTGTGTGTGTGTGTGTGTGTGTATATATACACACACACACACACACAACATATATATTTATATGCAAATGTCTCCTCCATTAGAATGTAAACTTCTTTAGAGTAGGGTCTATTTTGTTCATTGTATTTATATCCCCTGGGTCCAGCATAGTGCTTAGCACATAGTAGGCACCTAATAAGTGCTTGATTAATTGAGTTATTATGATAATTATTTACATATGTTATGTCTCCCCTTTTAGATTTCAAGGTCCCTGTGGGCAGGGACTGTGCATTATTGATTTCTGCACCTGGCCACAGAGCTTAGCACAGGACCCTGTACACAGTAGGGACTTAACAGATGTTTGCTGAATTAAATTGGGAAAACTGAAGGACTTTGTTCTGTATGGCTATAAATATGGATACGGCCTTGTGGCAAGTAAATGTTGATAAAAAACAAACCAAAACAAACTTGGAACGTTCTTTTCACATGCACAGTTTGGTTTTTATGTAAGTTATTTATTCATTGTGTTTAGGAAGTCACGGGGCAGAACAAAAAGTCCCGTGAATGAATACTTCAGGGCCATATAATTCAGTGCCCTAACAGGTGTCCCTGCATTGCATGCCAGGCAGCTCCACCAGGAAGTGAGAGCGCCGAGTTAGAATGGTTGAAGAAGCAAAACAATTACCTAGAAAAACAGAGCTTTCCATTCTCAAAAGAAGAAAAAAATGGTGTACTCATGTTAATTTCAAAATACTTCCTTGTAATTGTCTGTAATAGGGACCTGGTGCATACTGTATAGTTCTTGTCATTGTTGTAGTCTTGATTATAATTTTATGCTCCCTATTTTGAAGCTTGTCTTAAGAGAGATTTGAATTCCATTATGATATTGAAACTGTTGGATCTTGTAAATGGGAATTAGTGCTTAGCTGTCAATACTGTAAGGAAAAAAAATACCATTCTGATGCCTTGTTATGGTTTGGAGATGACCCTGAATTATTAAAGGCTCTGCTGGGGCAAGGAGTAATCTCCATTGGGTCCTACCTAGCTGGATAGACTTCCAGTGTGGGCCAGGAGATGACCTGTGCTTTGTTGGGGGAGGGGACAGCCTATTTGAGGATGGAGAAGCTTACCACTAGGGTGTATGCAGTGATGAGTTCTCCAGCCACAGTCAGTCTCAAAGATGCAAATCTTTTACTAAGTTGGGGAGGAGTCATAATCTTCATCAGTGGAGGGAGTGCTAATGCTGGTATGACTCCAGAAGCTTGAAGCATTGAAGCAAGAAACATCTTTGGATCTAGTTCTGAATTTATGGAAATGGAACAGCAAACTACTTTCTAAATTGATTCTGAATGGAACCTCCAGTGATGCTACCTTGGACAAGTCCCTTCCCACTCCAGGGTTTCATTTTCTTCACCTGTAAAATAAGATGGTTGGATTAGATTAGGGGTTCTTAACTCTATTGTGTCATGGACACTTCTGGTAAGTCTGATGAAGCCTATGCAGCCCTTCTCAGAATAATTTTAAAAATAATTGAAGGAAATGCTAAATTTCAGTTAGAGGTTAGCAAGAATAAAGATGTAGCTTCCCCCTTCCCTCCCATCAATCCAAATTCACAGACCACCTGAAATTTATTCAGAGATCCCTTGGGGAGGAGTCTGTGGACTCTAGGTGGGTTGTTTGGCTGGCTGTTGTCCTTCATTCTCAAAGAGGACCAAAATGATCTATGTTAAAATCAAGTTACAATGTGTCTGGCTGTGGCTGATCAGACCAACAGGGGCTCAGAAGCTCTGCCACAGGTCAGGCATGAATAGTCAATGTGAACAGCTGGAGTGGATTCTCTAAATCTGTGCATCTCAAGTTTCTTTTGAGCTGCTTCAATTCTGCTTTGCTCATAGAGTACAGCCCCTTCTCTGAAGAGGGCACTCCAAGCTGGGTGGTCCTGTGCCAGTATCTCCAATGTCATGCAATCAGTTCCAATTTCTAAGGTTCCTTCCCGAAATCCAAATTTCTATGAGTCTAACATACTAGTCTAATATACTAGCTTATTTTGTTCAGTTCTAGTTCCCATGTTTAGAGTTCTTTTTCATCTCAAAGAAAGTTAGGGGAGGGGATCATGAAATGGGGAGGGCATAGAGCACCCCACAAAGACTTCAAGAATGATCTTGGAAGCTCAATTCAACTTGACAAGCATTTAGGAAAAGCCTGTTATGTGCAAGATACTGCTCTGCTCAGTGCAGAGGTCACAATTTAAAACCAAAACCAATAGTCCTTGCTCCCAAGGAAGCTATAGTCTACTGGGAGAATTCAATGTGTACAATGATAAGTAAATATAATCTAATTGGAGAATAGCGTTGGGGGGGGATCATAGGATCATAGATTTAGAATGGGGAGGGACCTTAGAAGGCCACCTGGTCTACTCCTCTTGTTTTGTGAATCAGAAAAGTGAAATGCAGAGAAGATTGAGCAAACAAACAAACTTGCCCATGGTCATAGAAATTGGCAGAACTGGGATTCATTTGACTCCAAATCTAGCATGCTCTCTGGTGACACACCTTTGGTGGGTAGCACTGGAGAGGAGCCTTCAAGGAAGCTAAGGATTCTAAGAGATGAGGAGTGAGTACATTCCAGGGATGGGAGACAGCTTGGGCAAAGGGATGGAGCTCAGAGAAGCCTAGATTTAGAGCTTAGAGAACAACCCATTCATTTTACATATGAGGAAACTGAGGCCCAAAGAAGGAAAGTGACTTTCCCTAAGGTCACACATGTAGGAAGTGTCAAAGCCAGGAGTTCTTTCATAAAGTTGAATTTAGGAAAGAGAAAGTAGAACCTCTTCATTTGTAAGAATGGAAGGCGTAGCAGACTAGAAGTCAGGAGACCTGGGATCTAGTCCTAGGTGTGCCACTAAAAAACTGTGTGACCTCGGGAAAGCCATTCAACCTTTTCAAACCTCAGTTTCCTCATCCGTCAAAAGGAATAATCATATTTCCACCACCAGCCTCACAGAGGAGTTTTGAGGATCAAATGAGTAAATGGATGTGAAAGACAATATGAAACATTCTATGAAAGTGAGAGATTGTAATGAGGATTATTTTCTGGGCTGGGAGTCCCTGAGACAGTTCTGTCCTGCAGACCTGCCATTTGCAGATACTTAGCAGAAGCCGGTCCTATCCGAAGCCATAGGAGCTAGGTGTGTACCTGGCAGCAGATGTTCAGAAGAGCTACTCAGCAAGGAAGCTGCCCTTCCCATTCAGAAGCAAGGGCAGTACAGTGACCATGAGAAAAAAGACAAGATGGCCATCTCTTCTTGTTATAAAACTGTTTCTCTTCCCCTTTCTGCCCACTAGTGGGTCATTGCAAAGCTGCCTTCCAGGACTAAAACACCAGGAAAGCTTACTCATTTACCCCACAGAACTCTGCCCAGCAGAAACTGGTGGCTGGGTCCTGCCCGCTCCTTCTCCCCTTCCCCCCAATGTGAGTCTGTAGGTGTCCTCTCAGGTCAGCATCCTAGGTACTGACTAGTCCAGAGGAGGTAAGTCTTGTCCTTTGGGTCCCTAGGAAGGTGGATGTACTTCTCAAGCCTCTATGTTCAACCAGAAGGATCCAGAAGCTGGTCCTGATTGAATCAATCAACCGCAAGCATTATTAAATATCAATTACGTGCTCAGCGCTGTGCTAGGTATTTGTTGGAGATAATGGAGATATAAAGGCAGAGACTGAAAAAAAGTCCCTGCCCTCAAGGAGCCTGCACTTATGGGGGGAAGCAACATGTGCACATGTACACATATAAGTATATGCTATATACACACCTATGTGTAATGGGAAGACAGTAGACATTGATCAGGAAAGGCTTCAGGTAGGAAGTGGAACCAGAACAAAAACTTTCTTCTGCCTGGGACTGTCACTCTTTTGCTTTTGTATCATATAGTAGGTGCTTAATAAATGCTTGTTGATTGACTTAAAGTGACAAAGTTGTTGATTTGGAATGAGGCTGAGCTCCGGTTAGTTTATAGACCATGCAATATTATACATAATAATATAGTTACATAACTAAAGACACAGCAGTCTTTCTCCTCTTCCTCCCCTGAGCTATAGAAGAAAGTGGAGGAGAGGATGGCAGAGGGGTGAGATAGCTCAAGGTGAACACATTTTTATTGCTGTTCAGTCGTTTCAGTAATTTACAGCTCTTTGTGACTCCATTTGGGTTTGTTTGTTTTTTTGGCAAAGATACTGGAGTGGTTTACCATTTCCTTCTCCAGCTCATTTTATAGATGAGGAAACTGAGGCAAACGGTGTTAAATGAAACGCATTATTGGCCCTATGTTCATAAGACTCAAGTTAAAGCAGGTCTATTGTATTTACATAGCTCTTAGGAACTTGTTGTCAGCAACAGGGGGAGCTATTAGGAAGGATGCAATATCTCCACAAGAGGAATAAAAGAAAGAAAATACATTTATGAAGTGCTTACTGTATACCATGCACTGCGCACCATGCATTGAGCTAGAGATACAAAGACCGCGGCGTTCCTCCTTCCCCTCGGTGGGAGAAGCAACGAGAATAACAGCAGAATGCTTGGAGGATTTGTGATTTCATGCATGTGGCTACTACCTTCACCCATGTGTGTTTCACATCACAGCTCAACTGCAGCTATTTGATCCTGGAGGTAATAGGGAGCCACTGAGACTTACTGGACTTTGTGAGTTGCTATAGCTGAAAAATTCAACAGCCTGTGTCCGAATAGATGCATCTCCAGACTTAATGAGGCTGCACCTCCAAAAACAGTCACATGGATCATCACTGGGTCTAGTCTTGATGTCTTTTCTATTGGTGAGAAGCCACTATATCTAGGTGGTCCTTCCTCTGTGATTCACTGAGGCCATCTCCCTGGCAGGGCAGCCTGCCCCACTGCAGTTACTGCTGCTGGTACTCTCCCCTTGAGGGGCTGCTGGTCCACCCTGGGCAGTCCTGGCCCCCAGACTGTGCTTCACCTTGGCCAAGAATTCTTGCTACGCCAATATGTGTACCTTTCCTAGCTTGCTGGGGTAGGGGGAGGGAGACACACAAGCATTTATTCAGCACTTACTATGTGCCAGGCCCTTGCTAAATGCCTTACAAATACCATCTCAACAATCCAATTAGCACCCACCATTGCTTCTGGAAACGTTAGCTCAATCAACTTCATTCATCCTATGACTCCATTCGTCAAACCTGACTTTTCAGAACAAAACGCACTTCCCTGGTCATAACTCCCCTATATGTGTGGTTTGCCCCCCCCTTCTCCTCCTCCCATTAAAATAAAGGTTCATTGGGAGCAGGAACTCTTTCTATTCTTTTGTTCTTATGTCCCAAATACTTACTTAGAATAGTGTTTAACATAGTATTTGATAAATGCTCTCTCTCTCTCTCTCTCTCTCTCTCTCTCTCTCTCTCTCTCTCTCTCTCTCTCTCTCTCTCTCTCTGTCTCTCTCTCTCTCTCTGTCTCTCTCTCTCTCTGTCTCTCTCTCTCTTTCCTTCCTTCTCCTCCTCCTTCCTTCTTTCCTTTCTCCCTCCTTCTTTCTTCTCTCTTCCTTTCTTCTTTCCTTCCCCTCTTCTTCCTTAACCCAAAGTCACCTTAATGCCAGGGGTACCAAGGCAAGACTTCAATGGAGGAATAACAATTATTAGTAAGAGAATAAAAAGACGCTTCCATTTCTCTGGCACTGGGAAGTTTACAAAGCCTTTTCTTTACAATAATCCCTCAGCTCTAAATCTACGATCCCAATTATGGAGAGACAGTGTGATCTAGTAAACAGAGGGCTAATGCTAGCCTGGGAGGTGGGAAGACCCCAGGCTTCTGACGTTCTGGCTGTATGTGTGACCTGAGGCAAGCCCCGGAACTTCTCAGGGCCCCCCTGGCAACTCTATAAGGCTAAATTTGAGGGCAGCTGCTGATCTGCACAGCTGGAGGGGATTTCCTCATTGGTAATTTCCTACACTGAAAAAATACAACAGACTAGTTCCTCCTCTGCCCCATCTATTCCCACAAAGATCCTAAGAAGTCAGGAATGTATGTGCTGTTTTATCATTTGTAATATTTACCATTTGTAGCTGTGTCCAAGGGTGCTCCTGGGAGGTATAAAATCTAGGCTTACAGGACAGAAAACAATGAGTTCCTGAAGACAAGGTGGGAGTCTAATGTCAGATAGCCTATGGGATCAACCCCGCAGTATTACAACTTTTTCCCTAAGATAACGTGTCTCCTGCCAGGGCATTCTTCAGACTCTTTGTCAGTTGCTTTCTCAGAGGGACCTTTCAATACCAACCGTTGTGCTGGAGTTTTAAAGAATTTGGAACCATGAACAATGGATCTTTCTAGGAAAATGTTTCAAAATTCTGTGACTTTCTAGAGGAGAGGATGGGGGGATTCAACAAGGAGACGGTAGTGAAGGCAAGCTGATTATCTGAAACAAACAAACAAAAAAAGCCCTTCACTAACCACACAGCCCCAGCCATTCATTTTTCCCTTTCTACCCTCATTCCGCCTCTCATGTCTCAGACCTATTGAGCAGCCTCTCCATTGCTGGCTGCCTTGGTTAGCAGATTGAATCTGCCCTGGCTGGCTTCAAGTTGCTCTACCACTGAATGTTAGTGTGGGTTTGTGAGCCTAGTGGAGAATTATTAACTTGGTGTGATAGAATTATTTGCTTGGTATGATTGGGACAGCTGGGTGGCACAGTAGATGGAGTGTTGGTCTTAGAGTCAGAAAGACTTGAGTTCAAATCCATCCTGACTCTTCCTAGCTTTGTGACCCTAGTCAAGACCCTTAAACCTGTTTGCCTCAGTTTCCTGATCTGTAAAAGGAGCTGGAGAAGGAAATGGCAGACCACTGTAGTATCTTTGGCAAGAAAACCCCAAATGGGGTCATGAAGAGTCAGACATGACTAATCAACCAGACAACAATAACAAAATGATGGAAAGAGGGCTAGACTTGGAAGCAGGTGAGTCGGTGTGAATCTTGGCTCTCCCTCTTTCTAGGTATGTGACCATAGGCAAGTCACTTCCGTCTGAGCCTTTTTCACAGACTTTAGAAGTAAAGGGAATTTTTTTGATCTCATCTAGTTCAATTTCTCTTATTTTATAGATATGGGAATTTTGGCCAGAGAAGTAAACTGACTTATAGAGCAGAGTTGAGATACAAATGAATGGGATGTCCCAGTGAAGACTTCTCAGTGTAATTAAGGTAGTGAGTTCAGAAGGTAGGATAGACAGGGTTAAGAATAGATTACTGTAAGATCTTCTCTTTTTAGTGCCAAATATTAGCAGTTAAAATTTGTCTAGTTGTTAAGCCCTGCCCTGCCTTCTGATCTTATCCAGATGCACCTTTTGTCCCAAGCCCAGAAAACCCTTAAATGTTCAAGTTCCCTTATCTCCCTTTGATAGGGTCTTATTCAGATGTCTTTCTGTTCCCAGCATTATCTGTTCAATCCCTGAGACCTTCCAAAACAATTATAAATTATCTTCCTAACTGCACATTTTTAGCTGAGTTCATGGACAGCTGTGAGGGAGGGGGAAATCGAACCTTCAGGGTTATATAAACTAACTTCTACCTCTGCGGGTTGTCTCCTCTCATCAGAGCCATTGGTGCGAGGACACCCAAATCTCGAGATTTGAAATAATAATAATAATAATTATAGCTATAACAAATTAACTTTCTGTTTCTCCTTGGTCACCTCTGTGTTTTGTTTTATTTTTAATTTGAGTGGCATCCCACACACAAACCCAGGGCTCCTGACCCCACATCGAATGCTGTCTCTATTGTACCCCAGCTGCCATCTGCAATGTGGGGACTATAACAAGACACTGAATCTTCAAGAATTTGAATGGCTGCCATGTAGGAGAGAACTGACTCCTATTCTGTTGGACTCTAGAGGGCAGAAATGGGAGCAGTGAGGGAGTGGAAGTTACTGGGAGGCAGATTGGGCTGGATATAAGAATCTAATGGGGGCAGTTAGGTGGCATGGTAGATAGAGCACTAGGCTTGGAATCAGGAAGACTCATCTTTATGAGTTCGAATCTGGCCTCAGACACTTAGCTGGGTGACCTTGGACAAGACACTTCACCTCTTTGCCTCAGTTCCTCATCTGTCAGATGAAGTGGAGAAGGAAATGGCAAACCACTCCAGTATCTTTGCCAAGAAAACGCTAATGGGCTCACAAAGAGTCAGACACAACTGAAAAACGACCTAACAACAACGACGACAACAACAAAGTATCTAAGGATACTTGGAGCTTTCCCAAAGTGAGATGCTTTGCTTCAGGAGGTGGTGAGTTCCCCGTCTCTAGCTGTATCCAAGCAGATCCCTGATAAATCATGGGCCAAGGATCTGATAGAGGGGATTCCTTTTTAGGTGGGAGAAGCTTTTCCTTTCTAGCTCTGAGACTGTGATTCTGAATACTTAGACTACCTATGTCACAGGGCTGCTGCAAAGAAAAGTGCTTTGAAACCCATAAAGCTGAGTGGGTATGGAAGTGATGATAATTAGCCCCCATCATGCACATAGTAAAACACCAGAGTCAGCTCTCAGGTCATAAACCTCTGAGATAAGGACCATCTGCTTCATTCCAATAGCTGCTAGACACTTGATCATACATTAAGAATTGGAAGGACTCTTAGAAATATAACCAGCATTTACAGAGCACTTTGAGGTTTGTAAAGCTCTTTACAAATATCTCATTCACTCTTCACAACAACCCTGACAGGTAGGTGCTATTATTATCCCCATTTTATAAATGAGGAAACTGAGTCTGAGAGAAGTTAAGTGACTCAGCCAGGGTCGCCCAGCTAATCCTATAAAGCAGGATTTGAAATCAGGTCTTTCTGACTCCAAGTCTAATGCTCTCTACTGAGCAACCTTGCTAATTCCCTCATTTTAAGGATGAGGAATCTGAGATCCACAAAAGGGAAATGATTTTCACACGGGCACACAGGGAGTGAGCTGGCACTGCCCAGATTTGACCCCAGGTCCTTTGCCTCCCAAACTAGACTCTTTCTCTGCCTCTTCCTTGCATGTCTTCCTCCCAGATTTCCCCCTCCTTCTCCATTTCTGATCTTGGTAAAGCTTGCCACCCTCTCTGCTCCCTCTGCTTTCTGTTCAGACAACACAAACATACTTTACTATCATCCGAGGCAAAAGTGAGATGGGAAGGTAAATGAGAAGCAGGCTGTCAAATCAACCCCAAGGCTCAGGATAAATTACATCCTGGGTGATCCGCACCAGCATCCTCCCGTTGGCATGGAAAATTGAGAGCTAACCTACCCTCTTGTATTCTACATTGTGCTATTTAACTGGAAGGAACCAAGCCAAGTGGAAGACTATTACGAGTCAAACCCGTAGGTGTTTCTGACCTTTCTTTACTGCTTTCCATTGTTATTAGGAACAAGCTAGAATGTCTGAATTTGGCAGAGAAGCTCTCTCAGTTCCCCCTCCTCCCTTTCCCCATCCATGCTCTAACGATGGCCAGGGGGTTGAGCCCCAGGGGTGGGAAGGTCCATGCTCCCATCCCAGGGATCTGGTGCCCCAGCTTCAGTGATACACGTGCCTCCCCCTGCCCCCACCATCTACCAACTCCTGCAGGGCAGAAGGAACCTTGGCATCCCCCTCTCCCCACTTTGGAAAGGTTCTCCAGCCTGGTTACAGTGGGTGCTAGTGAGCACATTTGTTCAAAGCTGGGACAGGGCCCTACGTTTATCCTCATTATTAATGGATGGAGAACTGATCCTGGAGTCTGGAAGACCAGGGTTCAAATCCTGCCTCTGACACACAGGACTCAGGTCAAGCCAGGTACCTCTCAGTGCCTGAGAAAACTCTCCAAGATGGGGCAGATGTTAATCTCAGGAAGAGGGAGTTAATCAATAAAGCCACAGGCCTGATTAAAAATATCTAATAATAAATCACACTTAGGACCATAGGTTTAGAGAAGAAAAGTACTCTAGAGGTGATTAAATCCAATACCCCCATTTTCCAGATGAGAAAATTGAGACCAGGAGGGTTACGTGACTTGCCCAAAGTCAATCAATTAACGCACATTTCTCAAGTGACTACTAATGTGTCAGACATTGTGTTTGGTTCTGGGAATACAAAGGTAAAAGGAAATAGTCCTTGACCTCAAGGGGGTTACATTCTATCTACAGATCATGCAATATTGAGTGAGTGTGCTAAGTTTAGAGTTTATGGAGCACTTTTATCATGACAACTCTGTGAAGCAGGTCATACAAGTATTGGAAACTAAGGTAGCTAGGTGGAGTCAGGAGGACCTGAGTTCAAATCTGGCCTCAGACACATAATACTCACTAGCTGTGTGACCCTGGGCAAGTCACCTAACCCCAAATGCCTCACCAAAAAAAAATGAGGAAACTGAGGCTCATGAAGTTCCAGTGACATGCCCAAGGTCATATAGCTATGAAATGTTATAGGATTTGAACCCAGGTTCCTCATGACTCCAAGTCCAGGGCCCTTTCCACAATGCCATGGTACTCTTTTCTTGAGATTGCCCATACACGATATAGTCCTCCATGTAAAGGATGCTCAATCAATACTTTATCAAGAGGAGGTTACTAATGTCAGAAAGCCCACATCTGATTAACTCATGAAACTCTCGAAAGAATGATGGGTTTGGAATCAGGAGACCTAGACCTTTCACTTACTACCTATATGGCATTTGACCTTGACTCCCTAGCTCTCTGTACACAGAGGAACAACCTGGCCTCTGAAGTGTCTCCCAGGCCTAAATCTATCATCTTATTCTCATCTAAGTTTTCTTGACCTTGGACAAGTCCTTCAACCTGTCTAAGCCTTGTTTTTCTCACCTGTAAAACAAGGGGGTAAAATTAAATCACCGCTAAGGTCCCTCCCAGCCCCAAATCTATACCCCCCCCATGCTATTCTAGTCTAGGCTTTGTCATTGATTTACTGTGTGACAATGATCAAGTCCCTAGACTCTCCTGAGTCTGTTATCCTACCTGCAAAACTTGGAGATTGAACTCTAGATTAATTAATCAATCAATTAATTAATTAATTAAACCAGGCTTTAATGTCTAACATCTCCATTACTGGCAAGGAATGGGCTGGAATAAGAGTGAACATGAGAGGCAGAGAATACATGTGGAATTTGAAATGACTAGACAGTTTGGAGCAACCCGAAAGGTCACAGGTTTCTGCATTTGGCTGGCTACCGCAGTGTCTATTAATCGTTCTTTAAGTGAGGCTCATCAGTGAGGAAAGACTGAAGCCGCCGCCTTGTTCATCCCTGAGCCAGAGCTGGGGAGCTGCTGGGTTAATAACACCTTATTTAGCAGAAAATTCCAGACCACTGGAGCATGTTTCAGAAGAAGTTTGATTGGAGTGAGGATTGATGCTGATCTTGCAAGGCGGAGCAAGCCCCCGTCTGCGGCAGCAACACAGCAGTACCTCATAGCTGCCGCTGGGGAGCCTTGGCTCGCCTGCCTGTGTGTGGCTGGGAAGGCCCTGCTAGGTCTGCAGTGAGGGGTGGGGGCAGCTGGAATGGGGCAGGTGTTCTTTGGAAGTTTGGGTTGATGTGGATAATGCTGCTTTAGAGACTCAAGGCCAAGGTGCTCCAGTCAACCCAGGTGCAGAAACAAGAACGTCAGAGCTGGAACGACCCTTCGGTCCATTATCTTACAAATGAGGAAACTGAGACTCAGAGAGGGGAAGGATCTGTACTTCCTCAATCTCATGTGGGCCGTCAGTGGCAAGGTGAGGAAAGGTGAGGGAATGAGGTGCCAGGTCTCTTAGTTCCTAATCTGGGGCATTTTCCTGCACATGGGGCTGAATTGAAGTGAATTGAAAATATTCCTTGAGCACCTGCTGTGTGCAAGGTCCTAACCACATGCTGATAAGTGTGCATTTTGGAGTCAGAATATTGGATTTGAATGTTTGCCTTGCCACTTCTGATGTAGGGCAAGCAATTTCCCTGCTCTGAGATTCAATTTATCCATTTTTCAAAAAAGGGGGCTATATTAGATGGTCTAAGTCTCTTTCTAACTTTAAATCCTATGATCCTACTTGTGGGGCTTTGGGCAAAACATTTTTTTCTCTGGGCCTCAATGTCTTCATATGATCAAAGTAGGGGAGCAGGGAGGATGGGATAGGACTGAGGTCCCTTCCATCGCTTAATCCTATAGGAAGCTAGGTGACATCGTGAATAGACAGAAAGACCTAATTTAATATCCTGCCTCAGACATTTATTAGCTGGGTGATCCTGGGCAGGTCTTCTTGACCTCTCCCAGCCTCAGCTTCCTCATCTGTAAAGTGGGGATAGTAATGGTGGCACTTGCCTCAAGGGGCTGTTGTGAAAATCAGATGTGATAACATATGTAAAGTGTTATCTGAATGTTAATGCTAAAAACAATAACAATAATTATTATAATAGACACAGAGGCATAAGAAAATCTGTGGGATGTGGGATGTATCTATAATACAAAATGGACAAGCAAAAAAGGAGAGACAGTTTAATGAGGTAGATAGAGAGCTGGCTTTGGACTCAGGAGGAGCTGGGGAGACCCTCCTCTGACACAATCTGGCTGTGTGACCCTGGTCTAGTCACTTAATCTCTCAGTGCCCTGGCTAACTTTTCAAGACTAAATTCCAAAGAAGGTGCTGACCAACATTAGTAGAAAGTTTCCTCAGCCAAATGTTCTCTAAGCTACGAAAGGATCTATAACATGTGGAAAGAGCCCTGGAGACTTGGGGCCTAGTCCTGGCTCAGGCTTTTATTAACCTGGCAAGACTTTTTGCCTCTTGGGCCTCAGCATTCTCATCTTTAAAATGGGTGATAATAATACCCATAGTACTGACTTCATAGGATTCCCATGAGAAAAGCACTTTGTATACATGAAGATTCTTTACTTATATGTGTGTTACAATAATGAACATAGGAAAGGAGAACAAGCATAACGCTTTGGGAGTTTGGAGGGAAGATGGTTTGTTTTTGGCTAGGGGAATCAAGGAAGGTTCCATGGAAGAAGTGGCACCTGAGCTGGGCCCCAGAGTATGGGGCCGAGTGGAAGGAAGGGCAGAGGGAAGATGCTCCAGGTGGGATGGACACTGTGTGCAAAGGCAGTATGTGCAAAGGGAAAGACAATCATAAGTAGTTGTCAGCTGTCAGCATAGAAGAGTGAGCATGGAGATGAGAGCGAACTGTTACTGAGTGTTTCTGTAGTTTAAGACCGTCGAAGCCTACTATTCTCATGAGACAGTGGGAGGAGCCAGCGGGGTCTGGGTTCAAGGACTACCTCTGTCCTCTACCTCTGCCTTTGTGACCACAAGTCATCTGACTTCACCAGCCCCCTTTATAAAGTGAAGGGATTAATTGATCAGACGGCTTCAGGTCCAAATCTAAATCTGATCCTAGGTGCTTCTAGCCACTGGCCAGGAGAGCATCTGGTGAAATAAATGACAGTAGGTAAAGGCACAATTTTGCTCTTGAGAAAGAGAGGTATTTAATGGGGATGACAAAGCATAAAGACTGTAAGGGGAAGTTCCCAGCACAGTTCAGAAATACAAATCTATCCAGAATAACTCCCGTAATGAAAATAGAGCCCTCAACAATAACTCTAAAAATCTGAGACACGCAATTATTCCTGAAAGGAAGATAGAAATGGATTACCAATCAAGAGCTGTCGGTGAGGTTGGGGTGGGGGTGGGGCGTTGCTTAAGAAGGGTAGGAGAGTGCTTTCTGATCCACCAGGAGGAGAGAGAGAAGAGCAGAGCTAAGGCGCTTCTCTCTTCCTCAACTGGAAGGGAAGAGAACAGGGTCAAGGGAAGGGTCTCAGAAGATTTACCTCTTGGTGCTTTGCCTGCTGTCTCTGCTCCAGCCAGGTCACATGCTCCTAGAGATGGTCCCTCTTGCCAATCAATAGTCAGATGTTTATCAGTGCAAGGACCATGCAGAGCACTGGGGCTAGAAAGACAAAGGTGAAATTGTCCCTGCCCTTGGGGAGCTTACATTTCTTTCATCAATTCTTGCCTGGGCTATTGCAATAATCTTCTAATTTGTCTCCTAGCTTCTCAACTCCTTCCTCTCCAATCTGTGCCCACAAAGGTGCCAAGGTAAAATTCCTAAAACTTGGATCATAGCAGATCGCTCCTCAATCAAACAAAAAACATTTATTAAGCACCTATTATGTGCCAGGCACTGTGCTAAGCACTGAGGATGCAAAAAAGAGACAAAAGACAGCTCTTGCCCTCAAGAAGCTTAAAATCTAATAGGAGAGACAGCAAAGAAATATGTACAAAGCAAGTTATAACATAAATAGGAGATCATTAATAGTGGGAAGGTATTGCAATTAAGAGGGGTTGAGGAAGACTTCTTGTAGAAGGTGGGATTTAAGTTGGGACTTGAAGGAAGCCAGAGAGGTCAGTAGTAGGAGTGTAGGTGAGAGAGGGTTCCAGGCACGGGGACAGTAGAGACAGTGACTGGGGCCAAGAGGTAGAGTGTCTTGTTTGTGGAACATCCAGGAGACCAGAGTGTAGTGGCTCCTCATTAGTTCTAGGGTCAAAGATGAATTCCTCTGTCATTTAAAGTCCTCTACAACTTGTCTTCAATCTGCCTTTTCAGACTTATTACACACACATTGCTCCCCTTTACACATTTTAGGGTTCAACCAAGCTGGATTTCTTGTAATTCCTCACCTGTAATATCTCGTCTCCTTTTTTCTGTGTCTTTGCACAGTCCCTCAAACTTGTCATGCCTGGAATGCAATTCCTCTTCACCTCTTCTTCTAGGCTCCCTATTTTGCTTCAGAGCTCAGCTCAAATGCCACTATCTCCACAACACCTTTCCTAGTTTCCTCCAGCTGCCAAAGCATCTCTCCAAAAATTACCTTGCATTTATCTTGTATCTACTTTCATGCATAATTACATGTATGCTCCTTGTAGGCAGGGGTTTCTATCCATGGGCTTGTGTCTCCAGTGTTTGGAAAGTAGTCAGTGTTTAATAAATGTTGGTTTATGGATTGGTTGCTAGCATCCACTTCTGCTCCTCAGGTCTTCCCAGTGGATTAGAAGTAATATCTTATCTCCAGCATTACCAGCTATGCCTGATCTGGAAGTCAGTAGATACCTTTTCCAAGGGGCAATTTGATTTTGAATCAAGAGGGTCCTGCCCTATTCATAATAAAAAAAAAACACCAAAATAAAACCCGTCTCCTCAATGCAGTTATCATGACTCACGGGAGCTCTGTTTGCTGCCTGGGCCTGACTGAAAGAGAGGTCTATTATTCTGTTTTCCCCACTAATTCCAAACAGCTAGAAGCTAACTTGGAGTGCTGTTAATTATGTTATTTTTGAGGAAGGCTGAGCAGGGAGGGTCTTGGACATGGATAGTAGATGACCAGGTATACAAAACTTTGTTCTGCTAGGTGATGGGGCTCATGGAAGATTTTTGACTAGGGGAGGGATGTGATAAACAGACTCAGGATCTGCTCCAGAAAAAAAAATGGCTCTAGGGGCAATTTCTCTATCCCATTTCTCATAAGTTGTCTCTTTTCTTCCTAGGCAATTCAACTCAACAAACAGTGATTAAGTGCCTGCTACATACAGGGTATTACACTGGTAATATGTAGACAAGAATGTAAAAGAGTCCTGGCTTTCAAGGAATTTATGTGCTCCCTGGAGAGATACCACCTATAAACATATAAGCAAATACAAGATTACTGATGAGGAAGAGAATATTAGTGGTAGTGGGGATCAGGAATGTCTTCACATAGAATCAACACCTGAGCTAAGTGTTGAAGGAAAATTGAGGTTCCAAGAGGAGAAGATGAGGAGGGAGGGCATTCTAGGCACAAGGGAATGAACTACTGAAAAGCAGAGATGGGAGATACAATGACAAGTTTGAGGAGCATTGGCCGAAATGTAGAGTGAGTGAAAGGGAATGATGTGAAATAAATCCACAAGGATAGAATGGAAGAAGACTATCATGGGCTTTAAAGGTCAGGCTAGGCTTGGGTCTTATTCTAGTGGTGATAGGGAGACCTGGAAGATTTTTGAAGAGGGAAGCAAAAATGTCAGAACTGACTTTAGGACACTCAAATGGATCTCCTGCCCAAAGTCCTTGCTGGGTCATCTCATCCTACTCTGTCCTTTCTGTAAGTGTTGTACACGCCACACCTTTTTGGCCAGTATCCCCTGATCAGGGCTAACCAGACTATGTCTTGCTCCTAGCTAAGCAGATAGCTATGTGCCAATGAAGGTTAGTTTTAAAGTGTTCCTCCCTCCATGGTAACTCATTGTATTTTAACAGGAAAACCCAGAGAAAGGACTGTGAGGCCATAGGATAAAAGGTTTAGAGATGGAAGGAACCCTGGAGGCCATTTCGGCCAAGCCCTCATTTTATAGTTGAAGAAACTAAGATGAAGAGATTAGCCCAAGATCAAGTAAGTAGTTAATGACAGAGACAGGATATGAATCTGGTTATGGAATTGAAAGAATTAGGTTTTAATTAGGGCCCTGCTAGATACTATCTATGTAACCTTAAGCAGATCACTTCTGTGTGCCTCAGTTTCCTCTTCTGTAAAATGAGAGAATTAAACTAGATGATTTCTAACAGCCCTTCCTGTTCTAAATCACATGATAACCTATATTAATGGAGAGAATCTCAAGCCCCAGGAAGACAGACAGAAGAAGTATTTTTTGGTTAGTGTCAAAGATCTTCTTAATTTCCTCTTTTACCATGCATGCTCTGGTTATCAAGCTGCCATTTACATGGCACTTTGATGTTTGCAAATAACACCGGGAACTAGGTGACATAATTATCCTCATTTTGCAGATAAGGAAACTGAGGCTGAGAGACATTGAATAGTAACTCACCTAGGGTCACTCAGGAGGTATCTGAGACAAGATTCAAATGCTTATCTTCCTGATTCCAACGCCAACACTTTATCCACTATTCCAGTACTTTTTCCCCTGGGAGAAGAAATGGAGACAAGATGGTCACTCTGATTCTAGCCACTGTATCAGAGAATGTAGAAAACAGGATACTTTTCTCTGGGCCCTAAGGGAGGCCTGTACCTTCTTACCAAGGATCATGTATCTCCTGTACTGGGGGTTCCAAGGTACATTGTGACGGAAGATGCTATTTAAGCTCCTTACAGTTTTGGCCCTTCAAGATCATTCATACTCTAAATGCTGCTTGTCCCCTGTGCTTCCCATTGCTGAAGCTGACAGGACATTCCCTCAGCTGGGCTAAATGCTATACATTATTCCCTTACCCATCCTTCCACCCCCTACTCTAACCACACATATCTAGTTGTGTCTACCCTGGAAAATATTAGAGTATGAATATATCCAAGTACTCCCTTTGGTACAGATTCAGAGTCTAAAGCAGAATGATACCTATTCTGGGAAGGAGATCCTGCTCTCTGGGCCCTTTCCCTTGGGGTTAGAGAGAAAGCAACTGTGAATTGAAGCCCTTATACTGTGGCTCATGGCAGGCTTCCTGACCAGCCAGCCAGTGTCAAGGGTGTTGGGAGCTCCACCTGGCCCATGCTGTTCATTTTTTAGTTTTTAATATTCATTTTAATAAGAGTTTTGAGGCCCAAATTTTTCTCCCTCCCTCCTTCCCCTCCTCCCTCCCCAAGTCAGCAAGCAATCTGATATGGGTTATATATGTACAATCACGATCAACATATTTCCACATTAGTCACGTTGTGAAAGAAGAATCAGAACAAAAGGGAAAAACCACGAGAAAGAAAAAAACCCAACAACAACAAAAGTGAAAATAATATACTTCAATGTGCATTCAGACTCTATTGTTATTTCTCTAGATGTCAATAGCATTTTCCATCATGACTCTTTTGGAATTGTCTTGGATCATTGTATTGCTGAGAAGAACTAAGTCTGTCAAAGCTGCTATAAATATTTTTTGTACATATGTGTCCTTTCCCATTTTTTCATGATCTCTTTGGGATCCAGACCTAGTAGTGGTATTGCTGGATCAAAGGGTATTCATGATTTTGTAGCCCTTCATGGCCCATACTGTTCTTATCATACACAACCTACCAATGTTGACCAGAAGGCCTGACTCTTTCCTCTAGGGACTGCTACTACAAGATGAGACACGTTATTGTTAAGTCTTTATTCAGTTGTGTCTGACTCTTTGTGATATTATTTGGGGTTTTCTTGGCAGAGATGCTAGAGTGGTTTGCCATTTTTTCTAGCTTATTTTACATATGAGGAAACTGAGGCAAACAGGGTGAAGTGACTTTCCCAGGTAAGTGTCCGATGCCACGTTTGAAATCAGGAAGAGGAGTCTTCCTGACTCCAGGTCTGGTGCTCTTTCTATTGCTCCATTGAGCTGTCCCAGCAACTCAAGTCTGGCACAAACACAGCTTTCCTCAGGACCATAGAAACTCAGGCTTTATTAGAAAAAACCCTTTAGAGGCCATCTAATCCAACTCTTCAATTTACATATTAAGGTACCGAGACCCAGGAAGAATTGGTTTGAATTTGGACTCAAATTGGTTTCAACTTGCAGCTCTGTCACTTATTAGCTATGCTCCCATCAGCATTCCTTAATCTCTCTGGTTATCTTGTCTACATAAGGGAGTGAGGAGTGGGGTGGCTTGGAATGGAGATGATGTCTAAGGACTCTTCTAGGTCTATAACCCAAGGATCCCAAGGCCAGATGACAAGTTAACATCTTCCGACTTAGTCTGATGGTCCTTTGCTTCTCAATTTCCCTTGATCCCTCAAAATCCTGAGTACTGGTAACTAGCTAGAATAGTGGCTAGAGCTCTAGGCTTGTAGCCACAAGGATCTGAGTTTGAATCCTGTCTGTGATCCCTACTAGCTATGCAAGCCTGGCCAAGTCAGTTTCTCTCAGCCTCAGTTTCCTCATTTGTAAAGTAAAGACAATAATGGTACATACCTACCAGTGTTGTTGTGAGGATCAAAGAAGAAGTGCTTTGCAAACCTTAGAGTGTTAGTTATGAGCATTTGTTAGCAGGGAACCACATCTATGTATTGGATAAATGAATGAAAATGCATTTATTATTATTAAAGTTCTGGGCTTAGTACACTTGAGTCCAGTAAAGAGAGGTTCTATGATACCATTTATGTCTCCCCTTGTCCTCACTCCTTGTCCCTCTAAGGCAGACATCCTCTCCCAAGTTTGGCAGCTTGGGGCTTCTGAGTGGGGGTGAGCCTTCCAGGTCTCCCTTTCCATCACGTAGCCTCAGTCTCAGATAGAGAGAGGTATCAGCTGAGCATGAGGGACAGGGTCGCATTGTTTCTCCACTAAAGGCTTTTAGATTTTTTTTTTCATGAGGGGGCCTGACAGTGGCATTCATTTTTATTTTTAAATCCATTTGGGTATTTTGTTCTGACTCGTACTGTTTTTCTTCTTCTCTGGCCCTTTCATATCAAAGCTGCATGACAACACAGCAGCCTTGATTGTGTTCACCTAAGTGTGCTGATAAGATCCCAGTAGCAGAGGCACTGAGCCTGAGCTGCCAGAGAAAAATGGAAAATAATAAACAGGTACAAGGGAGCGATAAATAAGGAGGATTAAATCGGAACAAAGGCAAAAACATCTGGGACGTACAAAAGCGTGCTCAGAGAACTTATGGGAGAGGGAAAAAAGGAAAGAAAAAGGACCCACTTCACCTCTCACCCAATTCTCTGACTTGGCAAGCAGGAAGAACAGAGTGCTTCCCATACAGTGCCTCAGAAATAATAGCACCAATGGTAGTGTTGGTGGCCCTGGAGAGGGACAGACTCTTAAATTCTACCTTGATGTTGGCCTTACTACCCATCTTCCATAGGCCTCCCCAAGCTGCTGCCCATCACATCAGAGACTAAAGGGACAATCTGTTTAGAGCACTGATTTGTTTGTAGGAATCCTTTTCCCTTTGTCTGATCAGCCATCTTCCTCCCTCCTCATTGATGTTGAAATTCCTCCTCTTCCAAAAAAACCTTTCCAGATTGATCAAAGGTGGTGGCCACTTCCATCCTCAACATCAAGAACTCCTACATTTATGACTGAGTCATGTATTGAACTCATCCTGGAGTAGAGCCATACATTATGTTGAATGTAGAGTTTCAGAGCTTCAGGAGTTCTGAATCAGAAATCAGAATTTTTCAATCAGAAATCATCTCATCCAACCCTTTCTTTGACAGGGGAATGGATTTAGAGTCAAAGGACCCGGGTGCAATCTTTGCCTTTTTACTACCTACTAATCTTGGACAAGTCATTTAATTTCTTAGGGTTTCATATTTCTCATCTGCAGAATAAAAGGGTAAGACTAAATGATATATACGGTTCTTTTTGGCTCCATATTGCATGAACCTATGAAAATGAGACTCAAAAGAGAAAGTGTGACAAAGGTCACATGGCAAGTCATTGGCAGAAGTGGAACTAGGATTAGGTATCCTACTTCAGGTCTATGTCATGCTCTTGGCTTAGTGTTTCTATTGTGCTTTGTCCTGTAGATGTGGGTCTGGATCCATTGTAAGTCTGCTGAGGGCAGGGACTCGGATCTACGCCAGTCTTTTTTTGTGGTGCTTAGTGTAGCACTAAACACAGCTAGATATCTGTATAAGAGCCTCCTCATCCCCTGTTACAGTAAGGAGACATGAGAGATATTTTAGGGCTAGAATCATAAGGACTGAATGATTAGATGTTGAAGATGTCAAAGGTGACTCTGAGGCTTCACATCTGGGTGAGTAGGAAGACAATGGTCTTTTAGACAGAAACAGAGAACTCAGAAAGAGGAACAGGTTTAGGAAGGGAAGAAGTTGAATTTGTTTTGGGCACATTGAGCTTGAAGTAATTATAATTTATCCAGGCAGAGATATACACCAGGCCTTAGTAAATATGGGCCTACAATCCAAGAAAGAGGCCAAGGGTATAGAAAATATAGTTTTCCAAGTCATCTTACAGGGCCTTGGTAACATTAATGCCATTGGAATGGATGAACTTGATGAAGGATGGAGTAGGTGGTAGGAATAAAAGAATTAGTGACAGAGCCTTGAATTATGCCTACATTTCGTGATCAGGAAAGAGACTGAGGACCTAGCAAGAGACAGAGGGAAGTGGCTACAGAGCCAAGAGGGGAACAATGAAAATTCCACATTCAACATAGAAACCAAGAAGAAAGAAGTGGTCAACAATGTAAAATGGCACAGAAAGCAAAGAGGATGAGGACTTTAATAAAGACAGCTGGATTTAGCATTAAAGATATTAGCTACCCTAGGAAGAATTTTTTCAATAGAATAAAATCCAGATTGCAGGGGCATGGAGTGTGAGGGAATGGAGGCAGCATATTGACAAGTTTTTTAGGGAATAAGAAGAAAGAGACCTTGAAGGTACAGCAAGATGGAAGGAAGATTTTTTTTTAAGCTAGGAGAGACCTGAACACATGTTAGGTAGAGAGAAAAGAAGCAGTTGAGAGGGAGAGCGTGAATCTGCATAATCGAGGCAATGATAGGAACAAGATCCTGGAGGAGGCTGGAAGGCATGGAATTAAGGGCACAAGTGGAGGGCTAACCTAAGACAAGAAGGAAAATACCTCTTCTTCTGAGACAGTAAGGAAGAAGGTGTGGATGTTGAAAGTAGAGACATTTTGAGACAATACAAAATGGGGTTGAGGGAAATCTGTGTCAACGGCCTTGGTCTTAGTCAATTCTCTACTAATGAGCTTTTTGGGAAGGGAGAGAGAGGGTTGGCAGCTTGAGGGGAATGTAAGAGGCTTGAAGCAGCTGCTGTGGGGAATACTCCAAGGAATCAGGAAATGAACAAAAGGGTTGCCAGAGCAGCAGTGAGGGCCTGAATGACATCCAGTGGTATATACATCGCTAATGGACCCAATCAGCCCAATTTTGATTTCCCCTTGCAAGGAACAGCAAGCAGCCTAGGAGGAGGGGTAGAGAAAATGGACAATGGGGTCTCCCTCAGGTGGGGGATTGGGAAGATGCATAGAGTAGAAGATCAAGGAACCAAAGGACTCTAGATAGCTATTGACACCATTGAAATGGTGGTTAACCAAGCTGACATGCGGAGGAAGCAAACTTTGGTCTTAGCCTCTACTAATGCTGTAAGTTAACAGGAGGTTGACTCTCTAGCAAACCAGTTTTCTCCTTTTTCAGAGAAGCAGCAACCTTAAGGTCTGAGGAGCATATAGCTCCCTAGAGGAGAGATACTCCCTAGAGCATGAAGGACCAATTCTTTTTGAGCCCCAAGTGCTTTCTCCTTCCAGGGGCCTCAAGCTAGGGAACTATCCCAAGTCCAGAAGACCATAGAGGTCCCTGGGGAATGTTGGTCTCAATGTCGTTATTGCTGATAAGTCCTTTGTTTTTGAAAAGGACGTACGACATCACAATGTGGAGGTATCAGAAAGGTCTTGACTTGCACATGAGTTGGATTTAAGTGAGGAAGAGTTGCACAAAGTCCTCAGCCTAACCCTTTCTTTTCCAGAGCCATCACAGTCCAGTGGCAAGACAAAAGTCAGGATGACTTGTGATGGCCTGGGATGCAGTGGATGACCTTGGCATCTTCAATGTCTGACTAAGATCTAAGCACTCCACAGCACCTGCTTCAGCCCCCTTTATGCCCATCAGAACAAACTGTTCTCATCTTCCTGTTCTACCAGGGGAAACCTTCAGGTACTTTGGTAGACATCCCCCTCACTTACTGATGGGTATGAGGCCTATTGGTTCCCATTAGGTTTAGCCTGTCTGCTGAGATGGTTTTAGTGGGGTGTGGCTGCTGCACATGCTACAGCTTCTTGAAGCCACAGTTGAGAGTCGGGTGAAAGGTGGACACCAAAGGCAGATGAGTAACTCTGAAAAGAGCTTTTCAAGCCCTTACATCATAGGTGCTGGTCCTCCTTGAGCACTCCATGTACTGCTAGACTTCACAAGAGGAGGAAGAAGAGTTATTTTTAACTGTTTATGGGGTAGGGTATAAGTCCTTCATGTTTTACATTTTCTGCTGGGTGAGATAAAGCCTGTCTTGTAATTGATGCATTGTTGACCTGAGTGCTTGCATGGGAATTAAGGGCTCTTTTGCCATTTTTGTAAAGCCTTAAGTTTTTATTTTTCTTGATGATGACATAAGCCAAAGAGAGTGGCCTTTTTGAGAGAAGTGTTCCTCCTACTCCCCCAAGCTTTGAGCATGAGTTTACATATATTTGGGGGCCAACTGTGTAGAAATGATAACTGAAACAAAAGGGACAGTGAAGATCACCGAGGAGAGACATTAGAGAGAGAAGAGAAGGCAGCCCAGGATGGAGCCTTGGGGATATCTATATTAGTGGGACAAGAGAAAGAAAATGATCTAGCAAAGAAGGCTAAGGAGTGGTCAGACACATAAGAGGAGAACCAGGAAAAATAGTGTTGGAGAAGCCAAGTGATAAAAGTGTTGAGGAGGGCAGAGTGGTCAATAGTATCAAAAGATAGGTCAAGAAGGATGGAGAATTATGGGTCAGGGACAGGTTGGATTATACCACCTCCAAGATCCCTGAGGCACTATGAATTACAAAAGTGAAGTAGTGGGTAGAATGCTCAATGGGAAGTCAGGAAGAGCTGAGTTCAAATCCTGCCTCAGACACTTACTAGCTATGTGACCCTGGGCAGGTCACTTAACCTCTGTTTGCATCAGTTTCTTCATCTGTAAAATGGGAACAATAATAACACTTGCCTTTCAGGGCTGTTGTGAGGAACAAATGAAATAATATCTGTAAAGTGCTTTGCAAACTTTAAAGTGCCATAATGCTAGCTATTATTATTAGTAGTGGTCAACAAATATTTATTAAGCATGTCCTTATCTTGAGGAAATAATCTCTAAAGGAAAGCATTGATGGCAGGGAAGACTAGAAAGGCTTCTAGCTGAAGGTGGGATTTGAGTTGAGTTGTGAAGGAAGCTAGAGAAGTCAAGAGGCAGAGGTGAGAAGAGAGAGCATTCCAGATATAGGAGGCAGCCAGTGAAAGAGCATGGAGTTAGGAGATTGAATATTGTGTTTGAAGAACAGAAATAAGGCCAACATTACTGGGTCATAGAGAGAAATGTAGTATAAGATGCCTGGAAAGATAGGAAGGGGCCAGCTTGTGGCTTTTAAAGCCAAACATTTTATCCTGGATGTGATAGGGAGCCACTGGAGTTTATTGAGTAGAGGAGTGATGGTATCAAACCTGTGATTTAGGCAGTTGAGTAGAGGATGGACTGGAGTGAGGAGAGACTTGAGTCAGAGCACCAACCAGAAGGTGACCACAATAGTCTAGCTGTGACATGATGAGAGCCTCCCCTAAGCTAGAGGCTATGAGTGGAGAGAAGGAGACCTTTACAAGAGATGTTATGGAGTTAGAACTGAGATCTGACAACAGATCAGATGCCTAAAATGAGGTAAGGGAGAAATCAAGGATGACACCAGAGTGGTAGCCTGGGTGACTGGGAAGATGATGGTACCCCTTATAGTAAGAGAAGTTGGGAAGAGGGGAGAGTTTGGGTGTGTGCGTAATGAGCTGTATTTTGGACATGTTGATTTTGAGAAGCCTGAGAATAGTCAGGTCAAGATGTCCAAAAGGCAACTGATTGCCTTTTGATGTGAGACTGGAGCTCAGGTCTAGACCAAAGGCTACGTGAAATTAGAGGAGGAAGAGTTTATTAGGAAATTATCAGGAAATTATCAAGAGACTATCAGGAAAAGCCTCACCAATGAAGGTGCCATTGGAGTTGGGCCTTGAAGGGAGTGACTTCACAACAGTTCAAATTGTTACTGTGTTTATGTGTAGTAGAATCCCCCCATATTTTGTCTCTAATCTGTGTTTCCAGACTGATCACATATTACTCCCCCTTATATGCTCTACTTGCCATCCTGTCTCTGGTTGAGGAGGTCCCCAATGCCTAGAATACACTACCTTCTTACCTTGGCGTCTTACAGCCCCTAAGAGCTCCCTTCAAGGCTCAGCTCAGATGTCTCTTCCTACAGGGATACTTTCCTAATCCCCCATCCCCTTGCTGCCTCAGTTATTCTTGCTGTTCCTTTCCCTTTGAATGCCTTGTATATATTTTGTGCTGATATCTGTTTTTATGTTACAAGCATAAGGAAGGACTCATTTTTGTGTGTATATCCCTAGCTACTAGCACAGTGCCTGACACATAGTAGGTCCTTAATAATTAATACAGGGAAGGTCAATGGAGACATAGGACATTAGAATGATTTATAACAGCACACAAGTCAATCCACTTATTAAACCTTCTTCACCACTAAATCTTCTCTCTAGTCTCAGAAGGAAAAAAGGTGACTTTCTTCTTCAACAATGTTAAACACTCCACAGGAACTCTCATTTTGATTGCTTTTGGTTTCCCTAATTTTGAAAACAAAAACCAAAAAACTTCACTAGATTCCTTTACCCTCTTCCACTCATCACCAAACCTTTATTGAATGCCTACTATGGGTAGTTAACACATCTTGAATTCATCTGGTCTTCATCCTTCTTAGCGCTCAGAGCAGACAGTACATTCTTTCGACTTCCTGAACAATCTTTCAGAACATCCTGAAGTGACCCTGCTCCCTGTACTGGCCTGATGCAACTCCTAGAACATACTAAAATAGCCCTTCTTTTTGGAAGCCTTCTCTCCTCACTGGTCTCCCTTCTGGATCAAATCCCTTCATCTGAAGTGCTGAGCTGCCTTTTATAGAGGACACACCATGTCTAAAATTCAGCTGCATCTGGTTAACTTCCTTACACTTTTTCTGGGGATTGGATCATAGACCTGACTTTTTCTTAAAAGGATACACATACTTATTACACAATTAACATGTGAAACACAGCCAAGCCATGTGACTCTAATGTGGGAATCATAGGATTTAGAGCTGGAAGATATCTGAGAGGCAGCTAACCTTCTCTCATCTTACAGATGAAGAAACTGAGGCTCAGAGTGTAAGTTATAATAACAGCTAATAATAATAATAGTTACCACTTATATAGCTCTTTAAGTCTTGAAAAGTACTTTTGTTATTATTCAGTCATGTTCTACTCTTTATGAGCCCATTTAGGGTTTTCTTTTTTAAATTTAGTATTTTTCCCCAATTACATGTAAAAGTAATTTTCAACATTCATTTTAAAAATTGAGTTCCAAATTCTCTCCCTCCCTTCCCACCCCTTCATTAAAAAGCAAGTAATTTGATATAAGTTATACATGTGTAGTCATGAAAAACACATTTCCATATTCGTTATGTTGTAAAAGAAAACATGGACCAAAAATTTTAAAACATAAGAAAGTTAAAAAAGTATGCTTTGATTTGTATTCAGACTCCATCAGTTCTTTCCATGGGGATGGATAGCATTTTCAATCATGACTCCTTCAGAGTTGTCTTGGATCATTTATATTGCTGAGAAGAGCTAAGTCTATCAGAGTTGGTCATCTCACAATGTTGCTGTTACTGTGTACGATTTTCTCCTGATTCTACTCATTTATTTCATTCTGCATAAGTTCATGTAAGTCTTTTCAGGTTTTTATGAGAGCATCTAACTCTTCATTTCTTATAGCACAACAGTATTCCACCACAATCATATACCACAACTTGTTCAGCCATTCCCCCAATTGATGGGCATCCCCTCAATTTCCAATTCCTTGCCACCAGAAAAGAGCTGCTATAAATGTTTTTGTACGTATAGGTCCTTTTACTTTTTAAAAAAATCTCTTTTGGGATACAGACCTAGTAGTGGTATTGCTAGGTCAAAGAATATGCATGGTTTTATAGCCCTTTGGGCATAGTTCCAGATTGCTCTACAGAATGGTTTGAATCAATTTCACAACTTCACCAACAATGCATTACTGTCTCATTTTTCCCACATCCCTTCTAACGTTTGTCATTTCCTTGTTCGATCCTATTAGCCAATCTAATAGGTGTGAGGTAGTACCTCAGATCGCTTTAACTTGCATTTCTCTAATCCACAGTGATTAAGAGCATTTTCTCATCTGGCTAATGACAGCTTTGATAACTTCATCTGAAAACTGACTGTTCATATTTTATCAATTTGAGAATGGCTTTTATTCCTATAAATTTGACTCATTTCTCTATGTACTTGAGAGATGAGGACTTTATCAGAGAGACTTGCTTCAATTTTTTTCACAGTTATTATTGCTAACTGTATTTCCCTCCATCCTATTCCCCCCCCACTTATTCTATTCTCTCTCTCCTTTCACCTTGACCTTCCTCAAAAGTGTTTTGCTTCTGATTACTGCCTCCCCGAACCCACCCTCCCTTCTATGAGCGCCCCCTTCCTCTTATCCTTTTACCCTCCTACTTTCATGTAGGATAAGATAGATTTCTACAGCCAATCAAATTTCTATACCCAATATGTTATTCCCTCTTTGAACCAATTCTGATGAGAGTAAAATTCAAGCATTTCTTACCCCCTCCCCTATTATCCCCTCCACTGTAAAAACTCTTTTGTGCTTATTTTATGTCAGATAATTTACCCCATTCTACCTCTCCCTTTCCTTTTCTCTCAGAGCATTTCTCTTTCTCACCCCTTAATTTTATTTTTTTAAGATTATCCCATCATATTCAACTCATAATCAACCTGTGTCCACTGTCTCCTAACTGCCCTAATAATGAGAAAGTTCTTATGAGTTACAGGTATCATCTTTCTGTGTAGGAATGTAAAAGTTTAACCTTTTTAAGTGCCTTATGATTTCTTATGCTTCTCTTGAATCCTGTATTTGAAAGTCAAATATTCTATTCAACTCTGGTCTTTTCATCAAGAACACTTGAAAGTCATCAATTTCATTGAATATCCATTTTTTCCCCTAAAAGATTATACTTAGTTTTGTTGGGTAGGTAATTCTTGGTTGTGATACCAGTTTTTTTGCTCTCTGGAATATCATATTCCAAGTCCTCCTATCCTTTAATGTGGAAGCTGCTAAATCTCATGTTATCCTGACTTGGGCTCCATGATAATTGAATTGTTTCTTTTTGGCTGCTTGCAATATTTTCTCCTTGACCTAGGAGTTTGGCAATTTGGCTATAATATTTCTGGGAGTTTTCATTTTGGGATATCTTTCAGGATGTGATGGTGGATTCTTTTTTAAAATAGTTAATTAATTAATTTTTAGTTTTCAACATTCACTTCATAGGATTTTGAGTTTTAAATTTTCTTCTCCTCCCTCTTCTCCTCCCTCCCCAAGATGGCATGAAATATGATATAGGATCTACTTATACATTCATATTAAACATATTTTCACATTAGTCATGATGTAAAGAAGAATTAGAACTAATGGGATGAATCATGAGATAGAAGAAACAAAACATAATGACAAAAGAAAAGGAGAGCAAATAGTATACTTTGATCTGCATTCAGACTCTGGATGTGATAGCATTTTCCGTCATGAGTCTTTTAGAATTGTCTTAGATCCTTGCATTGCTGAGAAGAGATAAGTCTATCAAAGTCAGTCTTAATATGTTGTGGTGGTTACTATGTACAATGTTCCCCTGGTTCTGCTCATTTCACTCTGCATCAGTTGATATTAATCTTTCCAGGTTTTTTTGACATCTACCTGCTCATCATTTCTTATAGAACAATAGTATTCCATTACATTCATATACCACAACTTGTTCAGATACTCCTCAATTGATAGGCATCCCTTCAATTTCCAATTCTTGGCCACCACAAAAAGAACTGCTATAAATATTTTTGTAGATGTGGGTCCTTTTCCTGCTTTTATGATCTCTTTGGGGTACAGACCTAGAAGTGGTATTGCTGGGTCAAAGGATATGCACAGTTTTATAGCTCTTTGGGTAAAGTTCCAAATTGCTCTCCAGAATGGCTGGAGTAGTTACCACTCTACCAACAATGCATTAGTGTTCCAATTTTCTCACATCTTCTCCAGCATTTATCATTCTCCTGTTTTGTTATGTTAGCCAACATGATAGGTGTGATGTGGTATCTCAGAATTGTTTTGATTTGCATTTCTCTAATCAGTAGTGATTTAGAGCATTTTTATACGACTATAGAAGCTTTAATTTCTTCATCTGAAAACTGCCCATTCATATCCTTTGACCTATAGCCCATATTTATGCTCTTGTGTGCTCATGTGTGTAAAGGAAAACTTTGAAAGACTTCAGAAATCTGATCAATGCAATAATCAGTCATGACTTCAGTAGAGTAGAGCAATGATGGAGCCTGGCTCTTACCTCTTGGCAGAGAGATAAGTGGTAGACTAGAGGTATAGAACAAAACATGCATTTTCAGACATAGGCAACACGTTGACTTGTTTTGTGAGGCTGTGTTTATTTGTTATAAGGAAGGGCTTTTATTTCAGAGCTGGGTGCATGGGAGTTAGTGGCCAATTACAGAAATACAAAAGAAAAGAAAAGAAATAATGTCAACTAAGTGTCAAAAACACAGAAGCAAAAAACCCCAAAGAACAAAAACACCAAATCCAATAGTTTAGAAGGGGGCACCAGCATGACAATTTCACTTCTTCACTGTTAAATTTAATATATACCTTAAAAATAAACTGTAACAGAAGTCCATATACAATCCTCTTTTGTGTCCTTTGTATATTGAAATATTCATGTTTGTTAAGTTTAAAATAAAAAAATTTAAAATAACATAAAATCTTTGTAAACATTAAAGTGCCATTTAGTGTCAGCTCTTACTATTTCCACTACCTTATGCAGTCTCCAATACACTTCACTATCTCTCCCACAGATATAGTAAGTTATGCACATGTAGACTTCTTTGAAATGTCAGAAAGTCAATCAACAAGCATTTAATCAAGCATTTATGAGGCATCCGCAATCACATGAAGTTCTATGACAATGGCCACAGAGTAAGTACAATTTCTTGGCCTGTTCATCAGTGGCCATAGGGTTGTATGTCCTCTTTGGGGCCAAGGTGATAATGTCAATGCTGAGGAAATCTGATAGCATCTGAGGGATGAGGTTAGTCTAGCCCGGATGATAGAAGATTTAGAAGAAACCAACCTATCTCTGAAAGTTTGTTCTATTGGAAGGCTTTATGTTTGTTTTTCAGTTGTTCAGTGGTATTTGACTCTTTGTGACCCCATATAAAGTTTTCTTGGCAAAGATAATGGAGTGGTTTGCCATTTCCTTCTCCAGTGGATTAAAGCAAACAGAAATTAAGTGATTTGCCCAGGGTCACACAGCTAGTGAGTATCTGAGGTTAGACTCAGGTATTCCTGATTTCAAGACCGGTACTCTATCCACTGAGCTACCTAGCTGCCTCTAGACTATGAGTACCCTCCTATCCTTCCAGAGGAAGAGGATTATTTGGTTAGTTAATCTCTTTCCTTCTACTCCTTAGTCCTTTGCTTTGTTCTTACTTTAGCAAAGAGATCAGCACCTGGCTCAATGTTATGCTCTCATCACCAACTTCTTGGATGCTTTGTACAATTTGATGCTTCCTCAAGCACCCCTCCCTCCCAGTTCATCAACATCCCCAACCCCCATGACTTTCTCCACCCAAGCTTTATTCAGGGATGGTCATACTCTTGATCTCACCACCATTTGTTAGTGTTCTATTTGCAAGATCAAAACCCAAGAAATTCCTCTCTCCAACCACTTCCTATGTTGCACCTCTTCCTATGTCTTACTTATCCTAAATCTGTTCTTCATTCTCACCCTGACTTCCAGTCCTTCCACTTTCTGCTCTCCCTTCTCAGGCTTCACTTTCCTCCCTTTCCAATCTTAACCCTACAGTTAATAATAACAATAATAGCTACCATTTATCTAGTGCCTGCTATGTGCTAGGCACTTTATATTTATCTCATTTAATCTTCACAACTGCCCTGTGAGGTAGGTGCTATTATTTTGATTTTATAGGTGAAAAAAACCTGAGAAAACCCATGGTTAAATGACTTGCCTGATCACGCAGCTAATATATGTCTGAGGACAGATTCGAACTCAGGTCTTCCTGACTCCAGGTTCAGCACTCTATCCACTGTGATATCTAGCTACCTTCACCAGTTCAGCTTTATATACACTCTTGATTTCCTTGTTACTATATCCTAATGATGATCATGCCTTGACAAACCCTAACTTTGTGTTGTGTTTGTGAATCCCCCTACCGTTTGCCTCTTGCCTGCCTTCTTACCTATGCTGCTGAACCATGATGGCAGAGCTCATACGATTATGCTTACTGGGTCCTCTATAACTTTATGTTATATAAACTCAAATGAGCCCTCAATGCAGCAAGGCAATCCTTTTACCACTAAATACTTGACTCCATGTTTCATTCCCCACCATAGCTATTTCAGGCCTTTTCTTCCTTCCTTCTCTCTCTTCATATCTCCCTTCCTTACTTCCTGTCAGCAGAGGACCTTTCCTTATACTTGACTGAGAAAATAGAGGCATTTATAGCAAGGTCCTTCTTTCTTATTCTACATCTTAGAATACTTTGAAATCACCCAACATTCTCTCCTTTACTCCAGTCTCTGGTGAAGAAATGATCCTTCTCGCCAAGGGACAAATACTATACTTGTACCCTTGGTCCTGTTCTTTCCCATCTTCTCTAGCAGGTTGCCCCTGCCATCATCCTTGACCCCCAACTTTTAATCTCTATTTACTGACTCTTTTCTGCTTCTGCTAACCATGTCTACACTAAAATAACAACAATAACCTTTATTTGTCTGTACCTTCCCTTTAGGCTATATGGTGTGACATCTCTCCCACTTTTCACAACAAAACTGGTAGAAAAAAGCTTGCACTCATTGTCTCCATTCTTTTGCTCTCACTTCTCAACCACCTGCCATTTGGCTTCTACTCCTCATCATTCAGTTGAAACTGCTGTCTCTGAAGTTACCAGTGAACCCTCTTAATTGCTCTATCCAATGGCCTTTTCTCAATCCTTAGCCTTCTTGATGTCTCTGTAACATTTGATACCACTGAAAACTTCCCTCCTGCTTCTTCTCTCCTGTCTGGGTTTTTGTGGCACTGTTCTCTCTCTTCATTCTTTTCATATTCGTCTGGCAGATCCATTACAGTTTCCTGGGCTGATTTATCATTGATGTTCCCTTCCCCCTTAAACTGTGAGTTTACTTCCAAAGCCCTGTCCTGGTCCTCCTTTCTCCTCTCTCTCGTTGTCCCTCATCAGCTCCTGTAGATTATCTATCTATCTATCTATCTATCTATCTATCTATCTATCTATCTATCTATCTATCTATCTATTTATCTCTCCATCCATCCATCCATCCATCCATCCATCCATCCATCCATCCATCCATCCATCTATCTATCTATCTATCTATCTATCTATCTATCTATCTATCTATCTATCTATCTATCTATCTACAGGCTCTCTCTTGACCTCCAATTCTGCATCACCAAATGTTTATTCAACATTTCTACCTGGATGTTCTATAGGTATGTCAAATTCAATTATATCTGAAACGTAACTCATTATCTTTCCTCCAAAGGCTACCCTTTTTCTTAACATCCCTATTTTCATTGAGGACACTACCATCCTTCCAGTCATCTAGGTTCAAAATTTCAGTCAACCTTAACTCCAAATACCCATCTCCAACCAGTTGCCAAATCTTGTTGATTTTCCCTCCCACATGTCTATCTTTTGTCCCCCTCTCTCCACTCCTGTGGCTACCGTAGTCACCTCTCACCTGTCTATTGCAGTAACCTTCTAATGAGTATTCGTAGGCTCTTCCCTTCTCTCTCTTCTCCTAACCAACCTCCGTATGTCCTAAACTGACATTCCTAAAGCACAGATCCAATGTCATTAATCCCCTGCTCAAGAAGCTCTAGTGGCTCCCTATTAACTCTAGGGTCAATTATAAACTTCAATATTTGGCCTTTAAGACACCTCATGGGGCAGCTAGATGGCGCAGTAGATAGAGCTCCATCCTTGGACTCAGGAGGACCTGAGTTCAAATCCAGTCTCAGACACTTTACAGTGACCACGGACAAGTCACTTAACCCTTATTGCCTCACCAAAAAGAAAAGAAAAAAAAAGACGCCTCATAGTCAAGCTCTAGCCTACTTTTTTAAGCTTGTTATATACATTGCTGCCCTTTCATACAATACTAGGTTCCAGAAAAAACAGTCCTTTTGCTACACCTTATTCATGACAATCCATTTTCTATCTCTAGTTGCATAGGTTGTACTAATGCTTTGTCATGAGCTACTTCCTCATTTTTAAGACTCCATAGCTGGCTCCAAAGCTGAGTTCAAATACGACTCCTAAGGGTTTTTCTGATTCCCATAGCTGTTGGCATCTCAACTCATCACTTTGTAATTATTTATATATCAAAAGATAGCAAATATAGAGCTAGAAGGGGCCTTATATGCCATCTAATATCCTCATTTTACAGATATGGAAACTGAATCCCAGGAAAGGTAAATGACTTGCCCAGGATTACAAAGAAAGTAACAGTGGTGGGATTTGAACCCAGGTCCAGAGGCAGTATTCACTCTACTGTATGGTTGTTTCCCCTGGTAGACTCAAAGTTTCTGAAGGTTAGGGATTGTTTTGTTTTTATATCTGCAGTCCATAGAAAACACTTAGATAAATCTTATTTGGTTTTACCAGTTAGGAAATTGAAACTCAGTGGGGCTGTAGTTTGCCCAGTGTTATGAAGCTGACACATATCTGAGGTCAAAGTCAGGTCTTCTTAGTTCCAAGTCTAATGCTGCATCTTGTGGTCCACACTCTCTGGATCTCAGACCATTCCCCAAGACTTGAGTGGGCTTTGAATGTTGGACTAGTGCGCACACAAGTCCCTGGTCTGGGTTGGGTTCGATCTGACCTAGAGGCAGAGGGATGCTGAGGTGACCTCTCTGCAGAAGAGATTCTCACATCCACTCCCCTTGTTGCCTATCAATCACAGTCAGGTGACAGTGGAGGGAGGGTAATGGGAAGGTGCCCTGCAAGACTTGATGATGAAGTGATGGGGTGGGGGAGGGGAGGGAAGAAATGAGCCACTCAGCCATTCTGTGTAGAAATTCAGCTCTGAATGAGGCCCCTTGTCAAGTGGAACAATGACTTCTGACGAAGTTACTATGACGCTGGAGATGATTGACTTCTCAGAATGAGACATTGCTCAGTTTGAAACCCAATTTAAAAAAGGGGGAAAAAAATCAATGTTGCGCTTTCAGGAGCGTTTGGATAAAGAAAGAGAAATAGTTGCAGCTTGTTCCTTTAATGGAGAGAAAGAGAATCCCATCAATTATCCCACAGACAAGGACAGGCTCTTGGGGTGCTATTGTTCCTGCCCCGACCAAAACATTAAGTAATTAAGATGCATAAACCCTCCACTTGGTAAAGAGGCAGCAAGTTCCGGGCTCTATTTGGTAATTGGGGGAACCGGGGATTTGAGGTTTGTGGGTGATTTCCTCCCAAATTGGGATACACTAGACCTGCTTATCTCCTAATTTGGACCAGGCTGGTGAACCAGGCTAGAGCATCTGTCCTGTCTTCAGAAATTGTTTACGTGTTCCTCCTCACCTGCTTCCAATGAAGAGTTGAGAATGCTGAGATGCACTCCTTGTCCCTCTCCAGGTCCTGTTTGGTGTGGATAACGGCTAGATCACTGGACTTGGAGTGAGGAAGACCTGGGTTCTAATCTCACCTCCACCTGTGTAAGTGTGGGAAAGTCATCTAATCTCTCTGATTCTCAATTTTCTCATCTGCAAAATGGGGACAATGTTATTTACTTCACAGGGTGGTTATATGGCTCAAATGAGAGATGTATATAAAGTACCTTGCAAATCTTCAAGTGGTATATATAAAGTATCAGTTATTATTATTATTATTAAACCCTCACTTTGGAAAAATATAGTGGGAACATTTCTTATTCCTAAGGTTCTTAGTCTTGTTTTTTTTTTTTTTGTATTGTGGACCCCTTTGCCAGTCAGTTAAGTCTATGGGCCCTTTCTCAGAAGAATATTTATAAATACATAAAATAAAATACATTGGATTACAATTCACTTACGTTGAAGTATAGTTATCAAAATATCTTGAAACCCAAGTTCACAGATCTCAGGTAAAGAACCGCCATCTTATTACAACAGACCAGGTTCCTCCTTGCCCTACCCCTATAATTCTACCTGACTTTCCTCCATTTTCTCAATTACCTGTTCCATTAAGACTAGTCAGAGGTGAGGTAAACAGAGTAGAATTCCCCTTTGGAGATTAAAATTAGTTATTCCTTGTTCCTAGAATGAACTTCCCTTTTCACCATGTCCCACCCCTGCTCGAGAATCTATAATGGTCCCCATTATTTATTAGATCATGTCCAAACTCTTTATCCTAGTATTCAAGATAATCTATAATCTATCTCTGATCATTTTGGGGGGGGGCAGGGACAGAAAAGGGATTGAGGTGTGTAGCTGGATTTTATTAGTATAAATATTCCTAGTCTGGAAATTACCTTCATTGATGCATATTACCAACTTGTCTGTAACTTTAAGAAAGTTGCCTGGGAAACTGGGAGTTTAAGTGACTTTTTCTTAATAGCTGCTATTAAGTCAGAGGCAGGACTTGAATCCAGCTCTTCCTTACTTCAGGGCCTTCTTCTATCCGCTATTCCAGGTTGCCTCTCCATGTGCCTATCTGGTGTCATTCTTGGCTGCTTCCCAACACATACCTTCTGTTTCAAGCAGTCCTTTCTCCTTACTGTTATCCCCATATCCCTTAGAATTCCATAATACCTGCATGGGAAGAGACTTCAGAAATCATTTAGCTGATGAGCAGGAACCCAACACCTCTTGTACCACCACCAAGTAGTCAATAAGCCTCTAGTGATGGGCATCTGGCATATAGTAAGTGCTTAATTATTAACTATTAACCTATTAACTGACTGAACTTACTACCCTCTGGGGCAGCCTATTCTATTTCTGGACAACTTTGATTGCTATAGAGTTCTTCATTATGTTGAGCCCAAATTGACCTCTCTGTAACCTCTGCCCTTTAGCCCTAGTTTTGCCCACTGGGCTAGAACAGGACAAGTTCTATCCTTCTTCCATGTGACAAATTTTCAAATACTTGATGACCAGGATCCTGTCTCCCACAAATCTCCTCTTCTCCAGGCTGAAGATGAAGATCCCCAGTTCTTTCAACATCATCATATGATGTGTTTTTCAGTCTCCTCTCCCTTCTGATCACCTTTCTCTGGACACACTCTAGGTTGTCAATAGCTTTCATAAAATGAGTTGTTCAGAACAGGATGTGGTTTTCCAGATATGGTCTAGTCAGGGCAGAGGGCAGAAGGATTTTCATTTCCCTCCTTTCTCTAATGTTTCTACAACCATATTCATTTCTTCTTCTGGACATTTGCTCGTGGACTGCTTCTTGTCTGTAATGCAATTTAGGTCAACAATTCTTCAAACATTTGAGGAGGCAGAGTATACAAAAACTGAGATGGGGAAGAGTGGGGAAATCAATGGCATCGGGGCTGAGCCTTGGAGGAAAATAAGAATTCTGATAGGCAAAGATGAGGAAGAGGGGTGTTCCAGGCCCAAGGTACAGATAATGAGGGTACCTGGAGGCAGGAGACAGAGTGTGGCATTCAGAGAACAGCTAATAGTCCAGTTTGACTGGCACAGAAAGTTTGTGAAGTTGAGTAAGAGGAAATAAGTCTTGTAATGTAGGCAGTATCCAGATTGTGTAAGGCCTTGAAGGCCAGGCTAATTCACCTCTATTTTATCCTAGAGGTAATAGAGAGTCAGGAAAGTCTTTTACATGCCTTAGGAATATCATATTGGTAGCTAAGTGGAGGTTGGCTTGGCAAGGGGAAACAGGAAGGGGAATAAACTAGGAAAGTCTTATCATAGTTTGGGTGAGAGGTAACAAGGGCCTGAATTAGGGTGATGGTTGTGTTATTGGAAAAAAATATATGCAAAAGGTGAGGATGAAATGTGATAACATCTGAAGCACTTTGCAAACCTTAAAATGCTATATATAACTGTTAGCGATGATGTGGTGATGAGGCTGATTCTGGGCAGGTAGGATTCATAGAACTGGTGACTAGTGATGGTGGTGTAGTGGAATGAGTCCCAGGTCTGAGGTCAGAGGACCTGGGTTCAAATCTCCCCACTGACAATTATGACCTCTGTAACTTTGACTAAGTCATTTAAATTCCCTGGGCCTCAGCTTCCCCAAGTGTCAAATGTCCAGGTTGTACGTGATGGAGTCTGAGGTCCCCACCAGCTCTAGATGCATAATCGCATGATTGGTTGTGGTGGGCGATTGAGAAGGGAGGAAAGTCAAAGATGGTGTAGAGTGACTGAGTATGTAGAACTCTCATTTTTTTTAAAAAAGGAAATTTAGAGGAGGGGTAGGTTTTGGGGGGAAGAGTGTTATCCTCCCATCTGTTCCCTGCCAGTCCAAATTTTACATATCATTTATCCAGGATAGGAAGGGGAGCATCATTGTGTGTGAGCTATAGATGTGTGAGCATCTGGATGTGATGGGGGAAGAGTGGGCAGGGGAAGGAAAGCCATGGAGGGGGTACAGGGAGTGGGGTGTTCACATAGAACACAGGGAAGAATACTTGGGCCTCTGGGGGGAATTATGAGCCAGCAACATCTAGACTGAAGTCACTAGGTAAGCTATATTCCATCTGGTCACAGAGCAAGGCTGTGATTTAGAATTCAGTAATATGTGAGTAGCCAAAAGCAGTGACTGGGCAGGCTTTTTAACCCTCTATTCCCTTTCTGCCTTTAAGAAAAACCTCCAGGACACAAACCACTGGCTTATAAGTTTAATCTCCTGCCCAGCAAACTCATATTCAGCCATATGGAAATCACCAAAAGCTAGGGAGAGAACATTCTTTAGCATGTGTATGGGAAAAAGAAAGACAGCACGAACATCCTTTCTCAAGCCCAAGTTCTAAGTGCTATTAATCATGTCCGAATCTTCATGATGCGATGGGCCATAGCACAACAATGTTGACCGTGGAGTTTTCTTGGCAAAGATACTGGAGCAGTTTGCCATTTCCTTCTCCAGTGGACTAAGGTAAACAGGGTTAAGTGACTTGCCCAGGTATACACAGCTGGTAAGTGTCTGAGATTGCATTTGAACTCAGGTCTTCCTGACTCTGGGCCCAGAACTCTGAGCCACCTAGCTGCCTCCCAAGTTCTAATAGGGATAGAGAAAATCAGAAGTCTCTGCTGTCTCCTCCAGAATAAAGGTGAAGGATGAGAGAAGTTCATTTTAGAGAAGAGTCTGTAAGTGGAGCCTTACATTACAGATGGGAATTCACTGGTGCGTTCATTAATCAAAGGCCAGGAGAACCCCAAATAGGACCCCTATCTTCTAGGGACTTGGGCAAGATGATAATATCTTTGCTGAGCCAGTAAGCTAAACCACTGATCGGGCAGAACACAAGAAGCTCACGTGTTAAGGAAAGGCAGGGCAGGTCCCGCTGCTATGATACCTTGGGTTCTATGGACTTGACCACTGTACTGTGGATGTAGTTCACAGCCAGGGCCTGCACACTGGCTACTTCAATGAGCTGAAGTAGTTGAATACATAGAGACATAACCAGCAAGTGGAGGACCTGTGTGCTGGTCTTCAGAGTGCCTGTGGTTAGATGAGCAGGCAGAGATGGCTCTGGTGGAGCTTCACTCCTGCTGGCCCATCTCCTCAGCTCTGTGGTTGGTCAGTCACTCCTGTAGTCAGAGGAGCTGTAAACACACTGGGCTTGAACACACTAAGTCAGGTGGATTCCCAGCAGGTGTGTGCCTGACACCTTAGATATTCACAGGCTACTGAACTAGTGAAGCAGGACTCAGCAGTTCCCAATTTTTAGCTCAGAAAATGAATGAGACAGAGAGAGAGAGAGAGAGAGAGAGAGAGAGAGAGAGAGAGAGAGAGAGAGAGAGAGAGAGAGAGAGAGAGAGAGAGAGAGAGAGAGAAAGAGAGAGAGAGAGAAGGGGAGGGGAGGGGAGGAGAAGTGGGGTGAGGAGGGGAAGGGAGGAGAGAGAAAGAAAGAGGAGAGAAAGAAAGAGAGACAGAAGGGAGAGGGAGAGAGAGAAAGACAGAGAGAAGAGAAGAGGCGAGGAGAGGAGAGGAGAAGAGAGGAGAGAAATGAGAGAGAGAGAGAAGAGGAGAGGGGAGGAGAGGAGAGGAATCAAGAGAGAAAGAAAAGAGAAGAAGTAGTAGAAGAAGAAGAAAGAGGAGGAGGAGAGGGTGGAGAAAGAGTGTACTGAGGAGCACAGGTCAAAACACATCACCTCTCTAACTCAATAAAAACTAATAGCTCCCTATTACTTTCAGTATCAAATAGAAAATGCTCTGTGTGGCATTTAAAGCTCTTCACAACCTGGCCCCTTCTTAACTTTCAAGTCTTCTTACACCTTGCTCTGCTCCACACACTGTGACATTAGCCTCCTTGTCTCCTTCTTACTCCCTCTACTCCCTGACCGAGCATTTGCCCTGGCTGTCCTCTATGCCTGGAATGCTCCCCCCCCAACATCTCTACCTTGCGGCTTCCTTGGCTTCTTTTAAGATGAAGCCCCAATCCCATCTGTTATGGGATCCCCCCTGGACCATCCCCACTGCTAGTATCTCCTCTCTGAGGTTACCATCCATTTACGCTTTACACATCTTTTATGTACCTAGTTTTCTTCAGGCTCTTTCCTTCACTAGAATGTAAGCTCCTTGAAGGCAGGGACTGTGTTTGCCTTTCTTTGTAGCTCTCAGTTTAGCACTGTAACTGGCACATAGTTAGGGCTTAATAAGTGCTGACTAAGTACCGGCATTAGTTCTTTTCTTTTCTGCCTCAGATTCTAGGATCTTCCCTCTACCTCTGAGTAAAGCAGAATCATGATTTAAGGATAAATTTTGCCAGAGAATGTGACCTTCATTGCTTTGGTCCTGGACCTCAAGTTCCCTGAACCCCCTGATACAGAGACCGAGGGCTGGCAGCATTGCTCATAAATAAGAGTTCGTCACTTGTCTCAGACCTCCCTAAGATGGACCCCAGGGCTAGAAGCTTTGCTTCCCAGAGGCCCTGAAGCTAAGTATCTCCATAAAGAAGAAATCAGATCTTTTTGCCTACTGGGGCTCTTGGGGAGAGGAGCAGTGAATGTAGGTGGGGGATAAAGAGGTTGGGAGGGGGGAGGAAGAAATCATGGTTCCCTCTTTAAAAAATGGATAAAAGCAAGACCAGCAGATGCTGCCTTTGGCTGAGAGCCTTCCTCTCCACTGCCCTGGGCCTGCCGCTGCCCCCATCTCCATGGCAACCTGCCTGTGTGGCCTGAATGGTGGAATTAGAGTGAGGAGGCTGGAGGGGGGCTGTGTGTTGTTCCTTAGGGACCTTCCCCTCTCAAGTCCTCCTAAGCTCTGTTCCTGCCAGTTGCATGTTTAAATTCAGGGCCTCTCAAGCTAGAATTGGCTAAGGCTCTCTCCCACTCCTCTCATCTATATTGCCCTAATTGGAAGTGCACGCCACATTACAGTCCTATGGAGGGACCCAAGCACTGCAAAGGACAACTGGGTACTGTGGTCCCTGACACAGGAGCTAGGAGGAAAGGGGCTAGTTTGGGGAAAATCTTGCATCCGTATATTCCCCTGTGTTCATTCTCAGGAAGCTTCTAAATGAGAATCTTTCAGGATTGGTTCAGAGAAGGGAGAAAGAGCTATGAAGTCAGCTGATGCTGATCTGGTGAGCCCATCCTTCCTCCGTCTTGTCTTTGCTCAGTGGTCAGCTCTGGCTCCTCGGTTCTTGATACCCATCTGGCCTCACCCATCCTCTTACTGATATTGTCCGCATGTCTTTATTCAATTCACTTTAGTTAGTACTCTCATGTGCTAGGCACTGTACCATCTGTGGCGATGCAAGAACAAAAACAGATCCTGCTCTCAAGGAGCTTATGTTCAGCTTGGGTTGTGGAGGGGGAAGGGCAGGGAAACAACATGGTTTCTTAAGCAAGCACAAAATATGTACATAGTGGATACCAAGTGATTTAGGGGTATATGCAAATAACTGGGCAGATCAGGAAAGGCTTTGAGAATGATGTGGCCCTCGAGTTGAGTCTTAAATGAAGCTAGAGAATCCATGAGACAGAAGGAGGAGGGAGGGCATAGCAAGCATGGAGCATGGCCTAGGAAAAGATATAGAGGAAGGATATGAAATATAGTGAACAGGGATCAGCCAAACTGTAAGACATTTTGACCAGAAAGTAGAGTGTGGAAGGGAGAGTAAGATCAAATCAGTTTGGAAGGGCAGGCTGGAGCCAGATTGTGAGGGGCTTGAAATGTTACAGAGACAATAAGGAGCTTTAAAGTATACAAAGTGCTTTTTGAGGGAATTTAAGTATAGGATCAGAGGATCACTGATTTGGAGTTGGAAAGAACCCTGCAATCTTAGATCATGTATCCCAAGCCTTTCATTTTCCAGATGAGGAGACTGTAATCCATAGAAATTAGTATAGAGACCTGCTCATGATCACATAGTATCAAAGGGCAGGATGTGAACCCAGGACCTCAGACTTCTGGCCTAGAATTTTCTCTCAGCCCCATCATTTGTTGCTGTTCAGTCGCCTCAGTCATGTCTGACTCTGTGATGCCATTTAGGGTTTTCTTGGCAAAGATATTGGCGTGATTTGCCATTTCCTTCTCTAGCTCATTTTACAAACGAGGAAACTGAGCAAACAGGGTTAGGTGACTTGCCCAGCTCAGATCCCATAGCCTCAGAACTGTTCAGACTGAGGATATGGAGAATAGAAAGGAGGAGGACCCATTTGGTCCATTCTGCTGCCTCCCGAACCTTCTTCACATCAAGAGATGTAGTTAGTAAAGTATGGGAATATGAATGACCATGGACTTCTATTGATTCCATTTCACAGATGAGAAAACCAAGACTCAGAGAGATTAAGGAATTTACTTGTCAAAAGTCACTCAGCTAGTAAATGTCAGAGTAGGGAGCTCTGAATAAATCTGGGGTCCCTGGTTTCCAGACTTCAAGTCTAATGCCATTTATCCTGAAGCTCACTGCCTCCTAAGACCTTAGCGAAGGTCTCCTATTGCATCTTGGGCCATCTCCAGTTGGCCTGATTGATGGCTCTGGAGGAGAAAGTGAGGCTAGTAACTGCACAGCCCTCCCTCACTCAAATCAAATTCAGTTGCAAGTCATGTTGTCATCTTCCTGATATCTTGGTCCTCTTTGAAAATGAAGGACAAACTACGTAACACCACCTCCCATCTTCCAGGTCCTGATTTTGCATATTCCATCTGACTTTGACCTCTTGAGTTTTTGTAGTCCTGGTTTCAGTGGCTACCTATGTCTCTCTGACTACTCTAAAATGTCCAGTTCTAGATGGTAAAGTGGAAAGAACGCTGCCTTTGTAGCCAGAAGACCTGGATTCAAATCTTGTCTCTGATGCTGACTACCTTTGTGAATTTGGGCAAGCCACTAAATGTCCCTGGGCCTCAATTTCCTCATCTGTAAATGAGGAGGTTGTACTAAATGGTCTCTCTGAGATTCCTTCCAATTCAAATTCCTATGATACTAGAAGTCATTGAAGATGGAAACCCTGATGATGAGGAGATGGGAGACATTCTTCCAGGACCCTTGACTCAGGGGTCCTCCTCTACAGCATCCCCATAAATCAAAAGTTCTTAATTTTTTTTTAATATTGTTGACCCCCCCCCCACATTCTGACAAAGTTTGTGGACCTTTTCTTTTTTCAATTCAATTCAATTTTATTTTACTTTTAATTTCACATTTTCTCCTTCTTCTTACCCTTTCCCACCCACTGAGAAGGCAGGAAAAACAAAACCCATTATAAAAATGCAGAGAAATGAAAAACAAATTTCTGTATTAGCCATGTCCATAAAAAAAAGAAAGAAAAAGAAAAAAAGAAAAGAAAATATGCTTAGTTGACACTCTGAGTCAATCAGTTTTCTTTTTTTTTTTTTTGGTGAGGCAATTGGGGTTAAGTGACTTGCCTAGAGTCACACAGCTAGTGAGTGTTATGTGAATGAGGCCCAATTTGAACTCAGGTCCTCCTGACTTCAGGGCCAGTGTTCTATCCACTATACAACCTAGCTGCCTAACTCACTTTTCTACCTGGAAGTGGATAGCGTGTTTAATCATGAGTTTACGGTCTTTTTCTCAGAATAATATTTTTAAATACATAAAATAAAAATTCATAGGACAATAAAGAAACCAAAGATTAGTGAAAATAGAGGCATTTTTTCCCATCTATGTTTTGGAGCCCTGACATCTATTCAGAGATTCCCCAAGGAGACCCTAGATCAAGAACCCTTGTCATAGAGAGAAATAGATTCTACAATGAAAACTTAGCTGTGCCCAAAGGATGTAGCTCTCCCAACAGACACTGAGAGCTTCTAAGTGAAAGAGAGTGCTCCTTTACCCCTCCACCCCTACCCCAAAGCCAAAATGAACATGGGGCAGGTGGACTTTGTTCCAGGCTGTCACATGAAGGAGGCCAGCTTCCTCTTTTGGTGTGGACTTTGTCTCCTTCTACCTTTCCTCTTGTCCCTAATGAGAGCTCTAGGAGCCCCATAAACCTACTCCCTCACCCCTCACATCCTGGGCAACTACCACCTTTCTCCAAGGTCCCATTTATTCCCTTGGGTCCCCTATATTGCTGAATCTCCTCTCTGCAACCCCCCCAATATGTACTTGTTTTAGGGGTCTGGAACAATCATACAAGACACCTGGAATTTTTTCAGATCTAGTGGGAAGTGAAGGAAAGAAAGAAACGGAACCAGCAATGTAGCAATCAGCTTTTGCCCTCTCCTCCATGATAAACTCACCCAGATTCATTGGGGAAGACAGTGGATACCAGCAGCTGCTGGTACCACCTTATCTTGCAAACACAACCCTTAGCCAACTCTGCTCTCACTTCTTAAAAACCCCTTTCTATGAACAAACTCTCCTTCATCCCAGATCTCTGTCCCCCACATTCCTTCCTACTTTTCCTGCTCAACTGAAATGTAGCCTTCTCCTGAAGATGCTTCATCTCTTGGCACCCTCTAGAAGGGTGCAGACTACCTGCTCCTCCTTTCATACTCTCTAGAAGGAGGGAGAGAGCATGATCCTTGTTCCCATTGCCACTTTCAGACCCCCCCCCCATCACTCGACAATCACCTCTCTCCATCTTTCCATGTCTTGTTTGGCTTCTCATTTATGGTTACTATCCCTTCTTGTTAAAGTCTCATCTTTGGCGCTCTATCTTCCCTACCTCATTCAGGGACCTCCTGACTTCACAGTCCTTCAATGTTCCCATCTTCCACAACCTCTCTTCTCAGCTGACCTCAAGCACATACAGAGGTGTTCAGAACTTAGACTGTCCCATCCTTCACTCACATCTTCCATGGAATTCTCTTTAGGTGCTGGAATTTTCTCATATGTAGTGTGTCCCAAAAGTCTTAGGGCACTTTAAAGCCATTTAAGCTTAGCCTTTGGGGACTCTTTGAATATCACAGCAATAGATGTCAAATGATGTGCGCTAGCTCAGTCACTGTCAGCCCTGAAGGCTTTCCTTAGGTGCCCTGAGACTCAGGCTCTCTGTGTGTCTGTGTTGTTGCTTTATGAAAGGCAATGCAGTATATTGCTAGTAAGAGCCTACTATATCCTTCTCCATTGTTGACTGGGAACCAGTCACTGTGCTGCTGGGAAGAGGCTATAGTCAGTTGGAAGAGGTATGAATGCAGCTGTGATCATTTCACTAGCAAGCCATCTTCCATTCAATGTGTTTACCCTGGCAATGACTGTAGCAAGTGAGGGGCCCTTCACATATACATTGCTTTGAACTGAATCTTTGTCAACACAAATATGGGATGACTCCTTCATGTTTGTCACATTCTCTGCTTACATCATCTTTAATCTCTGTATACCAGTCAAGTTCATCTTCTGTTTATGGGTTAGCTAGGTCCCCTAGTAGTTCAAATGATGAATGCTGTGAAACCATTGTACTATTTAAATTCCTGTTGTGTATTTCCACTGGGCTAAAATCAATGGAGAGGCAGCTAGGTGGCACCATAGTGCATAGAGTGCTGAGCCTGAAGTCAGGAAGACTCATTTTCCTGAGTTCAAATCTGATCTCCGATGCTTACTAGCTGTGTGACCCTGGGCAAGTTACTTAACGCTGTTTGCCTCAGTTTCCTCATCTGTAAAATGAGCTGGAGAAGAAAATGGTAAACCCCTCCAGTATCTTTACCAAGAGTACTCCAAATGGGGTCACAAAGAGTCAGGCAGGCCAAAAATGACTGGATGACAAAAAAATCAATGCCTATATTTTACATAAATATAATTTCGAATAGTATGATTTAGAATGCATGTGACCACTTCACAGGCGTCATTTTTTTGCACTAAAAGTAACCTGGTTATAGTGATATAGAGCTGGTATAGTGTGGACACTGGAATAAAAAGACCTGGGTTGAAAACCTTCCTCTGATATTTCCTAGCTGTGTGACCATAAGCAAGGCAGTCAACCTCTCCTAGCCTCAGTCTTCTCATCTGTAAAAGGGGGATAAAATACCTATAGTTCCTACCTCACAAGGTTGTTATGAGGCTCAAATGAGAACAGCAATATAAAGCATTTTCCTGCCTTAAAACATGCTGTAAATATCAGCCATTATGACAACAATCAAAATAATAATAACTGACGTTTGCATAGTGCTTTCAACTTCTCAAAGCACTTTACACATATTATCTCATTTACATCTCACCAACAGCTCTGTGATGGGCAGCAGTTGTGCTAATGGTATTTTCTCAGCAAAGGCTGCCTGGGTCTGATTACCTCAAGCAGAAATGGCTTCTTAATGCCTGCCAACAGCAGCCACACAGTTTGCAGAATAACACATCTTCTCCCTCTAGAGCAGAGACAGGAGCGACCCATTCTCCAGGTGTACCATGTGTGAGTGTGTGCATGCACACGTGCATGTGTGTGTACATGTGTAGGTGCAGCATGTGCAGCCCAGTGCTTAGCACAGCTCTCGGCACACACTAAGTACTTAATAAATGTTTATTGGCTGAGACGCTCTAACCAGATGGCAGACCTTGATGGGGGGACAAAAGGGAGCCCAAGGTACAGAGATGCTCGGGTGAGATGGGATGTGTATGGCAGGGTTAGAGGGATGCCAGGGTAGGCTAATGTGTGTGCATGTATGCATTCACATGTGTGATTAATGGAGATGCTCAGGCAGGCTTGTGTGTGGGGAGGTATGGGTATAAATATGCACAGACATGTTGATTTGTGTGTGTTTGTGTGTTTAATGGGGATGCTCAGGCAGGCTTGTATTGGGGGGGTATAGGTATAAATATGCACAGACATGTTGATGCGTATGTGTGTGCACACACGTGTGCTGTGTTATACCTCTGATTCTCCAGACTTTCCCGTAAGTCCCATCTACCTTCTCATGGTGGCTCATCTCTCTACTCCTCTAGGCCCCTTCTCCTGATGCTAAGTTTCTTGCAGGGACTCTACTGTGAGGAGGGGCTCAGAGGGCCATCAGTCGCTCCCTTTGGGGCTGTGCTCCTGACTCTAGATGTGGCTGCCATTTACCCACCTGGGTGGCTTTCCCCTCTCCATGCCTCCATTTTAACTCCCTTTTATCTGTTGTTTTTCTCCCAATTGAATGGAAGGTCCTTAAAGGCAGAGACTATTTTACTTTTTGCTTGTATTTGTATCCCTAATGTTTAGCACATTGCTTGGCACTTGGTAAATATTGACAAATGTGTGTTGCCTTGCCTGTGTGTACATGCTTGTTAGCATAGATATGTTTAGAGAGGTGTGTATGTGAACACAAGTGTGTTTATATGCATGCTTGTGAGCAGAAGGATACCCAGAGAAATATATGTATGTTGAGGGGGAGGGGGACGTGTATTTCCCCAAATAGGCTGGTGTGTGTGCCTAGGGGTTCTTAGACAGACTGCTGTGTGTGCATGTGTGTAAAGAGATGCCCAGACAGGCTGGCATCTATTCATGTATGTTTGGGAACAGAAATGCCCAGGCAGCTTGGGGTGTGTGTGTATATATATATTTGGGTTCAGGGATGCCTAGGCAGGCTGGTGTGCCTGGAAAACATTCCTCTCTGTGCCGCACAGATGGGCTGCATTGAGCAGAGCCTTGTTCCATGGAATCCTTTCAAGGAAATGGCTCCTCATCTATCTATGCCTAGCGAACACTTGGGCTGTGACTGACAGTGGGCTGCAAGCACATGCTATGGACCTGTCTACACTAATTTGGGCTATAAGGAAGCAGTAGAGTGAGCTGTTCCAGACAGGGCATGGTGATAGAGTGATCACCTGAACCAGGGAGGCCCAGAGCACTGAATAGGAATTTTATTTTTCCTGGAAAGATTCAAAGGCTTGAGAATAATAATAAAGTAATAGCTAACATTCAATTTAATTCGAATGGCAATTATTAAAGTGGCATACTATGTTCCAGGCATTGTACTAGGTGTTTAGGACACAAAGAGAAACAAGAAGTCGCTGTCAAGGAGCTTATCTGGAGGCAAGTCATCTATGTACACAGATAAATTCAAAAGATATACAAACACAAAGTAATCATTTGTGGGGAGAGTTAACCACAAGGGAAGGGGTTCTTAGCTTGGCATCTATGAGCTTTAAAAAATATTTTGATAACTATTTCAATATAATTAGTTCAGTTTGTAGTCCTATGCATATTATTTTATTCACTTAAAAACCCAGTTCTGAGAAGGGATTGCTTTATCAAATTGTCCAATGGATCCAGAACAGAAAAAAGATTAAAAAGCTCTCAACTAGGGAGATCAAGATTGGCATGATATAGGAGATAGTGATTAGTACATAATAGCCAACATTTATATAGCATTTTCCAGTGCCAGGCACTGCACTGAGTATAATTATTATCTAATTTGATCCTCTCAACAACCCTGGGAAGTAGGTGCTATTACTATCTTCATTTTATACATGAGGAAACAGAGGATGAATGACTTGTCCATGGTCACATAGCTAGTAAGTGTCTGAGGTTGCATTTAAACTCAGGTTTTCCTGACTCCAGGCCCAGCACACCTAGCTACACATATATGTAGGCTTTAAAATTTGCAAAATGCTTTACCCATGTTAAATGATTTTACCCTCACAACAACTCTTTGAGGTAGGTACTATTATTATTATTTCCATTTTACAGATGAGGAAACTGAGGCTCAAAGGAGTTAAGTGACTTGATAGAATGCTAAGTCCTTGATGTCAAGGGCTATTTCATTTTTGTCTTTTGTATCCCAGTACCTAATACAGTCTCCAGCGCATAGCCAGCACTCAGTAAATGTTTGGTGATTTATTGGTTTGCCTAGGGTAATACAAATCTAGTACATGTCAGAGGCTAGATTTGAATCTGGGTCCTCGTAACTCCAACTCTAGCACTCATTCTCCTATGCTAGGACAGTTGTCTATATGTGGGAGATCTCTCTACTAATAGAGGTCCCAACCCCTCCAAGTTTTCATGGAAAGTCTTCATTTGTTGCTCTGGAGGAAAAAAGTCCATCCCCAGGTAACCTCTGGTGATCTGTCTTCTCTCCCAAACATGCTCCCACTCAGTTGCCAAGATGATTTTTTTTTCTAAATTAATTTATTTATTTTTAGTTTTCAACATTCATTTCCACAAAATTTTGGGTTCCAAATTTTCTCCCCATCTCATCCCTCCCCAACCCCAAGATGGCAGGCATTCTGGATACCCCTTCCCCTAATGTGCCTTCCCTTCTATCTCTCCCCCCCTCTTTCTCTTATCCCCTTCCCCTTCTGTTTTCTTGTAGGGCAGGATAGATTTCTATACCCCACTTCCTGTATGTATTGTTTTCCAGTTGCATGTGAAAACAACTTTTTTTTAACATTTGTTTTTAAAACTTTGGGTTCCAAACTCTCTCCCTTCCTCCCCTCCCCACCCTCACTGAGAAGGCAAGCAACTCGACACAGACTATACATGTGTAGTCATGCTAAACACCTCCATAGTAGTCATGTTGTGAAAAACTAAGTATATTTCCCTTAATCCTATTCCACCCCCTGTTTATTCTATTCTCTCTTTTGACCCTGTCCCTCCTTAGAAGTGTTTGCTTCTGATTACCCCCTCCTCTCTACCAAGATAATCTTCTTAAAGCACAGGTCTGGCCATGTCTTTCTGTTCAGGAAACTTCAATGGCTTTCTATTACCTCTAGGATCAACTATAAAATCTCGTTGAGCTTTTAAAGTCTTTCACAACCTGACATCTTCAAAATGATACTTATTCTTACTTATGAGGTAGTTAGATGGCATGGTGGATAGAGTCCTAGGGCTGGAGTCAGGAAGACTCATCTTCTTGAGTTCAAATCTGGCCTCAGACACTCCCTAGCTGTGTAACTCTGGGCAAGTCACTTAACACTGTTTGCCTCAGTTTCCTCATCTATCAAATGAGCTGGAGAAGGAAATGGCAAAGAACTCCATTATCTTTGCCAAGAAAACCTGAAATGGGGTCATGAAGGGTCAGACATGACTGAAAAATGACTGAACAACACTTTTACTTATATCTTACATTTACTCTTTGATCCAATGACCCTGATCCCCCCACATGACACATGATCTCTAGACTTCATGTGTTTTATTTGGCTGTTCCCATGACTGGAATTGTTTCCCTTTTTATCTCTGCATCTTGCCTTGTCTGGCTTCCTTCATATCCTAGCTAAAATCCACCTTCTGGAGGCTTTCCCCAATCCCCCTAAATGCTGGTTCCTTTCCTTTCCTGATTATCTCCACTGTATACTGCCTATTTCTTATTTGTATATAACTGTTCACATGTTGTCTCCCCCAACAGATTGTGAGCATTTGGAGAGTTGAGACTATGGTTTTTTCCCCTTTCTTTGTATCCCCAGTACTTAGCACAATGCCTGGTGTGTAGGAGGTGCTACTTGACATGGCTATGCCTCTGGTGATGAGCTTTTGTGCCTTTAGCTAGACTGGCCATTGGATAATACATAGTAAGTATGTTTTCAGTCTTAGAACCTTTTCTGTTTGGAGTAACTTGTTAGAGCTTATACCCTGCTGGCATAGCCTTCAAGGATTCAGGGCCACCTTTATGTCACAGTGAAGCATCAGCAGGGGACCCTAATGGATAGACAATAATACAGGATCACAAGGATTGTGACCTGTAAGGAGTGACCACAGACCTCACCTGGTTCAAACCTCTCATGTAATAGATGAGGAAATTACAGCTCAGAGAGATTTTTATCAGCCCAAGTTCATAGACATAGTAAATAGCATTTGAGCCCAGTCCCTCTGACTCCAAAGTCACTGTTCTTCCCATTCTACTGGCTTGCCTACTGTCCTACTATACTTTATAACATACATTCAATGCCTTGGCAATGGTTACTGACATAAAAATGTTTTTTAATATGAATGAATGAATGAAAAAAGCATAGATTAGGTGCTTGCTGTGTGCCAAACATTGGGCTAAGCTAAGTACTTGGGATACAAATACAAACTCAAAACTGTCTCTCCCCTCAAGGAGCTGATATTCTAATGGGAGAGATGAGCCAAATAGAGGAGTAGTGGCCAAGGAATCAGGAAAGGGAATTGTGGTCTGGGAAGTCACAACAATGGTGAATAGAAAAATCTGGCAGTTTATTGACATAACTTGTCCAGAGGTAGTGAGAGTATTGATAGGATTACAGTCCTCAGAGCAAGAGATGGATAGGAAAGACACTTTCTGTGTATTATTCAAGGAAAAAGTACCTCCCCAGGAGTGAAGATGAGGCTGTAAGGTCCCCAGGGATGTAGAACCATGGCTTAATTCCTGCCAGGCATGGTCCGATGTTTGGGTTTGGAGAGTGTGACAGCAAAGCAGCAGATCTGAAAGTGAGAAATGTACTCAACTGACTGATCAAAGTGGACCTCCATGCCTCTTGAGTCTCTCGGTCCCTCTCTCCTTTATTTTGCACTCTACATCACCTCCCCCTTGCTTTTCTAATGGTAGTACCATGAAAGTTAAATGTTCTGCCTGGGAGGATGCCAGGGCAGGGCATATAGAAAATACATAGCATTGCGTATGCATCTTGAGGCAGGACAATCACAAACGCTTATTCAAATGACAAGCATTATTTTAAAAAGTAACATATACCATGAATGGAGTAAGAAACAGGTATTTTATTTCTACTTACAAAAGGAATGCTAAGTATAAAAAAATCACATTGCACATTAATAGAATTCTTATTCTGAACTTAACACACACACACACACACACACAGAGGAAGTATTTTCATATACATAGTGGAACAACAACAATAACTAAAAGAGATTGTACATGAAACCAGGGATCTCTATTTTGTACAGATTGCTTTTCTTTTAAAATATATAATAAATTCAAGATGTAAATTTCAAAGTTGCCCTGCTTGTCTGTCATTCTTTCTAGTCTTCCTTCTGTTTTCTTCTACATATTAAAAATGCTTTAATGACCCTCTTTTCTTTTCCTTCCTTCTTTCCCTCCTTCTGTCCTTTCTTCCCTCCTTCCTTCCCTCCTTCTTTCCATTATTCCTTTCTTCCCTTCCTCCCTTTTTTCTTCCTTCTTTTCCTCCCTCCCTTTTTCCTTCCTTCCTTCCTTCCTTCCTTCCTTCCTTCCTTCCTTCCTTCCTTCCTTCCTTCCTTCCTTCCTTCCTTCCTCTCATTACCCGCACAGAGGACCAGAAGGAAGAAAAATTCAAAGCCCCTGTAACAAATATGAATAATCAAGCAAAACAAATTTCCATGTTGACAACATCTTATTCTGCATCTTAATTCTGTCAACTCCCTGTCAGGATGTGGTAGCACACATCACCATCAATTCTTTGGAATCATGGTTGGTCATTGCATTGGTCTGAGTTCCTAGATCGTTCAAAGTTGTTTTACTTTATAATGTTATTGTTTAAATTGTTCTGCTTCTGCTTATTTCATTCCACATCAGTTTATATAGGTCCTCTCAGTTTTCTCTGAAACTGCGTCTTTTGACATTTCTTATGGCACAATAATATCCCATTGCATTTATACCACAACTTGTTCAGCCATTCACCAATTGATGGGCAATTTGTTAGTTTCCAGTTCTTTGAGCTTACAAAAAGAATGCTTAAAAGTATATTTGTACAATGACTCTTTTCCCTCTTTGTTTGATGTCTTTGGGGTATGTATAGGCCTGATAATAGTATCACTGGGCCAAATGCTATGTACAAACTCAATTACTTTCGGGGAATAGTTCCAAATTGCTTTCCAGAATTGCTGGACCAACCAATAGTGCATCAGTGTGTCTGTTTGTGCATAGACTTTCTGACAATTTTCTTCTTCACCAATAGGTGAAGGTAAACTGCAGAGTAGCTTTAATTTGTATTTTCTAAGTATTAGTGATTTGGAGCACTTTTCCATATGGCTGTTGCTAGCCTGAATTCTTCTTTTATAAACTACCTGTAGGAAGAACCTACTTTATGCTAGGACATAAGGAGATAGATACTGTATAAGGTCCCTGCCACACAAATGTCTACATCTAACAATTGCATTGAGATGTATAGGGGCTGTTGCTGGGCATGTATGCCTCCTTGTCCCAGACATGAGATTTGATCTAGCTCAGTGCTATGGGAGCCTGACTCCACTGAAAGGGCTTTCCTCCTCTCATCCTCATCATCTTGTTCACAATCCCACCCACCCCCACACCCACACGCTCTGGCTACCTGGAGACATAATGAAATAGATTATGGCATGTGAGTCTATGACTCCCCTCTAAAATAGGGTAACTAACAAAAGTATTCAACATGTACTGGGAATCAGGTATTGGGCAGTTAATTTATTCCTACTTGCAAAACAGAATTCTAAATATAAAAGAACCATAGCAAGCATTAATAGAATTATGACAACAAAATTCTGTAACTTATCACCACTTGTACAATTGGCCAGGAGGCTAATATTGAATCCTTATTAGAATATAAAGCAGTTTTTCAACATAGCTACTTAAGCTTTTTACATTTCACCTTGGCTTTTCACTGTCTAAACACTCTGCTAGTGAAAAGGCCAGGTATGGGCCACTCTCTCTAATGTGGAAACTTCTCTTTCCACTGTCTTCCAGTGTCTTTGGACACTGCTATCACTGGATTGGCTGGCAGATGCAGTCATTGATACACTCACAGACTTCTTGACCGTTCAAACTCACAAGATCACTTCCAAGCCTGGTTATGTCTACCACAGGATCCTCATTTACCTAAGACCAGGAAATAGAAAATACAAATGAGACAGAGGAAGCTATGTGCTTACAGCTATGGACCAGGTAGAAGACAGGGAAATTTCCCCTTCACCACCTGACCCTTGGGACACAGCTCCAAGCACTTCTGAGCCAGAGAAAATGTGAAATGTAAAGCTTGCTTTTGTATATCTCTGAGTCATCAACTCATCTTGGTCAGCAGCCACCCTTGGGAGTCTTCATCGTTTCCCACTGCAAACTCTCAGTGATGAGTCAAACATGGCACCCCTAAGCTTCCATGTATTTGCCTGGACCTGGGAATGGCAACTGAGCATGCTCAGTGCAGAGGTGGGGGTAGGGAAAAAGCCTTTGCTACAACATAATGCGACTGAGTAGATTGAGTAGAGCCAGGTTTTGAAGAACTTTCAATATCAAGCAAGAGAGGAAAAGGCAAGAAAAAAGCCACTGGAGTTTACTGAGTAGGGGAGTGACGTGGTCAGACCTGGGCTTTAGAAATATCACTTTGGCAGATGTGTGGAAGGTAGTTTGGAGAAGGGGAGAGATGAGGCAGTTAGGAGGCTATTGAAAAAGTCCAGGGGAGAGATAATAATAGCTAATCGCTAACACTTATATTTAATGCTTACTGTGCACCAGGTAGTGTGCTGAGTGCTTTATAATTATTACCTCATTTGGTCCTTGCAAATGAGGACCTGGGAGGTAGACGCTAGTTTACAGATGTGGAAACAGAGGCAAACAGAAATTAAGTGACTTGCCCAGGGTCACACAGTTAGTAAGTGTCTGAGGCTGGATTTGAACTCCAGTCTTCCTGATTCCAGGACTAGTGCTTTATTCACTGTACCACCTAGATGCCCCTCAAGAGATGGTGAAGACCTAGAGTGATGACTGTGTCAGTGGGGAGGATACTGATGCAAGAGATCTGTGGGGATAGAAATGACAAGACTTGGAAATGATTAGAAATGTGGGGCCAAGAAAAGTGGGGAATCAAGGATGACCCCAAGGTTACAGACCTCTGTGTCTTCTCACTGACAATAGTTTGCCAGGAGACTCTGAAACTGGGGGTTCCATAATTTTAATTAGTATTTGGTTCAATCTTGCCAACCCCAGGTTCCAGCCCCTCTAGGCCCCTGAGATTTAGGGTGAGGACAAGTCAATTTGCCAGGCCCAGCAATGGAAAAATGGACCTTTTGAGTAAGGAAAATTACACGAATACTTTACTCAGTATTAATGGGATGGGGAGGAAGGTGTCAGTGAGGAAAAAATACTTCCTAGGTGTGGTTCTGAAATAGGAACAACACCTGAATGGGGTGGGGCTACAGGTTGTGAGCCCACAGTCCTTTCACCAAACTCCAGACACTAGAGCAAGGGGGTCCTCCAGAAAAAGGCTGTTTCAGGGCACATTAAAAGGATGGGTTGTTTTGTCCACGTTTATACAAATTTTCTCTGTAATCTGTGGCTTAAAACCAAAGTTCTGGTATTATGAGGAAAGTCCATGTTGGGGGTTGTCTCAATAATCATAGTCTTTGGACTCCCGCCCAAGGTCTCCATTGAGAGCACCATAATTCATCTCATGCCTAGGTCTCTACAGAAAATGGAAGGAGTCCTGAGTTCCCATGAAATCATTCAGGCAAACAAGCCACTGAGTGTAGGACAGGTTTTATTTAATTCCACAAAAACTGCAAAAGGTAAAGGAAGGTTTCTCATGGGCCCATGAACAGTCTAAATAACTTTCTTCCTTCTCCAACAGACCTCTACCTTCCTCAGGAACTTGTACCATCCACTAGGCCATCCTAGGGTCAATGTCGCTACCACATGCCCCCAAAATAGATAAGAACTCATTATCACTAGAGAGTTGACTACTTTCGCTGGAATGTGTACAATCCATATTACTCACAGTACCAGTGAAGGGCAGATTTGCTTCTTCACATCTTGGCTCAATCCTTAGCTGCTCCTAGCTCTGTCTTCTGCTTGGTCCAAGAACTTGGCATTGTCCAGAAATTTCTCCTTGTGTCCAAGAGGCTTGCTTCAGAAATTCCTCTGGTTGCCTGTGAATTCTTCTCTTGATGCCATTATCATTCCACTTCTTCCAGATCATAGTCCTGCATCTCCAGGTTTGGCCCAGGAATTCCTCGCTATCCCACCACCACCAATATCTGCTGCCATCTTAGGAAACGTGTGATGAGCTCCTCTACAGGGACCATACGATTCCTTGCTACACACAGTTCACTGGACTCCAAAGACAGAAGGCAAAAATCACAAAAGAGTTAGAAAGAACTATCTAGTCCAACCTAGACCTGACCAAGAATTCCCTCTACATCAGTCACACAAGTGGTTGGTCAGCCTTCATTTGAAGACCTCAAGGAAGGAAGCCCTTACTATCTCATGAGAGAGCATTTTTGACTTGTCGATGGTTCTCATTATTAGGAAGTTTTTTCTTTCATTAAGCCTATATTTGACCCCTTTAACTTTCACCCAATATTTCCAGTTCTGCCTTCTGGGGCTGTGTCATTGTCGTGGTGGTCGTGGTTCAGTTGTTTCAGTTGTGTCTGACTCTTTGTGACCCCGTTTGGGATTTTCTTGGCAGAGATTTCTCTTTTTTTTGTTTGTTTGTTTTTGGCTAGGAAATGGGGTTAAGTGACTTGCTCAGGGTCACACAGCTAGTAAGCATTATGTGTCTGAGGTTGGGTTTGAACTCAGGTCCTCCTGAATTCAGGGCCAGTGCTCTAAACACTGCACACCTAGCTGCCCCATTTTTTTTTTGTTTCTGTTTTTTGTTTCATTTCCTTCTCATTTTAAGATGAGGAAACTGAGGCACACAGGGTTAAATGACTGGCCCAGGATCACACAGCTAGCTCCTAAGGATGGATTTGAACTCAGGAAGAGGAGTCTTCCTGTCTCCAGACACAGCACTCTATCCACTGTGCCACCTAGTTGCCTTCTGGAGCCTAATCCCTTTTGCCTCATAATAGCCTTCAAAGACCAGCTCAGCTAATCATTCTTATTGTGAACTTGAGTGAATTACTTCACCCCTCATTTTTCATGTCTATAAAATAAGTAAGTTGAATTGGATGATATCTAAGATCACCTCCTTGTCTCAATTCTGTGATTCTATGATGCTCCATAGTCTTTGGTATTGGTGGTGATGGTACTAATTAGGGGAAATAATGGGTGGCAGAACTAGTCTCTCCTGTAAGTATAAGGACACCGGCCTCCTGACTGTTCATCTTGCCTAGTGTCTTAGGCCAGGACTTCTTACACTTTTTCCACTCATGACCCATTTTTGTGTTTTGGCGTTTGTTGGGGCTGCATGACATGATGGCATGCACAATGCAAAGTGCGTGTGCTTTATGTTCAAAACCAAGGCTGCAGTGAAGTTGCTCGATGCAACACTGGCAAGTGCTGCCAGAAGCACCTCAGATTCATTTTGCATTTGATTTTGAATTAATTTTTGGTTGTTGCACATTCAGAAACCATTCACTGTTGCCAAATTTTTCGTGACCCCTTATGGGGTTGAGACTCACAGTTTAAGAAGTGCTGTCTTGGGCAGCCATTCATTCAGTGCTTTGCATATTGTTGGCACTTAATACATGTTTAGTTATTGAATGGAATTTAGAAAACATCTCTTGAGTGCCAAGGAGTTTGTGTCCTTGAGGCATCCCTAGAAATGAATAAGGTAAGGAAACACCTTGGCAAAGGAAACATGGCATTGGGTTTAGAGCCAGGCAGTCCTGGGTTCAAATTCCCTCCTCAACTACTTATTAGCTGTGAGACTACCAGCAAGTCACCTTGTGCCTCAGTTTCCTCAGCTATAAAAATGAGGGAGACAAACACTATGGTCACTAAGGTCCACTCCAGCTTTTTCATCTATGATATTAGTGGAGGTGGCAGTACAGATTCACAGTTTATCTCAATTCAATTCAATTCAATTCAATTCAATAAGCATATACTGAACACATCAAACACTGAGAAAGATATCAGGGATACAAAGACAAAATAGAAAGACGCCTTGCTTTTGAGCTTACGTTTTGTCAGGAGGAAGCACAGGGTAGACATCACACATCCTTATACATCTATTAGAAGGAATTCCCACATTGAGAAGGTAGCATATCCCTTTAAGAATCTGAGTATAATGCAGAAGTGCAATAAGAAGGGCTCAAATAACCGAGAGTTCAGAGGAGGAGGAAGTCACTTTCAGGTGAGGCATCAGAGAAGGCTTCCTGGAGGAGGCAGCATCTGATCTGGACTTGAAAGATGGATAGGTCAGATTCACAGATATTAGGGGAAAAACTAGAAGGGGAAGAAAGAGGGCACTATAGGCAAAGTGACATTTTTAAGCAGTCACAGAGTCCAGAAAATATAAGGGTATTTGGTTAGACTGTAAGGGTTCATGTGGAGATATGGTGGGAAAAAAGACTACAGAAGTAGGTTGAGTCCAGATCCTGGATCTGATGCCTATGAAATAATAAGTGCTTCATTTCTATAATACCCTAAGGATTTGTACAATGCTTTCCTCCCAACAATGCTGTGAAGAACTTGGTGTATTTTCAGTTGGGGAAACTGAGGGCTGTAAAGGTAAAGTGATATGTCTAGGAAGAGCTAAAGCTTTCCAGATCTCCTGACTCAATGTCCAACATTCTTTCTCTGCCTCCCCCATGTTGGTTCCAGGCTACTACATTGACGATATTTCCATTCCGTTATTTTTTTGAGGTGGTCATGGAACTAAGGCTTAATAAAATATCCCATCAGCATGTGTTATGGGTCCAGGACAGAGCTGTCAATTCTATATTTCTTTCTTTCTCTCTCTTTTTTTTTAGGCAATTGGGGTTAAGTGACTTGCCCAGGGTCATGCAGCTAGCAAGTGTCAAGTGTTTGGTCTGAGACCGGATTTGAACTTAGCTCCTCCTGACTTCAGGGCCGGTGCTCTATCCACTGTGCCACCTAGCTGCCCCCAGTGCTATATTTCTTTTGCTAAGCCTCCTAGGTCTCTCTCTCTGGCTCCGTTGCTCTGTCTCTGTTTTACAGATGAGGACACTGAAGCCCAGAAGTGACACAGGTAGTAGCAGAGGAAAGATTTGAACTCAGACTCCTTGACTCCAAACTCAGAGTTCTTTCCACTGAACCATGCTGTTTCTTCATTGCTGGAGAATCCACATGAACTCTTTGAGGCTAGGGTTAGGCCACTCAGTTTACCCCTTTTGAGGATCCAGATTACTTGGAACAACCGAACTATTAAATTATGAGCTCCTTCAGGACAGATGCTATCTTTTGCCTTTTTTTGTATCCCTAACATTTAGCAAAGTGCCTGGCACACAGTAGGTGCTTAATAAATGTTTATTTATTAATTGGATTGAATCCTGGCAGATCCATCTTGCTTAATACTTCTTGATGTTACTGATAGTGATGGATAAGAACAGCTGACCTTCATGTATCATTTTCAGGCTTACTAAGCATATTACATAGATTATGTTGCGGAAACAGCCTATGAGGGTGATATTATGCCCATTTTACAGAAGATGGAACCAACAAACTCACTGTCACACTGCTAGTAAGTGCCAGAGCAGGATTTGAACCCAGACCTCTTCTGACTACACATTTATTACTCTTTCTATTATACCCCAATGTCTTTCAATAGAGGTGATGATCAGTACTGGGGCAGTGATGGAGATAGAGGTGGTATAAGCTATATGGCACAGTGGACAGAGTGCTGGGCCTGAAGTTAGGAAGATTTATCTTCCTGAGTTCAAATCTAGCCTCAGACACTTACTAGCTATGTGACCTTAGGCAAGTTATTTAACCCTGTTTGCCTCAGTTTCCTTATCTGTAAAATGAGCTGGAGAAGGAAATGATAAACCATTATCTCTGCCAAGAAAATCCCAAATGGGGTCATGAAGAGTCAGGCATGGCTGAAATGACTGAACAAGAAAAATAATTATTTCAACCAATGTTTACTCAGTTTAGCCGACAACCATTCCAAGTCCTATATTAGGCACTGGAGATACAAGAATAAACACCCAGCCCCTGCCTGCAGGGAGTTTGGAGTCATGAGAGTGTTAGATAATGCTTTTTGAAGAACCCAGGTGTTTCTACCCAACTCCTTGGAGCATGCTTTCATAAGAAGCATACACTCCTCATAAGAGGCATGCCCTCATAAAAGACTACCATGGAGAGGCCCCTTGGAGGGGATACCAGTCTTGCTAAGGAACCTGTGTTTGGGGCAGTAACCCTCCCCATGTTTGCAGGTGACTCCAAAAGGGATAAAAGAGGCTCATAACTCATCCCTGCTGGTAGTCTCTGGCCAGCTGAAGTAGAGATGCTCATGTGCTCTAGGGCACAGTCATGGAAATTGGGTATGGCCTCCTATGCCGGCGTCTGCGGTGGCACCAGCATAGAAGTGTACTTTTCCATTTAGAAATTATCATGTTCCATCTGATAGTAAATGCGGTCTGGAAATCCCTCCTATGCTAATTGTTTGATGTGGCCACTCTCAGCAGAGCCCGGTCCTGGGGAAGACAATTTGAGGAAGGGTGGGTAGATTCCACCTTGCTGCAAAACTTGGTCCACACAGAGTCTGGTGCTTTGTCCTCCTTCCTTTCCCTGGGGGTGTCACTGTATGGGCCCTTTCTTCTGGCGCAATGCCTTGGGGAATCCAAGGGAGCTAGGTCTGGCTCTGTCTTAGCAGAGTGGAGTTCTTTGGGGTGCAGGTGTGCCAGCATTAGGGAAGCAGAAGGATTTAGGAGTGGGATGGATACTGCTACCGAGAACTGACTTCAGCTTCTTCCAGACCTAGTGGCTCCTCTTGGGTCTAATGATAGAAGGAGCTGTCAGGAAAGAGAAGAGCATCCCACAGGGCTGAGGCCAACCCTGTTGATGTGTCCAGTTTGGGGGAACCCTCCTCCTTCCCAGAGCTGCCTTTTTCTCCAGGGCCTAGGGACACAGCTGGGCCCTGAGAGGGTACTTTAACAGCTGCAGGTGGTACTTGGAGGTAACTGCTAACCCCAGCAGCTTCAGGGAGCATTAAGACAGGCATCTGGAGAGGAAATGTGACACCTGGATGTTGCACAGTATAATGGAACCAGCCAAGTGGGAAATGTAGCTCTTAAATAGGTTTTGTGTTCCCCATTAACTTCTCTGATGTTGATTAGCCCTGACAGGGGAGAAGAAGGGGCTGGTCAGCAACTTTCCCCTCCCCTGCCAAGGCCTTCCTGTTCACTGGGGCTACTGTAAGTGCCTGTAATTACATTGAGCACTGGTGGTACAAGAGCCAAGGTTGTGGTTTGTGGTGTGGCTGGTAGGATCAGGAAGACAAACTTGCGCATTCATTCATTCATTCATTCATCCATCCATCATAAAGCACCTAGCATATATCAGGCTTTGGTGACACAATGACATTTATAAATAAAACAATTGACCCTCTCAAAGTTGGGTGGGTGGGATAGAGAACAATGCAATTACAGTGGGAAGAAGGCCAGACTAGGCATCAAAATGCATAGGTTTGAATCCCAGCTCTGATATTGAATATATATGTAACCCTGCCTAAGTGACAGCTTCATTGGGCTTTATTGTTCTCATCTGTAAAAGGGGAAGGTTAGAGCTGAGGACCTCCGACGTGCTCGCCCGTTCTAAATCTGTAAATGTGGATACACACATGTAGGGAGGCAGCTGGGTGGTATGGGAACGCTGGTCCTTAAGTAACAAAGTCACTGTTCAGTCGTTTTTTAGTCCATTCTAATTCTCCATGACTCCATTTGGGATTTTCTTGGCAAAGACGCTGGAGTGGTTTGCCATTTCCTGCTCCAGCTCATTTTACAGATGAGAAAACTGAGGCAAACAGGGTTAAGTGACTTGCCCAGGGTCACACAGCTAGTAAGATTTCAATTTTTTTTTTTGAGTTCAACTCAAAGATGAGTCTTCCTGGCTCCTGGTCTGGTGCTCTGTTCATTGAGTCACCTAGCTTCCCCAAACTAAGTAAGAAAGACCCTAGTTCAAATCCAACTTTATGATGCTAGGTCTGTGACTCCTGAGCAAGTCTGCCTGCTTCATTTTCCTCAATTGTAAAATGAGGATGGGGCATCTCGGTGGTGAAGTAGATATTGTGCCAGGCCTGGAGTCAGGAAGACTCCAGGTTCAAATTCAGCCTCAAACACTTCCCAGCTGTGTGACCCTGGGCCAGTCACTTAAACTCTGTTTGCCTCAGCTTCCTTACCTATAAAATGAGATGGAAAAGGAAACAGCAAACCACACCAGTATCTTTGCCAAGAAAACCCCAAACAGGGTCATGAAGAGTGGGATGAGACTGAAAACGACTGAACAACAAAAATGGGCATAGTAACGGCGCCTGTCTTGTAGAGTTTTGTGGATAATGAAACAAGGTAATATTTGTAAGGCATTTTGGCACAGTGCGTGGCATGTAGCAGGTGCTATAGAAATTATTATTCCCTTTCCTTCCCGACATTAAGTAAATGCAAAGTCGTTTCTGGGGATTGCGGAAACGCTGACAGAGGTGGAGAGGGCAAGTCAGGAAAGGTCTCTCGTAGGAGGTGGAATTTCAGCTGAATCTTGAAGGGATTTAGGTATTTAAGAGGTGAGATGAGGAGGGGCTGGATTCCAGGCCTGAGGGATAAAAGGCCTGAGGGGAGGGGATGGGTGCAGTGGACAGAGATTTGTGACAAGCCTTGCCTGGCTGCAAGGTAGAACGTGACAGGGGAAGCAGAGTGAAATCAGCCCGGCAAGATCGGATGCAACCAGACTGTGAAACACTTGAAATGTCAAAGACAGGAGTTTGTGTTTGTGCTAGAAGCAGTTGAGCAAGGGTCCAGGAGGATAGAGTCAGAGGTGAAAGGGACCTCCCAAGTCATCCAGGGAAGCCTCATTAGCTTACAGGCAAAGAAACAGAAGTCGAAGAAGGGCCTGGTGGAAAGACCACTGGGATTGGGGCCAAACCACCTGGGTTTAACTCTTGCTTCTGTCACTTACTACCTCTGTGAACTTGGGAAAGTCATTGAACTCCTCTGAGCCTCAGTTTCCTCATCTGTAAAAAAACAAAGAATAGTGCTTGGTGGCCTTTGAGGTCCATTCCAGCTCTCTGTCTATGATCCTTTGACTCAGAACTGGGGATCTTACGTGACCTGGACCGTATTCATCCCCTTGGCAGCTGGAGGGGGGATGGCTTTGCTGAAGGGGTGAGAGGAGATTGGAGGCAGGGGGACTAATTAGGGGTTTATTTTAATAGTCTAATAGAGAGATAATGAGTAAGTCCTTGAACTAGGGGAGTAGAGGGAAGGGGATGAATGGGGAAGACGGAGAAGATAAAACTAAAAAGACTTGTCAGGCTGATTGGATGTAGGGAATGAGTGTGTGTACTGCCCAGTCTTGGGAGATGCTGTCTCCCACAATCCTTTCCAGGTAAGACCAGAGGTGGTCAGTGATCTCCAAGACCTTGCCCAGATCTACATGAAGTCACTAGGCCTGAGGATTCAGCTAAAAGCAAGCATTGCCCCACTGAATATCCCCTCTACAAGCTGGGTAACCCAACCAGGCAAGAGCAAAATTATCATGTAAGTCAAACAAGGTAGCATGGTGTACTGTTAGTGCTAGAGAGTTTGGAATTCATAGGCTCGCAGGATCACTGATTTAGAGGTGGAAGAGACCTCGGAGATAATCTTCATTTTACAGAGGGGAGAACTAAGGCCTTGAGTAATGAAATGATTTGCCCATGGTCACACAGCTAAATAAGTGGGAGAGATGGGATTTGAATGAAAGTCCTCCTACACTGTTTTGATGATCTTGGGCAAGACCTTCTGACTGTAATGAGCATGGTCTGGCCCCACTCTCTTGGGGCCAGGTCAGGTTCTTCTATCCCTCAAAGTTCCCAGGTACCCAATGGGTGTAGGAGTATCTCTACTACCATCACTTTGAGCCCCCATCAGTTGTGTTGTAGGGTCTATGACATGCCCCAGTTACATTTAACCACATAACATCAGGTAGCTTTTACAAAAGGTTATTTTCTTCAAAGATAAAACAAGAAAAAAATGTATGAACATAACCTCTCCTATACCATCTCAGTCTCTTGAGGAAAGGGGTAGAGTGGTGGTGGTAGTGGTGGAAATTAGCTTCAAAACTTATCACAGTTCCTACATAGCATTGGTCCCACCAAGTTCATGTCCAAAACTGGCATTGTTCCTGGAAGGATCTTCATCTTAGCTCTTGCGGGCACAAATCTAGAAGCTCATTCCCAAAGATTGTTCCTTAATCCTTAGGGCATCAGTGCTAAGATAGCTTCAACACCCAATCTGGAACCTTAAGTGCAGAAGCAATTAAGGAGAATCAGGGGAAGATGGTGTGGCGAGGCCAAGATGGAAGCTGTGATGCTAAAGAAACGCATCAGGAGTTCTCCTTACCTCACCTACGAATCAGGAGTGGCTTCTAGAGGACTGACCAATCAGAACAGAAGGGTCACTATACACTAAAGATAGTTGAAAGCCCATACTTAGGCAAGGGATCATATAGATAATGAAGAAGGTTAGCAAGGTTTCCTGGGAAAGGAGCATCATGAAATAGCAGAAAGAATGCTGGACTAACAGTCAGAAGATCTGAGTTTGAATTCTGCTGCCGCTACTTATTACCTGCCTGACCTTAAGGAAATTAATTTCCCTCTTTGTGCGTCACTGTCTTCCTTGGTCCAATGAGGAAGTTGGACTAGTTGACCTCTCCCTTCCAACTCAAGGTCTGATGACCCTTTGAGAGGAGTCAGAGGGAACTCTTGACAAGGGATACAGGAAGTGTTTCTTGCAGCTCGGTGCAGGCTGCTTGAAGCCAGGTGTGCATACTAAGGACTCACCCAGAGAGAACCTTCTCCTCTGGGGCTGGAAGCCAGGAGGAGAAGGAAGGTAGGAGGAGAAGAGATCTATGAAATCTCTGTTCACCTTGATCTCAGTGCCTCAGATATCATCCTTCTCTGCATTTTTTAATTCCTACACATCCTTTAAAGCCCAAATCAAATGCTACTTCCTCCATGAAGCCTTCCATGATCTTCTCATCATCCGTTACCTTTCCCTACCTTCCCCATCTTGTTTATTTCTCTTTATGCAGCTGATTGCCATAGGGGTAGCTAGAGGTTCAGTGAATAGACCGTTGGACATGAAGTCAGAAAGACCTGAGTTCAAATCTGGCCTCAAACACTTAATAGCTATGTGACTCTGGGCAAGTCACACTCTCAGCCTCACTTTGCTCATCTACAAAATGGGGGTAATAGTAGTCCCTACCTCACAAAGTTATCAAAATCAAATGAGATAACATATGTAAAGCACTTTGCAAACATTAAAATGCTATATGAATGCTAGCCATTCTACTAATGCCCCATTTTATATTTGCCTGTGCTTATGTCTTATGTCTCTCTTACTGGACAATAAATCTCTTGAGGGCAGATAGCTTATTTGCCAGAGTTTTGCCCCCAGTGCTCAGCCTGGTATTCTGTACATGATAGGTATTTAATAAATATTTCCAGAATGCAATTATTTTACACAGCCTAGCTTCCCAATTTTAGAGAGGTAGGAACCGAGGACCAGAGAGGGGAAGTTGTTTGTCCAAGGTCACACAGAGAGTTAGGGGTAGAATTAAAAGGAGACCCCTCCCCAGCCTTCTGACTCCCCTCCCAGGGCTCCAGCTACTCCCCCACCTTTGTTTCTTCCTGGTCTATCCTCACTGCACCTAGTAAAAGCAGCGATAAGCCTTGGTGTGCCTGGGTAAGTGTGGGCGCCCACAGCCATTTTTCTCCCAGATCAATCCTCCAGCAAGGGTACACAGTTTGGTTGTTTAACAGGATTCTCCTTAGAAGAAAACAGAATGCTTGATTTGTTTTGAGGAAAACAGCAAGGAAAGCCTGCAGGCAGTGAAGGGAGAATCTAAGCTTATCAGGTCCCTCCCTGGGTCCTAGCTGCTTTGACAAGGCTGAGGATTTTGAAGAAGCATCATACCTGGGTGATTTGACAACCTCCTCCCCACCCAGTGCTGTAATGGGCACTCGCTGCCTCCTCAGCAGCCTGGAGACCTCCCTGCTCGCTGGCTAGATCAGAAAGAGAGTTTGGCAGCTGTTGAAAGGGCAAGGCGGCTGCCAGCCTTGATTTGTGTGTGATATTCTTCCTGGGCTAAAGGATAGCTTTGACCTGGGGGACCTCAGACAGCAAGAGCTCTTCCCTCAGTGTTGACCTCAGAGGCTTTTCCTTACATGTTAGTCGTTGCTGTGATTAAGCAGTCTGCAGAGGTGAGAGAGGGTTGTGGAACATTAAAAAGGACCCTGGGCTTATAGTCAAAAGACCAAAGATTCAGCCCCAGTCCTGCCATATGCCAGTTGGACAAGTAATTCCCCTTCTCTGAAACCCTTCCCCCCTCCCTATGCCTCTGTAAAATGTAAACAATACCGGCCTCACCTGCCTCTGCTCATCGAGAGTATACTGGCAAGCACTATAAAAAGGGAAACCACTCTTTTTATTAGTAAAGCACAGATCTGACCATTCCTCTTCTCAAGAATCTTCAGTGGCTCCCTACTGCCTGTAGGATAAAATAAAAACTGCTGAGCTTTGCATTTTAAGCCCTTTACAGTCTGATTCCATCCTATGTTTCTAGACAGAGAAACATGACTCTTTTTCTTATGTCAGCATCACACGACTTTCATTCATCTACTTTCCATTCCTGAATAGGTAAAATTGGCCTGCTTGCTGTGCCCCCATCTCCTGCTTTTCTGCCTTTCTATAAGCTATCTTACATTCTCAAATGCCTGGAATTGTTTCCTTCCTCATCTTTGCATATTCCTAGTTTTCTTTAAAAGTCAGCTTGGATTTACCTCCTCAGGGAAGCCTTTACTGGCATTTCCCTTCCCTCCCTCCCATCCCTTCCTTCTTCAATTACATAGTATTATTTATCTCTTCATATTCTGTATCTCCCCAGTAGAACATAAGCTCCTTAAGGGCAGAGGCTGCTTTATTTTGTCTTTGGTCCTTGGTGCTTTGCAAATAGTAGGCACTTAACAAATGCTTCTTGTATTATTACAAGTCATTGGAAATGGTGAAGCTGATGCTGATAGAAAAATTACAGTGCTGGCCTCGGTTCCTATAGAATGAATGGATAAGATTATGGGACCACAGAATATAGAGTTTAAAAATCACCTGGTCCAATGCCCTCATTTTTTTCGGAGGAGGCCTGTAGAAGTTAAGAGACAGGGCTTCTATTTGCGCATGTTTAACCTAGAGCAGACAAGAAGAAGGGGGGAGGTGGAGCATGCTGGCTGCATTTAAGTATTGCTTATTGTTTTTGGCCCCAGAGGGTACAATCAAGAACAGGGGGTAGAAGTCACAAAGTCAATTTAGGATAGAAGTCAGGAAACTTCCTAACAATGAATTGTACCAAAGTGGAATGGGCTGTTTGGAGAGGTGAGGGGCTAAGGGATCTGAGTAACCACTTGTTGGGTACATTATTGTGGGGATTCTTTTCCTATATGACCTCATGACTTTGGAGGTCCCTTTCTACTCTCAGATTCTATAACTGTCTCAGGGTGAGATGTGAATGCTTGGTTCGTGATGTGCACAGATTCAGATTCATTGGATAAAAAAGGGAAACAGGTTATTTGATCTAGCCCCTAGCCTCTCCAGGCAAATTAACTTTCTAGCCCCTACAGTGATTCTCATAGGATCCAGGGGCCACCTCCTGCCTATGCATCATTCATGATTGGGATCTGTCCATGGTTTAGGGAGAGATTCCATAAGCTCTCCCTCCACCAGATTAATTAGTGTTTTGTCCCTCATAGTCAATATTTTCTGGATGTACAACTACAATCTCTCTTCTGTGATTCATATGTCTTCAGTGCCCTGCAGATTTGAGGAACAATGGATGTCACAGATTCACAAAATGTAAGAACTGGAAAGAGCCTTGGCAATTAGCCTGACTACTTTGTTTTTGTTTTGGTTTTTTGGTTTTTTGGTTTTTTTTTACAAAGGAGGGCAAGAGACTTACCCAAGGTCACATAAATAGATAGGAGCTCAGCAGAGATTAGACCTCCAGGCTTTCACTTTCCTAACCTGACCCTTTCTATATGATCTGTTCTCTGCCTCCACAGAGGAATTTCAGATCATGCTTCTCAGAGAGTCTGGAGCCAGCCTAGGATATGAGCCTCCCAGGCGCCCCATTCCAGGATTAGCAGGTGAGCCAGTTACTTGAAAGTCAGTGATGACACATAGTCTAGAGTTTGCTGCCAATTATGCTCTTGAAAACATTTCCAAAGCCTTTTACATTTTCCTGGAAATAGCCAAATGTCTCCAAAGCTCAGCCCTTGTGGTAGGGCCCAAGGCCAGTGCCAATATCAATTTTCTATTTTCCTCTTTTCTTATCCCAGGTAGTTTTTCCATTTGGCCTTTCCATTAACCCTTCCCTCCATCCCCTCATTACCTTCAGTGTCACTTACATCTATCCCTTTCTATTCTCTTTGATGTGGCAGAGGGTGTGTGTGTGTGTGTGTGTGTGTGTGTGTGTGTGTGTGTGTGTATGTGTGTGTTTGTGTGGAGAGTTTGGGCCCCTGCAGATGCTAGGGAAGAAAGCTCAGATGAGATGCACATTCCTTCCATATTGGTTCCAGATGACTCACCACCTGTCTTAGTTTTCCTCTTCCCATCATTATATAATCCTGACTCCAAGATTAAAAATACTCCGGCTGAGTACCCCGGTCCATCTGTCACCTTCTACAGATACGAAAATAAGCCTTATTTTAAAAATATTCTGAAAAGATCGTTTCTATCATCAATATCATCCATGGGGATGTTTTTCTCAGTGAGCACTGGCTTAGCCCCAAGTTTCAATCCGAAAAAGCAAGATCCTTTCAAATCATGAGAAATGAAGTCTATTCTACATCTTCCTTCTCTGGAGGGTTTCCTTCCTCCTAAAGAACACTTCCTTCTTTGAAGCTGCTCAGTGGCATTAGCACCTTTCTAGTAGGCTGGACCCAGTGCTTCTCCTAAAGATGGATCATTCCCACAGACTGGATTTTCAGTCACCTGTAGCATTTCCCACAGGAATCAGGCACCATTTCCCTTCTTGGGTCATCAGGCCATTGGTCTTTCTCTTCTTTGAGTACCATGAACTCCCAGTCACCTCCTTAACCTGTGCCCTGGGGGTTTCTCCAATGTTCTTATATTGCCTGCCCCTCAAGGAGTCTTGTTCACTCGCTTCACTGTTTGAGAGAATGTGAAGGTGAAAAGGCTTTTTTGTGCTTCAGTTTGGTTTGGGACTTGGACACTGCATTTTAGGGAGCATAGTGAAAAACTGAAATGGTTTCAGAGGAGAACAGCTAGGATGATGATGAAATTTTTTCAAGTCTATACATTACTCCTACATGCACATTCTACTATCCAGCCATACAGGTCTACTTGCTGTTCCTCATATGTGATGCTCCGTGCTCACTTCACTCCTGGATTCACTCTTCACTCTCTGGGCTATTCTCCCCTCCTTTCCCCTCTTCATCATACCTCCACCCAGGGGACCATTCTTTTGATTGGTGAGTACCTGGACTAGATCAACATTCAGGAGGCACCCAGGTCATGCTCACTTCACTCTTAATTTCCAATCCTCACCCTCTGGAATTCTTTGCCTCCTTCCTAGAAACCTTATTTTTTATATCTCCTCCCCCCTTTACAACTTCCCTTTTTAGGTAGTCTTTACCCATTAGAATATAAGTTCCTTGAGAGAAGAGACTATTTGGCTTGCTTGTATTTGTATCTCCAGCACTGAACACAGTGCTTGTCATATAGGAAAAACTTGATAAATGTTCTATCCATCTATCTATCTATCTATCTATCTATCTATCTATCTATCTATCTATCTCTCTATCTATCTATCTATCTATCTCTCTATCTATCTACCTGTCTGTCTGTGTGTGTGTGTGTCTCTCTCTCTCTCTCTCTCTCTCTCTCTCTCTCTCTCTCTCTCTCTCTCTCTCTCCCTGTCTGTCTGTCTGTCTATCTATCTATCTGTCTGTCTGTCTGTCTGTCTGTGTGTCTGTCTGTCTATCCATCCATCCATCCATCCATCCATCCATCCATCCATCCATCCATCTGTTCATCTATCTATTGATCTACCTACCCACAAGTTGTGTTCCATACCTGGAATGCACTCCCTCACCTCCACCTCTTGGAATCTCTGGTTTTCTTTAATTTCCAATTTATAATCCACTCTCTACAAGAAACTTGATTTTCCCAGATTTCTAATACTCTCCCTCCCCAGACTACCTTGTATTAATTTTGTATATATTCTGTATCTATATGTGTATGTTCTTTCTCCCATTGGCATACAAGGTCCTTGAGTGTTTGTTTCACTTTTCTCAATCTCTTCTGACTTAGCACAATGTCTGGCACATTGTAGGTATGAATGAATACTTGTCCATTTGTTAATTGATTGATTAGAGCTAGATTATAGTTGGAGGTTGGTTGGTTGAAGAGGATGAGAATTTTTGAGCTGAAGAATGGAAGATTTGGACAGGGAGGGCACAGTAGAAAGCTCCCTAGACTGGAAGTCAAGGAACATTGGTTCTTGCCTTCTTTCTGCCATCAATTCACTGTGTGACCATAGGTAAGCCAATTCTCCTCTCTGGGACTCTGTTTTCTTCTTCTCTGGGACTGTGTTTTCATCATCTGCAAAATGAGGTGGTTGGACTACTTGCCTTCCAAGATCTCTTCCACCTTTATGTTTCTATGATTCTCTGGAAAAAAATAATGATGATGCCATTATCATTATTGGCTTTGAGGAGCTGACTGGATTAGCACCAGGTTACCTCAACGGTGTCACTGTTAGAGGTACGTTCTGTTTGCAGACAGGGGAATGGACTAGATCCTAGCATTATATTTCAACAGCTTTATTCCTATATTGAACAACTGGAAGAGCCAGTAGAATTTTCTATTCCATTTAACAAGCATTTATTAAATACCTACTCTGTACAAGACACTATACTAGGCCAGACTTGTTTTGCTTGTTTGTAATGTGGACAGAACTGAGAGGAATGGGTAGGTTTGGGGTAAGGGGTGGGAAGGAGAGTCAAGTCAAATCAAGAAGTATTGATCAAGTAACTACTTTGTGCCAGGCACTGTGTTAAGTGCTAAAAGTACAAAAAAGGGAATCTAACAGGGGAGATAATATTCAAGCAACTGTGTATAAACAGAATAAATACTTCAAAGATAGATAAGAGATAATCTAAGAGGGAAGACATTGGCTTTAAGGGGGTCAAGAAAAGACTTCTTGAAGATGGTAGGGTTTGAGCTGGAGCTGGAAGAAAGAGAAGTTAGAAGATGGAGATGAGGAGGAAGAGGATTCCAGGCATGAGGAATAGCCAGTGAAAATGTCCAGAATTGAGATATAGAGTGTCATATGTGCGAATCTTAAAGGAGACCAGTGTCACTGGATCAAAGAACACATGGAGAAAATTCTGTACTTGGAAGTGTAAGAAGACTGGAAAGGTAGGAAGGAAGGTTGTGAAGGCCTTTAAATGCTGAACAGAGGATTTATATTTGATCCTGAAGGCAAATGGGAGCCGCTAAAACAGTGGTTAGAATTTTAGGAAGTCCACTTTTTGAAGAGCACTTTGGCTACTGAATGGTATGTGGACTAGAGTGGGGAAAAGACAAGTCAGGCAGGTAAAGCCAGACAACTACTGCAGTAGTCCAGACATAAGACAATGATGACCTATAGCAAGGTGGTAGCAGTGCCAGAGGAGAGAAAAGAGCATATATGAGAGATTTTGTTAAGGTAGAAATGACAAGACTTAGTCACAGATTGAATATGGGGGGGGAGAGTGACAAGCTGAGGATGACACTTACGATGTGAACCTGGGTAACTGGGAAAATGCTGTTGTTCTCTACAATAATATGGAAGTTAGGAGGAGGAGAGGGTTTAGGGGAAAAGATAATGAGCTCAGTTTTGGACATGAGTTTAAGATGTCCTATGGGATATCCTGTTCAAGATGTCTAATAGGCAGCTGGAGATTAGAGACTAGAGGTCAGGAGAAAGGTTAGGGTTGAATAAATAGATCTGATAATCACCTGCATAGAGAAGATAATTGAATTCCTGGGAGCTGATATCATCAAATGATATCGTATGGAGGAAAAAAAGAAGAGGCACAAGACAGAGCCTTGGAGGACTCCCATACTTATTGAATGTGACCTGGATAAAGATCCAGCAAAGATTGAGGAGAGCTCAGATAGGTAGGATGAAAACCAGGAGAGAGTGATGTCTTGAAAACCTAGAGAGAAGAGAGTATCTTGGAAAAGAGAGTTACTGATAATATCAAAGGCTTCAGAGAGGTCAAGAAAGATGAGGATTGAGAAAAGGCCATTAGGTTTAGCAATTAACTTTGGAGAGAGCAGTTTCAGGTGAATGATGAAGTTGGAAGCTGGAATGCAGAGTGAAGAAGAAAATGAGAGGAAAGAAAGTGGAGGCATCAATTGTAAACAGGCTTCTCAAGGAATTTAGCCACAGTGAAGGAGAGATATAGGATGATAGCTAGTGGAGATGGATAGATCAAATGAGGATTCTTTTGAGAATGAGGGAGACATAGTATGTTTGTAGGCAGCAGGAAAGCAGACAGTAGACTGGGAGAGATTAAAGAGCAGTGAGAGAGTAGGGATGATAGAGGGGACAACCTGCTGGAGATGATGAGCAGGAAAGGGAGAGGAAAAGCTCAGCTCAGTATAAGACTTTCCTCTAGCAGTCAGATTTGTTCTAGGACTTACTCTAAGAGACAGGAGTTTCCATATCACTGTAGCTCTTCCTGTGTAGCTTGGAAGGCTACTTGTTGGGAAAAGGTGAGCTCTTTGAGGGCCAGAACTTTCAGTTTCTGTATTTGTACATACAGCTCTTAGCACAGTGCTTGGCACAGAGTAGGTGTTTAACACTGATTGATTGGTGTCACAGAAAAGATTCCCCATTAGAAAAGTCTTAGACTAATCTTCTAAGGGCCCCTTCAACATTGGTATTCTGTAAACTAGGTAACAGCAGAGAATATCTTGATATAGTGGAAACAACAAGAGAACCAGAGTTAGGTTACTGAAGTTCCAATCCCTGTTTCACAACTAATTATGTGACCTTGGATGTATTATTTCCCTTCTTTGAGCCTCAGTTTCCAAATCTATGAATTAAGGGACTAGGTCACATGATTTCTGAGAGTTCTTTTAATTACAGTATTTTATGAACCTCTAGGATTCCTTTCAGCTATGATTCTATATAATTCCCCCCACACACACTTTGGAATACTCATGTGAATATTTCCATAGACTTGTTGGGAATGAATCCCATGACCAAACATCGTAGATGTCTGCCCTTCAGTCCCAAGATGGAACTGGTAGGTTTCTTACTTAATAGCCTTGGTGGTTTGAGAATTGGACCACTGAACAGTCTGAATTTGGAGCTATAGAGTCGCTGAGGGTAGGTTCATAGGACAGGGGGTGTTACCAGAACTTTATTAATCATCTTCTGTAGCCTTGGCTGAAGTTTGGGCTGTGACATGGATAGCTTCTGAATGCTTTATTGTTGGAAATACCAAGAGTGGCAAGAAAGGTCCAGTGCTGGAGTAAGGGAATGGAAAGTGGGTGAAATTGTCGGTGTGGACCAGGAAAGCAGAGAGAAAGAAGCAAGGGGAAGAGATTGGGGAGGAAAGTGAGACTGATCCAGGAAGGGCAGAGAGGAGCCTGGGAGGTTAGCCAGTGATTTTATGCAGATATTATTGATCTGCTTCTCCCAATCCATATGTCCTCACTCCCTTTGCCCCTTTTTCCTGCTATGGGTCGTGGACTATGGATAGAAGGAGCTCAGGTGGAAACACAGGTCATTAGGAGGAGAGATGAAAAAGGTAAGTGTGCAATGAAAAGATTTCCAATTTGGGAGTCCAGAGACCTGGGTCCTTGTTCCACTGGTTTTACTTTATGACCTTGGTGAAGATTTTTTTCTCTCTTTGGGTCTTAATTTTCTCTTCTATAAAATGATAGAGTTGGACTGGATGATGTCTAGGGGCACTTGAAGCTTTAAGATTCAACATAGTGGTGCAGTGGAAGGTGCCCTAAACCATGAGCCTGGAACTAGAACCTGGGTTCTAGTTCCAGCTCTACCACTAATTCACTGTGTGACCATAGGTAAGCCATTTTCCCTCTCTGGACCTCAGTTTTACCTAGCAGTTAAAATAAGGGGGTTGAATTAGATATCCTCTAAGGTCTTTTCTACCTTTGGGTTTCTTTGATCACAGTGCAAGTGATACAAATGGCTTTGAGGCACTGATCTGGTTATGATTGGAACAACTTCAGAAGGGGTTATAAGTGTCCAACATCCAGGTCAGTTTTGGGATATGGAGATTTACAAAGCGCTTTCATCACCAACAACCCTGGGAGGCAGGTTTCAGGAGGATTATAGTCCCATGGGGCTATCTGTGTTAGGAAAGTGGGGGACCCACTGAAGAAGTCATTGATCCCTCAAAGTATCAAAATTCTTACACATAAGGAAATTGAGGGTCAAAGAGTTGACTCGCCAACAGTTGATAGGTGACTGAGTTGGTGTTTGAAACTATGTCTTTTTGCTGCAAGTTCAGGGCACTTTTCATTGTGGTGGTAGGAAGTTCTCTATAATGATCTTAGAGGTCTCTTCCAACTGTATGTCTTCTATAGTATGAGCACAGTGCTTTGAATACAGCAGGTACTTAATAAGTGCTTTTAATGTCACCAGTATTTACCTCTTAAAATATGTTTGTATGTACTTATTTAAGTATGTTGCCTCCCCTGATAAAATGTAAGCTTCTTGAGGCCAAACACTTTTCATTTTTATTTTTGCATCCCTGGTGACTAGTACCTAGCGCAGTGCTTGGAACACAGTCAACACTTAGTAAATGCTTACTGACTGATTTTTAAATTAAATTTCAACCTAGGAACACCATTGGAGCCCCCAAATTTCATGTTACCTGTAAACCAGAGGAGATGATTTTGTTTTCTCCACTATTGTAAAAATTGGGAGGGAAAGTGAAAACATGCAGATCTCTCTTTTTTTTTTTTGACTAGGCAGTGGGGTCAAGCCAGTTCAGGTCTCTTTTGATTATTTATTGCCTAACTCAACCTCCCATCCTGGTGGCCAAGGAAGAGGAGGGTAAAGTCTTTTTCCAGCTCTTTGCTGCAGTAAGGGGAAGGGAGGAAGTTTCTAAAGGTAATAGTTTTTCTTCTGCAGCTTCATGCTGTTGTGTGAGTTCCCTGGAGGTCTTCCCTTTTAGCCTAGGTTGAGGGAGAAAAAAGATCAACAAATTAAATAGATGAATGATCAAAAGATATGAGCAAACAATTCTTAAAAAAAAAACTGCAAAATGTTCACAGCCACATGAAAAAATGCTCCAAATCATTAACAATAAAAGAAATGCAAATCAAAACAACTCTAAGGTTTTACCTCACACCTTGAAAATGGACAAAAATGACAAAAATGGCAACAGTTAATGTTAGAGAAGTTGTAGGACAATACACACTAATACATTGTTGGTGGAACTGGGAAACTATTTTGGAAAGCAATTGGAAATTATGCAAACAAAGTGACTAAAATGTTCATACTCTTTGAATTAAAGCCTCTATTACAAGGCTTATGCCCCAAGGAAGCTATCAATAAGAAAAAAGTCCTCATATACTCCAAAATATTAAAGCAGCACTTTCTTATGAGAGCTAAAAATTGGCAACAAAATAGAGGTTAATCAGTCAGGGAAAGACTAAGTGAATTGTGGTACATGAATGTAATAGAAGAGTATGTTCTGTAAGAAATGATGTGGGAGATGAATGAGGAGAAGCACCGATAGATTTACATGAACTGATGCACATTGAAATAAGTAGAGCCAAGAAAACAACATACACAGTAACTACAACAACGGAAATGGAAAGAACACCCCCACACCAAATAATCAAAAGCAAATGTAACAAAATCGTGAAGGTCTAGTGGGACATAAATGAAGACATATGAGAGGACACCCCAAGCTGCCCATTTGTGGAGGTAAGAAGTCCACAGGTGTTACACATTGCACATATTTTTGGACTTTTTCAATGTATTGGTTAGTTGTGTGTGTTTTTCTCTCTCTAAAAATATTATTTTTCATATGGGATGGTTTTCTGGGAGAGGGAAGAGATGCATGGGATGATATGATGATGCAAAAAGCAGAAAATATCAATAAAAACCTATTCTACAAATTGGGAAACTGAATCACGGAGAGACTGAGAATTGTCCCAGGTCACATAGATAATAAGTATTTGAGACAGGATTGGGACCTAGGTCTTCCTGACTCCAAGCTCAGTGCTTTACCCACCATGCCAAATGGCCTCTTGCATTTGTCAAAGAAAGACTGGAGAATGTGAGGTTAAGACATGAATTCAAGTCCTTCTGTACTCTGTGACCCAGTGACAAATCACATTTCCTCATCTCCCATGGGGCTGCACTTTCCCTAGTGCCAGATGATATTAGAATGAATTAGGTGGCTAGATGGAAAGGTGCATATACCAAATCAATTCTTTGTACCCAGATTTGGATAATTTGGATTCAGAGGATTACCCCATCCCTTAGGAACTCAGTATTCACTCTGTGTCCTGCTCTTCGTTCACATATGGATGGGCATAGGAAGGAACTGACCTGCATCTTGAGAAGTAATGTGTTGTAGAAGGATGAGCACTGGATTTAGAGTTAGAGGTCCTGTGTTCAAATCCTGGCTCTGACACTTACAAATGTGTGACCTTTAACAAGTCACTTGACTTTTCTGAGTCTCAGTTTCCTCACCTGTAAATTGAGCAGTTTAGATTGGAAGATCTGACCTCTCAAGTTCCTTTTAGCTCTGCAGTTATCAACCCATGATCACTAATCATCTGGGTTGCTCTCCTCTGGAAGTGTTGTACCTTGTCTGTGCCCCTCCTAAAATAGAGTGCTCAGAATACCTCAGATGAAGTATGACTAAAACAAGAGACAGCAAGCGTCATCTCCCTCACTGTGAATTTTAGATTTCCAGAGGTCTCCTGATGTAGTAGATGAGTACTAGATTTGGAAGAAGGGTTCAATCCAATTCCAGCTCCTTCCCATCTTTGTGACCTTGAGTTAATCCTTTCCCCTCTGTCTCAGTTTTCTCATCTATGAAGTGAGGGGGTCTGCCAGAAGACCCCCAAGGTCCCTTTCAGCTTAAAATCCTCTGGTCTGATCTGTGCAGCCCAAGATGGTGTCAGCTTTTCTGGTGTCAGACAGAGGCTCACGTATCTGCACGCGGGCTCTTGCCTCTGTGACAGGAATGGTCAGATCACGGGGCGGCCAGCAAACGGTGACATCCAGCAGGAATATCAGAGGAAAGAGAAGAAGAAAATTGCTTTTGCAGTGCCAAAATGAAGGTGCCTGGAGGCTGTTATATAATCAATAAAATATCAGAGCAGCAGCAGCAGCAGCAGCAGCAGCAGCAGTAGCACCGTGGCAGTGGTGGGGCTCAGGGGCTCTGGGTCTGGGGCCAGGAACTGCTCAGGGGCTGAGCTCCATCCCCCAGAAATGCTCTGGGATGATAATTCTGTTAGATGGGGTACCTTTGAGGATGCTTCGGCAGCAGAAGGCAGCCAGCTCTCCTGCTCTGTCTCCCCCAACCCTGTCTCTCATTTTACCTTTTTTCTTCTCTTTCCAACAGCCTCACTATCCTCTCAAATCACTGGCTCCAGGGTCCCCAGATGTCAACAGGGCCTTTTGAAGGCCAGATTTGTTTATTCCACTTGGCCCTTGGGGGAGGTGGGAGGAAAATGGCCATATCTGATGGAACTACCCACCACTGTGTCCCCTGTCCTCCCTCCCCACTCCCATCCTAGTTTTACACACACACACACACACACATCCTCCCTGCCATGCATTCCTCTTTCATAGGCACCCTGGCTTACAAATGCACACACACACACACACACACACACACACACACACAAACACATAGACACACACTTTATCTCTCATAAATACATTCTCTCTCTCTCATACAGACACACATACACACACACTCTGTCTCACATACACATTCTGACTCTTACACACACATTCTCTTTCCCTTCCCTCTATACTCTGTATCACACCCAGATACATACTGTTTCCTAAATACAAATATCTGTCTTACAGACCCATTTCTCTGTCACATACTCTATCTTTGTTACAGGCATATGTTTGTTCTCTCTCACACATACTATCTCACAAACACACACATTCACGTACCCTCTGTCTCCTCAAAACAAGTACTGTCTCAAAAATCCTACCTCTACCTTTGTCTGATAAACACAAATATACTCTTACTCTCTCTCATAAATGCACAGACATTTTGTCTCACAAACATATATATCCTCTCCATTCCAGAAGCATACCACTGTTTCCCTCTTTTGCACCATCTCTGGTCTAACACACACATTTTCTGTGTGTCACTCAAGCATTGTCTGTCTCACATTCACATACACTGTTTCTTTCACAGTTCCGTATGTAGTCATTGCCACCTCCATGATCTTTTTATCTCATGTGTAATCTTTTTCTTCCTCTGTCACAAATGTGCGCTTGAGCATGGACACACACACACATACACACATACACACACCCCACCCTCATCCACACCCTGTAGTTCCAGGAGACAGAGAGAGAGAGAGAGAGAGAGAGAGAGAGAGAGACAGAGAGAGAGACAGAGAGAGAGACAGAGAGAGAGACAGAGAGAGAGACAGAGAGAGAGAAGCAAGGTGGTCTTGTCTGTGGCCATCCATTGCTCAGCCAGAGGCTGGTGGAATATACTCTAATGTCAGGAAACTCTAACAAGCCTAGTCTCTCCCATTAGGGAGTGGGAAGGGAGTAGAACAGGGAAATTGGGAAAGGCTTTTTCCAAAAAGTGGGATTTGAACTGAGTCTTGAGGAAAGCCAGGAAAGTCAAGGAGTGGGTAGATGGGGCTGTAAAAATCCAGAATCTGGAGCGGGAGTGTTGTGTATGGGAAGGAGCAACAGGGCCAGTTGAGCTCGATGGTAGGTTATGTAAAGATGAGTAAGATGTAAGAAGATTGGAAAGGTAGGAGGGGGCCAGGTTGTGAAGAGCTTTCAATGTGAAAAGAGGGTTTTACATTTGATCCTGGAGATAATAGGGAGCCCCTGGAGTTTATTGAGTAGGTGGGTAGGGAGGTGACTTGCTCAGACCAATACCTTAGGCAAATCAATTTGGCAGCTGAATGGACTAGAGTGGGGAGAGACTTGAGGCAGGGGGACCAACCAGAAGGCCAGTGCAATGGTGAAGGAGTGGGGCTAATTAAAGCTTGTACTGGGGTGGTGGCTGTGTCAAAGGAGAGAAGAGGGTGTGTGCAAGTGGTAGAATTCTAAAGGTAGAAACAAGGGGAGATGAAATTGGATTTGTGGGATGAATGTAACTGAGAAGTTGAGGATGACCCTGAGGTTGAGAGTCTGGGTGACTGAGAGGATAGGGGTGCCATTGACAGAGAGGAGGAAGTTAGGAGGAGGAGAAGGTTTGAGGGAAAAGATAATGAGTTGAGGTAATTAAAAAAAACAGCAAGAGACATACATTTTTGGACTTAGACAATGTGGGGCTTTGTTTTGCTGGATTATACATCTATGTATTGAGGGCTATTTTTTTTTTGTCTAGGTAAAAGAGGTCATTCTTTGCCTCATTTCTTACCTATCCTTAATCACTGAATAGGCATTGCCTCAGTCAATCTGAGACCTGGGAAAGACCTTAGGTCAAGGCCAAGGTCTCCCACTTCATCTAGGGCCATCTCCAGTTGTCCTGATCCATAGCTTGCCCCTGGACTGAGATGGCTCCAGAGGAGAGCATGAGGCTGGTGACTTTGCACCACCCTTCCTCACTTAAATCCAATTCATTTGCAAATCATGACATCACCATCCTGATGTCATGGTCCTCTTCAAAAATGAAGGACAAGAAATATTGAACAAACGAATGAAGCACTCCACAGCTCCTACTTCAGCTACCTTCACGGCCATTTGAACAAATTGTTCTCATCTACTCATTCCACCAGGGGAAGTCTTTTCATGCTTGGTAAGTAGTCCCTTAACTCACTGATGGGTTTGAGGCCCCTTGGTTATCTCCAACCTGGTTTCGCCTGTCTGCTGAGATGGTTTACTGTGGTATGGCTGGTACTCATGTTACAGCTTCTTGGAGCCTCAAGTGAGAGTTGAGTGCTGGGTAGACACCAAAAGTGGATAAGCAACCCTGACAAGGGCTCAGCAAGCCCTCACACCAGAGGCTGTAGTCCTCCCTACATAGCCCATACATTCCAAGTACCTAATAGATACTATGTGACTAATTGGAAGAGGGATTAGGCTTATTCTGCTTGACCCCAGATGGCTTCCAGTGACCAGATGATGACTTATTTATGCATGAATTGGATTTAAGTGAGGTGGAGTTGCAAAATGTTGTGGAATAAATAAAAGTTTTAAATAGGCAAATTTGGGTTTGCTGTAAGAATAAACGTCCTGAAAATTAGAGCCATCGATAAGTGGAATAGGTTGCTTTTGCAGTTAAACTTCATCTGATGTTTTCAAGTAGATTTGGAAGATCACTTACTAGGTATATTATGGAGGCAATTCTTATTCTGATAGGAATTGGGCTGGATGTTGTCTGAAGTCCCTTTTAGGTATGAAATTCTGTGTCTTTGTGTTCAGTCCTTCATTGACTAGCACATGCATGTGGGAGGTGCCAAATACTTGGAACATATTCTATGCAATTTTCTTAGATTTCCTTTCTTGGCAATAGCCTTCAGCCTCAGACCTCACATAGAACCTTTTTTTTCCCTTTCATCAGTCTGATGAACTTAAGATGTGATGCCATGCATAATAGTTAGCTATGTTTGCATTTTAGCCATCTACTAGATTGTGAGCTAAATGAGGGCCAGGACTGGGTAACTGACTACCTTTTCCAGGGCTGAGCACAGGACTCTTTTTAATGAATACAGCATAACCTCACTCAATTCAGAGGATGAGATGGCTGAGAGAATGACAAGTCTGAATGATCAGATATAAAGAAATAGAGTCTAATTACTTTGAAGTTCACCCAGCAACTTACTAGATTCCATAATTCCTACTGTTCCTTAGAACAAGTAATTACTTAAAGGAAGAGAAGACTGGCACAAAAGCATGTTGGTGGAGCAAATAAAGGTTCCTAAAATAATTTCATTAATCTATTGTTTAAATATCACTACTTTCATGTTTACTCTATTACTTTCCTCAACAAAACCACAGAGAACTATTTGAAGGAAAGATACAAGAGAGGAAGCCTCATGGACTTGGGAGAGTACTGGACTTGATGGTCAGAAGGCATGGGGCCAAGTCCCAGCTCTGTCATTAACTTGCTGTGAGACCTTGAACAAGTCATCATTTCTCTTCACATATTTTGTATGTTTTAAGAATGTCAGATCCTGGGGGGGCAAAGCCAAGATGGCGGAGTGAAAGCAGTGACTTGCTTGAGCTCTCCCCCAAATCCCTCCAAATACTCATAAAAAAATGGCTCTAAACAAATTCTGAAGCAGCAGAACCCACAAAAAGACAGAGTGAAACAAATTTCCAGCCCAAGACAACCTGGATGATTGATCAGAAAGGTGTATCACGCCAGGCTGGGAGCGCAGCGCAGCATGGGCGCGCAGGCCTCAGCAAACCTGGAGCAGGCCTCAGAGGACTGAATTGCAGGCAGCTGTGGAGGTTCCAGACTCCTCAACTCACTAATGCCAAAGACAACTTAGAAGGTCAGTGGGAAAAGTCTGTTTCTGTCGGTGCTCAGAGAGGAAGGCGGGGTTTCAGCTCCATTCCCCAAGAGCGTGGCCCTGGGGGGGGGGGCAGCTGCTTCCCAAGCTTCTGGCCCACAGACTGAGGGGGAATCCAGTGGCTGATCAGAGAGGGACTGCAGGGATCTCTTTGCCAGTGCTGAGGCAGGAATCTCTTGCTTTGCCCGTGTGTGGATCTGGGTCACAGTTCTGGGCGGCAGTGCTGGGGTGAGGAGGAGCACTGGTGGTGGAGCTTGTAGTGGCTGTGGAGAGGAACCCCTCCTCACAGTTACAGGACAGAAAGGAATACTTGTGGTCACAGGCCAGGAAAGGAGTAAACACCTCGCCCCTTATCATACCACCTTGGAAGAACTGAAAATTTACAGGTCCCTACAAGTATCTCTGAAAACAGCTGTACAAACCCCTGAAGCTTGGGACAGTACACTCTCCACATTGGAAGCAGACTCTTACCTTAACAAAGAGTTTAAAACTCAAGTAATTGGCTGGGATCATGAGCAAGCAGCACAAAAAGAGTCAGACTATATTATCTTACTTTGGTGACAAAGAAGATCAAAATATACAACCAGAAGAAGACAACAAAATCAAAGCTCCTACATCCAAAGCCTCCAAGAAAAATATGAATCAGTCCCAGGCCTTGGAAGAGCTCAAAAGGGATTTTGAGAAGCAAGTAAGGGAAGTAGAGGAAAAACTGGGAAGAAAATGAGAGTGATCAAGAAAATCATGAAAAACAAGTCAACAGCTTGCTAAAGGAGACCCAAAAAAATACTGAAGAAAATAACACCTTAAAAAATAGCCTAACCCAAATGGCAAAAGAGGTCCAAAAAGCCAATGAGGAGAAAAATGCCCTAAAAAGAAAAATTGGCCAAATGGAAAAGGAAGTCCAAAAGATTACTGAAGAAAATACTTCCTTAAAAATTAGAATAGAGCAATTGGAAGAGAGTGACTTTATGAGAAATCAAGACACTGTAAAACAAATCCAAAAGAATGAAAAATTAGAAAACAATGTGAAATATCTCATTGGAAAAACAACTGACCTGGAAAATAGATCCAGGAGAGAGAATTTAAAAATTATTGGACTATCTGAAAGCCATGATCAAAAAAAGAGCCTAGACATCATCTTTCAAGAAATTATCAAGGAAAACTGCCCTGATATATTAGAACCAGAGGGCAAAATAGAAATTGAAAGAATCCACAGATCTCCTCCTGAAAGAGATCCCCAAAGGAAAACTCCTAGGAATATTGTAGCCAAATTCCAGAGTTCCCAGGTCAAGGAGAAAATATTACAAGCTGCCAGAAGGAAACAATTCAAGTACTGTGGAAACACAATCAGGATAACACAAGATTTAGCAGCTTCTACATTAAAGGACTGCAGGGCATGGAATATAATATTCCGGAGGGCAAAGGAGATAGGATTACAACCAAGAATCACCTACCCAGCAAAACTGAGTATAATCCTTCAGGGGAAAAAATGGTCATTCAGTGAAATAGAGGACTTTCAAGCATTCCTGATGAAAAGACCAGAGCTAAACAGAAAATTTGACTTTCAAATACAGGACTCAAGTGGAACATGAAGAGGTAAACAGGAAAGAGAAATCATAAGAGACTTATTAAGATTGAACTGTTTACATTCCTGCATGGAAAGATGATATTTGTAACTCATGAGAACTTTGTCAGTATTAGGGTAGTTGAAGGAAAAAATTGTATGTATGTATATATAGATAAATAGATAGAGGGCACAGGGTGAGTTGAAGATTAAGGGGTCATATCTGGAGAATAAAATTAAGGGATGAGAGAGGATGATACTCAGAGAAGAAAGGGAGAGGTAGAATGGGGTAAATTATCTCACAAAAAAAAACAAAAGAAAAGTCTCTCACAGTGGAGGGGAAACAGGGGAAGGTGAGAGGGAATGAGGGAATCTTATTCTCATAGGATTTGGCTTAAGGAGAGAATAACATACACATTCAATTGGGTATGGAAATCTGTCTTACCCTACAGGAAAATAGGGGAGAAGGGGACAAGAGAGCAGGGGGGTGATAGAGAGGAGGGCAGATTGGGAAAGAGGGTAATCAGAAGCAAATACTTCTGAGGAGGGACAGGGTCAAAAGAAAGAATAGAATAAATGGGAGGGCAGGATAGGATTAAGGGAAATAGAGTTAGTTTTTCACAACATGTCTACTATGGAAGTGTTTTGCATAACTGCACATGTACAACCTATATTGAGTTGCTTGCCTTTTCAATGAGGGTGGGTGGGGAGGAAGGAAGGGAGAAAATTTGGAACTCAAAGTTTTAAAAATACATGTTTTTAAAAAAAAATGTTTTCACATGCAACTGGGAAATAAGAAATACAGGAAATGGGGTACAGAAGTCTATCCTGCTCTACAGGAAAATAGAAGGGGAAGGGGATAAGAGAAGGGAGGGGGAGAGATAGAAGAGAAGGCAGACCAGGGGAAGGGGTATTCAGAATGCATGCCATCTTGGGGTGGGGGGGGGGGAGAAATTTGGAACTCAAAAACTTGTGAAAGTGAATATTGAAAACTAAAAATAAATAAATTTATATTAAAAAAATAAGAATGTCAGATCCTGGAGGGTGTGGAATGTTTTAATCATTTCTGGAACACAGTCAGTACCTAATAAATACTTGTTGATTGATTGATATGACTGTCCTTCAAATACTTGGAGACATTCAACATGCCTGCCCTAAGCCTTCTTTGCTCCAGGTTTTGTTTTTGGCTTTTGTTTTGCTTTGTCATTGTTCGGTCATTTCAGTTGTGTCCAACTCTTCATGACCCCATTTGGGGTTTTCTTGGCAAAGACAAGGGAATGGTTTGCCATTTCCTTCTCCAGCTCATTTGACAGATGAGGAAACTGAGGCAAACAGTTTAAGTGATTTGTCCAGGGTCTCACAGCTAGTAAGTGTCTGAGATCAGATTTGAACTCAAGTAGATGAGTCTTCCTGATTCCTGGCCTAGCATTCTATCCACTGTGCCACCTAGCTGCCCTTCCTCCAGGTTAGGTATCCCTATTTTCTTCAGTGGCATAATAGAATTAGTGCTCGGCTTTGGAATTTGGGGACCTGTGTCTGAATCCTGGCTCTGAAACTTAACTTCCTGGATGGCCTCATTTCTAAAATTAAGGGATTGGACTAGTCTATCAACAAGCAAATTTATTAAGTATCTACTATGTGCCAGGCACTGTGCAATCTGCTGGGGATACTTAGAGAGGAAAAACAAAAGCAGTTTCTGCTTTCAAGGAGCTCACAGTCTAATGGGGAAGAAACATGAAAACAACTATATGCAGACGATATATAGAGATGATCACTCAGAGATCATCTCAGAGGGAAGTCACTAAGCTGGGAGGATTGGAAAAGGCTTCCTGCAGAAGGTGGGACTTTAACTGAGACTTAAAGGGAGCCAGGGAATTGAGAAGGAGGAGGAGATGTGGAGGGAGGCATGGGTGACAATCTGTGAATGATTTGGAGACTCTTCACTATATTGGTTCAATCAACCAATCAATCAATAATGAATCAAAAAACACTACTGTGCACTTAATCAACACTGTGCTGAGTGATGACGATACCTTATTGTTTAGTCATGTCTGACTCTTTTTTTCTTTTGTTTTTTTCCAGGCAATTGGGGTTAAATGTGTTGCCCAGGGTCACACAGCTAGTAAGTGTCAAGTGTCTGGTCTGAGGCCGGATTTGAACTCAGGTACTGCTGACTTCAGGGCTGGTGCTCTATCCCCCTCGCCACCTAGCTGCCCCCATGTCTGACTCTTTGTGACCCCAGCTGGGGTTTTCTTAGCAAAGACATTGGAGTGGTTTGCCATTTCCTTCCCCAACTCATTTTACAGATGGGGAAATGGAGGCACACTTGTCATTAAGTGACTTGCCCAGGGTCACAGAGCTAGTAAGTGTCTGAGGCTGGATTTGAATCCAGGTCTTCCTGACTCCAGGTCTGGTCTTCTATTCACTGAGCCACCTAGCTGCCCCAATGGGGATACAAAAGAAGATAAAAAGTTCCTATTCCTGAGGTGCTCACAGTCTGCTGAAGACTACATGCAAACAATTTTTGACAAACAAGCTATCACCAGGAAATACTGGAGATAATCCGTAGAGTGAAAGGCACTCACATTAAGGGGGATCAGGAAAGCATTCTTCCCCGGAGAAGATGGGGTTCTAGCTGGGATTTGAAGGAAGTCAGGTCTGGGGACTCTTTCGCTTATCAAGGTCCTTCTTAACCTGCAATGCCCAGAGCTAAGCACACTGCTCCAGGTGAGGTCTGGCTACATCAGAAGATAGTTCAATTCCTGCCTCCTAGTCCCAGGCACTCTGAGGTTGTGAATGCAGCCCAAGACTGTGCTGACTGGTGGGAGGTGGGGCTGCCTCACCCCATTATTGACTCATCTTGATCTTGAAGCCCACAAAAGCCCCCAGGTCTTTGTCAGACAAACTGCTGTCTAGCCATGCCTTCTTCCATTGTCCTTTTAAAGTTCTTTGTTTGAGCCCACTGTGAATTGACATGCCACAGCTGGAGAGCTGAGCTTGGAATCAGGAAGACCTGGGTTTGAATCATGCCATAGAACTTAACTGAGTGCAGGACCCTCGAATGAGTCCCTTAAGGGAATGAAAAGGTTAACCTTTCCCAGCCTCAGTTTCTTCATCTGTAAATTAGGATTAATAATACTTGTAGGTAACCGTTATTTAGAGGGGGCAAGGTTGTTGTAGGGATCAAGTGAGGTAATGTGTAAATCTAAAGTATTATATAAATGCCAGTTGTCATTATTGTTAAGAGTTTACATGAATTCTTTCAAACTTCATCTTGTTTGTGGATAGAGTGATGGATCTGGAGTCAGGAAGACCTGAGTTCCAATCTGGCCTCAGACACTTACCAACTGTGTGACCCTGGGTGAGTCTCTTAACCTCTCTGTGCCTCTGTTTTGTCATCCATAAAATCAGGCAGTTGGACTAGATCTAGATCTCTGAGGTCCCTTCCACTCTCAGTCTATGGGCTTATGAACCTCTAATTCTTTTTGACAGTCAGAAGATGACACACTGTCCATTACTGAGTTCCTCCCTGATACCTTCTCCATTGGATAGGACTGGTGAGGGCTTGGGTCCACTGGCATAGCCTGGAAGAGCCCAGGGTCACCTCCAAACCACCATAAGGCATCAGATGAGGAGGCAGTACAGGATGGAGATGTCTATATGCATTTAATCTATGTTTACATGGATTTATATGAAGTGTGCATGTTTATATGTGTCCTCTTTACCGCATGGAGACCCTGCTTTACACAGGGTGTCAACGATCCTATTAAAAAGGAAAATGGAATGAACACAGTGAACAGTGCTCCTCGCTCTGCACTTCCCCGATTAGAAAATTAAATTAAGCTTTGTGTCTCACTGCTGTTTGATGGAGAATAAAATGAATAGCTCTTCAGTTTTCCAGTAAGGAGTCCTGGGGAACGGTGCAAGGTTAGCTCTGCCCTGCTGTATTTCTTCCCCTAAATGGCTGTGGGGGCAGAGCCTTCCCCTCATCAGTTATAGGAAGTCCCTCTTCTCTGCCTCCCTCTTTTTTTTTATTAGGTTAATAAAATACCAAGCCCATAAAATGGCAGACCCATAAAGGTCAGTTAGTCAAATCTGTGTGCTAAGGGGGAGGTGATGGATGCTGAGCACTTCCAAGACCCACTGAGGCAGGACAGAGTGAGTGGAGAGGTGTGGGCCAAGAATGACCCCTGTTGGAATGAGAACTTGCTAAAAGGTGATAAAGCATGAGAGAGTGGAGGGGGGAAGATGCTCTGCCTCCTTAACTCTGACAACTGACCTCCCTGGCTCCCTTTATTTGTTGTTGAGTCATTTCAGTCATGTCCGACCCTTTGTGACCCCAATTTGGGGTTTTCTTGGCAAAAATCCTGGGGTGGCTTGCCATTTCCTTCTCCAGCTCATTTGACAGATGAGGAAACTGAAGGAAACAGGGTAAAATGACTTGCCCAGGGTCACACAGCTACTAAGTCTTATTTATTTATTTTATCTTTATTAAGTCTTAATATTAAGATATTAAGCTACCAAATCTGAGGTCACATTTGAACTCAGGGAGTTGAGTCTTCCTGACTTTAGGCCCAGTGAGCTATTCATTGTGATGACACCTAGCTGCCCTGGCTTCCTTTAAGTCCCAACTAAAATCCCACCTTCCACAGGAAGCTTTCCTCAACCTCTCTTAATTCCATTGCCTTCCTTTTGTTAATTATTTCCTATTTATTCTTTATATTGCTCACTTGGTATATCTTTATTTGCATGTTGTCTCCCCTCATTAGATTATGGGCTCCTTGAAGGCAAGGACTGTTTTTTGCCTATTTTTGTATCCCTAGTGTTTAGCACAGTGCCTGACATGCAGGAGGCACTTAATAAATACTGATTGATTGATTGAGTTCTTAATTCCTGCTTTGTGGCAGAGAGCAGGAATGATCAAATAAGGATCAAATGAGATAATTTTTATGGAGTGCTTAACACAATGCCTTAATAAATGTTTGCTCCCTTCCCAGTTTCCTCTGACCAAATGCTGCTGCTGCTGCTGCTTCTTCTGCTTCTTTCTTCTTCTTCTTCTTCTTCTTCTTCTTCTTCTTCTCTTCTTCTTCTTCTTCTTCTTCTTCCTCTTCTCTTCCTCCTCCTCTTCCTCTTCTTCCTCTTCCCCTTCTTCTCTTTCATATTTACTTCACATGGATTCTGTATTTATACATGTTTACGTGTTTTGTTTTGGTTTTTTACCTCTAATCAAATGTAAGCTCCTTGACATTGGTTTATTTTTTGTCTGTCTCCTCAGAACTTAGTATAGTGCTTGGTCCATAGTAGATACTTAGGCAGCTAGGTGGTACAGTGGTTAGAGCACTGGGCTTGGAATTGGGAGCCCCTGAATTAAAATCCACCCTCAGATGATTACTAGTTGTGTGACCTTGAGCAAGTCACTTAACTTCTGTCTGCCTCAATTTCCTCAACAATTAAATGGGGCTTATACTAGCATCTACTTTCCAGGGTTGCTGCAAAAATTAACTGTAAGAATATCTATAAAGCACTTATAAATGTGCCTGGCACATGGCAGGTGCACAGTAAATGTTTATTCCTTTTTTGCCTCTATTAAATAATGCCTGTTGAATGAATTACAGAAAAGAGAAGACGCCTTCTCTGGGGGTTCTCCCTAACTCAGGACCATTTTTAATCAGATCTGATATGCATAGGTGTCCCCTCCAGGCTTTATCCTGGGCCCTCTTCTCTTCTCCCTTTATACTATTTCATTGGTAATCTCATCATCTTCCATGGATTCAATTACCATTTTTATGCTAATCATTCTCAAATTTGCTTATCCAGACTCTTCCAACTTCCACTTTCATTTCTAACTGCCTTTCATACATCTCTAACTGGATGTCTCATAGACATCTTAAATGCAGGATGTCCAAACTGAACTCATTATCTCTCCCCCAAACCATCTTCTCTTCCAAATTTCTCTGTTTCTATTGAGAGCACCACCATCTTCCCAGTTCCCCAAGCTCTCAAGGTAGATGTCATCCTTGACTGCTTACTATCTCTCACCTCCCATATTGATTCTGTTGCCAAGGCCTGCTGCTTTCACCTTTGCAACATCTCTCAAATACACCTCCATCTTTCCCCTGAAGCTGCCAGCCATCTAGTGAAGGCCATCATCACTTTATGTCTGGAATATTGTAATAACCTGCTAGTGGGTCTGCTTACCTCAGGTCTCTCCCCACTCCAATCCATCCTCCATTCAGCCACTAAAGTGATTTTCCTAAAGTGCAGATCAGACCAGGCCACCCCTCCCCCCACTCAACAAACTTCAGAGGCTCCCATTTGCCTTGAAGATCAAATACAAAATCCTCTGTTTGGCACTGAAAGTCCCAAGTTCATAACCTTGCCCCATTCTACCTTTCCAGTCTTCTTACACCTTACTCACCAACACTCCTTGATCCAGTAACATTGGCCTCCTGGCTGTTCTATGAACCAGGCACTCCATCAACTAACTCAGGCATTTTCACTGGCTGTCTCCCATTCCTGGGATGCTTTCCCCTTTCATCTCCAATTTATGGCTTCCCTGGCTTTCATCAAGTCCCAGCTAAAATCTCATCTTTTAGAGGAAGCTTTTTCTAATCCCTCTTAATTCTAATGCCTTCCCTCTATTGGTTATTTCTAATTTCTTCTGTATACATCTTGCTCATATTTAGTTATTTGCAAATTGTCTCCTCCATTGAATTGTGAGTCCTCAAGAGCATTCATTGTCTTTTACATTTCTTTGCATTCTCAGCACCTAGTACAGTGCCTGGCACATAGCAGGTGCTTAACCAATATTTTTGACTGACTGGCTGAACCAAGCCCACCAATTAGCTACAAGTAAGAGACAGAGAGAAAGGGCAGGGTTGAGGCAACCCCTCAACACACCTGCAGAAGACTTAGAGAGACCCATGTCCTCACCAGCTGCTTCCCTCACCAACAGCACCTACTGGTCTAAATATTCAGTATACTATAGAGGAGGTAAGTTTTATTACAAGCCAAATTTGGGAGAAAAACATAGATTATTTTTGGACCCAACATTTTGGACCCCAGTCATTTCCCTGGGGATATTTAACCCCTAAATAAAGATTTTCTCAATGCTGGTGATCTGATCACTATTGTCACCTGCCCCACCCCATCTCTCTGCCCTCAAACTCTGTAGATTCCCCAGAATGATAAGGGAAACCTGTGTTTGATTTTACAGCCGTGAAACTCACGTAGGACCTCATACTCCAAAAAGATATGTCCTCATGGTGTCTAAAATTCCCTCCTTAACTAGTCCTTGCTCTGAGTTTACATGTCTCCCTCCGGGTCAGAACTTTAGGTATGGAGATCATATATATATGTCTGTCCAAAACAAGCATTCCCAGGAAAGCAAAAACAAAACAAAACAAAAACAGACTGGGACTGGTTCTGCTACTCCAGATTTACCTGTGGGCAGTACGAATAACCTGGGGACCTGGTCTGAGTGGGTCAGCTTGCTATGTATAATCACCCCCTGAGAAGAACTGACCCCCCCCCACTAGTATAGTAAGCCCACACTTGAACTGCTTTTAACTGAGCATATGAGTGCAGGGGAAGTGTGGGTAGGACACTGATAGCATTTTAAAAAGTAAAAGAAAAGGAAGCCTTCCATGAGTGACATCCAGATGAACTCAAACAATATTTGGAGAAAGAAAAAAGCACAGAAGAAATGGCTGAAGAGTTCATACTTGTTTCTAGTAAGAAGGGGTTTTGATAGTAATTCAGAATGAGGTCATGGCCACCAAAGATTACAGAAAGATTATCCTTGAGGCATCCAGACCCAGTGAACAATGCAGGTGAAGCAATGAAATGGGGAAAATGTACAGCAGGGCACTGCAGTTTGCAAAAAGAAAACCATTGCCCACAACCTCCTGGACATAACGTTGACCTATTAGAAATTAGAGAACAGTATTTTGGATAGATGTTGCTACACTGGATGCTCATGACCTCCAAATTCCATGAGATGAAAAGCTCTCAAAATATAGAGACTCAGATGAAATCAAAACAATGTGTGGAGAGGATAAAGCAGTCATTGTCCCTATTGTCCTGTCTGCCCCTGAAGATGCCTGGAAGATGTTTTTGAGAGTTGACAGAAGATGAGCTTACATCCCAGCACTCTTATTCAATTATAAAAAGCAATCATTTTAGGCACTTATGCAATATTCATCAAATACGAAAGAACAATAGTAGGATAGCAACCTGTTCCAGAAATGTTTCTACCTGAACTTTGCCCAATATAAAATGTGGATGAGAATTAGTAATAAAGATGTCACTCATGGACTCCATCTTCCCCCCAAGCAAGAACTTGGGGGGCACACAGACTGGATTCTATCTCAGTTTCTCCTTTTGACTCATTATGCTCCCAGCCTAGAGTAAAATTTCAGGGAACTCTCTAAAATGAAGCTCAGATAAGGCTTGTCCCTAGTGTTTCTCCAAATATGGGGAACACATCCTGCAAAGGTCTTCAGTGTACAATGTTGGTATCAGGGTATGGAGCAGCTTTTATTTCCACAGTCACAGAAGATGCATAAGACACAAAGGATTCACATTCATATGAACAAATACAGGAAACAAAACAGTCTTAAAATAGCCCATTGCTTTCATTTCATCTGGAGAAGGAAATGGCAAACCACTCCAGTATCTTTGCCAAGAAAACCCCAAAATGGGGTCATGAGGAGTCAGACACAACTGAAACAACTTAACAACAACAACAGTAACATCTCATTACATTCTTCCCTAGAAATTAAAGAAAGACCCTTTGTGGGATGGCTGAACAGATATTGCTCATTTATCTTGAACTTGCCATATACGCGCACTCAAAAAAATGTATTTGGTCTAGATTTCTTGGCCCCTTCGGGCATGGCTTTAGTTCTTTTGCTGTTGGCAGCTTCTCCTCCAAGAAGCTGTTGATGAGGGAATCTTCCTTGAAAAAGAAGATTTCCCTGAAATTGGTCCTCTGATTTCATTCTGGTCCCTTGGCTTTCTGTCAGCTGGTACCCAACTCAGGAGCTCTGAAAATCAGGATTCCTCATAAGTTAACCTCCAAAGCTAGAAACATCCATTCTCAGGGTCCCTAGCCTTGACCTATACTAAGCAAAGGGAACAAGAGATTCAAAGCATCAAAAGTGAGGAGGGATAATTTTCTAGGACAGACAGTGCAAAGTCATGGAGATGGAAAATGAGAAATGGGATATAGAGAGATAGATATGAAGAACAGTTTGGCTGTAGAGTGCATGAAAAGATGCCCCTTTGGGGGTCACTGTGTTCTTCTCCAGGGGGAGCAGATATCTCCTTTCCCCGATCCCTTATTGCTCTGAGTTCTGGAAGTTCAAAGCAGAGGAAGCACTGGGGAAGTGGAGAAGGGCAAAAGAAGTAGCCTATTTCACAGTTCACTCTCATAGACCCCAGCCCAAGTGGTTCCTCTAACCTGGGTTTTCCCCCATCTCCCAACTCTCAGGGTCCATTCATCCCAGTTACTGGGAATAAATCAAAGGAGTTCCACTAGTCCTCTCAGCAAAGACATAGGGTGTGTGCCTGTATTCATGGGAGGTGTCCATTCTGACAAAGTCTATACCCTGTAATTTCATCAAGTTGACTGTGAAAGACTCATTAAGTTGATCAAAGGCTCTCAGATCAATCCCCATGACACTAACAATAGCTAACATTCATACACCACAGGACTCTGCCTCCAAACCTCTTGAAAGAGCTGTGGATTTCTCTCTGTGCATTTTTCCTAAGCGTGTTGTGTGCAAAATCTCTCCATGTCCTGCCCCATTTCATTCCTTGACCTTGCACCCATCGTTCTGAAATTCAGATCATTGATTTCATTCTGGGATGAAATATCTCTTGGATTTCTGGTTTTGACATTCTAATGCTATTACTAATGTCTGCTTTGATTCCTAGAACAGAATATTCTAGGGAGACATGGACAGTTCCACTTCTCTGTGGCTCCCTCATTTGTTAGCTTTATAAACACCTCTCCAGTTACACCTTGATAGCTCTCCTACTCAATAAACTGCAGTGGCTCCCTATTACTTCTAGGACCAAATCTAAACTTCTCGGTTTGAAATTTAAAGACCTTCAAAACCTGACTGCAAGCTTTTAGTCTAATTGAATGTTATCCTCCTCCATGCATGCTACAATTCAGCCACACTGGTTTCTTATTATTTTTCACACACATGCCATCTCTCATTTCCCATCACCGTGCCTTTGCATTGACTGTCCTGAAATACCTCCCTCTCATGTTTGTCTTTCTTTCCCTGTTCTCCTTCCAGTCTTGTACTAAGCACTGTTTTCTATAAGCATCATTTCCTGATCCTCTTAGTAGCTAGTGCCTCTCCCCAAACCCCTCTCCAATCTACCATATATATATATATATTGAAGCTGGGAGTAGATTGTGAGGGTGACTGTCCATTTCACTTATGTTCTGGTCAGGCTGCCATCAGGCAAGCATCTGGACACCTTTCTCTGGCATAAACCAGAGTCAAAGTCAAAGCCAGGCCTCCCCAGGGCTGGTGAGCTGCTCTTTGCTAGTCTGGGAGGGAACATTGAAAGTATTTGTTCAGCATGCAAGAAAGGGACACTGAATCTTAAAATCTCCATCACAAATTCCACCGTGGGGCCAGTGGGGCTGATGCTGCCATCTAGCCAGCCTATGGGCCCCACCACCTGCCACCTGCCACCCGCTACCCACCATCCTGAGCAGTGCTAAGCCTCCCTGCACATATAATCCTGGATCCTTCTTATCGCCAGTGGCCCACACTGTGTGTAAATGTTAAGTGTCTGAGAGAGCAAATACTTTTCGGAAGCCAAAGCCTGACTCTCCGTTTACTTTCTCCCTCTGGTTGGGGACCTGTAGGAGTGGGATGCAAATTTCAGCTCAGCCTGGATGAAGAGAAATAAAAAAAAATCCTCCTTGATCTAGGCAGGGTGACCCTGACTTTAGCACAACCTAGTTGGGGACACAGGTTTGTCCAGACATTGGAGCAAGCATGTGGGAAACCAAAAGACCTGGATTCTAGTCCTGGCTCTGGGTCTAACTCACTGTATGACTTAGGTTAAGTCACTTCCCCACTCTCAGCCTCAGTTTTCCCTTCTGTAAAATAATGGGATCGGACAAACTGGTCTCTAGGTTGTATTCCTTCTCTGACATTCTATATTCTGAAGTCCTAGAAATCACAGAAGCTCCAGCTGAAGGAACCGCAGAGAATGTCTAGTCTGGCCTGTACCTGAATGGGAATTCATTTTATGGGACAAGAGAGGTTATGAGGGAACTCTGAGAGACAATGCAGGGGCATTTGGTGGAGTTACATACATTATTAGAGGGAAGCTAGAACTTTCTTATACAGGAACTCATCCTACAAAATTTCCAACAAATACTCTTGCAGTCCTTTGTGGGAGGCTTGCTATGTCCTGAAGCAGCCCATTCCAATGTTGGACAGTCATGGGTATGAATGAATATTTCCTTATGTCAAGCTGAAATCGGCCTTGTGGCATTTAGCAGCCACTGCTCCTGTTTCTGCTTGCTGGGACCAAGCAGACGAATTCTAATCTTTCTTCAACGTGTCCACCCTTCAAATACTTGAGGCGTCCTTCCTCTAAGCATTGCCATTCTCTTTTCTGAAGTCCCAGCTCTGGACATTCTGTGTCATAAGGTGCCTTTCAGTTCTGACATTTTATCTTTTGTGGTCCCTTCTTGCCCTGACCTTCTGTGTTCTAAGGGCCCTCTCAGTTCTGACATTCTGTGTTCTAAGGAGCCTATTAGCTCTGATATTCTTTGTTCTAAAGTCCATTCCGCTCTGACATTCTGTGTTCTGAGGACCCTCTCAGCTCTGGCATTCTGTGCTCTAAAGACCCTCCCAGTTCTGACACTCTGTGTCAGAGTCCTCTTGGTTTTGACATTGCGTTCTAAGGACCCTCTCAATTCTGATATTCTGTGTTTTAACATCTCTCCAAGATCTGACATTCTTCATTCTAAGGTCCTTCTCAGCTCTGACATTCTACATTCTAAGACCCTCCTAGCTCTGAAATTCTGGGCTCTACAACTCCTTCCTGTTCTCACCTTCTATATTCTAAGCTCCTTTCTCAGCTTCAACATTCTATGCTCTAAGGTCCCCTTCTGCTCTGACATGCTATGTTCCAAGGTCCTTTCTGATTCTGACATCATCAGTTGGATCTAAGGTCCCTTCTAGCTCTGTGTTCTGATATACTGTTCCCCAAAGCCTCTTTCAGCTTGGACATTCTATACTTTGAGGTTTCTTTCATATCCAAATTCCATTGGGAAGAAGAGACTGAGGATGCTAGGCTTTGCCATTTAATACGATGGATAAGAAGTTCTAGAATATGCTACAGGGGGTGGTAGAGGCACTTGATGTTAATTTAGAGAGATTCATGGGAGAGAGAGAGCCATGCCTTGCTGGGGTACACATGCTGAGTGGCCTGTACTTATCCAGGGGACTCAAGTTCTTAGGCTTCCAGTTCTTAGCTGCCTTCTTCTGCCTTTATGTTTCTCTTTCTAAGCACATTTTAGAGGTCGGGAATCTGGACAATGGATATTTCTGGCTTAGGGGTTACCTTATGGGTAACTAGAGGATAAGCTACTGGTGTCCCAGACATACCCCCAATCTCTGATATGCCTAAGCAAGAGGGAGCATGGTCTAAATCCCCAGGGGGTATAGATGTACACATTAGGAAATCTCTGTTGTTTAGATGAATCAGTTTCTCTCTGTCATATTCAATATGCACAAATGTTCTCCCCCAAATGTGGGAAGAATCCTTCTAAACTTACCCCATCTCCAAGGGCTGGGGAGATATCAAATGAAGCTATGTGGTGAGAAACTCTAGCTCACTGGAGAGCCATCTAGAGTTAATGTTGCATAATGGCAAGAATCTTGAATGGGAAGTCAGAAGACCTTGAATTTGAATCCTGGCTGTGTTTTTTGGCATCTGCATGACCTTGGGCAAGTCATAACTTTTCTGGGTTTCAGTTTCTTCTTCTCTGAAAGGAGGGGGTCAGGCAGAATGAGCACAAAGATTCTTTGCAGTTCCAATTCCTATGTAATCTGCAAAGGTAGAATCTTTTCAGTTTCCACCAGAAGAAGGGAGGCAATTCACTTTCTGAATTGCATGTTTCACCCTTCCCTGTGGAGAACATCAGCTCCTGAATGTTAACCAAATGTTCTCCTTCCCCAGCTAAACATCAACCAAGTGCCTATTTTTAGAGGACTGGAATTTTCATTGGTTATCAGTGCTGTATGGGCAAATTTTCTACCTTTGAAGCAGTGACTCAGTTAAGACTAACCCCCAACCAACTCCTATTCATTCCAATCACAAAGTATTAGGAGGACTCTGCTCACCTTGGATAACTGGGTGGCATAGTGGATAGACAGCTGGGCCTAGAGTCAAGAATAACTAAGTTCAAATCCAGCCTCAGACACTTGCTAGCACTGTGACCTCAGTCAAGACACTTAACCTCTGTTTTTCCTGGTTTCAACATCTGTACAATGGGTATAATAATAGCACCTACCTCCCAGGGTTATTGTAAGGATCAAATGAAATAAAAATTGTAAAGCACTTACCATGGTGCCTGGTACATGGTAAGTACTATATATAAGTGTTAGCTATTATTATTCTCATATACAGTAGGTATCCAATTAATTTTTGTTGAGTTAAGTGGAATTGAAATTCAGTGCATCTGTTTCCATAGAAACCAATGGTTCCTCCATCTTCTTTCATATTTCTGTGCAATGGAAAGCACCTTTGGACTAGGAGGCAGGAGCCTTGAGTTCATAACTATCCATGTGACCTTAGGCAAGTCAGTTAACCTCTTTCAGTCTCAGCTTCTACATCTGTAAAATGGGTATATTGATAGTTGTGCTACTTATCGCACAGGGCCATTGGGAGGATCAGGTAAGGTTATGCACATGAAATTCCTCTATAAATATTAAAACATTGCACAAATGGGAGGGCTTATGATTATCACTTCTTTACTAAAGTCTTCTGAAGCCCCCATTTTGTGGAGAATAAAACTGAGGTCCAGAGAAAAGAAGGGGCTCACTGAATGAATATCATAGAAAGGACTCGGGGTTCTTGTAGGCCTGTCAGTGGACGTAGGTCAAATGGCAGACCATTTGGGAAGTATGGAAAGTCTCATATCTAGAAATATGGACACTAAAGGATAAATTATAATGATAATAATCATAATTAATAGTAATAACTAACAATACACTATATGCAAAGACATTATTACATATTGCATCATATTATCTGTGATTGATGATGATGATGATAATGATGATACTTCGAATCATAAAGCCCTACAACATACTATAGAAACAGCATGACATAGTGGAAAGAATGTCAGGATTGTAGTCAGTTGAATGGAGTTTAAATCCTAGTTCTGACCATTAATATCTGTGTGACCTTGGGCAAATAACAACATCTCTGTGCCTCTGTTTTCTCATTTGTAAAATCAATGGATTGGACTACATGACCTTGAAGGTCTTTTCCAATTTTATCTCCAGCCTATTGTGACTTGTAATGTAGCCCTCCATTGGCTGTGTATGCATCTTGCCAATATCTGAGGCGCTTGAAGTATTCATCATTATTACTGTGATGATGGAGGCAGTGAAGATACCTGAGGAATATGAAGCTTCTGAGCAGGAAGACGTTGAGCCCTCTTGGTATTTTCCCTCCCTTCCTAATTGTGCTTTCCCAGAGGCCCACTCAGTCAGTCAACAAGTATTTATTAAATGCTTGCTGGATGCCAGACACTGTGCTAAGTACTATGAATACAAAGAAAGGCAGAAACACCACCCCTGAACTCAAGAAGCTTAAATTCTAATTCAGGAGACAGCATATAAATAAATAGGTATGAAAGTTAGTTCAACTTTTTTGTTGTTGTTTTTTGCATGAGGCAATCAGGGTTAAGTGACTTGCCCAAGGTCACGCAGCTAGTAAGTGTTAAGTGTCTAAGGCTGGATTTGAACTCAGGTCCTTCTGACTCTAAGGCCAGAACTCTATTCACTGCGCCACCTAGCTGCCCCTAAATTAGTTCAACTTGAACTCAGGTCTTCTTGACTCTGAGTCCAGTCATCTAGTCATGTTTTCACTTAGCCTCTGCTCTTCTGGGAGTCGAGTCAAGTCAAGAAAATAAGCATTTATTAAGTGCTTACTATGTGCCAGGCACTTTGCAGGTGCAAGCAAGGGTGTATTAGAGCCAGCTTGGACTTTGAATTTTCAGTATGAACATTTATGCCTCAGAAATCAGCCAATGCTACAAATCAGGGCTTGATTTATTATTTTGCTGATTGGTCTAGACTTGAGATAGTGTGAATAATGCTGATTAAACTTCAAAAGTGAGCATGATCTGTCTTCTCCCCCTTCCTCCCTCCCCCTCAGCCAGGTTGCTAAACACTAAACCCTTGATTTCAAACAAAAAGAAAGATAGCCCCTTCCTTCAAGGAGCTTACAGGGAGCTGGTGGGTGAAAAAAAAAAACTGTCTGGAGTCCGGAGCAGAGAGGACTGAAGTAAACATGGTTGGCTGGGTACTTGCCTTAAAATGGAAGTTCCGGGAGGAACTGACCAGTCAGAGGAAAGGATCTAGGGTTGAGGAGAAGGCTAGAGTGAGCTTTCAGAGTGAGAAAACTGCTGGCTCATGGTGAATAAAGAAGTTGGAAGAATCATGACCAGAGCCTTATCGTTAGCCCCTTGGATAGCAGAGGGAGGCCAACCCAGGTTTCCTGACTCACTCCCTAGGATATCCTGGGGAATGTGTTGGCAAAACACGGGAATCTCCTTAATCCTTAATACAAACTTCCCTGGCATTTAAAGCCCTTCACAATCTGGCTTCAGCCTACCTTTCCACGTTTTACACATTACTCCCCCTCATTCACTCTATCATCAAGCCAAAACGTCCCACTTGTTGCTTCTCAGGCAATTGCATTCATTCCATCTTTCCTCTTCATTCTTTTGCATAGACTTTCATCCCCTAGCTTTCTTCAAAATGCAACTCAAATATTCCCTCCCATGAGAGACCTTTCCTACTACTAGTGCTTTCTCCCCAGTTACTTTGTGCACCTTCATATATAAATTTGGTATTCACATGTGTGAATACAACATCAATAACAAATAATAACAATAATATGTGTGTGCATATTAGTTTGCCAGCACATTGCAGGAAGTGTAGAACATTTTGTTGTTGTTCAGTCATGTCTGACTCTTTGTGACCCCATTTGGGGTTTTCTTGGCAAAGATACTGGAGTGGTTTGCCGTTTCCTTCTGCAGCTCATTTTACAGATGGGAAAACTGAGGAAAACAGGGTTAAGTGACTGTCCACAATCATACACTAGTGTCTAAACTTGGATTTGAACTCATGAACATGAGCCTTCCTGATTCCAAGCCCAGAGCTCTATCCACTACACCACTTGGCTGCCCTGCATAGAACATTGTAGATGATCAATAAATGTCTACTTGTTTGCTTGATTCTCCGTCTAGTACTTTCCCTTACAGCACTTGCATCTTCATGTTGGTGCCTTTTGCCACTCAGTGTTCCCTGGGACTAACTTGTGCTAGAAGGACAGAATACTGGGGTGGGGTAGGGGCAAGGGAAGGCACTGAGGTTCTGGCTGTGTGATGCCGGGGAATCAGAGGACCTGGGTTCAAATCCCACCTGTGAGATGTTGGACATAACTTAACATCCTCAGCTCTCAATTTCCTCATCAACAAAATGAGGGAGTCAGACTAGCTGACCTCTGAGACCCCTTCTACCTCTAGCTCTGGGATCCTCATGCCCCACCTGAAAGTCTTCCTTGGGAAAGCAATTCCTTTTCCTGACAATGAGAGCTCAGGAGCAGAGGCAGATGAGCTAGACTTGGGGTCTCAGGAGACCTGGGTTTGAATCCTAATTCTGTCATTTATTAGCTGTACGACCTAGGCAAATTACTTAACTTGCCTTAGATTCCTATGTACAACATTATAATAATAATTCTTGCATCCCTACCTCACGTGGATTTTGTGAGAAGCCAATGTAACAATGAATGCAAATGTACCATTGTACAGTGCAAACTGCTGGGTGCTTGAAAGGGAGGATGATTGTTCAGGAGATGGTTTCTGGGAAATTCAATACCAAGAAGCCAATTGTTGAAAGGAGAGTCCTTCTTTTTCTCTATCTCTGTGTCTGGTTTCCTTAGCCACTGAGACACAATGGCTGACTCTCTATCTGACATCATTATCATCACCACCACCATCATCATCAAAACAATAATAATAATATCTTCATTAGCTATAAGGCAGCTAGTTGTGTAATGGATAGATCATGGGACCTGGAGTCAGTAAGACTTGAGCTCGAACCCTGTCTCACTTTACAGATGAGGAAACTGAGGCTGAGAGAGATCACACAAGTTAGTTAAGTGTCAGAGGCAAGATTTGAATTTAGGTCTTCCTGACTCCAGGTCCAGCATGACGTCTACCCCATAGTGCACTCTTTAGGACTCTCATAAATAATCCCTATTCTGCCTTGAAATTTCCCATCCTCTCAGTTTCAAATGAGCTAACACATATAAAATGCTATAGAAGCAATGAGAGTGATATCACTATTAGTTAGAGCACAAGTTGACTGGGGATTCCTGCCCTGATATCTCCACCCCAACCTCTGCCCCAGGAGACCAGCATCTTTGAAATAAATCAGACTCTTGGGTCACAGGTCCATCCCAAGAAGCTGAGCTCCAACTCACCCTTCAGGGTCCCCTGTCTTACATCATGTAACAGAGGACCCTTCCTGAACTTAGGGCTGCATGCCCTCTGTCAGGTCTTGACTTACCGGGAGAGTATGAATAATTAAGGTCTGTCGCCCGCCTTGTTCCTATTTAAACAGCATTAGTGTTGCCAACTGGCCCACTCCATTTAATATTCATGCCAGCCCTAGCTTCCTTAAAGACAGGGGAGTGCAGCTACCTCATGTAAATTGCTGCTGTCAGCTTCGATTAAAAATCAGCTGGACCACGGTCGCAGGGAAATTAAACGAACATTCTCTTAAGCAATATCATGGAATTTAATGTAGCAATGAATATCTATTGCAAATGCGTCGTCATTGTGAGCTGCTCAGAATGTAATTCGGGGCTCACGGGGGTGGATTCCCAGTGTTCCGACGCCTGAGTGTCTCCAGAGCTTGGTTCCAAATGGGACTTGAGAGGCAGCAGGGTACAGTGCCAAGAGGCCTGGGCTGGAAGTCTTGGATCCCACACTTAAAAGCCATGTGACCTCAGGCAAGTGTTTGTAACTGCTCTTGACCTCAGTTTCCTTGTCTGTAAAATAAGGATCCAATTCAGTCCAATCTAACAGGCATCTATGAAGCCTCTTCCATTCTTTGTTTCCTTATATATTTTTAAAAATATAAGTACAATGTACAGGTTGTCTTGGCATGAGATTGTAAATTCTTAGATGTATTTTATGGTTGTTGTTATCATCAGCCTTTAGTATAGACCTGATACACCATAGACACTTAATAAATATCTGTGGATTGATTGATATTCTATATGGCAGGGGCAAAGATAGAGGGAAAAACAATCCTTGCCCTCAGTAAACTTACATTCTCTTGGTGGGATATAATGTATAAACAGATACATTGTAGTTTGAGGAGGAGAAAACATTGACAACTAAGGTGAACAGCAAATGCTTCCTGTAAGAGGTACCATTTAAGTGGAAGCCTTGAATGAAACTAAGAATTCCAAGAGGAAGAGGTGATGCGTTAAAGTGTTGGGAAGGTACAAGGCACTGCCTGTACTGAGACATGGTCTTTTCTCTACTAACAGGCAGCCCTAGTTCCAAAGGCAAGTCCATAGACCCCACTCAGGAAGGGGCTGGACAGTTCATCTCATTCTCATTCTCCTGAGGCTCAGGGAGCACAGGGAGGCCAGAGATACTTCTTCAAGAGCTTTACTTTGTGACCATGACAAACCACTCTCTATCGATGGGTTTCTGTTTCTCCAGCTATGAAATGAAGGGGTTCAATGAGTTGATCTCTAAGATCCCTGTCTGCCCTGACTACATATCTCTAACTATATCATCTGTATCTATACGTACATCATCTATATCTACATTTTAATTTAAATTTTATTTATATCATCATTATGTCCTCTAAAGGCCCCACCTCCTCTTACCCTCCATTTCACGTTCTAAAGTTCATCTTAGCTCTGATAGTCTATGTTCCATGTTCTACAGCCTTTCCTAAGTCTGACATTTTATGTCCCAAGGTCTCTCCATCTTTGACAATGTGTGTTCTTAGGGTGTCTCCCAGTTCTAAGATCTCTCTCAGCTCTGACATGCTATTTTAAAAAGTCCTTTGATCTTTGGTTTTGTGTGTTTTGAGGTCCTTTCCAGTGCTGACATTCTATGTTCTAGGTCCTAATCTTAGAATTCTAAGTTTTAAAGTCCTTTCAGATCTTAGCTTCTTGTGTCCTGTGTTCTAAGATCTCTTCTACTTCCATTCCTCTGTGGTTCTTTCTGTATGAGGCCCAGTTCCCCAGAAAGAGGATGGCTTTCATTTGAACCATGTTTCAAAGTGCTCTCCAATGAGTGGAGTCATTATCCCATGGTCCTGGTTATAGGCCACGGTGAACAAATTGAGTGTAAGGGGGTGTGTAGGCAAGATAAACACATCTGCCTCCAGCGACGTGGAAGCAGCTCTCTGCCTGGATCCTCACTCTCATATACTCAACTGCTGTCTCGCTCCATAGTTAGATCTCCACCTAGGACCCTCTCCAGGGAATCCTGGCAGGCTGGCTCTTCTCCTACCATGATGATTGCTGGGCCCTGCTGGGACAAGGTGGGCATACAGCCAAAGGCGACTGCTTTGATGCTCCGTAGTGAGAAAAAGCACTGCGTTTAGAGTTAGAGAACCTGAATCAGAATCCTCCCTCCACCACTTCTGACCTATGACCTTAGCCAAGCCCCTTTCCTGCTCTTGCCTTAATTTCCCCAGCTATAAAATTGAAGAGCTTGCACTGGATGACCTTTTCTAGCTATGCCCACCTACCATCTTGAGAGACCTTTCAAGAGCTCAATTGGAACCCTAATGGAAAAATATACAGTTTTGTCAGTATTTGACTTACCTCCACACACAAGAGTCTCTTAGTCCCACTCAATTTCTTTCATATGACCAAAAAAAAATATCACTGGTTGGATAAACTTCCTATGATAAGCTCCCTTGAACTTAGCTTATTACACTTTAAATTTGACTGCAAACTATCTAAACTTTGTACCTTCCCTAGTGATGAGAATGGTTGCTTGCACACAGTAGGTGCTCAATTCAATTTGACAAGTACTTATTAAGCAACAACTACCAGTCAATCAATCAATCAACAAGTAGTTATTAAACACCTACTATGTGACAGGCACTAGCCAAAAAAAAAAAAATTGCTGTCATTGTGAACTGTTTGGAATGTAATTCAGGGTTCACAGTGGGGGAATCCAAATGCCTCAACTTCTACATGACTCCAAAGCTTGGCTCCAAGTGAGAGCTGAGAAGCAGTCATGCAGAGAGCCAAAAAGGCCTGGCCTGAGAATCAAGAGCTAGGGGTTTGAGCCAGACACTGAAACAATAAGAGCTGACATTTACATAGTACTTGAAGATTTTCAAAGGCTTTCCATACATTATTTCGCTTGATTCTGACAACAACTTTAGGCAGTAAAAGCTATCATTATTTCTGTTTTGCAAATGAGGAAACTGAGGCTGAGAATAGTTAAGTGCCTTGCCTAGGATCACATAACTTGGGTGTCTGGGGAATGATATGAACCTGTAATTTCCAGATGTCACGTCCAACACTCTACTTTTTAAATGTCTCTCAATAAATCCTTGTTGAATTGATTTGCCGAATGGACCTAGCCAGGCTGGTCCCTGGATGACAGTCACAGGAGCTTAATAAATGCGTGTTGATGGACTAATTGATTTGTTCCATTGCTGGATCTGAATGGGAAGCCTTTACCATTTGTAGGGTCAGCCTGAGATTGTGCTACACTGGTATAGCTTTTGAACCCCGGGATTTCCTCCATTCCACAGTGAAACTTTAGAAGACATCAAGAGAAGGCATGAAGGTAAGCTATTAGTATTTGGGGGGAATTCTTCTAAGGTACTAAGCAAAAGTAGCTATCTTATGGAAGGGGGGTTAGACATGTTCTGTTTGGTCCTAGAATGCAGAACTAAGCAATAGAAGGAAATTGTAGAGAGGCAGATTGAGCCTCTCTATAAGGAAAAACAAAACAAAACAACCTTCCAACAATTCTGACTATCGAAAAGTGGAAAGAGCTCCTCCTAGAGGGGGAGTTTCTGGGACAATGCTTGGGACTTGAACTTATTGGATTCCACAGATAATACGATTTGTTGGTTAACTTGCAGAGGCAAATTTGAGCAAATTCAGAGGCAGCTAGCTGAACAGTGGCTCGAGCACTGGAGTTGGAGTCAGGTAGACCTCAGTTCGAATCTTGCAGATACTTAACAGCTGTGGGCAAGTTACTTAACCTTCCATGCCTCAGTTTCTTCATCCATAATGTATGGATGACAACAATAGCTCTTACCTCCAGGTGAGGAACAGATGAGATAACTTTGCAAACCTTAAAGTGCTATGTAAATGCTAGCTATTAACAATTATTATTATTATTAGAAGGTATCTTTTTAGCTAAAGGTTGGATTAGATGGCTGACAAGATCCTTCGATTCTTTTGAGATCCGATGGTTTTTGCTGTTCATTTTTCATCCAGGCCCTTGTGTCCAAAAGACTTTTCTGTAGTTTCCAACCCACTAGATGAATTTGACCCTGAATTTGAAGAGTCCATAATCCTAAGACCTGTTTTTTTGCAAAGGCAGATTTTAGCTCCAAACAATCAACTCATCCATAAATCAACAAATAAACATAAGTACCTACTACGTTGCAAGCTCTGGGAACACATGTACAAAGAATAAAGCATTCTCTTCACATAAGGAACTCACATTCTAACGGGAAAGATGAGTACATATAAAAATATTACAGTATAAATATATATAAAGTTAATATATACAAATATAGACAAAGTAGTATTTAATGAGGTAGTTTCAGAGGGAGAACCCCAGCAGGTGAGGAAGGAGAAATCAGGAAAGGCTTCATGCAGAACATGGTGTTTGAGTTACACCTTAAGGAAAGACTTAAGGAAGGAACTGTGAGGCATAGATAGGCAAGGAAGAAGTGTGCTCTTGGCCTGTGAGACATCTGTGCAAAAGCAGGAGGCAGGAGATGAGGTGTTGAATGTGAGGAGCAGAGATAAGCCCAATGTTTCTGGTTTGCAGAGTCTGGAGGTGGTTTAACATCCAATGAAGCTAGAAAACTAAGTTGGAGTCAGGATGTATAAGAGTTTTATTGTTGTTGTTTGTCCTTCTTTTGTTTGTTTTTGGGGGTTTTTTTTGGTTAGGCAATGGGGTTAAGTGACTTGCCCAGGGTCTCACAGCTAGTAACTGTCAGGTGTCTGAGGCCATATTTGAACTCTGGTCCTCCTGACTACAAGGCCAGTACTCTATCCGTTGTGCCACTCAGCTGCCCCTGTTGTTTGTCTTTCTCAAAGAGGACCATGACATTATTGAGGTGATGCCATGACATGCAAGTGAATTGGATTAAAGTGAAGGAGAGCTGTGCAAAGTCACCAGCCTCACTTTCTCCTCTGGAGGAGAAGGGCTTTAACAGCTAAACAAGAGTTTTATATTGAGTCCTAAAGGGAATAGGAAGCTGCTAAGGTTGATTGAATAGGGTATTCACCTGGTCAGGTCTGAGCTTAAGGCTGCAATATATATAGGCTGTAGTAGAGGTCAGCTAGGAGGCTGCTACAATTATCTAGGTGAGACTGTATAAACTCAAGTGGTAGATGTGTGAGTAGAGGGAAGGGGTCAGATGGAAAAGATGTTGTGTAGGTAGAAATGACAAGACTGGGGAACTGACTGGATAGGAGAGGCAAGAGAGCATGAAGAGTCCAAGATAATGCCAAGACTATGAACTCCAGAGACTGGAATGACAGTGGTGCCTACTATAATGAGGTCTCCAGCACTGGAGATCTTTGAGTAGAATCTGACCAACTATGCTCTGGGCATTCACGTATTAGAGGTAATTTACATTGTGGAGGGGAGCCATGCTTCAGGAATGAATTGAAGTAGGCAGATATCCTCATAGATTTTTTTTTCTAGCTCTGGGATTCTAGAGTTCTTTGGACAGTTGAACTCAGGACCCTCCTGAGATTGCTATTTTTCCCCCTTTGTGAATATGATCTGGTCCCTTGGAAGGGAAACTACAGGAGCTACTGTGCAGAGGGGAATGAAAGGCACCAGAGAATATGCGGACTTGGTGCTGCTCCCAAGGCACAGACGTAACCATGCATCTGGGCACTTTTCAGTCGTCAGAGTCAAGCACTAATGTTCTCCCTGGATTGTGCTATGACGTCCCTGTCCGGTAAGTGATATTGAAATGATTTGGCTAATCCTGCAGGCTTAGCCTCGGAGGGCATCCTTAGGGGATGATTGTCTCTCCTGGTCTCCCATAATTCCTCTTAATGGTACAGTTCGGAGGGCTTATACTGATCAAATGGCAGCTCATATTGGGAAGGAGCTGAATAATTGTGGCTTCTAGCGTGTAGTAGTAACACCTTGTCAACCTCACAGCTGCTGAACCAAAGCTTGCCTCATAATGGGCTAAATCCTGGATCTTTCACTGGCTTCTTCTAGGGAAGCAGAGGTGGGTGGAGGTGGGGGACTATTGAGGATAATATAGGGCCTCAGGACATCCCATTGCTTTCTGTCCAGGGCTATAACAAGGTTGAGATGATTGAGGCTTTGCCTCAGGGTGCAGAGATTTGGAAAATGAGCTTCGTGGGGCTGGGGGGTTGGGCAAACTATGGTGGTCCAGAAACTCTGCAATGCCTTTTCTTTGTGGTCCTCTACAAGCTTGCACTACACAGCAAAACCCCTAGACCTTAGGGGTCCTATTTTCATGAAGCCCTTCTCTTAAGACTTGCTTTATTTCTACTACTCAACTCTCGGATTATACTCCGAAATATCCTCCCCCACCTTCTCTTCTCAGCTGATTTCTCTTCTCTCAGAACATTTTCCTTATAAACCTGTAGTAACTTATCTGTAAGATGCTTCCTTTTTTTTTTTTTTGGCTAGGCAATGGGGTTAAGTGACTTGCCCAGGGTCACACAAGGAGTAAGTGTTATGTGTCTGAGGCCAGATTTGAACTCAGGTTCTCCTGAATCCAGGGCCGGTACTCTATCCACTGTGCCACCTAGCTGCCCCCTGTAGGATGCTTCCTGATTTTGCTTTTGTCTAAGAGGGGCCTCCTCAAGGGATCCCAACTGTTACCCCAAATATCTTTTTTGTCCCTCCTTAGGCGGGACCACTGACCTCAGTCATTCAGGCTTGTAAGATATAATGAACTACTTTACTGTAGTTGTGTTAGAGCACAAACCCTAGATAAAGATACACTTTGTGATATAAGTCCATCCTTCTCTAGGTCAGAAGGAAGGGAACGAGCATTTATCAAGCACCTAGTATATGTCAGGCACTATGCTAAATGCTGTTTATAAATGACATATTATTTCGTTCTCACAACCCTGAAAGGTGGTTGCTATGTTATCCCCATTTTACAGTTGAGGAGCCTGAGGCAAACAGAGGGTGAGTGACTTGCTCAGGGTCACACAGCTAGTATGTCTCTGAGACCAGAGTTAAACTCCGATCTTCAAACTCTGGGCCTAGTGCTCTATCCACTGTGCCAGCCTCTAGTGAGGCTATTGCAAAAAGGCCAGGCAAAAGATGATGAGATCCTAAGCTTGAATTGTGGCCATGTGAGAAAAGTGAAGGGGGATGGGTGTGAAAAATGCTATAGAGATAGAATTGGCAAGACCTGGCAGCTGATTGGATGTGGGGGGAGGGGAGGTAGACAAAGAGTCGAGAATGACTAAGTTTTGAATCTGAGTGACTAGGAGGATGGTGGTGACTTTGGCAGAAATAGAGAATTGTGGAGGAGGGATGAGGTTAGAGGGAAAGGTAGCAAGTTCTGTTTTAATAGCAATAGTCTTCTGTTCCAGCTCAGTGACCTTGGTCCTAACTATGGCTCTAATTGGCCTAAATCTCCAAGTTACAGGACTTTCTTGTTTCTAATCCTACAGCATGCTCCCCAGTTTTTAAAATAGCTTCTATATTTCTCATGCCTGTTTGTGTTTCTGGAATTCAGTCCCTAACTCAGTCCTCTCCTCTCTCTTGACTCATCACTTCTCTTTCCTACCCTTCTATCCCACCCCCGCCTGCCTATCATACATTTTTTTTTAACAGATCTATACACATAGGGCACACAGCAGGAGGACTTTGTCTATGGGAAAGAAGAATAGTCAGAATGTAGAGGATCTGGGGCAGCTAGGTGGTGCAGCAGCTAGAGCTCTGGCCTTGGAGTCAGGAGGATCTGAATTCAAATCCCACCTCAGACATTTGACACTTACTAGCTGTGTGACCCTGGGCAAGTCATTTAACCCCAATTGCCTTACCAAAAAGCAAAAAACAAAACAAAACAAAACAATATAGAGAATTGAAAATCACAGACTCACAGAGATGGCAAGGAGCTCAGATGGCATTTAGTCTAACCCATCCTGGAGCAAGAAGCCCTTCCACAACATCTCCAACAAGTGAGCACACATTCTCTTCTTGAAGACTTTTAGTGATGGGGAACTTACTACATTATGAGACAGCACATTGCATTGTGGCTCTTGTCATGAGGGAATTTTTCCTTGTATTAAGCTAAATGAAATAATGTATCTAACTGTCAAATACTATTTATGAGTCAGCCATCATTATTGTGATACCTGTGGGCATATGTGTATCAACTTTTATATACAACATGTAGCATGGACAGTGTAGTAAGGTAACCAGTCCAAGTCAGCTTGGATATTGCCTCCTTGCTTCTTAAGGCTACAGAAAGGCAATGCATCACCATATTCATTATGCAAGGAGAACTTGTAATATATGAGTTGCCCACCAGGTGTCATTCTACTCAAGTCACCAGACAGGAGGCCTCATCAGAGTCTCTCTGTCATATGTGCTGGAGAGCATGCCACACTTTCATTACACATAGTACCTGATGGTTTAAAGCACATACTGGTCATATTTTGAATTTAAACTAGAAGATGATATGAAATATTGTTCCAAAAAAATTTTAATCAGTGGTTCCACCTCCAGCCTGTATCTAGATTCTTCCTGTTAGTTAATGACTTCCACATTTACAAGACACAAACATTCAACATACTGTGGCCACATACTTTATTAAACATAGTAAAAATAAAAGGAAAAGTATTACATATTTCTACGTGGATCCCTTTGCCCAGCTGGCATGCTGAACTACTCCCTATTACCAGCTCCATTCTGCTGAGGACTTTTAGAATTACACTCACTTGCCACGTGTGGAGAGGAAATATGGGAGAAGGGGTGTGTGTCTGGGTCTTGGAGTATAAGTTAAAGCAGGAGAAAGCTCAGAGAGGGAGGTTGGATTTATCAACCAATTAATAAACATTTGCTGAGCACCTACTATGTGTTAGTTACTGTGCTATATTAGATACTGGGGAAATAAATATGATGAACAAAGCAATCCCAACTTGCAAGGAGCTAACATTCTAATAGGAAAGACAATTACATATCCAAGTATGTACAGAAAAGATGTAAAGAGAATAAATACAAGACGGCCTGAGGAGGGAGGGCACAAACATTTGAAGGGGAGGCATCAGGAAAGGTTTCATGTAAAAGGTGGTGCTTGGGGTTAGTTTTCAAGAAGAGAGGAATTCTGTGAGGCAAAGATGAGGAGGGAATAGTTTACCAATCTACTGGGATAAGCAAGAGTCAACATTCTTTTATACTTAGGAAATTTCCTCCTCATGCTCTCAAACTGCCTTGTTCCAGGACCTGAGTCATCTTCACAGTGCTGGCCTTAGCACTAGTGTTGGCTTTTCCACTTCCAGTCCTGGTTACCATAAATGTAAGCTCAGCATATGACAGCCTGCAACACCTCACAGTCCCTTAACCTGATTAATAGCTCCCTATTCCTCGTCTTTTGCATGACAAACCAGAAATTCACATCTTAAAGTTTGTGGTCTGACCACAGCAGTTCTCTGTTCTCTGTGACCTACATGATGGACAGGAAGTATCTCTTAAAGACAAAGACTAAGAAAGCAGGGAACCTTGAGACTTGTACACCAACGTACAGATCTTGTCATTTCTTAGTATCTCATATTTTGATTATTCATTTGGTAACTTTCCCTAAGCTCCCCAAAGATAGGAAATGACACCATAAAACTACTATTATCACCTCCTTTTTCTCCTCCTTTCCATCCTCCTTCTTGTTCTTCTTGTCCTTCTTTTTCTTCTTATCCTTCCCCTTCTTCTCCTCCTCCTCCTTTTCTTCTCCTTCTCCTTCTTCTTCTTTTCTTCCTTTTCCTCCTTCTTCTCTTCCTTCTCTCCTTCTCCTCCTTCTCCTTCTCCTTCTCCTCTCCTCCTCCTCCTCCTCCTCCTCCTTCTCCTTCTCCTTCTCCTTCTCCTTCTCCTTCTTTCTTCTTCTTCTTCTTCTTCTTCTTCTTCTTCTTCTTCTTCTTCTTCTTCTTCTTTTCTTCTTCTTCTTCTTCTTCTTCTTCTTCTCCTCCTCCTCCTCCTCCTCCTCCTCCTCCACCTTTTCTCCTTCCTTTTCCTTGTGTCTTTACTACACCATGCTGCTTTTCTCTAGTAAAAGATAACAGTCCTCAAGCAAATGGCAATTGTTATTTAGTATACGTTCCAATAACTCAGTCAACAGACCTTATTGAGCAGTAGTGATGCTTCAAGTATGGTGCTAAGCCCTAGAGAAACAGAGAAGTAAAAGCAGTCCCTCCCTTCAAGGAGCATAGTTCTGAGCAGATAACAGATGCTTAGGGGTGCTGACTAGGCTGAGCAATGCCTAAATCCAAGGGATGGATTCTTCAGCATATTTAATGGACATCAGTGTCTAGCAGGGGTGGGAACCTGCGGTTTCTGAATCCAAACAAACCCCCAAGGATTTGATTCAGTCAAAGAGCCACACTTGAGGACCTAGAGGGCCACATGTGGCCTTGAGGGTACAGGTTCCCCACTCTTGGCTCTATCTTCTTCTTGAGGAAGACACCATAATCCTGTCTTGGAGAGGTGCCCTCCTATGGCTGTCCTTACCCAGCTGCCTTTCCTTCCTGCTCTAGGTTAAAATAACTTTCACCCCCATTTACAGGTTTGAGGCTTCTGCCATCATTTGGGTTCACAGATTCTTTCTCACCAGTTCCATCTATTTGTTCTTAAGGAAGTACTCATCTAGGAAATCATTTATAATTTCATAAAAATCATAATAGTTCATGTTTCTGCAGTAAAATGTTTTCCTCCAAACAGCCTGGGGAGATAGGTAGTATAAATATTATTTCCGTTTTACCTTCAAGAGGTTGCAGCTAGTAAGTATCAGAGGTGAGTTTTAAACCCGTCTTCCTAGCTCCCAATCAATATGCTACCCATGATATTATGTTCCTTCTAATTTTACAAAAATAAAAAATGGGGACCCAGAAAGAGGAAAAGACTTGCCCAAGTTCACATAATCATTTAGTGGCAGAACCATGACTATCATAAGTGTCCTGGCTCCTCTTCCAGGGCTCTTTCCTCTATAGTGAGCCACCTCATTGGATTATCACCATGCTCAGCTTTCTGGCTAGAGAAGGAAAAGTTAGAATACCCAAGTGGTAGACCAGCCTACTTCAGCCTGAGAAGCCTCAGGCACTGGCTCGGGGTGGAGGTGGGGAAAGAGAGGTGGAAGGAGAAGCATCAGAGTGACAGTTGCTTCTTGCTTTCTTTCTTTCATGACACAGGCACCTGTACACACTGCAAAGGACTCTGTTTTTTTTTTTTTTTGCTTCTGTTGAGTGCCCTGACAAGTGTAATAACATAGTTTAGCAGCATCACCAAAAAGCCACCATCAGGATGGGGATTCTGGGAGATTCACAGAAGCATCAGCCACTTACAGGCAGTAGAGATGGCTGCAGGCACAGCCCCCAGGAACCAGCTGCAAAGACGCTGTGGGGCCTTCTCCAGCTATTCTCCCTTTTCCTTTTCTCAAGACCTCTTTATTCTTCTCTTTTCATCCTCCTACTCTTGTTGGGGGATGGGTTCTGGGCCTGGTTAGGGAGGGGAGAGAAGGTGGGCAACAGTGGGAGTGTGACTTAGTTTTGGCTCAGGAAATCCTGTACAGTTAAGCTGTAGACCAACTGGGCTGGGGGGCCTGAGGCTGTTCAGGGGAAATGATTTATTTAGCAATCGACAAATGTTGGGGGAAAGGTTGCCAGAAAAGTTGGGTGAACATTTTCCTGGTTTCCTAAGAGCTTTCTGAGCCAAGTAGGGCTCCAACAGAGTCTGAAAAGGCTACTGGCGAGGTGGGAGAGAACAGAGATTGTCCTGAACAGGGCTGGGGGGGATGACAACAGGCCACTGTTTAAAGAGTTCTAGATTTGGAGCCTGAAGACCTGGGTTCTCGACCCAGCTCACAATGTGGTTGCTCTCGCTATGTATGTAATCTTGACAAAACTACTGTCTCTCTCTAAGCTTTTCCCATTTCCAAAATGTGTGGGCTGGGTGAGATGGTTTCTAAGGTCCTTTCCAGCTGTAACATTCTATAGTTCTATAAACTTGGAGAAGAGAGAGTAATTCAGGAAAATTCTGGAGGAAAGCTTAAGAGAAGGTACTGCGGGATCAGGGGATCATAGATCCAAAACCAGAAGGGACCGCAGAAGCCATTTTTCAACCCCCTAATTTTATACAGGAAACTGAGTTCTAAGGAAGTTAGTTGAATGATTTGCCCAAAGTCATACAGGTATTATACATCAGAGGCAAAATTTGAACCCAGGTGTTTTGACTCAGAGTTGGAGCTGTTTCCACTGTTCCAATCTTCTTTCTTTCTTTCCTTCTTCCAATGTTCCTTGAGCACTTTGTCTGGACCCCTCCTCTGTCAGTACCACATTTTACCTTATTTATAAGCTTGCTGTCTCCTTTCTGTTAGACTAAAATCCCCTTGAAGACAGGGACTCTGTCATTTTTCATTTTTTAAATTCCCTTTGTCAAGTACAGGGCTCTACACATAGTAGGCACTTAAGGCATGGTTGTGAAACTTGAAAGCCAGACAAAGCTTCCAAAGCATGTCAAGCATGTGACATCTGTCTGTTGCTGTGACCCTGGAGCCTCAGGGATGTGCAAAAGAGGTGACATTCTGGGAATGTGGCTAATGGCAAAAATTGGCGAGGCATTAAGATAATGTGTCTGCTCAAAATGGAAACACCCATTATGGTCTCGTCAGGGGTTGTGCTGATGAGTTCAACCAACAGCAAAGATGATCATTTTCTCACCTTTGTGATTCCCTGTCATGTTGCTACCTCAATTATACTGAGAGATGAGGTAGAAGGGGGAGGGAGAACATGGCAGGAATGCTAGATTTATAGAATATTAGAACTGCAAAGTCCTTAGAGACTGTCTAATCCAAGCTTCTTATTTTACTGGAGGAGAAACTGAGTCCCAGAAGGAGAAAGGGATTTACCAAGGTCATATAGGCAGTCAGTGGTGATCTGAGACTAGAACCCAGCTCTTCCACTTCCTAGCCCCGGACTCCCTCAGCTCTGCATGAACAGTGCCCCTCTGGCTGGTGGAATACTCCACTGCTTTTTTGTTGCTTTGTCTGTTCTGTTTAGTATTTCAAATGGACTCTACAACATTAATAGGATCACAGATTTGAAGGTGGATGAATTGACATTGAAAGTTATCCTGACCAACCCTATTATTTTACAAATGAGGAAACCAAGACCCAGAGAAACTGAGTGACTTTCCCAGTGTAACCCAAATGGTCTTGAGTTTTGAACTCAGGGCCTCTACGTCAGGTCCTTATGAGAGGCAGCTTGATGTAGTGGATAGGGTGTTGAGTTGGAGTCACAAGACTTACCTCTGTAACCATGTGACTTGTGACCATGGGCAAATCACTCAGCCTCCCCAGGCCTCGGTTTCTCTCATGTGTAAAGTGATGGACTTAGTCTCTGTGGCCTCTGAGGGCCCTTCCAGTTTGAGATCCTGTGGATTGTAGGACTCCAAAGCTAGGGTTGTTTTCTGCCGTGTTTGTCTTATATCCGATATGGATTAATGTCTGGTGGCTGATGTGGCCATCCATCACTTCCTGGGATCTTTGATGCTGGCTGGAAAGAGTACTGGGTTCAAGGAACTGGGTTGAAATTTTGCTTCTGCTTCTGACTAGCTGTGTGATCTTTGCTAAATCCCTCAGCCCCTTTAGGCCTCTGATTCTTCATCTATAAAAGGAAGAGGGGGCTGGATTTAATGATCTTTAAATTCTTTTCCAACTTTAAGTCCTAGGATCCCAAGTGGTTTAGGAGAAACTGGGATCAACCCTTAAGCCAAATGACACGTTGCTTTCCAGAGACTGACACGTTGGACTTCCTCCTTTTTATCACTCCTCCCCTAACTTTCTTCCTTCTCCCAAGAGAAGGTCTCTGGTCAAAAGGGGAGAAATGACAAAAAGAAGTTAGAGGGTGATGAAAGGGAGCACAAGGAATGAAACAAAGTTAAACCATAGTCTTTTACCTGTCTATACTTTCTCTCATTTCATCAGTGGATAGAGCACTGGACCTGGAGTTAGGAAGACCTGAATTTCAATCCAGTCTTTGACACTGAATAGCTGTGTGAACCTGGGCAACTCACTTCAACTCTGTCTTAGTTTCCACTACTGTAAAATGGGGATAATAATAGAGCCTGTTTCCCAGGGTTGTTGTGAAGGACAAATGAGATAACATTTGTAAAGAAAAAAAAAAGGCTGACACTAATAGGTGCTATATGAATACTTATTGCCTCCCTCTCTTATCCCTGTTCCTTTTATTTAATTTTTTTTTAGCCTGACCTGTGGTTTCATTGGTGTAGGAACTGTCTCTGATGGTGCATACTGACTGGCAAATGATCTGTCACTTATAGTCCTAAACAGTTGTCTTGGGGGGCACTGAGAGGTTAAGCGATTTGCCCAGGGTGACATAGCTCATACATATCAAAAGCAGGATTTGAACTCAGACCTTCTTGACTCCAAGGCTGGCTATCCATCCATTACTCCACACTGCCTTTCTTCTTATTGATCTAGACAAACATAGCCTTTTTCAATCCAGTCTTATCTCTGCTGGACTAGGAGAAGAAAACATGAATTCCTTGACAGAGTTGGCTAGTTGGAGAATGCCCAGGACCAGCAGGGAAGAAATTTGACAAGGGTTATCAGGGAGGGACTGGTGGCTGTCTGTGCTGACCTTCCCTCAAGTAATGAAGATAGGGGGATGTCATCTCTCAAGACTGAATAGAATTGATGCAGAGATGTACAGATCTAGGACTCAGCTGGCTCATGCTGCCTCCTTGCCAACCCAGTGCATCTCTTTACATGCACCAATTCCATTCTGGGTGTTGATATGGCCCCATCAGGCCTGTGGTGTGTTTGTCAATAACTCCAAGCAAAGGAAGAGCCATCTTGGAAAGTACAGCCATTTACGTAATGGGTGCCCTAGCTTTGCTTCATGCCAACTTGTAATTCTCAGGGCCCATTATTTGGCCCACCCCATGATCGAGCCTATCCCCCTGCAGTGAGCAGATCTCAGGTAGACAGTGAGCAATCACCCATGACTGTTCCCAAATGAGGAAGATATTTTCCTCCAGAAATACCCCCCCTCAATCTGTGTGTATTTCTATATCAGTGTATGTGCTGTCTTGTGTACACATGTATCTACATGCACATACATGTATATGTGTGCTTATATGCTCATCCACCAATGTACACACATTTCTGTGGTCACAAATACTCACTAAAAGCATGTCTGTTTTGTGTGTAATTGTGTCTGTGTATACAAACATATCTACATGTATGTAATGCTCAGATATTCCAATATATGTACATGTGCACACTTCTTGTGTTATGTGCACATACATGCACACGTGTGTTTGTCTTGGTACACATCTAATATCTCTGTGTATGTGCATCTCTGTCTAAGTGCCTGTGCACTGGCATAGACAAATCTGTCTGTATTTATGTCTATATCTCCGTGTGCTTACATGATTATATACATGCATATGCATGTCATACAAATTACATGTGCAGGTACTTCTGATTACACACCTATGCTTATAATATGTCTTTGCATATGTTTCTGTGTTTGATGTTTTCATGTGCATATTCTACATGTGCATATGCATACATCCATATTTGTGTATGCAAAGGTTCTTTTCTTTCCGTATATCTAGAACCCAAGGGTAAGGCAGTTGGGTTCTAGTCCCAATTCCCCATTGGTTGGCTATGTGATATCAGTGTGATCCCTTCTTTAAGCCCTAGTTCCTTCTATAAAATGAAGAGGTTGGGTTAGATGGTCTCTAAGGGCTTTCCAGTTCTGACATTCTATAATGTGTGTACATCCATTTATTTTCTGCACATGCATGTCTGTGTGAGGACATGTCTATTCCAGCATCAGCATAGGCAAGGGTCATCAGACATAGACACGTGCCACTAGGCCAGGATGGCTGAGTACATGAGCCATCCTGTGCTCTAGAAATGTGTTCAACAAGAATGGCCCAAGTTGACAAGGAGATGTGATATGCAACTACCATTGGTGGCTTCTTCAATCTTTCTCTCCTTTTCTCTACCCATTTATATACATATGCATGTATATAGCGAGATTTTTTTTTGGTTAGTGGCACAGAGAAAATTCTCCGGTCAGTTGTCCCGTAGTCTATTATTACCCAGATTTCTGTGTCTTCCAAACAATTGTTTTTAAATTGCCTCATTAGCCTGTCTTTGCAGACCTAATCCCCAGTAACACTCAACTTTCTCTGACTAGCCCCAGCTGAGCAGAGTCACCTCAGGGCACATCTCCTTGACACAAGTACTGTGCATAGAAGAGGAGGACCCTGGGGAGAGGGAGGTGGGGCTGGTAGACCCTCCCCAACAGAGCTCTTTCACATGAAGGGTTTGCTATTCCCAGACCAGGCTTGCACATGGATGTCTGTCACCTCCTCTTCACTGTAGGTGAAAAATACATATTCGCATACAAGGAGCTACAGTCCAAGCAATCACTACAGTGTGGTGGAAAGACAATGAGAATCAGTAAACCTGGGGCCTGGTTCTAGTTCTTCCCCTTGTTAGCTGCAAATGACTCTTCTTTTGTAGGTCTTACTATCCTCAACTGTAAAATTACAGAATTATGGAATTCTGAATCCAGAAAAGAGCTTAGAGATGATCCAATCTGTCTATTCCAAATGGGAAAATTGGACCATATTAGGGATCTCAAAGTCAGCTATGCAGCCCCATCAAAGTCTATTATGTTCTGAGAAATGTGCAATAGGGTTGAACAAGTCTTTGTGAGGAGAAACAAAGATTTTCATAGTAGCAATGCAGATACGTGAATACTACAAAGATCAAACAAGCCCTCTGAGCCTGAGAGCAGAGAAGGACTAAGCCATCTCTGAGCTCCCCTCCAGCTCAAAATCCTAGAATCTCTCTAATCAATCAATCAACAGGCATTTATTAAATGCCTTCTATTTGCCAGCCACTGGAGCTACAAAGACAAAAATGAAACAATCCCTGTCTTCGAGGAGCTTTTTATTATAGTGCAAGATATAATATCCCATTTATTATTCCTTTTTTTTTTTGGCAGAATGAGGCATTTGGGAAGTGAAGTGACTTGTCCAAGGTCTCACTTGAATTCTGGTCTTCCTGGCCCCGAGGCCAACTCCTTATCTATTACATGACACTGCCTCTCATAAACAGAGCAGTAAATACAAAATATATAAAAATTAAAGGTAAGTTGAATAGGGAGGGACGCTCACAGCTGAGGAGATCAGTAAAGGCCTCAGGTAGAAGGTGGGATCTTTGAAAGCTTAAGGTGAGTTTTCAAGGAAGCTAGGGATTCTAAGGTTAGGAGGGAGTGGCTTCTAGGCATGAGGGCTCATCTGTGTATGGGCACAGAGATGGAAGGTTTGGAATGTTATGGGAGAACAGTAAGAAGGCTGGATGATAGAATATTGGATGATGGAAGTGGAGGTATTGTGTAATAGGGCTGGAAAGGTTGGTTAGAGCCAGATTGTGAATGGTTTTAAATGCCAAACACAGGAATTTGCAATTGATCCCAGATAGAACAGGGAGGCCCTGGAGCCTTTTGAGCAGGAGAGTAACGTGACCAGAATTGTGCTCTAAGAATATGACTTTAGGGGCACCTAGGTGGTGCAGTGGATAGAGCACCAGCCCTGGAGTCAGGAGGACCTGAGTTCAAATCCAGCCTCAGACCCTTGACACTCACTAGCTGTGTGACCCTAGGCAAGTCACTTAACCCCAATTGCCTCACCACACACACACACACACACACACACACACACACACACACACACACACAGAATATGACTTTAACAGCTGTATGGAGGGTGGATTGGAGTGGGAAGAGACTTGAAGCAGACTAGACCAGTGAAGAGGCTATTGCAGAAATCCAGTCCAGAGGCAATGAGGGAGGACCCGAGCCAAAGTCGGGCTGTGGGGATGGAGAGAAGCAAGGAGATCCAAGAAAAGTTCTTCCAAATTGCTTCACTTGTGGAGCCAGAACCCACTTTCAGGATCACAACTTTAGAACTGGGAAGGGTCTTTTTGAGGAACTTGAAACCTCGTCCAGTCCCTCTGATTTACAAATGAAGAAACTGAGGACCAGAGAGGTCACACTGGATTTGAATCCAGGCCCTGTTTCCTTCCCATTGCATGATGTTTTCTCCCACTAGCTGAAATGTTCTAAATTTGAAGGAGGGATTCATTTGGGGAAGATCAGAGGCAGCAACCTGATAGTTAATGACTTGCAGGCTCTGACCTGCATAAAAGTCCAAAGGACAGTGCAGATAGAAGGAAGGGGGACTCTGAGCTGAGGTGGAGGATGGAGTTAAAAGAGACTTTCCTATAAAATCTCAGCTCCTTCGGGGCAAAGATATGTAAATTTCTTAGGAAATGAGGTTAATTGCTCCCAAGAAGGCTCCCTGCTATGTTACTAGTGAACCTGGACTTGCATGTTCCCCCTTGGAAAACCAGAGAACAGAGAATGGGAAAATAGGGCAAGTTGCTCTCTGAGCCTCAGTTGTTTCATCTGTCAAATGGAGTTAGCAAAGCCACATTGCCTGAAAGTGGAGGGGGGTTTGACTAGATGATTTCTCTTGAATAACCTATCACCTTTCCAATTTCAGGAGACTCTGTGGATGATGCTTTTTTTCCCCTGGGATCACTGACACTCTCTGCCCGCTTCCTTAAACCCAGTTGCTTCCTTGGACAGATATGAGACTCTGCCAAGGCCTCTCAGAGAAAATCCTTTTGTTGTTGTTGAGCTGTTTCAGTTGTGTCCAACTCTTGGTGCCCCTATTTGGGGTTTTCTTGGCAAAGATATTGGAGTTTTGCTACTTCCCTTTCCAGCTTATTTTACAGATGAGGAAACTGAGGCAAACAAGGTTAAGCGACTTGCTCAGGGTCACATAGCTAGTAAATATCTGAGGCCAGGTTTGGACTCAGGAAGATGTGTCTTCCTGCCTCTAGGCCTGGGTGCTCTATTCACTGAGCCATGGAGCTGCCCCAATGGGGATACAAAGACCACATACTGACCTCAAAAACTACAAATTAACACTATTTATACCAAATTCATTTTTGTTTATTTTGCTAAGCATTTCCCAAATACATTTTAATCTGGTTTGGACTGAACTCAGGAGTTTTGTGGCCTGCAGGATCTCTAAGCTCCCTCGCATCTCTGGCATTCTACCTTTTTAGATGCCAAAAACCTTTTTTAAAAAAACCTTTAAAACAGTTTTGCATAGAAATGTCTCAGAGGATGCTGAACATAACAATCTTTTCTTGATGACTCAGGGTCATCATTAGGAACACACATCACTGTGCTGTTGGTAATTGAATTCTGTGTCTTCCTTTGAACGTGTCTGTCTCCTCCCTTGCTGTTAGGTTGACAGCTGTCACTTCTGTTGTCAGGAAACCTACCTCTAATAGTCTCATCCAATTTACCTGCTTCTAGTTTGCTATTTCTAATCTATGGGGGATGGGAAACCAGATTATGAGCTTGTTAGGATTTGTCTGCTAAGCATGAGTTAATAAATTCATGAGTGAATATTCCCACATGTGACTCCTTTATGGTATCCTGAAAAGGAGTGCCATAGAGCTGAAAAGCTCTTTTTTATGTGTTTTCTACCACCATTAGAATCTAAGTTCCTTGAGGACAGAGATTTTCTTTTTTTGCTTGTATTTTTATCCCCAGTGCTTATAATTTAATAAATATTTATTGACTTGAGCTGAGGACCTGAGGTCCTCCTGTAGCCCAGACTTTGAAACCATTGTTTCTCTCTCTTCTCACCCCAGTTTGGTTTAGAGCTATATCCAGAAAGTTGAGGTTGAGAGGATATTATGTTTTTGTTCAAGCAGGATATTTAATTTCATGTAGACATAGAAAAAAGAAGGGGGGGGGTCAGATAGGTAGACAAACAGATACAAAGACAGAGAGCAAGAGAGGTATCTAGGCACACACAAAAAAAAGGCAGAGGGGGAGAGATAGACACAGAGATAGAGAGAGACATATACATAATGACAAAGAAGTAGAAAGACTCATGGAGACACATAGAGAGACAGAGATATAAAGAAAGGTACAAAGAGAGACACAGAGAATTAGAGAACAAGAAAACACCATCCTATACATTGCTTATCACTGATTTATTTGTTTTTGTGCAAAGGAAAGCTAAAGCTATTGAAAGGCCTAAAGATTTGCCACCAATTCTATCCTAGGAGCTGTCCAAGATTTTGGTCTACGCCGCAGCTTGAGCCTGAGGTAGACTTTCTTCCTAGGACTCATAAATCCAGAAGAAGGTTGCTTGAGGAGGACCCAGGTTTGTCCAAACCAGAGAAGGTGAATGGTTAAAGATAGATATGGGAGCCAAGGACTTGGAAGGTATACAAGGGAATCTACTACTGCCATATTCTCAAAATTTTCAGCCAGTCTAGAAAACTTTTTCATAGTCATTATCTCTGTCCTCTTTGTGCTATTTTCTTTAGCCCTCAGACTCACACATCCTCACTCCGAGTTGCATTGACTCTCACCAGCACCCTCTCACTCTGTCTTATTTTGCTTATTTTTGATCAGGTATGAGAGGATCTGGTTTAAATCTTGGTTCTGCTATTCATCTCTCATATGACCTTGGACAAATTATTGAACCTTCCTACTTTTTCCTCATCTGTAAAATGAGAGTGTTGGAATAGTTGGACTTTGGGGTTCCTTATAGCTATAGCTCTATGATCCTATGATAAGATTTGGACATCAGGGGCCAGAATTGCTCTGCCTATCCCCGATTCTTACCTGAGTCACCTTTCTAACCCATAACTCTTTCCCTTGCTTAAAACTCATCGACCACAAGATAAAGCCTAAACCCCTTAGCCTGTCATTCAAAGCCCTCCACGTGGGCTCTCAGGCTGAAAGGGAAGTTAGGGGTCATCCAGACCACCATCCAGATTTTACAGATGAGGAAACTGGGCTTCAGAGAAAGAAAAGGCACTTGCTCAGTGTCGCACAGCTTCCTGCAGCAGAATTGGGATCTGAATGTGCAGTCAGCCCAACTTGCCTTTCCAGCTTCCTCTCTCAATAGATCTCCTCAGAGTGTAACAACTTCTTACGGTCTCCTGTCAGAGTCCTCTCAGAGGCCCCATGTAGCCTACAATACTACTCAACTATACCTCTCTGTGTCCCGTTCACACTTCCTTTGCTGTCCCATTTTTATGCCTTTGCTCATGTGGACTCTCACACCCAAAAGTGCCCTTTCTGTTGACATCTTATCCATCCTTCAAGGAGCATTATTAAAGACTGTGGAAGCCTTTTCTGATGGCCCAGGATAAAAATGATTGCTTCATCTGATCTCTTTATTACTTTTATGAACTGATCATAGAGGCAGCTAGGTGGCAAAATGGATAGAGTGCTAGACTTGGAGCCTGACCTGCATTCAAATCTGGCCTTAGGTACTTACTAGCTTTGAGACCCTAGATGAGTCATTTAACCCCTGTCTGTCTCAGTTTCTTCATCTCTAAAATAGAACTAATGACACATTCAGTGTTGTTATGAGGATCAAATGAAATATTTGTACTTTGCAAGCTTTAAAACATTACAAAAATGCAACCTATTACTATTACATTTTGTTATAATCTATTCTAGTTATGTGTTATGTTTAATCACCTCTAGTCATTCTATCAGGGTAGGGACTCTGTTTTAGTCACCTCTATATCCTCAATTGCTCACTCATACTTGCCCCACATATCCGATCTGTTCTCAAATCTTGTCATCTCTACCATCACTTCTCCTGAATGAGTCCACTTCTCTCCACTCACACAACCAATCACACCATTTCAGACTCTCATTCCCACTCACATAGATTATTATAATGGCCTCCTAATTGGTCTCCCTGTTTCAGGCCTTTTCCCACTCTAATGCTTCCAGAGTAATTTTCCTAAAGCACGCATCTGACCACAGCATTCCTCCTACTAGATAAACTCTAATGCCAACCCCCCATTATCTCTAGGATTAAATATGAAGTCTTTTATTTGGCATTAAGCCTCTAATAACCTGGCTACCTCCTACCTTTCTAGTCTTATCCTTTACTCTTCTGCACATGGTCTATAATCTACTGGCTGGTCTCCTTGCTACTCCTTACATAAGACACTTCTCCACATTCCACACCTTTGCGCTGACTGTCCCCCATGTTGGAGATGTTCTCTCTTCTCATCTTTACCTTCTGGCTCCCCTAGCCTACTTCAAGCCTCAGCTTCAAGACTCCCACTTTCTGCAGGAAGTATTTTCTAGTCCACACCCACCACTAGCACCTTCCCTCTGAGATTACTTCCCAAATACAATGTATGTATCTTGTATGTAATAGGTATTTGCATGCTGTCTCCCCCATTCAAATGTAGGCCTGAGTGTAGAGATTGTGTTTTTGCCTTTGTTTGTGTTCTTCGAACTTCACTCAGTTCCTGGAACATAGTAAGCACTTAATGATGCTTGTTGACTGACTGCTTCCCTGGGAATCATGGCCAGCCGATGCCCCCTCTCCTCAAGAGGCAACAGTCCTACTCTACTGCACCTACTCCATGAGGCCTCATCTGCAAACACCTGTGGACAATCAGGCCCCACCTTGGGGTATTCACAGACCTGCCCTAACAGGAGCTTGGGTCTGGGTGAAGGAATGATTTTTCCCCTCCCACCCATGGTTCCTAAGGTATCTTCCTTTTCATGCTCGGAGGCCCCCAGGACGGGATCAATGCTTTGTGTGTTGGGCCCCGACAAGACTGCCCAACCTCCTCCCTTTAGAGTGGAGGATATTGACAGCTGAGTTTCTGTCTCATCTCACCCTGACTTCATTTGTGAAAAGAGCCGTAATTACCCTGGGCAGTCATTGAAGAAAAAGCACATAAATTGGAAAGGACTCAAAATGGGTACCTCTGCCTGGGGAGAGAATGCTTTCAATATCGAGCTCCCATTTTGGGGGCACTTAGCATGTCTGTTGTAAACTAGAGCCTCCTTTGTACCTAGCCGACAATGGGCGCCTGCCAGGGCCACGGCTCGAGGGGAGATTAATGAGACAGGAAAGTTTGCCATTCTTTCCCCCTTCTGCTGAGGCACTGAAGCTGACAATTAATAAACCCTCAGTTACATTTTCCATTCATGTTCCTTTGTGTTCCCCTTCTCTCCCATACACAGTTATGGGGCCTTCCCTATTTCCACTGCCAGGTCATCTTGTTAGCTATGCCCTGGGCTTAGGTATGCCATGCAAGAGGCATTGCATATGTCAGGAGAAGAGTGGTCTCTGTGGGATGAGTTCTCCTAAAAGACGACCTAATTTTGAGCCCTGCCTTTGCCACCAACTCCCTATGTGATCCTGGAGACATTCCAGAGATCTCTCTGGGCCTCACTTCTCTTACTTATGAAGTAGAGGTATTGGATCAAATGAGCTCTGTGGAGCTGAAAGGGAGTTTAGTGATGATCTAATCTAATACCCTCATTATACGGATAAGAAAACTGAGGCCCTGAGGAGGGAAGGGTATCTAAAGAGCAATGGCTGAATTTGAGTAGAGAGAATGCTTGAGTCAGAGTCAGAAATACTTAACTTTGAATCAAGCCTCAGACACCTGATTGCTGTGTGGCCCTTGGCAAGTCATTTATCACCACCATACCTCAGTTTCTTCATCTATAAAATGGGGATAAAATACCACCCACCTCCCATGGTTGTTGTGAGCATCAAATGAGATGATGCCCATAAAGGACTTTGCAAGCCTTAAAAAGCTACGTAAATATTGGCTGTTCTTAGTAGTTCATCAGAAACCCTGCATTTGCCCTACTAATACCAGCTAATACTCATGTAGCATGTGAAGGCACTCAGGTTGCCAGCCTTTCTGATGGCCAGCAGCCTATTGTATCTGGGGAATGGTCCTTTCCTCAGTCCTTGCCTGGCCCCTGGAGTGCTTGGGAGCCCATCCTCTTCTTCTCAAGCATGTTTGCAGGTTTTTCCCTTCATCCATCCAGAAACAGGTAAGGCGACCTCTTACCAGCCCTTGACTAGTGAAAGAAAATGAAACCTATTTTTACAACCAGGGTCTCTGATAAAGGCCTCATTTCTAAAATATATAGAGAACTGAGTCAAATTTGTAAGAATACAAGTCATTCCCTAATTGATAAATGGTCAGAGGATAAGAACAGGCAGTTTTCATAGGAAGAAACTAAAGCTATCTATAGTCATATGAAAAAATGTTCTAAATCACAATTGATTAGAGAAATGCAAATCAAAACTACTCTGAGGTACCATATCATACCCATCAGATTGGCTAACATAACAAAACAGAACAGCGATAAATGTTGGAGAAGATGTGGGAAAATTGGAACACTAATGCATTGTTGATGGAGTTGTGAACTGATCCAACCATTTTGGAGAGCAATTTGGAACTATGCCCAGAGGGCTATAAAATTGTGCATACCCTTTGACCCAGCAATACTACTTCTAGGTCTGTATCCCAAAGAGATCATAAGGGAAAAGGACCCACATGTACAAAAATATTTATACCAGCTCTTTTTATGGTGGCAAAGAATTGGAAATTGAGGGATGCCCATCAGTTGGGGAATGGCTGAACAAGTTGTGGCATATGAATGGAATGGAATACTGTTGTGCTATAAGAAATGATGAACAGACTGACTTCAGAAAAACCTGGGAAGACTTACATGAACTGATGTAGAGTGAAATGAGCAGAACCAGGAGAACATTGTGCACAGTAACAGCCACATTGAGGGATGACTAACTTTGACAGACTTAGCTCTTCTCAGCAACACAAGGATCTAAGACAACTCCAAAAGACTTATGATGAAAAATGCTATCCACACCCAGAGAAAGAAGTATGGAGTCTGAATGCAGATTGAAGCATACTATTTGCTCTCCTTTTCCTTTGTTGTTTTGTCTTATTGCTTCATTCTTGTGGCTCCTCCCATTAGTTCTAATTGTTCTTTATATCATGACTAATGGGAAAATATGCTTAATATGAATGTATAGGTAGAGCTTATATCAGATTCTACACCATCTTGGGGTGGGGGGAGGGAAGAAGTAGGGGGGGAATTTAAAACTTAAAATCTTGTGGAAGTGAATGTTGAAAATTAAAAATAAATTAATTATAAAGAAAAAATTAAAAAAAGAAAATGAAACCTAATGAGTTGTCAAAACCAAGGGATGAGTTCCAGAGCCCAAGGTTCCAGCCTAAGAAGGGGAACAAGCATTTGTTAAGTATCTACTACTACATGCCAGGCACTCTGCTAAGTACTTTACAAGCATTATCTCATTTCATTTTCATAATAATGCAGAAAGCCAATGGCATTATTATCTCTATTTTATATTTGAGAAAGCTGAAGCAGACAGAGCTTAAGAGATTTGTCCCAGGTCTCACTACTGGTGTCTGAGGCCATATTTGAACTTGGGTCTTTCTGACTCCAGACCTAGTGTTCTATTTCAGCACTTAATTTGGGAGGCTGGCACAGCCTTGATCCTCTTCCTATCAAACAGTCCCACACTCTAGGCCCCCACATGGAGCAGCTGCTGCTACAGCCATGGGTTCCAAAGAGCCCACATGTACAGTAGTACAGATACAGCAAGCATAAATAAAAGCAGCTCATACATCTCCAGTCCTTACAAAAATACTGCCTTCCCAAAATCCCTGTGAGGGCAGGTGGTGCTCATATTATTAACAGCATCTGACAGATGAGGAAAGTGAGGCTCAGAAACATTAGGTCCCCATCACTGGTAGGTGTTGGAGCTGGGATACAAACCTAAGTTTTCCAAGTGATCTATCCCTAAACCGCTCTCCACATGAAGACAACTCTTCAAGTCAAGTCAAAAAGCATATATTAAGTGCCTACTGTGTGCCAGTCACTATGCTAAGTGCTAGAGATACAAAGAAAGGCAAAAATAGTCCCTGCCCTGGAAGAGCTCACAGTCTAATGGGGAAGACAACATTCAAACAACATCAAACAAACCAATGCCCTTTCTTGGCAGTCCTGCCTCTTAGAATCCCTAGAGCTTAGTTCAAAGCACAATCCAGCTCTTAAATAAATCTTTACCTGGTGCACAATCCCCCTCCCCCACCCAGCACCTCTACTGAAATAATACTTCAAAATTTTACTTATATAGATACACGTTTCACGTCTGTCACACTGTGGGCATCTAAGCTCCCTGAAGCCAGGAAGTCTCTTTAGCTCCCAGTGCAATGACTGGCACACAGTAAGTACTTAATAAGTGTCCTTTGATTGATTGATACCATCTTCAGAGCCTTATATTAGGTACTAGAGAGATATAAAGTTGAAGGAAGATATGTCTCATAAAGCTCAAAATCTAATAGGGAGATAAGACCCCAATACAGATAGCTATGATATCCAAGTTTGGGATTTTGTTTTTAATAACTAGCCCTTTCCACCACAGAATCAAAGAACCTCAGAATATGAGAATCAGAAAGGACCTCAGGAGATCCAATCCAGACCTAAAAACACCTCCCACTATAACATACCAGACAAATGACTGTTCCGCTCTGCTTGGATGAGGGAGACCCCATCACCCTTTGAGGCATCTGCTTTTGGACATTGTTTTTGTTTTTGTTTTTTTGGCTAGGCAATGGGGTTAAGCGACTTGCCCAGGGTCACACAGCTAGTAAGTGTTATGTGTCTGAGGCAGAATTTGAACTCAGGTCCTTCTGAATTCAGGGCCGGTGCTCTATCCACTGCGCCACCTAGCTGCCCCTTGGACATTGTTAGTATATCTTTCCTGACATTAAGCTTAAATTTACTTCTTTGTAACTAGCATCCATTGCTCCTGGTTGTTCCCATTAGGTCCAAGCAGAACAAGTGCCCTTTACCACATGACAGTTCTTGGAATACTTGAATAGTATACTTTTCTCCCTCTTCCTCCCCCTCCCCTGATCTGATCTCCTCTAGTTCCCCTCATTGATCCTTAGGCAACATGGACTCAAGGCCCTTTGTCATCCTTGTTTATCTTCTGGACATTCTTCAGCTTATGCAGTACTTCAAACTGCAACTCTTCTCTCTCATTACATAACCCATGTCTCCTTTTCCACCTCTGACCCAATACCTGTTCCCTGAAGCACAGGGGTTCTTAACCTGGTTCATGGACAAATTTCAGGAGATCTGTGAACTTAGATGGGAAAAAATGCATCTTTATTTTCATTACTCTCTAATTGAAATCTAGAATTTCCTTTAATTTTGAATTAAAAAGCCCATTATTTCTTAGAAAGAGTCTACAAGCTTCACTAGAGTGCTAAAGGAGTCCCTGTTAGAAAAATGGTTAAGAACCTTTGCTATCCTAGAAAAAAAAAAGCAGTGGATTTGGTGGTGTTGTTTGTCCTTTGTTTTCAAAGAAGAACAATGACATCATGGGATGATGCCTTCACTGGTGAGTGAATTTGATTTAAATGAGCAGGATTTGAATTCAACTCCCAGCTTTCCTTGGTTCTCTATCTATGACCTTGGGCAATTTATTTCATTTTTCTGAGCCTCAGTTTCCTCATCTGTAAAATGAGAGGATTGGAGCAGATGGCCTCAAAGGTCCCTTCTAGCTCTAAACCCTATGATCATCTTTTTCTAGTTCAGATCAGTGGTTTCCCTCTTTCTGCTGATCACTAGATTGTGGCAGGGCCCAGGAAGAGGCTGGAGAGATAAGGATGAGGCCAATTTACCCAGGAAGCTGTTCTGACATCTAATAAGCTTAGGGATATTTTCAGATAATAATGGCTTACAATTCCATAGCGCTTTATAGTTTACAAGGTGCTTTTCTTAAGACAACTTTATGAGATAGGACATACATGTGGACTTTCCATTTTACAGATGAGATAACTGAGGCTCAGGGAGTTTATGATGTCAGACAGTTATGGAGGGGTAGAGGTGAAACTTAAAATCATGTGTCCTTGCTCCAAATCTGCTGCTTTTTCTTCTGTACAGCCTCACAGAAGCCCAGAGTCAGACTGGATCTCAGAGGACATCTAGTACAGTCTGCAGCTCTACAGGAATCCTCAGCATAACATCCTTGACAAAAGGGTTACTAAAGCTCTTCTTGGAGACCTCCAGTGATAGGGAACTCATTACTTTATGAGGAATCTATAATTTTTGTACAGCTTTATCTATTAGTAAGTTTTCCTCTATATCAAACTGAAATCTACAATGTCTACCTGTAGCTTCTCTTTCTGACCTCGGCGCAAGCATGGGCAAGTCTAGAATCTCTTCTAGACAACAGCCTATACGATACTTCAAAACATCTATCATGTCACCTGACCTGAATCTTCTCTTCTCCAAACTAATAAATAATAGTAATAATAGTTAGCATTTAAGTGATGCTTTAAGGTTTGCAAAACATTTTCTATATGTTAACTCATTTGATCCTCACAACAACACCCTGGGATGTAGATGTTATTATTATCCCCATTTTACTGACAAAGAAGCTAAGAAACTGAAAGGTGACTTTCCCAAGATCAGACAACTAGTAAGTGTCTAAGGCAGGATTTGAACTCAGGATTTGAATACAGGTTCAGATCTCTATCTGCTGTGGCTTTATTTGCCTAAACATCTCAATTCCTTTGACTGATCCCTGTGGCTTCAATTTCCCTCCCTATCTTGTCTGTTCCCCTTTAGATATGTTCCAGTTTGTCTCTGTTCTTCCCAAAATCTAATACCTAGACCTGAACCTCATACTCTGGAGGTGGCCTGACAAGGGCAGGGGACAATGGGGTTAGATTAGGTGGCTTCCAAGGTCCCTTCCACCTCTAGACCTATCACTTACAATCACCTCCAGTGCTCTGGATGTATCTTCCTCTTTTAACATTACCTAAGATCACAGCCTCTCTGATTCTATGAACTGGGGAAGACTTCAGAGTCTGTGGATTAGAAAGTTATTAAAATACCAAGTTAATTGCCCTTGGCATTTCTGGTTTCTGCTCTTGGCTTCTCTCCATCTATTTTTCTTCAAGACTTGGTAAAGAAAAAGAAAAGGATTTATACTGGAGCCAGCCAGGAGGGTCTCTCTCTTTCTATTTCTCTAAAGCAATTGTGGAAGGCTGTGTATTTCTTTAACAAGATCTCGTATATGACTGATACAATAATGAACCAGTAAAGGAACTGATCATGTCGTTCTCCGGGGAAATGTATCTGCTCTTTCTAAACACACAGCAGCTCCAAGCTCCTTGCTGCTGCCTTTCATAGCCTGCTATAATCGCTCTGTTTTTTATTGACACATAAAAGGGCTTCCTGTAAAACATATTAAAGGCTACAGTTCTGAATGAAAAGCACTTGACGTAAAATATCTCAACGAAAGGGAGTCCAAGACAGGAGCCTGTGGGCTTGATAGCATCTTCCTGAGGCAGAGATGGCAGAGTGCTTATGTCCACAAACTCATGCATCTGCCTGTGGCTGTGGAGCCCATAGGCTGGGACCAGAGAACCACAGAGCTCAGAGATAGAAGATACCTTAGGACAAAGAATGCCAGAGGTGGGAGAAGCCTTAGGTCATAGAATGTCAGAGCTGGAAGGGACCTTGGAACATAGAATGTCTGAGTTGGAAGAGACCTTGGAACATAGAATGTCAGAGCTGGAAGGGACCTTAGGTCATAGAATGTCAGAACATAGAACGTTAGAATGTAAACAAAAGATTAGAACAAGAAGTTAGAACATAGACCGCTGGAGCTGCGGAGGAGGAAACTGAGACTCAGGTAGGGAAAAGGACTTGGGCAAGGACAGTATTAAGTTATTAAGTGGCACTTATCTGGGATTATTGTTTCCTGAATCCAGGTTTCCAAACTCCCAAGACGGTGATTGTCTAATGTTAACAACATATCTTTTTCTAGCTCTTTAAAGTTACAAGGCATTTCCATATACATCATCTCATCAATTCTCACAATAGCCTTGAGAGGGAGGCAGAGTAACTATTATCCTTTTCCTATATAGTAAGGCTTATGGATGGGGAGTGACTTGTCCAAGGTCATCCCTCTAGTAAGTTGGACCTCAGAACCAGACTCCTGACTTCAAGTCAACAGATCAACAACTTAACCAGTATCTGTTAAGCACCTAGTTAAGCACTGACATTCAAATTTATTAATGAATTTTTACTGAACTCCCTGAGAAATCATCCCTCATTCCCACATGCTAGGTTTCCCACACATGTGGGAAAGTCCAGAAGACATCAGTCCTCTCTTCAATGGGCTCCCAGTCTAGTCATGGAGGTAAGACACACACCCACAGGAAACAGAGACAACAACAATAATGATGATAACAATAATAGGTAACCCTTATATGGTGCCTATTATTTACCATGCACCATGCTAAGCAGTTTACAAATATTATCTCATTTGATCTTCACAATGACCCTGGGAGTTAGGTTCTGTTATTATCTTTATTTTACAGATGAGTAAACTGAGACACACAGATGTTAAATAACTTGCTCAGGGTCACACAGCTAGTAAGTATGAAGTGGAATTTGAACTCAGTTCTTCTGGATCCCAGGTCCAGCAGTCTATCCACTGTGCCACCTAGACACCCCATATGTTCAGTGCTTTACAAAGTGTTTTACTTGGACAACACCAAGAGACAAGGGACAATAATAAGATGAACTTCCTTTTATATAGCACTCTTAAGGTTTGTGAAGTGCTTTATGAAAATCTTATCATTTGATTTTAATCATGACCCTGTGGTTAGGTGTTACAGGTAATTGTTATTCCTATTTTACAGGAGATGAAACTGAGGCTCAGAGAGTTTCAACTTGACAAGATGGCATGGCTAGTACATGTAAGGAGTAGGGGGTGGAACTCAGGTCACTTCTGACCCCAAGCCCGACATTCTTTCCACTGTACCATGCCACCTGCAGTGCAAGCATTATGCTCTCCATTTTTACAGATGCAGTAACTGAGGCACAAGGCAGGGGGACACAGGGCTAACAAAGAGGAAGTGTCGGGATTCAAACTCAGGTCTCTAGTATGTTTTCCACTAAATCACAGGTGCCTCTAAAATGGCAAAATATAATCATGTGTTGGGATTCTAAGTCTCTGCACCTCCCCCATACCTGAGTTATCTAGTGACACCCACCCTCACACTTCCTTCAGGTACTTCTGTCAAATCCTGGATGCTCCCAAAGGACAGAGTGGTACAACAAGAAGGTCCCCAGATAGATAAAACCTAGGTTTTTGTGCTGATTCTGTCCTGTCTGCATGATCTTAGGAAAGTCACTGTCCCTCTGTGCCTCAGTTTCCCAACTTGTAAAATGAGGGAGTTGAACTTAGTGACCTTCAGTGCTCTGTATTGTGCTAGGCACAGGATCAGAGGAGCATAGGTTTGGACCTTAGGACATGGAATATTGGGGCTGGAAGCTACCTTTGTGGTCATCTAGACCAGCCTCTTCATTTTACAGTTGAGGAGACTGAGGCCTGGGGAACTGAAATGACAGGCCCAAGGTCACCCAGGTAGTAAGAGTCAAAGCCAGAATTTGAACCCAGGTCCTTTGACTCCAAATCTATCTCTCCTTTGCTCTGTCCTATATTTTTATTCCACGGCCATTCTCACTAGAGACAGGAAATTCTCTTGCAGAATGATACTTCTCCATTCCCTTCCTTCAGGGTCTCCTCTATACCAAGTTTCAGAGCTGTAGTTTCTCTGAGTCTGTTCCTTTTATTCCTTCACACCTCCCTCTCTCCTTTCCTCTCTCTTTGGGATTACTGCCAGAGACTCCCACTGAAATCCAGGTTCCCTGGGGAGGAGGGCTCTGGGCAGTTTCCAAGCCTGGGTTCCACATGTTGGCCAGCTTTCAATTTTGTCTAGAATAAGCAGGCTGGCTTCCCCACTGAACGCTCTCTTCCTCCTAACCCCGCTCAGCTGGGGCAGAATATGTACCCTGGAGAAACTCTTCAAGGCACTTTGGGAAGAAACCATGTGAGCCCCTGCTGCTGCCTTCAATTCACACATGCACATGAAGACTTCTGCATAGATATTTGCATTCTCACACATGTGTGCAATCTGCCCAAAGGCCTATGATGCACCCATCTACAGATTCATGCATGTGTGAGTACATATATGTGTCCTGTACAGAGGCAGTGATCGTGCTGGGTACATACATGAATGTTCACATATGTGCACACACAGATGTACACTTCATATGCCTCAGTATAGATGTAGACATCTATACAGATGTGTATGTATGTAGACACATAAACATGCACATGTACATACATACAGATGCATGCCCAGAGGCACACAGTGTACATGTATGTAAATGTTCACATTCACACCTATTGGATCCCTATCTGTGACTTAATTGGTCTTGAGACATGCTGGTGTGGAAATTCCCTTTGCCTATAGAAGCAGATGAGACAACTCACCAATAATTTACAATTGTAGAGTTTCCTAGATCACTGACTTGTTAAGTGGGAAGACTTGAACCCAGATCTCCCTGGACCTTACTGAGGTGTTGTAGTGGATACAGTGCTGGGCCTAGAGACAGGAAGTCTGAGTTCAAATCTGGCCTCAGACACTTGCAAGCTATGTGACCTTGGATGAGCCATTTGACCTTTATCTGCCTCAATGTTCTAATCTGTAAAATAGGGTTAGTAACATCCCCTATTTCCCAGGATTGTTATGAGGATCAAATGAGATATTTGTAAAATGCTTAGCCCAATGCCTGACACATAGTAGTAAGTGCCATATAAATACTAGGTATTATTGTTATTATTACTCTAAGGACCGCCCTCTATCCCCTTTGCTGCACTGACAAATGTACATAGGTGTATATTATGTGTGTGTGTGTGTGTGTGTGTGTATGTATATATATTATATATATATATATATATATATATATATATATATATATATATATACACATACGCGCACAATAGACAGGCACAGAGATGATTGGGAAGAGCCCTGGACTTGGAGGCAGGAGATGAGGTTTCAAATCACTCTATTTACACCCACTAGATATGTGAGCATGGACAAATCTTGTAGTTTTCCCTAAGCCTCACTTTATATATCTGTAAAATGGGCATAATAGCATGGGGAAAATAATCCTTATGCTCCCCCCTCCCTGTTCTTCTGATGAAAGGCCTGAGTAAGCCTTAAAGTTCTACAGGAATGGAAATTGTGACTGTAACAAGTACATGCAGACTCCAAGACCCATCACACACTCAGACACGTGACTATGCACACATGTGTGCATGTAGATGTGTCCCCCCCGCAAAGGGGCACATGACACCCAGACACATGCATGCCTGAATGGTGAAATGAAGCAGTCTGGGTGTTACAAAGAGTTGTAGAAAGCTGGCTGATTGAGAAACCGGGACAGTGCTTCTTTAAACCAATAAAGTCAGTGGTGGCTAAGCGGCTAATCCTTCATTCAATTCACTGAAAATTTCAGACCTAATCGACAGTCTCCTTCATTTAACCAGGGATTTGAAAGGTTCCTGAAGCGAGGACAAAGGCAGCCCTGGGGCTGGGCCTGGGGAAACCAAAGAAGAAAGTTAAACATTATGCAGGTTGTCCATAGCTGGATGGGGATTTTCTCCTTCTCTCTCTCACTCTGTCTCTGTCTCTCAACTTCTCTCTGTCTCTGTCTCTGTTTCTGTCTTTGTCTCTGTCTTTCTCTGTCTCTCTCTCTCTCCCACTCATCTCTCTTAGTCTCTCTCTCTGTCTCTCTCTTTGTCTCTCTGTCTCTGTCTCCCTGCCTCTGCCTCTGTCTCTCTCACACTCTCTTCTTTCTGTCTCTCTCTCTGTCTCTCTCTTTTTCTCTCCCCCTCATCTCTCTTAGTCTCTCTCTTTGTCTCTGTCTCTCTGCCTCTGTCTCTGTCTGCTTCTGTCTCTGCATCTCTCTCTGTCTCTGTCTCTCTCTCTCTGTGTCTCTCTCTGTCTCTCCATGCAAGGCTCAGAATTCTGAGCAGGGTCACTGGTGGATGAGCTCCCTGCTCCCTGCAGCCTTCCCCATGGAAGGAGACAAGGCCTCCCACATAGGGTGACTCTAAACCCTTCATCCTAGGCATCACTTGCCAGTCATTGAAGTTTAGGGCTTGGCAGACCCTTTGCTAACTATGGTTGAGAAGGGGGATGAAGAAGAAAGAGAAGAGAAGAGAAGAGAAGAGAAGAGGAGAAGAGAAGAGAAGAGAAGGGAAGGGAAGGGAAGGGAAGGGAAGGGAAGGGAAGGGAAGGGAAGGAAGGGAAGGGAAGGGAAGGGAAGGGGGAAGGGAAGGGAAGGGAAGGGAAGGGAAGGGAAGGGAAGGGAAGGGAAGGGAAGGGAAGGGAAGGGAAGGGAAGGGAAGGGAAGGGAAGGGAAGGGAAGGGAAGGGAAGGGAAGGGAAGGGAAGGGAAGGGAAGGGAAGGGAAGAGTAAGTCAAGACTCCTGTTCATCAGTAATCAATGGATCATGAATTTACAGACTGAAGGTATCGTAGAGACCTTTAGGTCCAACTACCTCATTTTTTACAAACAAGAAAACTGAGGCACAGAGAAATCAAATGGCTTGACCACAGTTGTACAGCTGGTGTCTGATGTAGGATTCAAACTCAAGTCTTCCTGCCTCCAAGGCTAGTGCTTCAGTCACTGTGCCAGTCTGGTTGGGGTGTACCCCAATCATCTTGGAGGCAGGACCACATTTGGGATCACCCATGCTCCAGATGGATAGGTACACTTGAAACCAATGACATAATTCATGAACTCCTGAACTCTAAATGGGACAGTGAAAAGAAAAGTTGATCTGGGGATCAGACAGACTGGTTTCAAGACAAAGCTTTGCTACCTACTATTTGTGGGATCATGGGTGAGTCACAGAAGCACTGGATTTCAAGTTTGGAAAGGACTTCAGAGGACATTTGATCCAAACTGCGCTGGATTAAAAGCCCCTCTCCTATCATGATAACAAAGTATCCAGCCTTCTTTGAGTACTTCCAGGGATGGGGAACTTACTACTGTTGAGGCAAATGATTTCACAGTGGGAGAGCCCTGATAATTTGAAAGTCATTCATCCATTCATATATTGATAGGCTGGTTGGTTTAGGGTTAAGGGGAAGCTAAGTGACATAGTGGATAGAGCATCAGGCCTACCTAGCGTCACGAAGACTCATCTCCCTGAATTTAAATCAGGCCTTAGACACTTACTAGCTGTGTGATCCTGGGCAAGTCACTTAACCCTATTTGCCTCAGTTTCCACATCTGTAAAATGAGCTGGAGAAGGAAATGGCAAAAACTCCAATATCTTTCCAAGAAAACCCCAAATAAGGTCATGAAGAAACATGACTGAACAACAGCCAATTGTTATGGGAAGCTCTTGGTGAAAAATAAAGAAATCTCTCTCAACCAATGCAGATCAGCAACTATTCTTTAACTTGAGGGTGGTCTGGGGCCACTGAGAGGTTAAACTAGCTGAGGGTCATATAACTAGTCTGTGTCAAAGGTAGAACTTGAACTCAGGCCCAGAACTCTTAGGCTACGCATCTATTTGGTGAGACCCAAATATGACACTGAAACTTCCCCTCCCACAGAGTTTTTCCTTGAAGGGCCCAAGCCAAACAAAACTAATCCATCTTCTGTGAAAACCTTCTAACACTTGAAGACAAGTATTGTATCAACTGCCCCCCCCATCACCATCCCAGGTCTTCTCTTTTTTAGAATGATCAACCTGAATTCCCTTAACCAATCCTCCTTCCTAAACTGGTCACCCTCTTCTGGATGCTCTGATTTCTCAGTGTTCTTCCTACAATATGGTACCAACCCAGACCTCAACTCAACACTCCTAATGGGATGTGACCAAGGCAGAGGGACTGTGGCTTTCCTCATTCTGGTCAATTTGCATCTGTTGAGTTACCCTGTTGGCCTCAGTTTCCTCATCTGTAAAATAGGGATAATGACCCTGGTATGTCCTACTTGTGAATGCTGTTGAGAGGATCAAAGGAGTGATGTGAAATTCCCTTTCTAACCTAGAGCAAACTGGCAGAACAAGGTGAGTTGCTAGAAATGTTAATAAGAAATTGCTCCATATACTTCCTCTTGGGAGACAAGCCACAGGCATGAATTTAAACAGCAATAACCGAGGTGTCACAGGTCCAGAGTCACGAGGCAGTGCATGGGAGATGCACACAGACAGTCACGGCTGCTGGTGCTCTTGGAAAGGAAAGAGAGGGAGAGAGAAAGAGCATATGGAGATGGGGCTAGCAGGGAATGCTTCCCAGAGGGAAAGGGCCTTGATAAATGCCTTGATGGATTGAAATTTAGATAAGCGGAGAGAGAAGGGACCAGCTGCCAGGAGGGGGCAATGGTGTGGACAGAGTCAAGGAGGCAGGATGACATATTGTAGGTAGAGTGGGGAATGGTCAATGATAGTAGCCAGCATCAATGCAGCCTTTTACAGGTTGCAAAAGTGTGTTATGTATAATATCTCCTTTGGTCCTCATAGGAATCCTGTGAAGTGGGTGCTGTTATTTTTTTTAATGTAAATTTATTTATTTTTAGTTTTCAACGTTCACTTCCACAAGTTTTTGAGTTCCAAATTTCTCACCCCTCCCCCCACCCCAAGATGGCATGCATTCTGAATACCCCTTCCCCTGGTCTGCCTTCTCTTCTATCTCTCCCCCCTCTCTTCTCTTATCCCCTTCCCCTTCTTTTTTCCTGTAGAGCAGGATAGACTTCTGTACCCCATTTCCTGTATTTCTTATTTCCCAGTTGCATGTGAAAACATATTTTTTTAAAAACATGTATTTTTAAAACATTGAGTTCCAAATTTTCTCCCTTCCTTCCTCCCCACCCACCCTCATTGAAAAGGCAAGCGACTCAATATAGGTTGTACATGTGCAGTTATGCAAAACACTTCCATAGTAGACATGTTGTGAAAAACTAACTCTATTTCCCTTAATCCTATCCTGCCCTCCCATTTATTCTGTTCTTTCTTTTGACCCTGTCCCTCCTCAGAAGTATTTGCTTCTGATTACCCTCTTTCCCATTCTGCCTTCCTCTCTATCACCCCCCTGCACTCTTGTCCCCTTTTACCCCTATTTTCCTGTAGGGTAAGACAGCTTTCCATACCCAATTGAATGTGTATGTTGTTCTCTCCTTAAGCCAAATAATATGAGAATAAGATTCCCTCATTCCCTCTCACCTTCCCCTGTTTCCCCTCCACTATGAGAGACTTTTCTTTTATGTTTTTTTTTGTGAGATAATTTACCCCATTCTACCTCTGCCTTTCTTCTCTGAGTATCATCCTCTCTCATCCCTTAATTTTATTCTCCAGATACGACCCCTTAATCTTCAACTCACCCTGTGCCCTCTATCTATTTATCTATATATACATACATACAATTTTTTCCTTCAACTACCCTAATACTGACAAAGTTCTCATGAGTTACAAATATCATCTTTCCATGCAGGAATGTAAACAGTTCAATCTTAATAAGTCTCTTATGATTTCTCTTTCCTGTTTACCTCTTCATGTTCCACTTGAGTCCTGTATTTGAAAGTCAAATTTTCTATTTAGCTCTGGTCTTTTCATCAGGAATGCTTGAAAGTCCTCTATTTCACTGAATGACCATTTTTTCCCCTGAAGGATTATACTCAGTTTTGCTGGGTAGGTGATTCTTGGTTGTAATCCTATCTCCTTTGCCCTCTGGAATATTATATTCCATGCCCTGCGGTCCTTTAATGTAGAAGCTGCTAAATCTTGTGTTATCCTGATTGTGTTTCCACAGTACTTGAATTGTTTCCTTCTGGCAGCTTGTAATATTTTCTCCTTGACCTGGGAACTCTGGAATTTGGCTACAATATTCCTAGGAGTTTTCCTTTGGGGATCTCTTTCAGGAGGAGATCTGTGAATTCTTTCAATTTCTATTTTGCCCTCTGGTTCTAATATATCAGGGCAGTTTTCCTTGATAATTTCTTGAAAGATGATGTCTAGGCTCTTTTTTTGATCATGGCTTTCAGATAGTCCAATAATTTTTAAATTCTCTCTCCTGGATCTATTTTCCAGGTCAGTTGTTTTTCCAATGAGATATTTCACATTGTTTTCTAATTTTTCATTCTTTTGGATTTGTTTTACAGTGTCTTGATTTCTCATAAAGTCACTTCTTCCAATTTCTCTATTCTAATTTTTAAGGAAGTATTTTCTTCAGTAATCTTTTGGACTTCCTTTTCCATTTGCCCAATTTTTCTTTTTAGGGCATTTTTCTCCTCATTGGCTTTTTGGACCTCTTTTGCCATTTGGGTTAGGCTATTTTTTAAGGTGTTATTTTCTTCAGTATTTTTTTGGGTCTCCTTTAGCAAGCTGTTGACTTGTTTTTCATGATTTTCTTGCATCACTCTCATTTCTCTTCCCAGTTTTTCCTCTACTTCCCTTACTTGCTTCTCAAAATCCCTTTTGAGCTCTTCCAAGGCCTGGGACTGATTCATATTTTTCTTGGAGGCTTTGGATGTAGGAGCTTTGACTTTGTTGTCTTCTTCTGGTTGTATATTTTGATCTTCTTTTCACCAAAGTAAGATAATATAGTCTGACTCTTTTTGTGCTGCTTGCTCATGATCCCAGCCAATTACTTGAGTTTTAAACTCTTTGTTAAGGTAAGAGTCTGCTTCCAATGTGGAAGTGTACTGTCCCAAGCTTCAGGGGTTTGTACAGCTGTTTTCAGAGATACTTGTAGGGACCTGTAAATTTTCAGTTCTTCCAAGGTGGTATGATAAGGGGCGAGGTGTTTACTCCTTTCCTGGCCTGTGACACAAGTATTCCTTTCTGTCCTAACTGTGAGGAAGGGTTCCTCTCCACAGCCACTACAAGCTCCACCACGCCAGCGTTCCTCCTCACCCCAGCACCGCTGCCCATAACTGTGACCCAGATCCACACACGGGCAAAGCAAGAGATTTCTGCCTCAGCACTGGCAAGGAGATCCCTGCAATCCCTCTCTGATCAGCCACTGGATTCCCCCTCAGTCTGTGGGCCAGAAGCTCGGGAAGCAGCTGCCCCCCGCCCCAGGGCCACGCTCTTGGGGAATGGAGCTGAAACCCCGCCTTCCTCTCTGAGCACCGACAGAAACCGACTTTTCCCACTGACCTTCTAAGTTGTCTTTGGCATTAGTGAGTTGAGGAGTCTGGAAACCTCCACAGCTGCCTGGGATTCAGTCCTCTGAGGCCTGCTCCAGGTTTGCTGTGGCCTGCGCGCCCACACTGCGCTGCGCTGCGCTCCCAGCCTGGCGCAATGCACCTTTCTGATCAATCATCCAGGTTGTCCTGGGCTGGAAATTTGTTTCACTCTGTCTTTTTGTGGGTTCTGCTGCTTCAGAATTTGTTTAGAGCCATTTTTTATGAGTATTTGGAGGGATTTGGGGGAGAGCTCAAGCAAGTCACTGCTTTCACTCCACCATCTTGGCTCTGCCCCTAAGTGGGTGCTATTATTACTCTCACCTTACAGATGAAGAAACTGAGGCTGAGAGAGGTTAAATTACTTTTATTAGGCTCTCTCAGCCATTAAGTGTCTAAGGTAGGATTTGAATTTGGATGTTCCTGATAGTAGGTCCAGCTTTCTATACACTGTGCGTTTCTATCCATTGAGGACTGCAGTGACGTCATTTTACAGGAGTTTTGTGGGGCCAGGATACAGAGGTCTATTGAATGTAAGCTGTGGGAGACAGCTCAATACACCAGAAAGAGATCTGGCTGGGAATTAGGACACCAGAGGTGAAATAATGACTACCAGTAACCAATGATGAGAAATTGGGCTAATCGAAAAGCATTCATTAAGCACGTACTATTATATACCAAGCACTTTTCTGGAAGGAGGGGGTTGGGGATATAACTCACAAGCATTTTCATTTTTAGCAGGAGAGATGAGCCTCAGTTGCTTTATCTGTAAATTGGGGATTAAAATTCCTGCCCAAGATTTTTGGGAGGGTCAAATGAGAGAATGTTTGCAGAAAGTCTTCTACAGACTGTCAGTGACCAAAGGTGATGGGCAGGTTCCCCAACTCCTTATGGACTTCAAGGTAGTTCACTTTCTATTAAGCTTTCAAGCCATCATCTTCTCTCTCTTATGTGACTTGCTCCCCCTCATATTCTGATTCTCCCTCCCTGTCTCCATTCTGTCTCCTTGAGCACCTCCTAGTCTGTCCTTAATCCTGAAAGGAGACTCCACCATTTCATTACAGCTTCAGGATCCTGGAATGTCAGATCAAGAAAAGAGCTCAGAGAGGGAGAAACTGAAGCCTCAGGAGGCAGTGCTGTGCAAAGAAAAGCACGCTGGCTTGGAATCAGAGTCCTAGAGATCAAATCTTGGCTCTGTCACTTGTTAATTTAACTATATAGATGGGGTAGGGGCAGAAACTGTCCCTGTTGAGTTTCCCTGTTGTTACCCAGAACCTGGGACTTTATTTAATATAGGGAACTTCAGGATAAAGAAATTCCCTTCACCAATCTAGGTTGTTGTTTTTTTTAAACATGTCTTAGAAAGTTGCCTAGACTTTTCCAGGGTCACATGACCAATATGAGTCAGAGGTAGGAACCCAGTTATTTCTGACTGAGGCTGGCTTTCTATCCACTATGTCACATTGTAGTAATAATTAATACCTAGAAATATAAATAATTTAATAATATGAATAATTTTATGTAATATATAATAAATGATAAAAATAAAGAAAAAAAATAATAATAATTCTGCACAAGCTGGGTAGGACATGCCCCTTTCCTGATTTGGGACTTATTTTCCCTACATATAAAAGTTGTGTCTAACTCTTTGTGACCCTGTTTGAGATTTTCTTGCAAAGATGCTGGAGTGGTATGCCATTTCCTTCTCTAGTTTATTTTACAAATGAGGAAATAGAAGCAAACACCATTAAGTGACTTGCTCAGGGTCATACAACTAGTAAGTGTATGAGGCCAGATTTGAAGTCAGGAATCTGAGTCGTCCTGACTCCAGGCCCTATGCTCTATCCACTGAAACACCCAGCTTCCCCATAAAACTTAGACTATATGGCCTTTAAGGTTTCTTCCAGCTCTAAAATTATAATTTTATGTTACCAAAAGATCACACAATGGAATCCGTGCTAGTATTGGAACTAGAACCTATATCTTCTGGCTTCTGGGGGCAGGGTTCTTTCTTCATTTTGCTGAAATCGTGTAGGTAAAAGAGCTTTGGGGGGGGAAAATAGAGCCCTAAAGAAATGCCATCTAGAATTATTATTGTTTTTCATGTTATTCTTACTGCTCTTCAAATCTGCCCACCCCCATGTACTTCTGAGTACGTTGCTGACGAGTGGGTAGGTAGGAATGGGGGCTGCTTAATTCCATTTTTTGGCCCCAGAAGAGGCATCTTCTGTGGCCACAGCACAAGCGACAATAGCTCCCGTTTTGGAAACATTTGCTGCCAACAGGAGCATTTTCTCTTGGAAGCTAACGTTTGGCCAGGAAGACAATGCCAAGCGAAATATTTTCTTTGCATAAAAATCCCTTTAATTTTTTAATCAGTTGGCAAACATTTCTCTTCTCCCTCCTTACATCCTTCTGTTTCCTCCCTCCCTCATCTCCTCTTCCCCCCACCCCATTCCTGATTCTGTCTGCTGGTAGTTACTATAGTGCAGCGTGCAGGACTGGGAATCCAGAGACTTGGGCATCAGTCCCGGCCCCAGTATTTACCAGCTGTGTTTGTGATCTTAGGCTAGGAACTCCCCTCCCCTGAGCCTCAACTTCCTCATGTATAAAATGGGAGCAATAGGTCCCATCCTGCTTGCTTAATGAGGACCAAATGAAGAACTTGAATTGAAAGTCTTTGTAGGTATAATTTAGAAATGTCAGCTGTTAATATCATTATCACTATAATGAATTAACAAACACCAATCATCCCTTCAGTCAATGAGCATTTATTAAGTGTCTGCTATGTGCCAGATGGTAGTAGGCACTGGAGATACACAGACAAAGCTCAACCAGTCCCTGCCTTCCAAGAGCTTATATTCTATCAGGTGAGATGGCATACACAAATGTAAGTAAAGGGATAAGGGGCAGCTAGGTGGCGCAGTGGATACAGCACCAGGTGTGGCCTGGAGTCAGGAAGACTCATCTTTCTGAGTTCAAATTCAGCCTCAGAGACTCAACAGTTGTGTGACCCTGGGCAAGTCACTTAACCCTGCTTGTCTCAGTTTCCTCATCTGTCAAATGAGCTGGAGAAGAAATGTCAAACCACCACACTATCTTTGCCAAGAAAACCCCCAAAATGGGGTCACGAAGAGTCAGGTACAACTGAAAAATAGCATGGGATGATAATCGAACCTGTGATTTCATTGGTAAAAGGAATTCCCATATGAGGAAATTCTGTCTACTAATATAGGTTGGCACTTTCTCTACAAATTACAGTCTTAGAGAGTTGTCTTAGAGAACTGAGAGGTTAAGGAATAATGATGATGATGATAGCTAGTATTTCTATAGCATTTAAAGTCTGCAAAGCCCTTTACACATATCTCAGTTGATTGTCACAACCCTGTAAGATAGGTGCTATTATTACCCCCATTTCATGGATGAAGAAACTGAGGCTGAGAGAGGTCAAATGACTTGCCTAGGGTCACACAACCAGCATGTCAGACATACTTGAACTCAGATCTTCTTGGGTCCAAGTCCATCTCTCTATTCATTGTGCTATATTGTTTCTGTATACATAAGTATGTATATATATATATATATATATATGTAAGAGGTAGTTGGGGGAGAAAAGACAGTAGCAGTTGGGGGATCAGTAAAGGCTTCCCATAGAAGATGGTGCTTGAGCTGAGTCTTAGGAAACCTGGGATTTAATGAGGGGGAAATACATTCTAGGAATGGAAGACGGTCAATATGAGGGCATGGGCATGGAAGGTGGCATACCACGTGGGAGGAAAATAAAGACCAGTTCATCTAGATTGCAGAGTGCAGGAAGCAGAGTAATGTCCAATGAGTCCAGGTTGTAAAGGGCTTTGATAGCTAAACAAAGGAGTTTATATTTTATCTTAGTGGCAAAGAGAAGCCATGGGGAATTTATGGAGTTGGGGAGGGTGGTTAAATAATGAGGCCTGCACTTAAGGAAAATCACTTTGGCAGCTTTGTGGAGGATGGATTAGAGTAAGGAGAACACTGAGGCAGGCAGAACAATTAAGAGACATGCAATAGCTTTTGGAAGAAGTGATAAGGACCTGAAATAAGGTTGTGGTTATGTGAATAGCGAGAAGGGAACAGACGTTAAGGTATATTTGTGAAGGAAAAAAAGTAGCATAATTTGTCAACTAATTGGATATGTGAGGTGAGAGGTGAATAAGGAGTTGAGAGTGACAGTTGAAAACTTGAGTAGCTAAAAGGATGGTGACATATGGAAGTTTGGAAGAGAGGTGAGTTTTGGGGAGGGGATGATAATGAGTTCTATTTTTGATACAATAAGTTTTGGATATCTATAGGACATCTATTCCGAAATGTCCAATGAGCAGTTGGATAAGAACTGAAACATTTGGATAAGAAGTGAAAAAAAATGAGGCCAAGTGTTTCCAAATATTCAGTATCCATTCAATTGTTCTGTGCATATTGATTGAATACCTATTATGTGCTTGGGCATATTCAGATGTTAGGCACTGTATCCCTTCTCCACACTGCAACCATGGCCACATGGACAAAGGAAGCCCCTTGGGAACACATCAAAATAATGCAGGTGTTGTGGGAAAATTTGAGAACTTGTCTCTTACTCTCATAAACATGTCTGACCTGATCACTGGGAGAGAGTTGTGTGCATAGGCTTCTAGCTCAGAGATTTTCTTTCTTTCCACCAAAACTCTCACTCCAGAAGGCTATGTATCCAGAGGTGGGGGTCCTCTCTTAGTACCCCCTGCCATTGGTCTGTGTGTGTGTTGTTAGGGGGCTTGGAGTAACTGTGATCTGCTCCTATCTTAACTGAGCTGCATTTCAACAAGAGCAGTCATTAGATATTTAGTTTAATCCTCTTATTCCATAGAAGAAATTGAAGCAAATAGAGGCATAGGGAACTGTCCAAGATTCCCATGAGGAACCCAGAGTTTCCATTTTGTGGGGGATGAAAGGAAAAAGACTGAATCAATGAATTCATCTTTCATTTTGGAAGGTTCCGAAAATCATTTATTCTACTATACCTCCCTGCCTCTGCTCCCTTTTAGGGGAGAATGCATGACACAGAAAATAGAGTGCTCGATTTGGAATCTAAGGATCTGTTTTCAAATCTTAGCCCCCATTTGTTACCTGTGTAATCTTGGGCAAGTCATCTCCCCTCTAGATGTCAGTTCTTTCATTGTAAAATGAAGACTCAGTGTGGTACAGGAGAAAGAGCTCTGAATCTGGAATGCCTTAAATCCCTTCCTGTGGTAACTTACTACATTTGTGGCCTTGGGCAAGTCCCTTCCCTTGCTGGGCCTCAGTTTCCTTCTCTGTAAAATGAGGGAGGTTGGACTAGATAGCCTTTGACTGCTCGATATCTGTGATTTATGATACAAAGAAAGTCTGTGCCTGGAGAACGAGGCTTAAAGGAAAGCAAGAAAGATCTCAGTTGAACAGAAAGGAGAACTTCCTGCTAGCCTAGCTGATAAAGACTACAATGGGCTGCTAAGGAAGGGTTCAATGTTTCTGCCCTTGGGGAACTTAAAACCCCAGGTCCTGAATGCCTTAATTTGGTGCTCCCTGAAGCAGGAATAGAGATAGAACAAGGCTTTGGGAGGGGGTGAGCCCATGGCTCTGGAGGTGGTGGGTAATTCACTGCAGGTCCTTTGAAAGTGGGCTTGGGGATAGCAAGCTGCCAAATATTATCCTATGAGATAATATTTATAATGTACTTAGCACTGTGCTCAACATATAGTAGGAGCTATATAAACGCTTATTCCCTTTTCCCCTTCCATCCCCTTACCTCACCTCCAACCTCCTGCTGCTTTCTGTACTGGCTTAGGGCATTCAACACCAGTACAGTGTACTAAAAGGGAGTGGAAGGAGACCTGTGAAAGAGTCAGGAGACATTGCCATAGTGGTCCTTGGACAGCTTCTTTCCTTCTGTCTAAATTCTCGGTGGATCATTCAATTCAACTCAACAGATACTTATTAAACATCTACCATGTGTTTAGTGCTAGGGATACAAAGAAGGAAAACAGCATAGCCCCTGACCTCAAGAAACTTACAATCTGATAGGATAATAAGAAAAGTAATAATAATATGCTGCTTCAATGTTTGCAAAATACTTTGCATATATTATCCCATTTGATCCCCATGATAATCCTGTGAAATAGATGCTATCATTATTTCCATTTTTCAGATGAGAAAATGGAAGCAGATAGAGGTTAAATAACTTGCTCAGGATCACATGGCTGGGGTCTTGGGTAGAATTTGAACTCAGATCTTCCTGACTGTAAGACAAGTGTTCTATTCACTGAATTATACGCATATATATATATATATACACACACACACACACATATATGTATGTGCGTGTATGTATGTATGTATGACTATATGCACATATATACACATACATATAGGTATACATGTATATGTGTGTATGTGTATACATATAAACACATGCAAATATACACACATATAAATATATAAAACTAATATGTTTGTGTAATCTATAAAATATGTAATAGTATGTAACTAATTGCAATATAAATTAGAAAATTAAGTCCCCTGATCCAAGGGGATTCATCATGAGTTTTACCTGTATGAGTATATGTTCCCTGGAACATGGTTGCTTAGTGCTATTTGTCTTATGTGCCTAGGTCTGAGAGGAAGTTGTGCAGGGCCTCAGGCAGAGCAGGTGCCCGGGGAATTAAACAGTGATCAGATAAATACCCCTAGGTCTGGTCACCTGCTGTATAGCTGACTTTTCCCATAGTGGCCTTCTCCTTCTCCCTGAGGGATTAGCCAACCCAGAGCTAGCAGCTTCTGCCAGACATCTGTGGAAGATCTTCCAAGGTCCCTCTTCTCCAGCCTCCTTCCAAAACTCTCTCAGTCTGTATTCTCTTCTAGAGATGCTTGTTCAAGAGACAGTTGCTGTCTGGGGCAGCCCAGCAGGGGGAGGGCAGAGGGATCTAGGCAGCAGAGAAGATGGATAGCCAGGGCAGCCAAGCCAGCCACATCTCAGCTGGTGATTTAATTAACGTGCCTTGACCAAGCCTGGACCTGCTGTGAGGGTCTGCATGGCGCTTGTCAGGGCTAACTCCTTCCACCTTGTTGGCTATATTTGCTGGAGAGGGTAGCAAAGACTATTGTAGGCAAATTCCTAATGTGTCCAAAGGGTCTAAAGAAATCGAACATCAGACACTGACTAGACATGAGTCAGTGAGACATCGTGCTGCCTATGAATCTTGTAGGTGCAGGAACACCTAATGTCAACACTGCCTGGCTGGTGCTCATCTCCTGTCCATCACTGAAGCTTCTCCATAGAAGAAACCTTTCCACAGGTGCATGCTGGGATTGTGGGTCTACAATGACTGAAAGAAAGAGATGTGACTTTCTCACATTTCTCTGGGCTAATTGGGCCTGAGCACACCTTTACCAATTGGGACATTTGGAAATAGTTGGAGCAGTGGCATTTTTTCTCTACTTTTCCTCTGGGTATTCGATGTCATGGAATGCTCAGTCATTGTCTCATAAATTGGAAATTTTGAGGAGACTGGTACATTGTGTGAGAAAGTCATATCATTTGGAAAGCAGGATTGTTGTCAATATCTGACTCACTGGTCAATCAATCAATCATGAGTGCATATTGGGCACCTACTATGTGCCAAGCATTGCACTATGCTAAGCACTAAGAGTATAAATATAAAAGTGAAACCTTCCCTGCCTTCATGGCACTTACAGTCTACTGACTTCCACTCTGAAGGCACTGGCTTTTTGGGCTGCTGGTGAGTTCGCACTCTTAACAGATTCCAACCCTTTCCATTGGTTTGTGCTGGGCCAGCTTCTCTCCTCCATGAATCTATTTACCAGACACTTGGTCAGAAGAGTGGATTTCTCTGGTGGAAATTCATTTATCTGTACCCCTCCATGTGGGGTTAGGCACACTTGAGTTTACATTTGAAATAGCCAAGTGACTAAAGAGCCTGCTTCTGCCTCATTCAGGTCTGTAGACCTGAAGCCTGTTCTGTGTTTAGCCTCAGAGAAAAGGATAAGGTGAGAAGTTGGGAGAAGATTTCACCATACATATTTTTAAAAATAACAACAACAACAACAACAACAACAGAGTTAAAGCAGGATCTCTTGAAGATGAGGAAACTGAAGCCCATTGAAGGTAAGTGAGTTCCTCAAGGTCATAGGGGGAATAAATATCAAATGTGAGATTTGAACTCAGGATCTCTGACTCCATAGTCTTCTGATGCTTTCCATGATGCCATATTGTCTCCCAAAAGTTTCACTTCAACTCATATTGAGTGTTTTCCAGGGAAAGCCAGGCCCAAATGAGTCCCAGGCTAAAATCATACCTAAAATCCACTACAAGTTGTTCAAAAGAAAAAAGAAGAACAAAATCAATTAGAGCCCAGCCTTTGGTTCTGAGAAGCACTGACTTCTTATTTGTAACAGCAAGGGATCAATAAGAAATGCCTCTTTTGCTTCATTTTTTAAGCTCAATACCAACGATGTAATTTGGTTGACAATTATGAACAATAGGTTATCTCGAACAATCTTTCTGCTACCCCCCCTCACCCTTTCAGCTTCCAGTTCTCGCAATCATGGGCTATTACCTGGGGGGACGGCCTTAAATATCAGATGGCACCGCTACTCTCTTGCCAATGATCACTCAGAAGTAAACTGAATTTGCCGATCAATCGGGTCATTGGGATGTAACACTTATGAATGCTCCCAGTTCAATTTCAAAGGCTGCTGAAGTTTTCAGAGCCATTAGCTTCCCCACCAGCTCCCATTGATTTGAGAATTCGTTGCCCAGACCTTGGCTTCCCTGGGAAGACAAGATTGCTCCACTTCTCTGTCATCCTGAACCGGGGCTTAATATTTTTACGAATTTAGAGAGAGGTGATAAGGGTGCTTCAGACACTCACAGGTTCCCTTTTGCTTCCTGAGAGGGCTGTTTCAAGATAACAAGATAATCAGACAATTCATTTTAATGTACTGGGTTCAAATCTCAGCTCTGTCACTTTCTAGATAAATGACTGTGGGCAAGTCATTTCTCTTGGGGACTAAGTTTCATCATCTACAAAATAGGGATAACATTAACCACCACCACAACAATGATAAAAATCCAAACCATGTGGGAAGAGGAAGAAGTACATATCATCCCTGTCATCTTGTCTGCTACTAGAATTGATCTTTTGAAGATGCTTCCATTGAGCCTGCAGATGACCAACACTTTTATTCAGTGACAAAAAAGATATAATTTTATCCATAATATCTAACAGAATATATTTGATAAAATAGTCTACCATGCATTAAACACAAAAGAATTGTAGGATAGCAACTTGTCCCAGGATCTCTGAACTCTATTGAATAAAAGATGCAGGAATGATGACTTGTAATTATAGGGATGATGATGGTAGTGGTGGTAAAGATGGTGATGATAATGATTATGATGATGGTGATGATGACAATGATGATGATGATGGTAGTGGTGGTGGTTCCTTATGTTTATAAAACACTTACAATGTGTTTTATGTACATAAACTCATTTGATCCCTGAACAGCCTTGGGAGATAAAGGGAAGCAGAATGGTATGGAGAGAGCATAGACTATGGAATAAAAAGATTTGGGTTCAAATCCCACCTGGGACATGTGACTTGTGTGACCAGGGGTGAGTTACACCATCCTTGAGTCTCATTTTCTTCCTCTATGAATTTGGGGGAGGACATCAGACTCAATGAGCTCTGAGGTCCCTCCCAGTTCTTGATCTATGAACCTATGTTTTTATTATCCTCATTTTGCAGAGAAGGAAACTGAGGCTTAGAGAGGTTAAATGACTTGCTGCAGATATTAACACATACCTGTTGTAAAGAAAGTACTTTATAGAGACTATAAAAATGCTATAGAAAAAAGAGCTCTTATTATCGTTGATCTAAAACTCAAAAGGACCTCAGAGGCTGTTTAGTCTAACCTCCTCATTTTATAGATGAGGAAACTTGGACCCAGAGGAGTAAAGTTCCAGAAGTCACATAGGTAGAGACAGAGACAGGATATCAACCCAGGTACTTTGAGCCATGGTTCTTTCTACTATACTGCAATGCCTCCCACTTAGTCTAAAAAGTCAAAGAAGAAACTCCAAGTCACACTGGGTGTTTGGGGATTTGGTGAGTTAGGTACATCATGGACATGGCCCAAGAAAGAATTAAGTTCACTTCTCTTTAATAGGAAAAATCCCTCACTAGATTGGGCCACACCTCATTCTTTTCCTTTCTGCTCTGCTGGGAACTGAGAAATTTAATTCAAGAAATTTAACATGTATCAAAAGTACTTACTATGTATGTGCAGGATATTGTCCTAGGTTCTGAGGGGAGGCAAAGGTAACAAAATGACAGTCCCTGTCCTCAAAAAAAAAAAAGATTCTACTAGGAATCATGTCATGCACACAGGTTTAGAATGATACAAAGGAAAGTATGCTAGGCATATCTGAGGTACAGACCAAGCACTACGAGAAAATCCTACTTGGAAGAGACTACTTCTAGCTGAGGGAGAAGATAAAGTAGGGAACAGAAGAAGCTTAATGAAAGAGATTATGGCTGAGCTGAGTTTTCAAGGAAGAATTTTCAAGGGCAGAAATGATGAGGGAGTGCATTTGAGGTATGGGAGAGATGACCTGTGTTAATCTAGAAGGAAGAGATTGTGGGAGAACATTGAGGAATGGTGACTCTCAGCTGGGATGGAGTATAAAGTGCATGAAAGGGAATAATGTAATGAAAAGTGGATTGGAGTAAATCTGGGAGGGCTTTAAATGATAGACTAAGAAGCCCATATGTTAGCCTATAGGAAATAAAGATGCCTTCATTCTACAGATATCACTGAATACTTCCTGTCCTTCAGGTCCACAGCTTTACTGGATGTGGTAGGGATTCAAAAGAAGTCAAGTATATAGGCATCAACAAGCTTATGACAAAAGTACTTGGACTCCTACCATTAGAGCTCCATTCCTTTAGGTCTTAAAGGGTTTCCCATACTGTACATCCCTCTCCCCGTCCCCAGAAGTCCCCTTTCAGAATGCACATACTTTCATGAAGTGTCATAGCTTTCACTCAATCAATAAATCACTATTGAGATTCAGAGTATAGATTGAGATAGAATCAATTTGGAAATTTGTTTTGCTAGATTATACATGTTTATAATAGGAGTTTTGCTTATCTTGCTTTCCAAATAAGGGATGGGGTGGAGATAGGAGGGAGACAAAGTGGACTTTCACTTGAAAAATAAAATATAATGTATATTTTTTAAAAATTGCCTACCATGTGCAAGGCATTATGCTAGATTCTATGGTTATAAAAAATGAAGATCAATCAATCCTTATTTGGAAGGAGTTTGTATTCTATAGGGAAAGATTACATATACATAGATAGGTATAAAGAATGCATATATGCATAAAACATCCAAAATCTTCAGAGAGAGGGGGCATTAGCAGTTGGAGGGCTCAGGAAAGGCATCATATAGAAGGTACTGCTTGAGCTGCGTCTTGAAAGAAATGAGCAATTCAATACCACTTCTTGGTCTGTATCCCAAAGAGATCATAAAAATGGGGAAAGGACCCACATATACAAAATAGTTATAGCAGCTCTTTTTGTGGTGGCCAAGAACTAGAAGTTGAGGGGATGCCCATCATTTGGGGAATGGCTGAACAAGTTGTGGTATATGAATGTAATGGAATACTATTGTTCCAAGAAATGATGAGCAGGCAGACTTAAGAAAAATCTGTAGACTTACATTAATTGATACTGAGTGAAGTGAGCAGAACCAGGAAAATATGGTACACAATAACAGCAACATTGTTGCTCATTGCAATGACCAACTTTGATAGACTTAACTCTCCAGAGCAATACAAAGATCTAAGACAATTCCAAAAGACTCATGATGGAAAATGCTATCCACACCCAGAGAGAACTATGGAGTCTGAATGCAGATCAAAGCATACTATTCTCTCTCTCTCTCTCTCTCTCTCTCTCTCTCTCTCTCTCTCTCTCTCTCTCTCTCTCTCTGTGTTTCTTCTTTCTTGTGGTTTTTCCCTTTGGTTCTAATTCTTCCTTACAATATGACTAATGTGGAAATATGTTTAATATGATTGTATATGTACAGCCTATATCAGATTGCATGCCATCTTGGGAAGGGGGAAGCAGAGGGAGGGGAAGAAAATTTAGAACTCAAAATCTTATAAAAGTGAATGTTGAAAACTGAAAACAAACAAATAATTAAAAAAAAAAAGAAATCAGCAATTCTATAATGCATCAGTCAGGAAAGAGAATATTCCAGGCATGAGAGGAAGCCAATTCAAAGGTACTGAGATGGGAGATGAAGGGAGGAACAAAGAGAAGGCCAGTTTGACTGAATCAACTAGTTGAGGAGATAAGCAAAGCAAAGGGAAAGAGTTTCAGATTAGAAATGCAAGAGCCTAAATCTCAACCACAAACTTTGTCTGTGATTTTCTGGGAGTTCCTTTACTTCTTTATATCTAAGTTTCTTCATCTATGAATGAAGGTATCAGACTAGATAATTTCTCCATTACCTTCTCATTATAGTATTTACCTTCCCACTCCATTTCAGCAGAGGACCTTGACTCACAATTCACTGGGAAAAAAAGGGAGGGGTCACAAGCTCCCTTTTCTTCCCAATTCCACACTTCAGTTCTGCCAAGCATCATCCCATGTCCTCCTCCTCTCCTTTGATCCAATCTCTGAGGATGGTATGATCCTTCTTCTTGCCAAGGCCAACCACACTACCTTGTATCAAACAATCAATGAGAATGTATTAAATACCTGCTATGTGTGAGGCACTGTGCTAAGCACTGGAGATGCTAAGAAAGGGGAAAAACAACTCCTGCCCTCAAGGAGTCCACAGTCTACTAGGGGAGACAACATGCCAACAACTATGTACAAACAAGATAGAGAGAGGATGACTTGGAGATACCCAGTCAAGGGAAGGCACTACCTTTAAGGGTGGAGAGGAAAGACTTCTTACGAAGGGGAGATTTTTCTCTGTTTTGAAGGAAGCCAAAGAAACCAGGAGGCAGAGGTAAGGAGGAATAAGACTTGATGCATAGTGGATAGATAGCCAGTATAAAGGTACTGAATAGGGGAAAGCAGTGTCTAACGTGAGATACAGCAAGAAGGCTAGTGTCACTGGATCCTAGAGTACATGGAGGGAAGTAAGGTATAAGAATACTGGAAAGGTAGGAAGGGCCAAGTTATGAAGGGGCTTAAAATCCAAACAAAGGATTTTCATATTTTATCTTGGAGTTAATAGTGTAGTAGTTCTCTTGATTTTTTATTTCCTGTTTCCTTTTGTAACTTGAATATTTGATCATTCTTTCCCCTTATTTTTGACCTTTTTGAATTTTTCTGGATCCGCTGGGGATCATTCCCTGCTATCTTCAAGCAGGCCTACTTTATCTCTTCCCCCAACTTCTCCTCCCATACTGCTTAATCAAATACCTTTTATTAATTCTCATCTTTCTTAACCTCTCTGAAATTTGACACTCTTGACCATCCCTTTTTATGGACACTGCTCCCTTGTTTTTGTGACTTTGCTCTATGCTGTGCCCCCATCCCAGGTCATCACATCCCATAGATTCATGCGTCTCTATTCATATAACTCCCAAATTTACATAGCCTCCTGTCTGCACTCTCTCTCCTGCACTCTAAATTCATATCATTATCTACTGCACATCTCCATTTGGATGACTCATAAGTATATCAGATTCAACATATATAGAACAGGACTCATCATATTTTCCCCCTAAGCCTCCTCTGTCTCCTAATTCCCCTCGGTTGATTGAAGACACCAACAATTTTTTTTTTCCAGGCACCATCGTAGGAGTCATCTTCAACTCATCTTTCTTGTTACTCTTCATACCCATCAACTCATCTTTCTTGTTACTCTTCATACCCAATCAGTTGCCAAATCCCATTGCTTTACCTTTTCAATGTTTCTTGAACATTTTTTCTTCCCTTGACTTATAGACAAATACCACCCTAGTTTTGGCTATCACCATTTAACTGCCCTAATTGCAACAACATTCTTCCTTATTTCCCTACTTCCATTCTCCTCTCTCCCATTCATTTTGCTCAACTACCAAATTGATATTCCTAAAGTGCAGGCCTGACCATATCCTGCTCAAGAAGTCCCATGGCTCTTCAGCATTAAAACAAAATACATACGTCTCTATTTGGCATAAAAACATGTCACAATCTCCCCCTGGTATATCTTTCTAGACTGGTTACAAATCACTCCTCTTCACTTACCCTATCCTATAGCCAAATTGGCCCACTTCTTCTTCCCTATTCATAGGATTCCATATACCACCTCTATACTAAACCCCCTTCTCACATCCTAGTTCTTTTCAAGGCTTATCTTCAGGATTATCTTCTTAAAGAGACCTTTTCTTGTTCTTCCAGTTGACCATCCCCAATCACTATGCATTTATTTTGTTTATTTTTTGTATATACTTATCTGTGAACATGTTGTATTCCTGAGTAGAGTGGAAGCTCCTTGAGGGCAGGGACTGTTTTTCACTTCTGTCTTTTGTTTCTCAGCACCAAGCACAGTGTCAAGAACATAGTAGATGTTAAATAAATGCCTGTCAATTGGTCAGTTTGTTGATTCTATGTTATCAGGATTCTTCCAAATCAGATATTCTATGTTCCATCTTCTAGTGTCCCTTATAGCCGTCATATTCTGAGATTTTAGGTTTTAAAAAAACAAAAAAATCTGTATCTCTGTAGCTGATTTGTAGGAGGAACAGAACTGGGTTCAGTTCAGTGTCACCTGGTGTCTGCCACCTTCATTGAAAAGGATTTTCTGATTGAAACCCCAACTGGCATCTTCCCCAAGCTGGTCTCAAGTGGGGTTGAGACCATGGACCTTCCCACTATCCTGCAAGTCGTTCACAATTAAGGCCCCTTACATGTGACCACTGTGTACTTCAAAAGAGTCATTGAGTGAGGAAATGGCCCCCAGATTAGCTAATAGCTGGAGGTTTTGTCAGAGCCAGACCTTATTCTTAGGCTGAGGACACTTGAGGCCAGGTGACAAGTAGGAATGGATGAGGCTCCTTAGATTTGATTGGTTCTTAGTGCAGGTTTCAGGGCCTCAGCTGTGGTGCCTCAGTCTCTTTCATATGTCTATAAGTAGGGAGAGGCAACCTCCAAAGGGAATTCGTCTTGAAGTGTTGGTGCTTTCCAAAGAACTCAATAACCACGCCACCTGGTTCACTGGATGGGATGTGGAGCTCATGGATTTCCGTGATGGTATAGTGGGAAGAAGGCTGAATGTGGAAGCAAAAGACAAACCTAGGTTTTAGTCCTTCTTTGACACTTAATAGATCTTCTAATATAGTCACAGCTACTCAGAATCTAGTTCTGGACTCACATCTGTATAAATTTGGGCAAATTATCCCCCCCCCAACACCAGTTTCTTCTTCCATAAAATGGGAGATAATGATGCCTGCCCTGCCTTTGTCACCAGGTTGTTGGGCAGATCAGAAGAGGTGTTTGTGTGTGTGTGTGTGTGTGTGTGTGTGTGTGTGTGTGTGTGTGCGCTGTACTTTCTAAGTGAAGAACACTATGTAAGGATGGTCTGCTCTCTTTATAATATTTTTCCCCACCGGAGAGAATTATTAGGAATATTGTCATCCCTTCTGTGGCACCAGCCAAACTTCTGGGAAATATGTATGTGTGTATATTTGTTTTCTTGTCTTCCCCACTAGATTGTAAACTCCTTGAGTAGAGACTATCTTTTGCCTTTTTGTATCCCCAGTGCTTAACACAGTGCCTGTCACATTGTAGGCACTTAATAAATGTTTATTGATTAATTGATTTCATACTGCTTGGTATGATCTTAGCCTTCCAGAGGTTGGGGGGTGGGGGTAGCCATCAGGGAAGAGTTGCTGTTCAGACCTTCTAATTTTCTTCACTGCTTGTGTTCTCAGAACAGAGGAGCAGCATGGTGACCCCCCGGTGATGTCTTTCCATGCTAGGCTGTTCCTTGAACAAGAGACATAATGTCTTTCTAGACTGGCAGAGTTTGACTGAGCTTTGATTTTACTGGAACAACTTCTAAAACTAAAGAATTACCTTTGTGTTATGATGAGGTATCAAAATGGAGTTTGGGTTGGGTTTTAGATTATGTTGTTGTAGTTACACATTTAAGGTCACATACTGCCATAGTATAGATATATGTGGGCAGGGGTAAGAATGGGAAGAGGGAGCAGATACCAGTTACTGAACCTCCAACTTGGTGCTAAAGTCTTCCCTTCTAAAATACCTTCCACCTCTTCTGAATGTATCTTGTATGTACCTATTTATGCACACATTATCTCCTCCATTAGAATATAATCTTTTTTTATTTTCTCTCCTTCTCATCTCCTCCCATAAACCCTCTACCACCACCCCTGCAACAAACAAACTAATGAACAAGGAAACAGAACTTTCATAATAAATGTGCAAGTCAAGGAAAATAACTTCCCTTGGCCGTCATGTCCAAAAATGTATGTGCCATTCTGCATACTGAGTCTGCCACTTGTTTTCCAAGAAGCGGGCAGCATGCTTCATTATCACTACTCTGGGATTAAGGTTGGTCATTATAAGGATAACATAGGCAAAGTACTTTGCAAATGTTAAAGCATTATATAAATGCTGGCTATTTCCAGATGACTTCTGAGGTTTTACAATCCCTGACAAATAGTAACCTAGCCTCTATTTGAACCCATTTTACAATGGGAACTTTTTTGAGGAGACCTCCCTTAACAATGCATGGCATTCGTCACAGGCTCTGAATCTATTGCCTTCTAGAGGTGCTTAGAGAATTGAGAAATATTGTTATGTGTCAGAGGTGAGACTTTGACCCAGGACCCATTCTATGATTTTCTCCATTTTCCTTAGATCTGGTCAAAATCTGCCTCTACAATTTCTACCCATTGCTCTGAGTTCTGCTCTCTGGGGCCAAACAAAACCAGTCTAATTCTTCTACAGGACTGTGACTTGAAGTAACAGAAGTGATACTATATCCCTTCTAAGAGTCACCCTCTTCTCTAGGGCTAAACATCTTCAATTCTTCCAACTGATAATTTTATATAATCTGGTATCCATTATCCTCACCCTCCTGGTCACCCTTCTTAATATAGTCTCTAGCTTGCCAACTCTTTCATTAAATGCTGTGCCCAGGACTAACACAATACTCTCCATGTGTCTTGACCACATCTGAGTATGATGATTTTGATAGAATAATCCTAGTTCTAATTGCAATGCCTTCTTAAGGCAGCCCAAGATTGAATTAGCTTCTTTTTGGTTGCCCTATTACTGTTAACTCATATTGAGTTTTCACTCCACTAAAACTCCCAGGTTTTTCAGAAGAATAGGTATTTAACTACACCTCCTACTACCTATACTTGTGAGGTTGATTTTTTGAACTTCAGTGTGGGACTTTACATTTACTCCTATTACATTTCACCTTATTAGACTCAGCTCTATGTTTTAACCCAACAAGATATTTAGGAATTCTGTTTGTCATCCAAATGTGTAAGTCATTCCTTTCATCTAAGACACCTTGCTATCCCTCATCTGATCTCAGAACACTTTGCTTGAACCTCTCATACGTTTATCTTTCATTCTGTCTTATTTTTATTTGTATATATTTTTCATCCACCCTTCTAGACTATAATATCCAGGAGCGGTCTGTCTCTTAATTGGCTTTGCAGCTACATTAGTGTTCACCACAGGACCCAAATAGGCAATGATTGATTGATTGAATGAATGAATGAATGAATGAATGAATGAATCTCAGGGGGACAGGCAGGGTGGTGCCATGAAAGAGACCTTGACTGGGTGTCAGGAGACAGTTAAGGGGGCCAGGGTCCTAGTCCAGGTTCTATAGCTAACTTGTTTTATGACCTCGGATAATTCCTTTCCCTTCCTCTGAGTCTCAGCTTCTTGCTCTGTCAAATGAAGTAGTCAGACTAAATTGTCCTTAAGCTTTTTTCAGGTACAGACATTCTAAGATTTTCTGTGACTTCATGATTTTTTTTACTAGGATTCGTCCCTGGTGCTCAATTAGATATCTTCCTTTCAGAAGCAAGTCGCTCCATCTCTCATAGAATCATATAATTTTGGAGTAGGAAGGTTCCTTGGTGGCCATCATGTACAACCATGCCTGAAAGGAATGCTCCCTATAGGAAAACCCAACAGGTGGTTGCTCAGCCTCTGCTTGGATGAGACCTCTGAGGAGAAGAAACACTCCATCTCTCAAGGCAGCCCATTTCACTGCTGGACAGCTCTTATCATTGGGCAATCATTTGTTAATGTTTTTCTTTTTTTTTCCCCCCTGACATCAAGCCCAAAATGGTCTCTTTGCAGCTTCCACCATTGCTCCTGTATCTACCCTCCGGGGCTAAACAGAACAGCTCTCATTCATCTGTGATGGCCCTTTAAACACTTGAACATAGCTATCATGCTTCCACTTGGTCTTCATATCTCCAGGCTAAACATTCTCGGTATTTGCATTAATCTTCAAGCGATATGGACTCAACACCCTTCACTACCCTCATTGCTCTCTTCTTGCTGTTCTCTAACTTTTAAATGGCCTTAATAGGCTGTCATTATAAGAACTGAGTATTACTACTGTTCAGTCATTTTTCAGTCATGTCTGACTCTTTGTGACCCCATTTGGGGTTTTCTTGGCAAAGATACTGAAATGGTTTTCCATTTCCTTCTCCAGCTCATGTGAAAGATGAGGAAACTGAGGCAAACAAGGTGAAGTGACTTGTCCAGGGTCACACAGCCAATAAGTGTCTAAGGCTGGATTTGAACTCAGGAAGATGAGTCTTTTTGACTCCAGGCCCTGTGCTCTTTCCACTGTGCAAAATTACAATTAAGCAGCTCTTTCTCTCTCTGTGGTCAGTTAACTTCATCCCATCTACTCCAAGCAGTTGTCCCCATCCCTTCTTTGGTGCTTCTATTTTCCTCAATATAGCTTTAAAGACCCTGTGGTCCTTAGGTTGTCTCAAGAGCTTTAGCTCATTCTGAGATTCAGCACTCAGGACACTATCTTTACAGAACCATGTCATGCTGCTGCTTTCAAAGGTTCTCTGTGCATTTTGGCATATTATTCCCATTGGGCTTTTCCCTGCCACTAATGAGATGCTGAGGCCTTAAAGGAGAGAGTCCAAACATCAAACCTACCAATGCCTTGGGAGAGCTGTTCTGCCTGTTGAGGAGTGGGTGTGCATTCTATTTTCCCCTCTTGTCTCCCTAAGTTCCTGGCTGATCACTCCCAGAGCACGTCTGCCTGGAAACTGATCCACAGCTCATCTGCTCTAGTTGCTTCATTCCCAGCTCTCTACCCATTGAACAATGAGATCTGGCTTCAGGTGGGTGGTTGGAGTTGGGGATGGGGAGTGTACAGTCTGAGAAGGAAAGAAGAGGAGCCCATTCCACAAAAAGCTGCATTTGTCCTCCAGTGTGTGAGCTGGCCCTGGGCTTCAGACTTGCACTGGACACACAGTAGGTGCTCTGAAAATACCTGTGGATTTAATGACCTAGTGGGAGTCAGGCTGCCTGTCCTAGTTCATGCTCCAATTCTCTGCCAAAGCTGAATTCTAGGAGCCATGTGGGGGTGGCAGGGATAGTGGGAGGTGAATTATAAGGGGGTGGGGCAGCTGCAGCTATAAAGAAATCTACCTAACAAAGGCTGGTAAGCACACATTTGCCTGATGTATTTCAGATCTGATCAAAAGGTCTTTGCATAAAAAAGTTGGGAATAGAGAAAATTGCTGTGTATAATCATCAAGCTATATACCACAGAGACTTGTAATGAATAATAGAGATGCCCATAAGTTCACAGGAGAGAATTCTATAATGGAACCAGTAATAAAACCTATGGCCTCAAATGTTTGTGTACACGTACTCAAAGTTCAGGCAACAGGCAAGACGAATGAGAGGTCCTCTAATGCAAGGAGACAAATTTGGGCCCATAGTTATCACTAAGCCTTGGCGGGAAGAAACCCAGGACTGGAATAGGACTCTGAATGGGTTTGTATTATTTAAAAGGAACAGAATAAATAAAGGCCAGGGGTGGGGAGGGGTAGAGTAAAAAAGGAGGTCACACTGTACATTAAGAAGGAACTGGAGAAATTCTGTCATGAAAAATCCAGGAACCAAAACAGAGAAGCCTGGTGGAGAACACTGGGAGTACTGAGACAAATAATAATAATAGTTAGCATTTATATACCATTTTAAGGTTTGCAACACACTTTACAAATGTTATCTAATTTTATCTTCTCAGTAACTCTGGGAGGTAATTGCTATTATTAAACCCATTTTACAGATGAGGAAACTAAGGCAGATGGAGGTGATATAACTTGCCCAGAGTCACACAACTGGGAATTGTCTGAAGTCAAATTTGAACTCAGATCTTCCTAATTCCACATTCAGCCCTGTATCCATTGAGCCACTTCACTGCCTCAATTGCAAGGAAAGTCAGTATGGGAGAGAAAAGAAACTCTCAAGAATAAAATCCTAAAGACACAAAGGGAAACAATTCCAATGAGATGGGGAGGAAAATATATCTGAAAAGACTGATGTGGATACATAGGGAACTCATCAAAAAACTTAGATTTCTTTTTAAGACTATTTCTCCACATCTCGCTCAGGCTGGAAGTGCAGTTGGCTACTCATGGACGTGATCTCACTACTGATATGCAGGGAAGCCTTGACCTGCTCTGTTTCCAACAGTGGTGAATTTGTCCTTCCTGAGGCATTCTGGTGATTACCTGCCCCCTTCCCCCCACTGGAGCTAGACTGAGTGTGGTGCACCTGATTGGCTTAGCCCTACTACAATTTAGAACTTGAGTCCAAGCACCCCAGCAGCACAGATAGCAAGCTATGCCCAGCCATGCAACTTAGAGTTTTTAAAGATAATAAAGAAGATGAAAACAAGGAGAGATAACAGAAGATGGATATTAAAAGCATGGCAAATTCCTATAAAATGGTGTCGTGAGTGATGAAGCTCAGGGTGAACTGAAGCTCTTAAAATGCTAAAGATAATAAAAGAAGACTTTTGAGGTATATTGAAGAAAATGGGGAGGATGAAAGAAAGGAGAGGGATGACTATGTGGGGTGGATGGAATGATTTTAACTGACCGAAGAGAGAAGGCAGAGCTAGCTGCTCATGTCCGATTTTGCTTCTGCCATGAAGAATATTTGCACTGGAATAACAAAAGGAAACTAATAATAATAATAACAACAATAGTGCTTTAATGTTTAGAAACAGGCAGTGAGATTGCACAGTGGACAGAGTGCTATGCTTGGAGCCAGGAAGACTCATCTTCTAAGCTCAAATCTGGCCTCAGACAATTACTAGCTATGTGACCCTGGACAAGTCACCTAACCTGGTTTGCCTCAGTTTCCTTATCTGTCAAATGAGTTGGAGAAGGAAATGGTGAACCACTTCAGTATCTTTGCCAAGAAAACCCCAAATGGGGTCACAAAGAGTTGGACATCACTGAAAAACAACTGAACAACAACAACAACAACAAAGGCTTACCAAGCACTTTACAAATAATATATCATCTTTAAAAAAACCTGGTGTCCTCTTTTGGGGATTATGTTCCCCCTTGAAATGAAACTGATCTTATTCAGTCCAGGGCTGGGAGTCATTTTGGGGAGATGAGTCCTTGCCTGGTCCACAAGGAAACACTAACAACCTTAGACCCGCCATCTTACTGCACTTTATCCATGAGTTTTCCCACCTTTCTGAATTTACATTGCTTTACTCTTTCCTCATGTTTCTTAGAGTTGTATCACCTAGTGGAAAGAGAGTTGGATTGGGAGCTAGGGAATCTGACTCTGCCTCTTTAGCTGGGCAAATCATTTCTACACTTTGGGCCCCTGTTTCCTCATATGTAAAATCAGAAAGGGCTGGAAGGTGAGAGCTAAGGTTCTTTCAGCTCTAAGTCTATAATCCTATGATTCCATCATATTTCTAACTCCACCGCTACACAAGGCCCTTGACTCAAGTTCCCAGGACCTTCATGGCATAGCATCGATTTTTTTCAGCAGCTATGTGGCACAATGGATAGAATTTTGGGCCTGAAATCAGCAAGGCCTGAATTCAAATCTAGCCTCCAACACTTACTATCTGGATCCCTGGGCAAGTCACTTAACTTCTGTCTTCCTCAGTTTTCTCAACTTTAAATTGGGGCTAATAATAGCACCTACCTTACGGGATTGTTGTAAGGATCAAATGAGATAATATTTGTAAAGTGCTTAGGGCAGTGCCTGGCATACAGAAGTGCTTAATAAATGCTTGTTCTTTCCCCTATCATGACTACATATTCCAAACCGATAATGTCTACCATGTATCAGTCTCATTGGTGGGCATTGGGGATACAAAGACAACTTTAATTTTTTTTATTTTACTGTTCCAAATTCTCTCCCTCTCTCCAACCCTCCCCCAACCATTGAGAAGGCAAGAAATATGATACCCATTATACAGATAAAGTCATGTAAGATGTATTTTCACATTAGCCATATTCCAAAAAAGAAAGAAGGAAAGATAGAGTGAGAAAAAATTGTATTTCAATCTACACTTAGAATCCATCAGTTCTCTCTCTGAAGGTGGATTGTATTTTTCATCATGAGTCTTTTGGAATTGTCATGGATCATTGTATTGATCAAAGTAGCTAAGCTATAATGACACTTTTGTAATTGTCAGCCCTCAAGAAGCTTATATCCTATTGGTGATGATGGTGGTGAGAGATATAACTTGCACCCAGTTAATTATCTACAAGATAATTTGAGGAAAGCAGAAATGTTAACAGTAAAGAAGATGAGTCAAAGCACCTCAGCAGAGCTGTGAAGGAAATGAACACTTCTAAGAGGTGGAGGTGAAAAGGGAGGGCATTCCAGCGTGGGAACCACCCAATGTAATGGTGTAGAATTCTCTTCTATCTACAATAGCAGGCATCTCTTTGTGCCTTTTGAGTGAGCATTTATCATGGATTTATGGGCCTGGAATTCTCTCTAATGCCATCACACTAATTACTGCTACCCTTATTTTCTTCTAGATGCCCTGAGGTTCAGCATAAGCCCAAAGGACAGACCCAACAACTGTTGACAATAGCCTAAAGCAGGGGTTCTTAACCTGATACATTTCAGGACCTTGGAGAATTTGGATGGAGAAAAACTACATCTTTATTTCTACTAACCTCTAAATGAAATTTGGCATTTCCCTCAATTATTTAAAAACATGATTCTGAGAAGGGCTCCACAGGCGTCACCAGACTTCCCAAGGAAGCTAAGACACAAAAAAGGAATTAGAACCCCTGGCCTAGAGAGTTCATACATGGGCTCCTCAGACTTAGAGATTCTTTGAGGCTACCTCAGAGGAAAGAGAATAAATAAAATGAACCAAAGAGCATGGACATGAGAAGTTTATGGAGCCTGGGGATTTTTTTCCCCTGGGATTTCTCAAATCTTGCCAGGGGCTAGCCATTTTGCCACTACTTTCCCAGGCTGACTTGGTGGCTTATCTGCACCCTCCTCCAGGAAACCCTCCTGGATTCCTCCAGGTGCAAAAAACTTCTCTCTCTTCTGAACATAGAATATTTTGTTTATCCCTCTCTCATATACTTTTCCTATACTATTTATGAGCAGTCAAGGCAACAAACATAGCATTGAAGATACAAAGAAAGGCCAAAAACAGTCTTTCCCTTCAGAGAACTCACAATCAAATGGAAGCAACTATATATAAACAAGATATAACCCAGATAAGTTGAAGATGACCTCAGAGGGAAGGCACTAACATTAAAGTATAAGGAAAAGTCTCTTGCAGAAGGTGAGATTTTAGCTAAAACTTGAAGAAAGTCAGTGAATCCAGGAGGTGGAGATGAGGAGAGAGAGAATTCCAGGCATGGGGGACAGCCAGTGAAAATGCTCAGATGTGTCCTGTTTGAGGAACAAAAAGGAGGTCAGTGTCACTGGATGGTAGAATATTAGGGGCTGGGGTGTAAGGTGTAAGAAGAATGGAAAGGTTGGAGGGGAAAGAGAGGTAGGCAGTGAGAGGCTTTACAAGCCAAATGGGCAATTTTATATTTGATCATGGAAGTAAGAGGGAGACAATGGGATTTTTCAAGTGAGGGGGGTGGTGTGTTCATGACATGGCCACACCTACTCTTTAAACTTCAGTTCTATAATATGGCCAATGAAGGGGGCTAGAAAGAATGGAAGCAGAGAGGGATGAAGTCACAAGAATGGGGCAGGGCTGGCAGTGAGAAAGATAACACTGAATAAAACCCAAGGATGCTCTGGGGAGAGAACTAAATGCTATTCATGAAAACAGGATTTTAGATCTGAAGGAAACTACAGATCTCAGTCCTAACTCCAGCTCCTCTTGTGCTTTCAGGCTTTCCAGAGCAGTGGAGCAAGGAAGGAACTGTAGGAAGGAAGGAAGGATCATCATTCCTATTTTACAGATTCAAATTTGTCTTAGTGTCCTCTGTGTCACTGTTTCTTTCCCCACCACTAGACTGTGAGCTCCCTGAAGACTGGAGCCCTCATCTCTCATCCAGTTTGACTGGTTCAGAGACTAGGGGATGGCAATAAATGTTAAATTGGGAAGGGAATCCCTCCTCTCTGTAATACAGAGTATGAGGACTGCTTGGTCAGAATGTTGCTAATTGATCTGTCTTATATACAGCTTGTCTGTAAATAGTCATTTCCATGTTGTTTTCCCTATGAGTTCCTTAGGAGAAGGAACTGCCTTTTGCCTTTCTTTGTAACCCCAATGCTTGCTAAAGTACCTGGCACCTAGTAGGTACTTAATAAATGCTTATTGACTGACTAGCTCTTCAAACAGTTAGTGGAGATCACTTTCTCCTCAATTTTGCTTCTCCATTTTTCCTTGTTAATAGAAGAGCTCAATTTGGGGCTTCAATTGGGGATAAAGCTATTTCTAGAAATGACTCTGACAAAATAAAATTAATCAATAAGAGGTTTTTTTTTTTTAAATGAAAGAAATATAGGCTGGAAATATAGGTCAAATCCAGATTGTGGAGGACTTTAAATGTACCATTTGCCCAGGGAGTCATTAGAATTCTGCATGAATGAGCTATTCCAAACTCCTCATTGAACAGATAGGATAACTGAGGCTCAAAAAGGGGTAGGGCCTTGTCAGGAGTTGCAAAGGAAGTTATTAAAATGACAGATCAGGCCAGAGCTCACCCTACAATTTTTGAATTAGATTGTGATTTCAGTGGTGTAGGGAACTTGCTGTGAGGAATCTCACGGGTAACCGATGGATGGAGCGCTGAGTCTAGTGTCAGGAAGATCTGAGTTCAAATCTGGTCTCAGACTAGTTGTGTGACCCTGGGCTAGTCACTTCATTTCTTTGTCTCAGTTTCTTCAACTGTAAAATGGAGATCATAATAGCACCTACCTCTTAGGGTTGTGAGGATCAACTGAGGTAATATTTTTAAGGCACTTAGCATAGTGCCTGGCACACATTAAGTGCTTAGTAAATGCCTGTGTTCTTCCTTCCTTTTCCAAAGCAAATCAGTACCTGTTTTGTAATTTATAGTCTTAAAGAGCTGCCCTGGGCACATAGTTAGTATGAGCCCAAGGTAGTAATAATAATAATATCTAACCTTTATATATCTCTTATTATGTACCAGGCATTGTGCTAAATGTTTTACAATTATTATATCATTTGAACCTTACAACAACCTTGTGAAGTAGGTGCTATTATTTTCCCCATTTTATATATGAGGAAACTGAGGCAAACAAAGGTTAAGTGACTTGCCCAGGGTCACACAGCCAGTAAGTATCTGAAGCCAGATTTGAACTCAGGTCTTCCTGATTCCAGGGCTGCCACTTGAATCACTGTATTACCTAGATGCCTTTGGACTTGAACCCAGGCTTTCCTGATTCTAAGCTCTATTCAGTACTTCATGATGTTTCTACCTATCATTTTATAGTCTCATAAATAGAGTAATAGCATTCACAATTCCCACTGATAGTAAGGGAAAGGTCATTTTTGTGCCCTGTCCGTGGTGAAGAGGGGCAGTAGGCTTGGAAAGCCCTGGTCATATCCTGTGCTCTGATGGGGGGGGGGCAAAGAATGAGATTAGCTGATGCCCAGGAAGCCTTAATTCTTGAGAAGAGATTGATGAGTCAGGGTAAAATGGGCCACTGGCCACCTCTCCCGATCTTCATCCATTCCTCCACTAAACACAGAAAGCGGATGAGCCCTCGACCCATCGATTGGCTGTCATTACAGTGCCTGTTGAATGGAGTCCAGGTTGCCTCACTCAGGGATAAGTGGCATTTCTGCTGGTGTGTGCGTAACTCAAATAGGTTTCAGATGTGGGAGCACCATCAACTGAGAGCAGGAGAGGGAAGCCAGAGATGGTGTCAACAAGAGCTCAAGGGGAGCTATTTTTAGTAGGCATCACTATCTGAGCAGCCCCAAGAAGTGATTGACAGGGAACCTGTCAATGAGAGGACTAGAACAGAGCAGGTAATCGTTTTCACAATAGTGACAGCTTCTCTCAGGGCCAGTCCTACTCAGAGATGAAGGAGGCAGATACTTGCATATTTTCTTGTCCCAAGTACACTTCCCACTTTTTCTGGGGCTGGAATTTGTACCATAAGTGTCACTCCTTGGATACCTTCTAGAAACATGAAATTTAACTGAACTACATCATTATGAGCCATCATGAGACAAAGACCATATGAGATTGGGAACCAGAAGACCTGGAGTCCAGTCATGGCTCCCTCACTTACAGTACTAATGGTGTATGTATCAGAAGAGACTTCCTTAAAAAGGGAACAAGGCCAGTGATTTGATCTGAAGATCATTGACTTTTTAAAATGGGCATTCTGCTCCTCCTCTCCCCAAATGGTTCTACTAAGGCTGTTGGCTAAATCTTTGTAAGAGGCTTTAAGGGTAAATGATCTTCATACCCTTTCACCTTCACATAAGCCAGTTCTCAATGATCATGCAGTTATTGGGAAAGTAATTATCTAGGCCTCTATTCTCTGATCTGTACTCCATTAAATAGGCCAATCAATCAGGAATGTGTGTTCTCTGCCTTCCTTCATCTCTTTACCAAAAGAGTCATCTCTTCCAATGTTTGTTTTGAGCAAGGCAGGTCCTTAGCTTTGTCTGAGTCCCCACAGATGGGGTTGAAGCAAGGATTATCATCAAAAAGTTACTTTTGCTGAATTTAATTCAGGGAGAAAAAAAGGAGGATGAAAATAAGGACAGGAAGATGAGAAAAGAGGAAGAGGGGAAGAAAGAATAGGTAGATGAGGGGAGATAAAGAATAGGAATATTAGAGGAGGAAAAGAGGAATAAGAAGGGGATAAGGATGAAGAGAAAGAAGGAATAGGAAGAGAAAGAAACGGGAAAAAGAAGAATAAAAAATAAGAGAGAAAGGATGAAGAGGAGGAGGGCAAGAAAGAGTACAAATATTAAGAGGAGGAAAGAGGAATAAAAGGAAGAGGAGTGAGAATGGGGAAAAGAATAGAAAGAGGAGGAGGAAGACAAAAGATGAAGGGGTGCTGGGGTAGAAAGGATGAATAGGAAGAGAAGGAAAAGGAGGGAAAAGATGAATAGGAAAAGGAAAAGGGTAATAGAGGAAGAAAGAATAGAAAGAGGAGGAAAAGGAAGGATGAATAGGAAGATGAGGAAGGAAATGTAAGACTAGGAAGAAGAAGAGGAGAAGCAGGGAAAGAATTAGAAGATGGTAATGAAAAGGAGGGGGAAAAGGAATAGGAAGAGAAAGATGAGGAAAAGAAGAAACAGGGAGAAAAAGAGAAAGGATAGTAAAGAGGAAAGAAAGGCAGATGTGGAAGAGGAGAAAGAAAAGAAATAGGAAGAAGAAGAGGAGGAGAAAAGCTGTCAGAGATAGAAAGGAACCTTCGTTCAGCCCCCAAGCAAAGACAATACTCTCTGCCTCGACTTCTTCACAGGGCTTTTTGAGAATCAAGGGATGATTGCAGAACATTTGTAGTCAAAGAACACTATGTAGAGATGAGCTACAGATAATACAGATGAGAAAACTAAGATGCAATTGTGATTTATTCAACATTATACACTCACTCAGCTACAGGATTTGTTGTTTGAGCAGGAATTGGTTTTTCTTTGTCTATTTATTTAGAATCAATAGTTGCCTTCTGGACAGTCGGCTCCTTGACTGGGAGGGGTTAGCCCTCAGGGGAAAGTGAGGCTACCAGTGACTTCCAGAGAATCTCCATGAATCTACTTTTGGAGAGAAGAAGAATTGGTAAGAAAATAAGATGTTTGATCTTGAAGAGACAAGTAATTTCCTTCTAGGCCTTTGTAACTGTAAAAAATTGTACCTCAAAAATATTTATAGCAACTCATTTTGTGGTGGCCAAGAATTAGAAATTGAGAGCATGCCCATCAATTGGGTAATGGCTGAACAAGTTGTGCTATATGAATGTAATGGAATACTATTGTTCTATAAGAAATGATGAGCAGGCGGATTTCAGAAATATTTATATGAACTGATGCTGAGTGAAGTGAGTAGAACCAGAAGAACATTATACACAGTAACATTGTGCAATGACTAACTTTCATAGACTTGCCTCTTCTCAGCAATGCAAGGATCTAAGACAACTCCAAAAGACTTGTGATAGAAAATGCTATCCACATCCAGAGAAAGAACTATGGAGTCTGAATGCAGAACGAAGCATAATATCTGATCTCTTTTTTTTCTTTTGTTGTTTCATTTTATTTATTCTTTCTTGTGGTTCCTTCTATTAGTCCTAATACTTCTTTACAATATTATTAATGTGAAAACATGTTTATTATGAATGTATACGTACAGCCTATATGAAATTGCATGCCATCTTGGGGAGGGGGAAGAGGAAGGAAGAGGAGAAAATTGAAAACTCAAAAGCTTATAGAAGTGAATGTTGAAAACTAAAAACAAATAAATTAATTTTAAAAACTGTAGCCTAGAAGTGGGAGGTATTATTATAGATGAGGAAACCAGGATCTCAAGGTGAGAAGTGACAATTCTAAGACTCCTGGCTTCATGTCTGTTGTTTTTATGCTGTACCCCTTTGCCCTCTTTGGAGGAAGATGTAGGGAAAAAAGGAGTCACAAAAGTTTGCAGGGACTTCAGAGGCCAACTAGCTTGATTTTAACATGAACCTCTCTCTACAACATCCTTGATGAGTGGCTATCCAGTCCTCCTTGAGAACAGTGAGCACATTCCAATTTGGAGAATTCTCATTGTTGGGAAAATTTTCCTCATGTGGAGTAGAAATCTTGCCTCCCTGTAAGTTCCAACTATTGTTCCTGCTTTGGCCTTCTTGGGCTAAGCCTTTCAAAATGTTTGAAGAAAACTATTATGTCCCATCTAAGTTTCCTCCAGGAAAAACATCCCTCAAGGCTTTAATCAATCTTCATATGATAGGATATCTTTAAAAATTTTTATGATGTGACCTACAAGGCCTTCACTATCCTTGTTATTGTCTTCTGGATATTGCCTAACTTTCTAATTCCTGGAAAATTTTTTGATATCTTATTAAAGGGATGGTTAGTGAGAATCTAGAAAAGGAAGCAATGATCATAGAGTCAACTATAGCTCTACAAAGAACAGGTCATGCAAGATTTGCCTCTTTTTCTTTTTTGAGAGAGTTACTAGACTTTTGGACACCGAAAATGTGGTTGACAGAAGTGAACACATTCCTCCACATGTGTTTTGATAACAGTATAGTATGACAACTATGACATCATAGTCACAATTCTCTAATGAATGAGGCTTTTTTGTTTGCTGTATCACACTGATGGCTCACATTGAGTTTGCTGTCCACTAAAACTCCCAGACCTTTTTCACATGAACTGATATCTAGCCATGCTGGGTATCTTCTAATTGTGAAGTTGATTTATCAAACCCCAGCATTAAATTTATCCCTATTAAATTTCATATTACTAGGTTTAGTCCAGTATTTTAGCTTGTAGAGATCTTTCTGACAGGTTGACCACAAGCCTGTCTTTTTGGCTCCTGAACTCTAACATCTAGTGAGTTAGCTGCCCCTCCCAGCTTTGTTTCATTTGCAGATTGGATAAACCTTCCATCTATACCTTTGTATAGTCGATGATAGAAATGTTCAATAGCACAGATTCCTACATCCTTCTGTTAGAAATATACTTTCAAGTCAACATCAACCTATTCTTTGGATCTGGACATTTAACTAGTTCTGTCTTTTTCACAAGAATAACATGAGAAACATTGTCAAATACTTTGCTAAAATCTAATTAAACTGTATCTATGGTGTTCCCCTTATCTTTGCTACTGTTCAGTCATTTTTTAATTACGTCCACTTCTTCATGACCTCTTTTTGGGGTTTTCTGGCAAAGACACTGGAGTGATTTGCGTTTTCCTTCTCCAGTTCATTTTACAGATAAGGAAACTGAGGCAAACAGGGTTAAGTGATTTGCCTAGGGTCATATAGCTAATAAGTGTCTGAGGCCAGATTTGAATTTAGGAAGATGAATCTTCCTGACTCCAGGCCCAGCGCTCTATCCACTGTGCCACCTAGCTGCCCTCTCCTTATCTACCAGTATAGTAAATAAGGATGTGAGGTTAATCTGTCATGCCATATAATTGATAAATGCCTTGTTGAGTTTTTTCAATGATGATTTCCTTTTCCAGATATTTACTAATCATCCACCCAGCGCGGCACACTTGCATTGAAGAAAGTGCCATGCACTATGAACAAAGCAGAATTGAAGTAGCTCAGAGGAAACATAAGATGTGCAAATTTAGAGACATCTCCACTCCAAATGTTCATATGGACTGTTCGTGCCCGACCTGAGATAGAGCCTTCCGAACTCATATTGATTTGATCAGCCACAGTTGGATGCGCTATACCTTGATCCCAACATAGGGATGTCATGTTAGTCCTCTTGGAGAATGAAGGACAACAACGATCAACTAGTCACCCCTTTATTAGTATGTACTAGAACTTTTCCAGGAATCGAATACAAGCCCTCTAGCTTCCACTTCTTTTTTTTTGATAATCGGGGGGGAAATTGAGCGTGCTACAGGAATGAAGCATCTTTCTCACTGTTCATGATCTTTCAAAGAGCATTGAAATTGACAGCTCTTGAGCTGTAGTTTACCTGAACCTGGTGACTTCAACTCTTCAAGGGCAGGTAAAGAAAGGGCTTTTTACCATCTCCTTGATAATCTAGGATTTCATCTCCCCAGAAGCCATGTTTGCTTTGTCCTTTGCAATTCAATGAACATTTTCCTCAGCCGGGGGAAGACAACAGAAGCAAGGAAGAGTTGTCTCCCCATCTCTAACATCCACTATTATTGTCCCAACCATGGAGCAGCAGTCTTTTCCTTTCTCTGATCCTCCTGTTCTCCCCAATAGAGCTAAAAGGAGGATGAAGGAGAAGAGGATGAGGTGAGGAAACAGCGTGGGGATAGGGGAGATGAGGCAGAAAGACACAAAGGTAGGAGAGAATGAAGCTGTTCCTGGATTTATTTCCCATGTTTATTTCCAGGGTGGCCTCTAATGAAACGTCCTTAAGTTTTATTTCATTACTGCAGTCTCTTAGGAAAGAGTGGGGTGTGTGTGTATGTGTGTGTATCTTTGTGTGTGTGTGTATATACCTGTGTGTGTGTGTGTGTGTGTAAATGAGTTTGTATAAATGGATGTATGCTAGTGAACATCAGTATGAACATATCTTTTTGATTTATGGACTGGGTATGAAGAAGGGTTGAGCATATTTACACACCCAATTTACTTAATTCCATTTTCCTCTATAGCAACAAGACCAAATTAAAGGCATTTTATCTGAAGATTTCCCCACATGGGTTTCTCACTGTCTCCCACTAGGTTCCACAAAGGTGTTGTTAGGTGTGAATGTGTGTGTTTATGCATATACACACAGAGAAAGAAAATGAAATATTCACTAATAAAAGAGCTTTTATTAAGCATTTGTTATTCGCCAAATGCTATGCTAAGCACTGGGGATACAAATACAAAAAGGGAAAAGAGACCCTACGATCAAGGAGCTTACATTCTAACAGAGGGAGATGATACTCATCTACATATAGCCAGCCTTGTATGTACATCTGGACCAATGTTCTAGGACAGGAACAACATACATACAATTCACACACAATGACAATTCCATGGAGCAGAATGGGGAGAAATGGTATTGGTAAGTCAGCTGAGTAAACAGTATGTGCTAATACTACAGATAGATAGATAGATAGACAGACAGACAGACAGATAGATTAAAAACAAATAGACTTTGGGGAAGGTCCAGACCTATGATTTCATTGGCGTGGGGAACTTGCAGTGTGGATACCTCTCACCACCATCACTGATACAGTTCAGCAACTTATCTATAACTTAGAGTTTTGAAGTCACTTGGGGGCACATGACATGGTGTACTGAGGGCTGGTCTCTTAAAGTCTTGGGTTCAAATCTTGTCCCTGTCCCTGACACATACTGGCTGTATAAGCTAGGAAAGTCACTTAACTCAACGTCCCAGGCAATGAACTGAGACCATAGTTGCCGAAGCTGCTGATCTGCATTGGTGACAGTAGCTTCCACATTGGACTTCTTCACATCAATGAAGTCACAGTTCTGGACCTCCCTCCCTGCCACCTGCAAAACAATAACAGCAACAATAATAATACTACCTGTCTTCCAGCCCTTCTATCTCAACATTAGCACATACTCTTTATTTACTCATGCTATTTCTCTCTGCTAGGTTCTGGAGATACTGCAGAGTGAAAGCTATGATTTGTCTAGTAGCTCCTACGCTGGACATTGGTCTAGATGCTATATCTGAGTTGTGGCCCAGAGCCCCACAGCTGCTTTAGCCTTTCTCTTGCTGAATTTGCCCATGAAATCACAGACAAAAGGCTTGGCACTCAGAACCCCCTGGCCTGCAGCCTCAGATGCAGAGGCTGGCTCTGGCTGGGACCAGGTGACAAGCCTGGCCAGAATAGACAGGAACTGAGTTAGAATCCTCCCCGTGGAAGATTTACAAGCAGTCTAGGGGGAGGTTAGAGGAGTGAGTCTCTCCAACTTCCCTTGCAGAAAGCCCCATTAGCTTGCACAGTTGGGGGAAAAACAAAACCACTAATCACCATTCGAAATGTTCATGCCATTTCCCATCTGGTATGTGGAATTGGAGCCTCTCCGGAGTTGCTGGGAAGGGAAGCAGATGGGCTGGGTGTGGAGTGTGCTTCCCCCCACGGGCACTGGAGATGAGAGGAAGAGACTTGGCATGGGAAATGGGAGCGAGGGGAGGGGAAGGCTGGTCCTGTTGTGCAGTTGCTTGCAGGGTCCTGGAGGAGCCCTGTCATAGCTTGAAGAAGCTTAAAGCGAATCCATAGAAACCAGAGGCTGTGGTCACTTGGACATTTGGTGGCTGGTAATCTAACCTTTGGGAGTCAGTCTCTTTCCCTCAACCTTTAGAAGACCAATACTTGGCTCGGAATTCCAAGCAGCAGGGATAATGCGATGTTGCATAGAGAAGTTGCATATAATTAGTCTACTTTGTGGAAAGAACATTGGACTGGGAGATAATAGACCTGGGCTCTCATCCTAGTTCTGACAGTGACAGTATGACCTTGGGCCCATCACTTCCCTTCCCTGAACCTTAGTATCCCCATGTGTAAAATGAAGGGGCTGGACTAGAAGACTCTTAAGACCCAGCTCTAAATGTTCTATGATTGTAGGAAGTCTTGTTACATAAATAATAGTGTAGTTTGTTGTGCCACCAAGGAGTTTACGGTCTAAGAGGACAGATGAGATAGACACATAGAATGCACATATCACTGAAAAATTACGTGAAGTGTATTGAAGCAAAATCCTGAAAAGGAATTCCCTACAAATGATGAGGACCTCACATTCTGTTCACAGATGTCCTCATGACATTGTACTGAGCCCTAGAATGCTACTCAGTCTCTTTACTGAGATTCATGGTAACTTGAGAGAGATCAGATAAGCCATCCACAAAGGAAAAAAAAAACCCAAGTGGATTAAAAATGCCCATTGACTGCATAGTGACATATAGCTAGATGGTCCATCCTCTCATCTGGTTCATTAGTTTATCTACTGCATTGCTGATTGCATTGAGCTCTGGAATATTATTGGGTCTCCTCAGTGAGATTCATGATCACTCAAGAGAGATCGGATGAGCTATTTACGCAGGAAAAATGGATTGTATGAAGAATGCCCATTGACTAGTTTTTGACATACAACTATATGGGTAACCTCCTCACTTCACCTGGTCCATTAGCACAGCTATCTTGGGCAAGCACTACCAATGAATAATCAATCAATCAACAAACAGTTATAGTTCCTCCTATAAGCCAGGCACTGTTATAGATTCTGGACATACAAATCCCAAAATGAAACAGTTTTTTTTCTCAAGAAGATAGCATTTTATTTGGGGAGACAACATAGACACATATAAATAAACAATGTGCTTATGAATACTTAAACACAATAAATACAATGATGAGCTGGGCTGAGAATTGAATAGGATGAGAGAAAACAGGGACATTTTAAAAAATCGTAGTATTGTCCTAAGATAGTCTCTATCTCAAACACTCATCCTTTTTTTTCTTCATTTGAATAAAACTTGTAATTAATTAATTATTTTAACAGTTTTTTTAAAAATTTTGACTTCCAAATTCTCTGCCTTCCTCCCATTCCCTCTCACAACTACTGAAAAGGCAAACAATATTTCAATTATACATGTGAAATCATGCAAAACTTATTTCCATATTAGCTACATTCAAAAAAATACCAAGAAAAATAAAGTGAGAAAACTATATTTCAATTTGTAGTCAGAGTTCATCAGTTTTCTCTCTGGAGGTGGATAGCATTTTTTCAACATGAGTCATTTAGAATTGTCTTGCATCATTTTATTGATCAAAATACTCAAGTCTTTCATGGTTGATCATCATTACAACACTGCTATTACTATGCATAATGATTTCCTGGTTCTTTTGCATCAGTTCACATATGTCTTCCCAGGTTTTTTGAACACATCCTACTTGTCATTTCTTATAGCACAATAGTATTCCATCAGAATCATATGCCACCACCTGTTCAGCCATTCCCCAATTGATGGGCATCCCTTCAATTTCCAGTTTTTGGCCACTACAAAAAGAGCTGCTATAAATATTTTGTATGTATAGGTCTTTTTCCTTTGATCACTCATCTCTCTCTTTTTTTTTGTGAGATAATTGGGGTTAAGTGACTTGCCCAGGGTCACACAGCTAGTAAGTGTCATGTGTCTGAGGCCAGATTTGAACTCGGGTCCTCCTGACTCCAAGGCCAAAACTTTATCTACTGCACCACCTAGTTGCCGCCACTCATCTCTTTTTTTTTCAACACCAATGTGGTCCTTATGTTGTTCTATGGCCAGAAATCATGTAATCCCAATTTTGTGGGAGAATCACAGTTTCAGGAGACCTAAAAGCAATTCAGTCTAATTAAATTCAACCCTAATAATAAATGGTAGGTAAAATCAAGATACAGCATCTTACTAATTTTTTTTTTTTGTACACAAGAAGCAAAATGTAAGGACATGGATGATTGGAAAAGGAAATCAATTGCTCAGGAAACAAGAGGAAGAGATCATAAACTTGGGAAGCAAAATAGTATGGTATAAAGAGCACTGGTTCTTGCATCAGAAGACGAGGATTCAAATCCTATCTTTGATGCTAACTAGCTATGTTACCTTGTGCAAATCATTTATCCCTGGGTCTCCATTTCATCATCTGTAAAGTGGTTAGGTTAGACTAGTTAAACTCTGAGGACCTTTCCACCTCTGAATCCATGACTCTATGAGTTACAAGATGAATAGCTGGAGTGTTCCACTGGTATCTACAGAATATTAGAGGAGCAAATGAAAGACCTCTAATACTTTAGTTGGAAGTAGAAATTTGGACGGCCACTAATACTTCTGAATGGAAATCTTCTATAGAAGATTTATGGAACTATGTGAGCAAGAATCCTAAAGGATTAGAAGGCATGGAGGTCTGGTGATCTGCATTTATGGATGGAGAACTCAAGCTGAGGAGAGCATAGATTACAAAATCAAGGAAAGGGGAGAACCAGGGATTGTGTTGAAGGGTTAGAGAATGGACTTAGTAAATCCAGAGAGGCTTCTTGGAAGAGGCAGTCTTTTGAGCTATGCCATAAGGGAAGATAGGAATTTGTTTGAGATGGCTGACCAAGCATGAGAGGTGGTTTCATTCACATGAAACCCCTTGGGTAAAGATTTGGAGGTGGGAGAGTGAAGATGTGGTATGGAGGACATTTGATGATTATTCCCAAACGGGAAAGGTGGGTGAGGCTCTTATCATTCCCTTCCTATGGCCTTTAAGAAACAAGGAATTCTAGCTAGTTAATTTTCTAACTGTTCAATCCTTAAATTTGACATACAGCCAGAAGATATTGGCTTTATGTCTGATAGTATAAGTTTATCAAATATATGGAATGCTCAATCCCATTTAGGTGCCTCTGTCCCTATGCCTGGAATGTCCTCCATTCCTCTTGCCAACTATCCAATTCTTGCCAAGCCTTAAAGCTGGGCCCAAATGTCCCTTCCTCCAAGAAATCTTCACTGATCTGTTTCTCTTCATCAATAATGACCTCCTTTAAACAGTCCTTTTTTTCCTTCTTTAATTCAGTGATTATGCATTATTTTGTTATACCTACCCAGATTTTTGTCTTGTCCCCTTACTTTCTCCCTGCTAGTCTGTAAGCTGTATAAGTGTGGTTTAGTGGCTTGAGTGTTGGACTTAGATTCAGGAAGATCTGAGTTCCAATTCTGCCTCTAACACTGTGTGACCCTAGATAAGTCACTCTTCTCTGAGTTAATTTTCCTCAATTGTAAATGGTGATAATAATAGCACATAACTCACACAATTGTTGTGAAGATCAAATGAAATCATGTATGTAGAGCTCACAAATATAAAAGCAGTCTGTAAATGTTACTTATTATAGTTGTACAATTAAAAAGCATTTCTTTTCTCACTCCCACCTCCCTTCTACCAGGAAAAAAGAGAAAACCCTTGTGACAAATATGCAAAATAATCAAGCAAAAAAATTCCAATATTGACTAAATCTAAAAATATGTCTCATTCTGCATATTTAGTCCATTACCTCTCTGTTGTGAGATGAGGGCAGGGACAGTGAACTGACATTTTACACACACACACACACACACACACACACACACACACACACACACACACACACACCATAGATGTGTAGGGCAGTTAGATGGTGCAGTAGATAGAGTGGTGGGACTGGAGTCAGAAAAACTCATCTTTCTGAGATCAAATCTAGCCTGAGACACTTACTAGCTGTGTGACCCTGAGCAAGTCCTGTTTGCCTCAGTTTCCTCATCTGTAAAATTAACTGAAGAAGGAAATGGCAAACCACTCCAGTATCTTTGCCAAGAAATCCCAAACAAGGGGTTGGACATGACTGAAACAACCTAACACCACCACCACCACCACATAAATATATATATATATATATATGTGTGTGTGTGTGTGTGTATGTATATGTATGTATATATGTGTGTATGTATATGTATGTATATATATATGTGTGTGTGTTGTATATGTATGTATATATGTGTGTATGTATATGTATGTATATATGTACACATATACACACATATATGTATGTATATGTATATGTATGTATATGCACACACATATGCTTTAAAAAATCTGTCACTTCCCAATCACCTCCTCCCCAATAAAGCCATTCTTTGTAATTAAAAACAACAACAACAAAAACAACAAATAAATAATCAGCCATGTATGACAATACATTGAAGGTAACTAGGTGGCACAGTAGATATAACATTGGGCCTGAAGTCAAGAAGACTTGAATTGAAATCTAGCCTCAGACACTTACTAGCTGTGTGGCCCTGGGCACGTCACTTAACCTCTGCTTGTTTTGGTTTACTTAACTGTAAAACAGAGACAATAATAGCACCTACCTCTGACAGTATTTTTGAGGGTCAAATGAAACAATATTTATAAAATGCTTAGCACAGTGCCTGGCACACAATGGGAGTTAATAAATGCTTATTCCCTTCATATTTATCTATCTATCTATCTATCTATCTATCTATCTACCCATCTATCTACCCCTATCTGGGTAGATAAATGGATAGATACCTCATTCTGTTTCTACAATTCACCATCTCTTTGAAAGAGAATAGAGAGCTTTCCTTAAAATGATAAGTAATATTTATCTAAAACCATCAGCAAGCATTATCTATAATGAGGATAATCTGGAAGCCTTCCCAGTAAGATCAGGGTGGAAGCAAGGATGTTCATTTTCACCGTTATTGTTCAATATTGTACTAGAAATACTAACTATAGAAAAAAGAGCAAATAAAGGAGCAATTAGAATAGACAACGAGGAAACAAAACTATCACTCTTTGAAGATGTTATGATGGTAATTGGAGAATCCTGGAGAATCAGCTAAAAATCTAGTGGAAAGAATGATCAAACTTCAGAAAGTTACAGGATAGAAAATAAGGCCATTGAAATCATCAGCATTTTTATATATTACAAAGTCCAGCAGCAAGAGATAGAAAAATAAATTCCATTTAAAATAACTATAGACAATATAAAATACTTAGGAGTCTACCTGCCAAGACAAACTCAGGAACAACATGAACAGAATTGCAAACCACTTTTCACACAAATAAAGTCAGATCTAAAAAGTTGGAGAAATATTAATTGCTCGTGGGTAGACTGAGCCAATACAATAAAATAGCAATTCTACCTAAATAGTAACTTACTTACTCAGTGCCATACCAAACCATCAAAAATGATTTTATACAGTTAGAAAAAAATAGTACCAACATACATCTGAAAGAACAAACGGTCAAGAAAATCAAGGCAATTAATGGGGGAAAATGTGAAGAAAGGTAGTCTAGCAGTACCAGATCTCAAACTGTATCACAGAGCAGTAATTATTAAACAATCTGGTACTGGTTAAGAAGTAGACCAGTGGATTAATGGAATAGATTAGGTATACAATGCACAGTAGTAAATGACCATAGTAATCTGGTATTTGATAAACCCCGAAATCCAAGCTTTTGAAACAAGAACTCACTATTTATATGTAAAAAAAAACTTCTGGGAAAATCAGAAAGTAATTTGGCAGAAACCAAGTATAACCAGCATCTCAGATTATATGCCAAGATGTGACTTAAACATAAAAGGTGATAGCATAAGCAAATTAGAGGAGCATGGAATATTTTACCTGTCAGACCTATGGATAAGGGAAGAACTTATGACCAAATTAAATAGAAAGCACTATTAGATGTAAAATAGATCAATTTTATTACATCAAATTAAATAAGTTTTTTTGTACAAACAAAACCAATGCAGCCAAGATTAGAAGGAAAGCAGAAAACTGGGAAATTTTTTACAGCAAGTTTCTCTGATAAAGGCCTTATTTCTCAAACATAAAGAGAACTGAGTCAAATTTATAAAAATGAATCATTCCCCAATTGATAAATGGTCAAAGGATATGAACAGACAGCTTTCAGAAGAGATACAAAGGATAGTCATATGAAAAAATGCTCTAAATCATTATTGATTAGAGAAATGCAAATTGGAACGACTCTGAGGCACCACCTCACAGCTATTGGCTAATATGATAGAAAAGGAAGAGGACAAATGTTGGAAGGGATGTGGGAAAACTGGGACACTAATGCACTGTTGGTGGGGTTATGAACCGATCCAACTATTCTGGGGAGCATTTTGGAACTATGCCCAAAGGGCTATAAACCTGGCATACCCATACTCAGCAATGCCACTGCTGGTTCTGTATCTCAAATAGATCAAAACAAAAGGAAAAGGATCCATATATGCAAAAATATTTATAGCAGGTCTTTTGGTGGTAGCAAAGAATTCTAAAGTGTTGGGATGTTCATCAGTTGGGGAATGGTTGAACAAGCAGTGGCATGTAATTGTAATGGAATATAGTGCCATAAGAAATGATGAGCAGGATGCTTTCAGAAAACCTGGGAAGACTGATATGAACTAATGCAAAGTGAAGTGAGCAGAACCAAGAGAACATTGTACACAACAACAGCAATATTGTAGGGATGATCAACTGTGAATGACTTAGCTATTCTTACTGATACAATGATCAAGGACATTTCCAGAGGATGAATGATGAAAAATGCTATATACTTCCAGAGAAAGATCGAAGCATACTTTTAAACAAAATCTTCTTTCTTTTTCTTTTTTTGGTCTGTGTTTTCTTTTGCATGGCTAATATGGAAATAAGTTTTGCATGACTATACATGTATCATCTATATCAAATTGCTTGCTTTTTCAATGAATGTGGAGGGTAGGGAGGGAGAAAATTTGGAACTCAATTTTTTAAAAAATGAATGTTAAAATTGTTTTTACATGTAATTGGAAAAGATAAAATATTTAAAAATTTTTAAATTTAGATTTTAAAAGGAAAGAGGACAGAGGTAGGTAGGTAGGTATGTTATCACCAGTCCTTTAGAGTCAAGATATTCTTGTACCATCTGAACTTTGTATTTCACCCAATGTCTACTTAACACAATGCTATGAACATTGCAGGCATTTAACAACTGTTTGTTGAATTTAATTGACTATCAGAGCTGGAATGGACCTTAGATATCATTTATTTCAACTCTTTCACTTTACAGGGAAGAAACTTCAGTCCCAAAGAGACAAAGGGAACCAGACTCTTTTTCTTACTCCCTGTGTGACCTTAATCGAATCCTGCTTGTTCATCTGTAAAATGAGGGGGCTGGACCTGAAAGTCCTCTTCCATCTCTGTATCTATGATCCTAGAACTTACCCAAGGTCATACAATAAGTTAGTGGTTGAGTCATGACTAGAACCCAGGCCTCTGGAGGATGCTTATTCCAGCCCATCTCACTCGCTATAGAGAAGTCAATTCCTGGTCTTTGCTGCTCAGCCTTTTCTCTCCCTACATTCTAGTCCCCCTCCCCTAGCCATATCTGCTCTCTACCCCAGCATCTAATTAAAGGAGGGATGTAATTAAGAAAGAGCATGTAACACCACCCCATAATGGAACTGCACTTAATATAGAACCCCCTTGTACTACCCCCTCCCTAACCACTCTGCTTCTAGCCCATAAATATTACATCATGAACAGCCCAGCGAAACATGGAATTGTTTATTGCTTGATAAGCTGGAAAGCACTTGAATTAACCTCCTGCCTAAGTGGAGATAGGAATAAGCTATGAGTCTCTAAGTGGAATAAGAGCACAAGACAGAGAGAGTGCCTGTCTCTGGAGACCTAGAGGTTGTGACTTGATGAGTTTTGAGATCCTCAGATGATTGACAGAGGAAGGAAGGGCTGTAGAGTAAAAAAACCCACTTGTTGGGAGTGAGGCAAAGATATGAAAGTAGAGATGTAAGGGGGAAGAGCACAGGCTTCTAGGCTTAAGCTGCTGTGTAACTTTGGGAAAATCCCTATCCCTCTCTGAGTGCCTTTTTCCATCTATGAGAGAGAGATTTAGATTTGGAAGTTATTAACCTGGGGTCTATCATTTAAAACTTTTTTTGATAATTGGATTTCAATATAATTGTCTTTCTTTGTTGTAATTATATGTATGTGTGTATGTATATATATATTATACACACACACACCACACACACACACACACACACACACACACACACACACACACACATATATATGTATTTTTATTTAAAAACATTCTGAGAAGAGGTTCATAGGTTCACCAGAAAGACTAGCAAAGGAGTCCATGACACAAAAAAAGGTTAAGAATCCCTGGAGATGTCTAAACTCCATTTTCAACTTGTGATTTTTTCATCCTTATTGGGCAGCAAGCAAAGATGGGAGAGAAGGTACACTCCTATCCCTGGCTAGAGTGGAAATTTAGGCCAGAATAATATGACTGAATTGTTTTTCTAACAATAAGACAGAAGGGGAATAGATAAAATAATAGAGGTAGACATCTGATTGGTTGGGACTCAACCTTGTTGCTAGTGGGAACTACAAAAGTATTTAAGATTAAGTAGACTAGGAAGATGGGGAAGTAGGGAGGGAAAAAATGTAGATTTAGGGCTTGAAGAGACCTTAGAGGCCATCTAATCTAACTCCTTCATGTTACAGAAGAGGAAACTGAGCCTAAGAGAAGTACTTTACTCATGGTCCTAGTAAGTGTCAGCCACAGGATTTGAATCCAGATATTCGTGATCATATTGATTTTGCCATTGTACCTGGATGAGATGTGTCCGTCTATTCCCTTATGGACACACTCCCCATCCCTGCCCAAAGGGCTATAAAACTATGCATACCCTTGATCCAGCAATACCACTTCTAGGTCTGTATCCCAAAGAGATAATAAAAATGAGAAAAGGACCCACATGTACAAAAATATTTATAGCACCTCTTTTTGTGGTGTCAAAGAATTGGAAATTGAGGGGATGCCCATCAATTGGGGAATGGCTGAACAAGTTGTTTCTTTCTTGTGGTTTTCCCTTTTTGTTCTGATTCTTCTTTCACAACATGAGTAATGTGGAAATATGTTTAACATGATTGTACATGTATAGCCTATATCAGATTGCTTGCCTTATTGGGGAGGGGAGAGAGAAGGAGAGGGAGGATGGGAGAAAAAAATTTGGAACTTAAAATCTTATAAAAGTGAATGTCGAAAACTCTCTTTACATGCAACTGGAAAAAAAAGTAAAATACTATTAAGCAGAAAAAAAGAAGCTCTCCAAATTGCACCTGGTCCATGTAAACTCAGAGTTTAGAGGCACTGAGCCGTGGTTTACACAAAAATTTGGTTCCCCCTCCTGAACACAATACTCAAGATCTGATTTGACCAGGGCAGAGAATAGCAGAATTATTCCCTTCTATGTTCTCAATACTGTGCTATGAAGTTAGCCTAAGGTCAGGATCAAAATCAGTATGACTTAGGTTCATGTCTAACTTCTGACACATGCTGGCTATATGACCCTGTACAGCTCAATTAAATTTTCAGTAGCTACAATCAACTATCTAAGGCATTTAGGGCACTTAGGTACTACATAGAATAAAATATACAACCTGGAGTTAGGAAGATCTGAATTCAGATTATGTCTTAAACCTTTACAAGTTGTATGACTCTGGATAAGTCACTTAACTTCTCTGTGCCTCAGTTTCCACATCTGTAAAATGAGGATAACAATAGCAACTTGCCTCCCAGGGTTGTTGCGAGGATTAATGAATGAATATTATCTAAGAGCACTTTGAAAACTTTAAAGTATTGTCTAAGTTTTAGGATAATAGCTAATAAGATTATAACTTCCAAAATAGTTGCTGATCTACATTGACAGCTCCCTTGAGTTGGTGAAATCACAAGTACATGGTCTTTAGAATACAGTAGCAAAGCAGATATTAGTGCCTCTTCTTTAATGTCATTTAAACTGATAAAATCACATCACTTTCTGATAATGAATCATTGGACAGTACCAAGGACTCTGGTGACAAGAACCTTCCTTTCTGGGTCCTCAATAGCAGTGCCTGTAGCCCCAGCAAGACCAATTGTTAAGCTGCATCTACAGAGGGTGGAAATCTCGTTATCACAGGATAGCAGCACTGGGTTGAAATCATTGCTACCACCAAGGCTCTGGGGTTCAGGATCCTGGGCTGTCTCCCTCAGGGTCTGAAGGGAGGTGGAGATCAAAATGGTGGATAGGGAGTTGACATGCCTCGGAGATGCTGCTTCCTCTCTCTCCCTTAGGGTGCCTTACTTCTTCGGCTAGGCTGGCTCACCTGCCCAATGTAAGGTCCCTGAGGGCAGGGACTGTGTGATTTTTTTTTTTAATCTTTGTATTCTCAGCACTGAGTACAGTGCTTTGTACAAAGTAACCTCTGAATAATATTTGTTGAATTGAATCGGATTCCCAAGGGCAGGTATTGTCACTGGTTATCTTGTTCTTTCTACAATGTAGCAGTCAGATTGAAACATAACACTCCAGATGGAATCTGACTAGACCTGAGGAACTTGGACCTAATTCTACTTAATAAACACTTGGTAAACTGGAGAAGTTGGCATTGCACTGTTGTAGAAAGAGCCATGGATTTGTAATCAGATTTGTGTGATGTTGGACAGGTCATTTGCAGTCTCTAGGTCTCAATTACCTCATTTGTAATATGAAGTATCTGGACTTATGGGTGGGGAACCTATGGCCTCAAGGCCACATGTGGGTCCTCATGTGGCCCTTTGACTGAATCCAAACTTCACAGAACAAATCCCCTTAATAAAAGAATTTGTTCTGTGAAGTTTGGATTCAGTCAAAGGGCCACATGTGAGGACCTAGAGGGCCATATGTGCCTTTGAGGCTGAAGGTTCCCCACTCCTGAATTCTAACCCCAAATAGTCATTATTAGTTCAGTGTTAATGTGGCAGAAGGTCCCTCTACTGGAGAGTCCCCCCAATATTTGACCTTATTCCACTGAAAATTTCTATGAGTTACTTGGATAAAGGAATAGATGCCATTCTCATTGGATATTCAGATGATACAAACCTGGGAGGGACAGCTAATACACTGGTTGACAGTCCAGATCCCAAAAGGTTTTGACAGGTTCAAATACTGGACTAAATCTAAAAAGATGACATTTAATAGAGATAAATGGAAAATCTTACCCTTGGGTTCAGGAAATCAGCTACACAAATCCAAGTTGGGTGGGGTGAGCTGGGGTGGGTAGCCCCTAGACAAGTTCAAGGGTCCCTGGTTTTTGTCAGTGTGATTGACCCTCCTACCCCTAACTTACAGATGAGCCTTAATAGTCCTTGTTGGCTGATCTAATTCATCACTTGGTGACTAAGATTCCAGTGATGAGCTCCTCCACAGTTAGTGAGGCTGGGCCTCGGATGACATATTTTTAGTCTAGTGCAGAGTTCCTTGTGCTTGAAGTCTTCATGGCTTGGTAATAAATGCCAGGGCTTCCATTTCATTCACATAGCCTATGAGAATCCAGCAGAGCCCTCTTCTTACCAGGTCTCACCCTATCTGTGCCAGACTTAGTGTGGACACCCAACTGGCTTTAGGCTCTCTACAACTCAGAACTCCGAGACTCAAGGGATTTACCAGGCTCAGACTCTCCAGTAGCAGGGACCGCCATCATGTGCTATTATGCCTGGCTTGTTATCCTTTATAAAAGACTATACATGTTGCTTCACTGGATAATCACAACAATACTGTGAGGCAGGGGAAGTACTATTTTCCCCATTTTCCTGATGAGGAAACTGAGGCCCAGATTACAAGTGGCTTGCCTAGTATCATTCAGCCAATAATCAGCAGAAGTGAGTGTTTCAAACCCAGATCTTTTGAATCAGGGGCAAATCCTCTCCTACTCCCCACCCACCAACTAAACCATATTACTGGAGCTATGGGGCTGCCAGGAAGGGAGTAAGAAGACAAGGCATGTCTTCTTATAGTGGACAGGAAACTAAAATAGGAACCAGGAAGGTCTGAGTTCAGATCCTACTCTCAGATATTTACTAGCTGTATGACCCTAGGCAAGTCACTTTCCCTTTTCTGGGCCTTATTTTCCTTTCCTGAAAAAGGAGGGGCTGGACAAAATGGCCTCCAAAGTTATTTCTTGCTCTAGATCCATGATCTTATTGTCCTAAGGTGCTTCCTCATCTACTAATAAGGGTAGGACCCTGGGACAGGTACTTACAGAAGTAGATGTCACAGAAACATCTTTTGCAAAAATTCTTGATTTGACTGAGACTGAGTTTCTACGAATTTGTTAAAGGGACCAGGGATTTTGTGCCTGGAGAAGAGAAGACTCAAGATTTGTTGTGATGGTGGCTGTGATGCTCCTGATAATAACCGTAAGCAAGTATTAAAAGGTCATATGGAAAAGAGGGTAGATTTGTTCTTCCTGGCTCCAAATAGCTGAAACTGAAGTAGTGGGTAGAAGTTGCAGGGAAGGAAAGTAGGGAAATGCTTAATTATTTTTAACCAAAAAGTGAATAGGCAACTCCAGGAGGTAGTAGATACTACTGCCCCCTTCCCCCATTATCAGAAGTTTTAAAGCAATGGTCAGGTGATCACTTTTCAGGAATGATGGCAGGTTGGTGATACAGAGAATATAGCACTGGAAATGGAGTCATGATAGACCTGAATTTCAATCCTGTACCAGATATTCACTAGTTGTATGGCCCTGAGCATATCACTTAAATACTGTCTGTCTCTATTTCCTCATCTGTAAAATGGGGATGATAATAGCACCTACCTACAAGGTTGTTTTGAAGATCAAGTGAGATATCTGTAAAACTCTAACTCCAAGACTATGATTCTCTGATTTTCCTGCATTTGTGGGCAAAGGGGACTTTGATATTTCTCATCCTTTTGAGTTTCTGTTTGCTTTTGTAACGAAGAATGACTTGGACTAAGGTGGCCATCCCAAGGATCATGTGGCTGGCACTCCCCCCATCCCCTTTGAAACTTCCAGGTAGTCCAAGAACATGGTGTCTCAACACTTGGGTGAATGGGAAACGATGAACTCCCTGGCTGCTTCTGGCCATGTAGTGGATCAGTGCTGAAGGATGCTTTGAAATGACAAAGTGATTCCCCACCCCCCACCCTCATAACTTCCTGGATCTTTTAAAGGAAGAGATAGCTTCTGGCTTGAGTTCTCTTGCTTTGACTCTCTTGTGTGGCAAAGAGTATGCTCTTTCTCTCTAGATTCCCCAGATGGGGGTAGATAGATGCATGGACCATGATTTTTCTCCCTACCCTGATGCTGCTCCCACATGGAGTATGGATTGAACTCTAGGTCCCTCACTGCCTTTTCTGCTTTGTATTTCCTTTCCTGAGTAGGTGGTTGAACATTAACTTCAAAGTGATACTCTATGTGTTTGAGCAGTCTGAGTTTAGTAAGTGGAGATGACTGGGGGCAGGGGAAGCTTCTTCATTGGAGAAGATGAATGCTGAAAAGAAAATTGTCCCAAGTCCAGTAATTTTACCAAAAGACAAATCCTGGAAACTGTTTGAACAGGGTAGAGCTGAGGTGAAATGAAAAGTACCTAATAAGTAATCCTACAAACTGATCTCTGAAGAGCTCTGAAGAGATTTAAGAATCAGCCTCCCAGTAAATGTTAATCACAGTTATAAACTGTCACTAATTTAAATCCATCTTAAATTTATTTTTGTCAAATGTGTTTTGTGAGTGTTCTATGTCTATCACTTCTTTTGTATGTAGGAGATAAACACTTGTCCCATACCTGTATATGCAGTACCTTTTTAAATTCCCCTTTTTGGGGAAACCCTAGGTATGAGCCTAATCTTAAGCTTTAAAGTATTGGTCCCTAGGACATTAGAATTGAACTTTAAATATGTGAGAAAATGTGAGAAAAAGGGAATCTATCAGTCAATGGGCTTCCCCAGAACTGAAGCCAGTCTGACCTCATGGCTGGGTCCAGATCAGAGGCACCTTTAGTGGGGAAGACAAATAGGCATTCCCTGATATGATGAACCCAGTAGGTCTAATCCAGCTCCCACTGCCATTGAAAAGAATAGGCCTATGTTTTAAAAGGAAGAGAAAGAAGCAAAGGAAATTCCTGGCTGAGTTGATAGAAGAAAATGAATTCATATCCACATGGAGGAGACTGTTGGGAAATTACATAGATGGGCTGAGGCATCTGTCCACAGAGCAGTTTTACGCACACACACACACACACACACACACACACACACACACACACACACACACACACACACACACACAAACTAGGTGGGGAAAGACAGACTGATTCTAACTGATTGGCAAAAGCTGCTCCCTTTATCCACCAGCAGACATGCTCCTGCCGCTTTATAGATAACAGTTTCAGCTGACAGGATTCATTCATTCATGTGCTCCCCCACCCCCTACTGGGCTGTTTGCCAAAGCCCCAGCCCTGATCCCACAGTGCACACTTGCCTGCCATGGGGGGCAGTGCATCTGTGCTGGGCAGGTGGCTTGTGAGTTCCTGGGGTCCTTGCCTAACACTGGCTTGCTGTGTCTGCCTGATGGTACTGGGGACCTGGGAGGGTGTCGCTAAACTGCTGGGGGGAAGGTGTTAAGGAGGCGCGGGGGGGGGGGGGGCGGCGCGCAAGACTGAGAATTCCCACTTTTCTCTTTCTCCTTTCAGGCCAGCTCAGGTAGGGGCAAATTGTGGTGTGTGTGTGTGTGTGTGTGTGTGTGTGTGTGTGTGTGTGTGTGTGTGTGTACCCTTGAAAGGTGAAGGCATTTCTGGGTTGATGGGCTGGAAGGAGGATTGAGGTGAAAGCCTTTGTAGTGGGGCATGGAGCAGTACCAATTATAATGCTCATGTGCTGTTTAAGAAAAATAAGAGAATCAAGCAAAGACTGAGGTCAGAAGAGTCTTTCAGGATGAGAGAGATCAACCAGACAGAGGGATTTCTGACATGAATGTCCATTTAGCTTATACCATGGGGTTAATATGTACCACTACCCCCCCCTTTCCCCCACCCACCGGTCGCTCAGGTCTGACCTCCATAGGTCAGAGGATCTAGAGAAGGAAGGAATCCTCAAGATCAGCTAGACCAACCTCTTTATTTTAGAGAAGAAAACAAAGGCCTAGCAGTGAATCACTTCCTCAACATCACACAGTAAATAGCAGAACCAAGATTAAGACTCAGGTTTTTTTATTCTGAAGCTAGTGTTTTTTCCTCCACACTACACTGACGACAAGGTGGGGGAGTTAGAGTTTAGCTTGCTCACTTCTTTATCTGGCAAATGTTTTGCCCTTTTCCCCTCCAACAGGCTGTCATGACTCCCGCCACCCCTACCTAAATGTTCCCTCCTCTCTCTCTCTCTTCCTTTCTCCTCTGTCCCCTCCAGAGAGTCATAGGTGATGTGTTCCAAGCCTGGCTGCCTGCCTGCCTGCCTGTCTCGAAGGCAGAAACAAGCATCTTACCTGTATGCCAGAGAGGCACAGGTGTGCCTGCGCTGCTTACAGCTCACCTCCTGCCGGAATCTTGGCGGAGGGTAGACGTGGGATGAGATCCATGGGAAAAGTCAGCCTGGCATAATTAAGAAGGAGGGAAAAAAACACAAAACAAAACAATGTTTTCCTTCCTCTCTCTCTCTCTCTGTTCATTTCTCTTTTCTCTCTCTCTTTTTTGTTTCTGCTGTCCCTAATTACTTCCCACTTTAAAATTCTACAGCAACTTGAATTAAGCTGGCCTCGGGCAGGGAAGTCTGGCAAACCCAGAGAAACTGGTTTGTTTGTTTTCTCATCACTCACAATTGGGTGTTCACAGCTCCCTTTCTAGAGAAGGAGATGCTAGCCTTAGCCCGAGGCTCCTGCCTGAAGGGGAAGAAAAGGAGGGACAAGGGATGGACCTTCAAACCCCATCAGGTTGACTGTTAATAAATTAAGACTTGTTTTTTGTCTCTGCCTCTCACAAAAAAATGGCATCTTCTCAGTGGATGATGTCTTGCCATTCCCTTCAAAGCAGGGGCAGGGGACCATAGTGGAGAGAACACAACTAGGAGTTAGAAGAGCTGGGTTCCAGGATTGCTCATCTGTGTGTCCTTGGCCAAGTCATTTCCTCCCTGGGCCTCAATTTCCCCCTCTGTAAAATACAGAGGTACGGTTAGGTGAGCTAGAATCATAGGAGGTTAGATTCCTTGGGATCTTAGGCCCCTTCATTTTTCAAAGAAGGAAACTGAGGTTCAAAAAAGTTCTCCAATTCAGTTCAATAAAACAAACATCTATTGAATCTCTACCACAGGGTAGGCAATGAGGGTACAGAGACACAAACAAAACAGTGCCTCCCTTCAAGGAACTTATAGTCTACTAGAAGAAAACCTGTACAGAGATAAGCAAATACAATATATATGTGAAGTTAATATAATTTTTTGGCGGGTAGAACATTAATAACTTCATTAGAAGAAAAGCAAGAACGACCTCCTATAGAAGTTAGCCCTGAAGCTGCGTGTTTTGAAGAAAGCTAGGAATTCTGGGAGGTAGAAGTGAAGATAGAAAACATTTGAAGAATGGGGAGGATCTGTGCAAAGGCAGGAGGTGGGAAGAAATGCTGTATACAAAACAAAGCAAATAGACCCAGTTTAATAAGGATATGCAGGTCCTACAACCAATTACTTGTAGAACCAAGAAATCCATATGGTCTGACTTACTCCACTGTTCTTTTCTTTGCTTTTCTCTAAGCCCATGCCAGCTCTTACTTCCAGGATTCCACAATGCTTCCTGCTGGTAAGGGCAAAAGTTAGTAGATGCTCTGTATTCACGGTAAAAAACTTTCCTGTCCCTTATACAACCTTATAGGAGGAAAGGAAGGAGAGGAGGAAGAGGCTGTGTCTTCCCTATTGGATTCCCCCCAAACATGAAAAGACCAGTGATTAGCTGAGCTTTTGGGTATACCTCACTTATGTTGGGGGAAACAGGTTGAGTGTTCCAAGGTGCCTGAATGATAATTTCCACCTAAGGAGCCCTTTAATGTTTTCAAAGTACTTCCTTCACTACCTTTTTTCAAGGTTGCTGGTAATGCAAAAATCATCAGCTCTATTTTTCAGGTAAGGAAATTGAGGCAGAGAGAAGTAGAGCAAATAGCCTAAGGTCACACAGCCAGTGGCAGGACTTGACTGCCAGATTCTTCTGAATGTCAGTCTAGGATTCTCTTTCCACTAAGCCAACTCTGTGCTTGGAGTGGCCTCAGCCAGTTCTATTTCCTTTCTTCTCCCATCCAAGGGAGGTGCTGGATATATTTCCAGCCCAAGTCTGTGGCTCTCACATTATGTATAGATACAAACAAGAGCACAGTGTACCATTTACTCCGCAGCTAGGACTGCGCCTGAACTATTGAAACGCAGATGTCGTCGGCAGAATAACATCTCTCTGGTGGCTTGTCTCCCTGTCTACCTCACTGCCGAGAAATAACTTGCAGTGCTGGGTTAAGCTGACAATAAACACAGGAATTGACTTCGGTGGGAATGAACTTGCTTGACTGTTGACAGGAATTGAAGGCAAGGCCACTTTTCCTGGCGCCCTTGATACTGCTGCTGTGAGTGGGGCTGTTGAAGCCTATTGTAGGGGCACGGAGAGACTGGTATAAGGGGTGTGGCCTCAGAGCCACCACGCTGGTCCTAATGTGGTGGCAGGTGTTGATTCTTCCAGTAACTCCCCAAATAGGGCTTCCATTATGAGCACCTGCTAAAGCCTGTTTCTTTGCTTCTCTCCTGTTTGTTTGTTTGTTTGTTTTTTAAACGAAGCAAGAACTGAAGGCTGAAAAGGATGGATGAAAATACCATGCCTTCTCTTTGCATCAGCAAATAGCAAGTGTTTTAGGAGAGAGGCATTTGGTCTGTGACTTTCATGGTGGCCCTAGAAAAGAAAGGGTGGTCTAAATGTAACATGTGATATAGTAGAAAGAATACTATTTCTGGAGTGAGAGGACCTGGGTTCACATTTTGTTTCTGCCCACTCACGTGACCTGTGTGACCTCTGGCATGCCAGTCAGTGAATAAGCATTTATCAAGTACCTACTATGTGCCAAGCACTGTCCTAAGTGCTGGAGATACACAAGAAGGAAAAAGATAGTCCTTGCTCTCAAAGATGTCACTTCGTCTGCATGGGCCTCAGTTTCCACAACTGCAAAATGAGAGGGTCAAATTTGATGATCTTCATTTGAGGCAATTTCTAGCTAAAAATCTATGATTCTATGGATCTTGGGAAGCAACTGTGTGCTGCCTGGGCAGCCAGAACAGGTGCACTTGGGAAACCAAAGGAGGCTTGCAATACAGCTAAAGGGAGCAGGGCAGAGCTGAACAGAAAACAGAAGCAAAGGGCAGAGCAGAATGTAGCCCTGGCCAGTAATTGTTACCCCAAAGCCAGCGCTGAAGTGTATCTCCATCAGTGAAGCAGCCTCAGTATACATCAATCACCTCCCTCCTGGCCGAAAGGAGGGATGGCAAAGAACATTTCAGCAGAGGGCACTCAAGTCCTAGGAATCTGTACTCACCAAACCCCCGCATTTGCTCTGTGGCTTCTCAGGGAACTGGAGATCATGAATCTCTGTAACTCGAGCCCTGGGCCTCATCACTCACAGTGATTGTAGTGGTATTATAGCCAAGAGTGCATCACTCTAAACAAAACACATGCATGCGGGACCTATTCCACTGAACTAATTTAGATAGCACTTGCTGCCCTCCCTCCTCTCCCAAGAAGAAGGGAGGGGGTGGCTTTCCTTCCCTTTTCCCTTCTTTTCTTCTATTCTTTCTTTCTTTTTTTCCTTCCATTTTTTTCTTTCTTTTCCTTTGGATATTCTTAGAGTGTCCATGAATGCCTGTCCTTTCTGCATGCGTCACATGACAACAATGACTCGCATTTTCAGAGTACTTAGTTTGCAAAACCATTTCTTTAGGTCTGCCATAGAGGTGGGTGGTATCACTATTATTCAGTTCATTTTACAGAAGGGGAGACTTGGGCTGAGAGAAGTGAAGTGACTACCAATGTCGCACAGCAGAGTCAAACCCAAGAGACCTGGCATTTGAAAGCCAGGTCCTCTGATGCCAAGGCTCCTTTCCCACAATGCCAGGTTGCTTTTCACACGTGAGCCTGTGTGGAGATATGAATCTTGTCTGAGAACAGCTGATGAACCTTTTCTGTAATTCTAATAGGATGCCCCCGCACTTGTCCTCTCAGACCCAATTCCTTTCACAAAGAAGTGAAAAGGTGAATTAGAATGTGTGATGCCTGGAAGCACTTCGAATCCCGAGGTAGGCTCTTAGGGATAAGGGGATGGGGGTGGGGAGGGAGAGAGGGGTGGTGGAAAGGAGAGTCTGTCAGCTTATTGACTAACAACACCAGTTGCCCAGGAATCTTGACAACTAATTTAGGAAGGGATGCACATATCACACAATGCCCAAGGAGAGATATGACGGTGGGAAGAATAAGTGATATATGACTAGCTCTCTTAAATTGGAACAAATAGAAAGTATATTACACATTCTATGGGGGGGGTGGAGAGAGAGAGGGAGAGAGAGAGAGAGAGAGCGAGCGAGCGAGCGAGAGAGAGAGAGAGAGAGAGAGAGAGAGAGAGAGAGAGAGAGAGAGAGAGAGAGCGCTTGAAATGGGAATCAGAAGACATGGTTCAAGACCTGGATCTGATCTGCCTGCCATGGATTGGCTGTGTGACCTTGGGTAAGGCTCTTGCCCTGTTTAGGCTTCAGTTTCTTCAATAGAGGCATATAAGGGGTTTGAGACTGAACTAGATCAGGAGCTCTTAACATGGGATTCATGGGGTCTGTGGACTTGGATGAGGAAAATGGTACTTTTTAATGATCTGCAACAAAACTTTAGCATTTCCTTCAATTATGAATTTTGACAAAAAAATTCTGAGGAGTCTTTTAGGATTTGCCAGACTTCCAAAGGGTTTCATGATATGAAAAAAGGTTAAGAACTCTTGGCCTGGCTGGTTTCTAAGATGCTTTGAACAATAATGGTCTCTGAAGAGCCTTGTGTGTATGTATGTGTGTGTACAATGTACACACACATATACACACACACATACATACACGCATATATTTGTGTGTGTGTATTGTGTGTATGCAATTTAGATAGATAACAGACAGACAGACAGACAGATAGATATAGATAGATAGATAGATAGATAGATAGATAGATAGATAGATAGACATGCAAACAATTTGTCTATTCTCCTGTTCACAGAATATGACTAAAACTCAGAAAAGTGTGTTATGAGGCATCTTGGCTGTCCTGTGGGTCCCGTCCTGGTGTCATGCATAGCATCTCCCTATGACCCAGGAGAGACATTTCATTGGCCCTCAGCTGGCCTTTTCTTCTTTACTCAGTCTCTTACGTGGTTCACACTGCAGAGTTTTGGGGGAGAATGGGGGAAAGGTTCCTCTGTCTAATGTAAGCCAAGAGCAAGAAAGGGGAGCCCTTGCCCAGGCTAAGAGAATTCATCCTGCTGGAAGAGACTTCAGAATCTATCTTGTCCAAACTTCTCATTTTACAGAGAAGGAAGCTGAGATCCAAAGAGGGCAAGGACTTGCTCCAGGTCATATAGTTAACAGCAGGGCAGGACTAGAAGTCAGGTTTTTTTTTCCTCTACCACTCTACTTTTGAGAGGGTCAGTCTCACGAGCAGTTGTGGGCAGCTAGGTATCATGGTGGATAGAGAGGTGGGCCAGGAGTCAGGAAGACCTGAGTTTAAATCCAGCCTCAGATACTTCTTAGCTGTGTGACCCTCAGCAAGTTACTTAATTTCTGTTTATCTGTTTCTTCATCTGTAAAATGGGTTCCACAATTGCACCTAACTCATAAGGTTGTTGTGAGAATCAAATGGTATGTGCCTGGTACATAACAAGCTTTATATAAATTTTAGTTGTTATTTTTTTTATTATTGGCCAGTTAAAGCCTTGGTGGCATTGGTAGGGACAAAATGAGAGTGTTCCCACCCCCAGCAAAAAATAAAAATCAGCTGGGACTGGGAACAACACCAGCAGAGCTAGTTCCCTTCCACCCCTGAGTCATTTCTTTATCTGGTGTCTCAGGATAGACCACCCTAATAAGACTAAGGTCTTGATACCTTAGTAGGATTATTTCTTTAGGAGAGCTACCTAAGATCTAGCTAGATCTCCATGCTCATGGGGATGATCTAGCTCCCTTTGGGACATCAGAGAAGACATGTAGATCCTGTTGCAGCTTCTGTTTTTTGATGAGCTAAGAGGGTGGAACAGCCTCATGTCCCTATATCCAGGGATCACAAAGGACTTTCAGTAGTTTTATTTTCTCTTCTCCCTGGCCACTCCCAAAATGTTATTGCAAGGGTAATTTTATGCTTTCCCTTCTATCTACCCTCCTCCTAATTCCTCTGTCCTCCATTTCCTGGCCTAGTCCCTAAGCATTTCCCCTGTCCCAATATCCTTCTGTCCATACCTTCCCTCTTCTGAAAGTATCTCTTCCAAAAGCCACCTATCTAACTACCCCTGCACCCCAATCCCCCCGCTCCCACACCTTTAGGGCCTGCTGATTTCTTCTGTTCATCACTTCCTTCCTGCCACAATCTCTCCTTTCATTCTTGCCCTGTACACTGGCAATTTTATTATTGGAAAATCAGGCCTTTCCTCTCCTTCCGCAAGATAGCCCTGTTACATATCTATGCTGAGCCTGAAGTCTTTGGAAATACCCAAGTTACAATCAAAAGGGGGGGGAGGGGCTTTGAGGTGAACTCCTCCCTTAAGAGAAGGAATCCCCCACTTGAGTGTTCTGTCCTGGGGCTTAGAGGACATTGGGGGGCACCTAGTTGGTGCCCATGGGAAGGCACCTTTGCCCTCTCTAAGTAATCCTTTCTTCTGTTTAGTACTTAGCACCATACCTGGCACATGGTATTAATACTTGTTGACTCACTTGTTCACCTCCGTCCTTTCGTTCTGCCTAGAAGAGAGTGAGGGTGGCTTCCTTTCCTCAGAACACTCGACCCTTTTATGGGAGGTCTTGACTGCAACTTTCCGGCTGCTGCTGCCTCTCTGCCCTTCCCTCTTTTCTCTGGGGCCCCATTTTCCAGTGACTGCCCTAGGAAACCAGCCGCTCTTTTCGGAAGAACTGAGCTGGATAAAGACAAAACATCCTTTGGTCCCTACTGGAAGATGCTGCGGAAAAACAGTTTTTTGTCTTTTAAAGCAAGCTTTTGGTTGATGCCCTCATGAGAGGTGTAGGGACTTTTCTCTTTCTTAGCTTCTTGTCCTCTCTCCCCTTCCCTCCCTGGTAAAGTCAGAACCTCCATTTCAGGCAGAATAGACTCCCTCCCCTCTCCTTTTCCATTTACGACAAGCCCCAGAAGACTGAAGCGGCTAGCGGCCCTCTCTCTCTCCCAAAGGCCCATCTTCTGTGTTCCGACAAGGAGGAATTAAGTAGTGAGGAAAATGCGAAGGATGAATGGATATAGACCCATCGGATGTGTATAAGAAAATGAAAAATTTGTTTTTCAGATGTTGGGGGGCCTGCTCCTGCTAGACAGCTGGCAAGAGAGAGAAATTGGAAATGAGGAAGAGATCAAACCATTTAAATGAAGAAAATTAATCCACACACGAGCCTAGCCCCAGTCGGGTGACAGATCCTCGTATTTGTCTACTGTAGTCCTACCGCTTTGTCTCTGTCTAAAAGGTCATTAAACTCGTCTAACTGCGCAATTCCTATCTTCGCGGGGGTGCGGTTCCCTCACAGACTTCTTTCATTTACCACAGAGAAGCACTTGAAAAAAAATTTATTATCTCCACTAATAAACAAGGTGCTTTCATTAACCCTTCCGGGGGCACTCCCCTCCCTTACGGGCCCTGCTTCTCCGCTACAGAAAACCTGGAGTTTGGCTCTTGCCCCTAGCAGAGTCCGCATCCACTCTCCTTTGAGGGACACCTGCTGCCGACCCTGCACCAGCTCCCAAAGCCCTGCTTGGGGGGGGGGGGCGAAGGGGCTGGAAGGGCATGGTGCTAGCTGGGGAGTGTGAGGATGATGCTGGACCGACTGCCTTAGATCTCCCGATTCTTCGAGTCGGGGTTCAGTACCCACCCACTGCTTCGCGAGATAAACAGATATTCTGTATTTGGCCTGGTTTCCAGAGCTTTGAGAGCTGGGTTATACCCCTCTCTGGACTCCAACCCCGACGGCTCTCCTACTGTAAATGGGCATCCCTCTGGGCATCCATCCCTACCCTCTAGTCCTTTTCTTCTTGCCCCCGCCTTGTCTGCACTTTACTCAGAGTTTTGGAGGGACCTGGGCCAGTCATAGAGCAGTCTGGCGTCGGAACTGAGAGTTAGGGATTTGGGCCCCCAGTCTTTCCCGCTCCCACCCTGCAGATCTCCTCCCTCTTGTCCCACTCTCCTTCGGCCTTGCAAAGGAAGGAGAGTTGCTCCCCAGAAACCGCCTTCTGAAGCTGAGGTCCTCTGGCCAAGCCCAGGCCCTGGGCTCTCCCAGCCAAGAGGACGAGGTGGGAAGGACAGGAAAAAAGCAAAGGGGCCTGGGAGAGGGAGGAGAAGCAGAAAAAGAGAGGCCAGCTCTAGGCGGCCTCTACATTCAGCCTATGGCCCTGCTCCTCTACGCGGCCTGACTAGATCCACTCAATCACCGCAGTGCTCTCTTGCAGGTGTGAGCTTGTAGGCATGTGCTTCGGGTGAGTGTGAATTGTGTGTGTACGGATGGGTGTAAGCGACTGTGTGCGCGCTCATTTGCATGTGTGTGAGTAGGGGTACGTATGTGAGCAGGTGTGTGTGTGTGTGTGTGTGAGAGAGAGAGAGAGAAAGAGAGAGACAGAGAGAGAGAGAGAGAGTGAGAGAGAGAGAGAGAGAGAGAGAGAGAGAGAGAGAGAGAGAGAGAGAGAGAGAGAGGATGTGCATGTATGAAAGCGTTATGTGTACGTGTGTGTAAAAGAGCGTGTTCTAGTGTGCACGAGTGTGAGAGCGCTGGTGTGTGTGTGTGCGTGCGTGCGCGTGTCACTCCACTCCGGGGCTTTGTGCAAGCCCGGGCGATAGCATCAGCGGCGAGGAGGAGGGGACAGAGAGACGCGTGCAGCCCGCCCGCCAGCCCGGCAGCCGGTGCAGGTGGGAGTACGCGCCGGAGTCGGAGCCGGAGCTGGAGCTGGAGTCGGAGCCCGAGCCCGAGCCCGAGCCCGAGCCCGAGCCGGAGCCCGAGCCGGAGCCGGAGCTAGAGCCGGAGCCAGAGCCCGAGCCAGAGCCCGAGCCGAGACGGGCGTCTAGGCTGGGGAAGAGCGCAGCGGAGAGCCTCGCCTAGAAGGGAGCTCGGGTTGGGTCGGGGTCGGAATCAGGGTCGCCAGAGGGCGCGGAACCCGGCACCACTTGCGCAGCTGGCTGGCTAGCGGGCGGGCGCTGGCGGGCGGGCTTCCCAGTAAGATGTGCAGAGCGCAGCGGGGCGCTACTGACTCTCAGCCCCGCTCCGGACCCGGGCTCGGTGGCCAGGAGGCGGCGGCTACGGCCGCCGTGGTGGAGACCGTGAAGGCGGCGGCGGCGGCGGCGGCGGCGGAGGCTCCCGGGCTGCGCGCCGGCTGGTAGAGCGGCCGCCCCAGGGAGCGGAACAGCCCGCCACGGCCGCGCCCCGGGGAGGCTCGGCGCCCAACGATGACCCGTCCCTGGCGGCGTCTCCAGAGTCTGGTTTGGGAATACTGGGCCGGGCTCCTGGTTTGCGTGCTCTGGATTCAGGACTCTCGGGGAATGCCCCATGTCATCCGAATAGGTAAGGGTTCCGCTGGGCGCTCCCGTCAGCCCGCTCCCTCCCTGAATCCCTGCTTTCTTCCCTGCGCCCGGGCAAATTCGGCCACCCACCCACTCCCCAGCTTGGCTGAAGCCCCTTGGTTTGTACTGCTGTTCCTTGGGGCGGGGCGGACAGGGACAGGCAGGACTGGTGTGGGGGTGGCCAAACTGTCTCTGGGCCCTCTATCCCCATCATTTCCGCCCCGATTCAAGCCTAGGGGACTCTCTCTTTCCATTCCTGCAAGCCGGGTCCGTGCTCAGGAGCTGTTTTCTCCCTGTCTCCCAATCTCCTTCAGGAATTAAGTCCCCCCAACCTGGCTCCTTGTCCACACTTCTCCTGACCCTGGAGGGGGCTCAGGCGGACCAGAGGCTCAGGGGTGGGGTGTGTGTGTGTGTGTGTGTGTGTGTGTGTGTGTGTGTGTGTGTGAGTGAAAAGCCCCAAATCCGACTCCCTCCTCACCTTCGGTACTTGGGTCTCTTGGCAGGGTTAGGGGCAGCAAGGGGACGACCTTCAAGGCTGGAATCCAGGCGATGGGCAAGGAGTGGGGATCAGGCTTGGAGCCATGGAGATGGAGCTGGGCGGAGGTGGGGGGGGTCGGGGGTGCAGCAAACTTCAGGCTCCTGCATGCTGGGCCGTTCACTTCCGCAGGCTTTTTTTTTTTCTCAGTGGCCGCCCCGAGCCTTACTGGGCCTGAGGAACATGAGCGAGAGACACCCCAATGGGGACCTGACTATTTTGGGACCTGGGCTTTCAGGCTTCCCGCGGGGCAGGGCTTGCATCCGGAATCCCGCACCTCGGGGCACAGCTCGGCCAGAGGTTCTCCTGATAGAAAGCGATCCTCTCAGTCTTGCTTAGCGTCCCCCCAGAGCTCTCCTCCATGGTTGAGGAAGCATGGTGCGGACTAAGGGAGGAAAATCTCAAGTGGAGGGCATATTTCGATTTTTTTAAGTTACCACAAACTGGCCGAACAGCTTCTGGATTGCAGCTATAACCAGCCTGGTGGAGAGCTGGAGCTGACTATTCCTCCTATTTGTTTCTAACAGAGGCAGTAACTCGGGGAATCCAACTTTGTTTTCCATCTCAGCCGCCCGCTGGCCTGTCGTGGGTAGCTCTGGCTTTTTGTGTCTGTATGAGGGGTAAATGGTGCAGTGTGTAAAGGAGGAGGGGTAGAGTGGTCGCCCCGCTGGGCGCCGGTGTTGCCCCAGGTCCTCTGGGGAACGGAAAATTCTCAATATGAGGTATGGCTCTGCAGGGCTCTCTGACTCGGTTAGTGTAAGAGCCTATTTATTCCCCTTATATCCTTCAGAACAACATGAGAGGGAAAACTGAGGTCCCATAGGAATCATCTGCAAGCCCCCCTTCCTTTTTATAAGTACCAAGGAGGGGGTCTCCTTCAGCCTTGGTGAGTCTGGGCTCTGCCTTGGGCCGCCGCTCGCCATTCTGCATGCACTAGATTGGGAGTAGAGGGAGAGAATACTGTCTCTGTTTGAAGATTGGGCTTTTAAGCCAGCCAAAATCTATGTCTTTGGACCTCACAGAAGCTTTTTCTTGGAGTTTTTCTGTCTTCCTCCTCCCTTGCTCCCACCCTAGGTCAAGGGACCCCTTTCTAATGTTATGGAACCTATTAAGCACATCTAGGCAGTGGGCAGCCCACAAGTCCTATCTCTTGAAACTGGGGCCTTTCTCTGGGCTTATTTTGAGGGGTGTGTTCAATTCAGAGGCAAGGAAGGCAGTAGGGTCTTACATCTCATATAACACTTTCCCTTTGCCTCCTCTTTCCCCACTTCAGAGTTAACCATTTGAAGCCCTTGGGTGAATGTTACTTGGTCATTAAGGATTTTTCCTCCTCCCTCTGTTACCTTCCCCTACTCCACCACAACTCCCTACTATCCCCAGGACTTACTCTGCTATCTGGGGAAAGGTTCCCCTTCTTTTTCATCCTTTTTTGAGTGTAGGTCAAAGGCCTGCAGACCATATGCAGTAGGGTGCCCTTGGAGAGGCTGGGAAAGGAAAATATGCAGGGGGTGAGGGTAAGGGTGGGGAGAATCCTTGTAGGTGCCCATGGGGCCTCTGAGGCCAACTCACGCATTGCAGATACCACTGTCTTTCCCATGTTCCCCTCTGTATATGTGTGTGTGGGGTGGGGAAAGGTGATGATGGGGGGGGGATAGATATTGAACAGACCTCTGAGTCTATGTGTTGTTTTTGACTATGGTCTCAGCCCATCTTCAGTGACCCTTTGGGAGATAACCTAAACTTGAGGATTGTAGTTCTCTGTAGGATGGGCATGCATGTGTTCTTGGGGAGTGCCATAGTACAACTGAAGTCCCAGGGACTTGGGGGGGGCAGAGGATGAAGTTAGTGAGTTACTAGCCAGCAAACCTTCACCAAGCATGGTAAATTGATTATCAGAGGATATTCCTCCCCTTGTAACTAAGATGGCTAATGGGGTCAGGGGCTCACCATTGAAAGGTGGCACATCGCCCAGGCCCACCAGCCTGCCTCCCCCTCCCTGGGGCTCACTATGTAATAGCATAATTAAAGGAGGGCAAAGCACTGGCTTCTCTAATCTTCTTCATATTAAAGCCCGGGATTAATTATCATGTGTCAGACCTGGCCATTCATATCCCAGGCACCCTGGTCCCATTTTATTCTCAGGGTAGAGCAGACAGCTGTGTAGATGCCAAATGTGACTGCCAGTGAGGGTGCCAACCCTGAAAAGAAGAGGCAGGGGTTGGGGTAGCATTCTTAGCTCCCTGGAACATTCCCCTGAGAGGGCTGAGTCTGCCAAACTACCCCTACACCAGCTATGATGGCCTTTTCAAAGAGGGAGAGAACTATGCTCAACCTATACCCCATCAGCACCATCCCCAAGCGGAGTTCTCCTCAGCACCCTACTCCAGGGACCTCATTGTCAGGATACGTGTCATTACTAGATGGGTCAGAAGGGAGAGGGGTCTGGTGCTGAGGTGGAGACACGGAGTGCAGGTCCTGCTAACAGTCCCTGTTTATTGCCGAGTCCTATATTGCCACTTGCTGCCTTCACACTCAGGGCTTTGTTTGTTTGTTTGTTTGTTTGTTTTCTTCAAGTTGGGGACACTGAAGGAAGCTTTCTCTGCAGGTGTGGGGGAAGAGGGGGATTTTGGACTTGAAGAGGGGCAGTTTTTACCTTTCTGTTTATTGGCCTCTTTGAGGGCTTAAATTTCCGTTCAGACAGGGAGCCCGGGAGGGAGCCCAGCCGCGTGACGGAGTGTTTGAACAATCTATCTTGAATAGATGAATTGCTCTGCTCTGTCTTTTTGTAATTGCGTCTATCAGAGGAAGAGGTCAAGGCATTGATTGCTTGGATGGGTGGCAAGTAAGAAAGGAGAGCGATCGAGGGAGGAAGAGAGAGGGGGAGAGAATAATTGGATTGTAGCCCAAGGAGAAAAAAAACACCGTTGATTATTTCATATGAATATATGGGAAATGTATTCTCTGTGTGATTACCAATGTTGCTCTTTGAAGGTTTACAATGCATATTGTAGGGTATTATTATAGCCGTCATTGTTGTTCAAATGAATCTGGTCTTAATTTATTGCAAGTTATAAAGGATGGGCTGATCAGTCAAAAGCGTTTCAATGATGTGTTGTAGGGATCAGAATTTCCTGGTGATGTCACCTTCTAGGTCTAAAATTCTACGGTCCCTTCTAGGTCTAAAATTCTATGAATGATACAGTTGGAAAGTCTATTGGGAAGAGTCCTGGATGGGGTATCAGTTCTTCTACTGGCATTGTGTGACCTTGGGACAATCTTTTTTTCCTCCCTGGCCCTCAGTTTCCAGTTACATAAAATGAGAAGGTTGGACTAGTTGGTTTCTAAGGTCCCTTTCCATTTATTGTGTTGCAATGGAAAGATTTCTGGATTTAAATTCTGATTACCTGGGTTCAAATATTGCCTCTGCTTGTCTGTCTATGTGAATTTGGGCAAATTATTACTTAACCTTTTTGGGTCTCAGTTTCCTCCATTGGATTAGATGACCCCTGAGATCCTTTCCAGTTCTAAATGTATGATGGTATGTTGTTCTGTGATTTCCATGATTCTTTGCAGTTGAAACCCAGAGACAATTTTGATATGAGAGGGATAAAGTGTTGAGCTATGCAGTCTGGTATTGAGATGGAAAGATATGATTTCAAGGCAGAAGGCATGGAAGGCCAGGAATGATGTCCCGATATCCCTGTGGGTGATAAAAACTTTGAATGGAGCCAGGGCAAAGGAGAAAGTCCACTGCTGAGTCCAGCAGAGCTAGGCAGCTGATGGAGAGCCCAGCTTGACTGCTTCCCCTAAAATACTGACAAGGAGCAAGGATCTAGCAGTAAAGACCCTGGCTGATGGGTCATGAGCTTCCTGAATGTATATGGGGTCCCTGAGCAAAATCCACAGCTACTCGAGTATTCATAGTCCAGGAGAGGGGGCTTCCCCCAGGACCTTGAAGAGGTCTGCAGCTCTTCATGTCAGTTCAGCCAAATGGTCCTGAACAACTGTCTTTGAGTTTGGGAGCTGCTGCGAATGAAACAATGAGAAATTTCTGGCGGTGACCGGTGATGCGATGAAACATCCCTGTGTAGCAGCAGACAGGAGCTGAATGAAGATCAATAGGGTTTTCCCCCCCTTGGAAGTAAATAGCTTCAGACAAGTAGCTTCCTGCCACCTGGGAGTGGCTGAGGGGCCTTAGAAAGCATTCAATTCAGGAGTTTGTGCCTCTCCACCTACCAGCCCAGCTGCTGCCAACAACCCCAGTCTCCACCTCCCCTTTCTCCATTGTGAGCTTAATTTCTTCTGGATGTGGGCCTCACACTGTGTTACATAGCTTTTTGACATCAGGGTGAACTCTGTGTGTGTGTGTGTGTGTGTGTGTGTGTGTGTGTGTGTGTGTGTCATTTAAGCAAGGTAAGATGAGAGAGATCAGAATTCTGGGCTGACAGGCCTCTCCAGGGGTTATGATGTCCATCTTTTTGCTGCTGGGCAGGGTGGTTGAGGAATTCTAGAGCTCAGATCACAGCCTAGATCCAACACTATTTGTCTAATTCTACGAGATACACAGGATGGTGGTGGGGGGGAGAAGGCTCTCTATCCTCCTTTTGGAATTGGCAAGTGGCAGAGTGTGGTACAGAAGAAAGATCACTGGATTTGGAATGGAAGGATCTGGCCTTGAATCCCGGGAACAACTGTTTGCTTGCCTGTGTGATCTTTGAGCCAGTCACATCACTTCTCTGGCCTCAGTTTTACCATCTACAAATTGAGGGTTTTAGACTACATAATTTCTAAGGTCCCTTTAAGCTCCAAATTGGTGATCCTGTAAAAATGCTTCACTCTGAGGGTGGGCATAGCTGCTTTTTGACATCATCTCTCATTAGTAGAACTCTATGGTATTCAGCATGCTTCCCCCCCATCCCCCTCCTGTACCCTCTCAAGAGGAACAGTGCTGAGAATGGGGAGGAGAAAAGAAGCAACAGAGTAGCATTTTGCTGCTCATGGGAGATACAAACCTGCCTGGCTGAAAACCAGAGGCATGGAAATGCCCTGTTTTGATAAAGAGGGATGAGACTATGGTGGGTAGAATAGGACATTAGCTATGTTATTTGGTACTATTGGTTTGGGTGAACGGCATTTTGGGGCTTGGTGAGGGCATGCAGTGACTACTCCTTTCCTGTGGTCATTTACACCTAGGGGTCCAGCACTGAATGCTACCCTTCCTAGATACCCTCCTCCTAGAATAAATTTAGGGCTGATGGAAGGGAAGGACGCAAGCAGACAATTCTCAGCCGCATCTGATTCAGAGGCAGGGATGCCTCATCTCACCTTCTATGGCTGGGGAGGCCTCCTGAGGCAAGAGGAGAAATCGTGTGAGGAGAACAACTTTGAACAAGGTGTGGGTTTTTCCCTGGATAGCTAGTTGCATGTGGCAGGGCTCACAGCCGCGGAAGTGGCAGGCATAGAAAGGGAGCGGCAGATGGCTGGCTCTTTGGCGTCTCTGGAATCCCTCCGTCTTCCCAGCGCTGATTTCACGTAGGCAGCGGCAGAGGGCAGTATGCTTCGACTGCCGTGCTCCAGCCTTCCACACACCTTGTGATGGCGATGTCCCCGAAGGTGTTCCCAGTGGGGTGCTAGATGCTCTCAGTTATGCTTTGAAGGGTGATTCAGCGTTCGGAGTCGGCTTCTCAACAAGAACTGAGGCAGTGGTTTCCAGGTTATTAGCCACAATGGTGTATCCCTCCCCCTCCCCCAAAAAAACCCCCCAAAACAAAATCAAAACAACAACAACGACAACAACACCACAAATTTAACGGGAAGAGCTTTAGAGAAAGACTGTGGAATCCAGTGCAGCTTCTGTATAATAAAGGGATTGAACTGATGAATTCTAAGAGCCATTCCGGCTATAAATCCAGGATTCTTTTCACAGCATGGCTCTTATTTATTACCTTTTTTTTACAGTTGAGGAAACCGAGACAAAGGTTAAGTGAGTTGCCCAGGGTCACACAACTAGTAAGTGTATGGTTCAGGATTTTAACTCATCTGTCCTGACTCCAAATCCATCACTCTGTCCCCAGTGCCTCTTTGTTGCCTATAAGAAGAGATGTTGAAAAACCACGAAGTGATTAGCAGTGGCTAATTAACCTAAGAACTTTGTTTCCTTCCTGCTCACTGCATAGGAGTCAAACTCCAAATTCTAAATTTTAGATCTAGTGTGGTCTTACTGGGCGCTTTGTTAACCCTATTAATCCCAGTGTCTTGCCTGAATGACGATTAATAATAATGGCTAATATATATTTATTACTTTAAAGTAATAAAGCTTTGTGATCTTGGAAAATTTGTTTGATTTTCCTTTGCCTCAGTTTCTTCCTCTGTAAAATGAAAGAGTTGGCTTTCTTAGGTCCTATGTTCTGAAGGGTATTCCCAAAAAGATTTTCTGAAAGGTATTGCAGCCATGTTATAGGAGCATAGGGTTAGAACCGACAGGCACCTTAGATGGCTATCCTGTTCTACCTCCTCATTTTATAAAAGAAGAAACTGAGGCTTGGAGGGATTAATTGTTTTGCCCAGGGTCACACAGGTAGCAGAGCAAAGATTTTAACCTAGGTGTTTTGAGGCCCCATCCACTATCATTTCCACAGCCACACTGCTGCACCAAGCAGTAGTCAAATTCCTGGGTTCTTCTTTCGTTTAGATGTTTAAGGTTGCTTTGATCTGGCAGTCTGTGGATCAACAAGCATTTATTAAGTGCTTACTATGTGCTAAGCACTGTGCTAAGTACTGGGAATACAAACAAAGGCAAAAACCCACAGTCTCTTCTCAAGGAACTCAGTCTAATGAGGGAAGCAACATGTAAAGAACTATACATGCAATATACATGGATATTTCATGTAATATATTAAAATATGTTGTGTGTCATGTGTAGCATGTTCTATTAATATATATCACGTATACTATAGAGGTTAAATGCAAGGCAATCTCAGAGGGAAGAAACTAGTAGCAGAGGTATCAGGAAAGGTCTTTTGTAAAAGGTGGTATTGGAGCTTCAAAGAAGCTAGGAAAGATAAGTGAAAGTGAGAGCACCCCAGGTGTGGATTAGGTAAAACTGGAGAATCCTGAAATCAGAAAGGATTTTTGAGGTTACCCAGTTCAACCTCTTCTCGTTGTTCTACGTCCTTCATTCTCAATGATATTAGGGAGGTGATGCTATGACATGCAAGTGAATTGGATTTAAGTGAGGGAGGGCCCTGCAAAGTCACCAGCCTCACTTTCTCCTCTGGAGCCATCTGGGCCCAGTGGCAAGATATCTATCTGAAGCATGAATCACCAGGACAATTGTCAAGATGAAGAGGAAGGTAAGTACTTAAGTACTTAACTACGTGTCAAGCACTGAGCTAACTGCTTTATAAATATTATCTCATTTGATTCTCATAACAGCCTGGGAGGTAGGTGCTTTATTATTCCCATTTTACAGTTGAGGAAACCAAGACAAAGGTTAAGTGAGTTGCCCAGGGTCACACAACTAGTAAGTGTATGGTTCAGGATTTTAACTCATCTGTCCTGACTCCAAATCCATCACTCTGTCCCCAGTGCCTCTTTGTTGCCTATAAGAAGAGATGTTGAAAAACCATGAAGTGATTAGCAGTGGCTAATTAACCTAAGAACTTTGTTTCCTTCCTGCTCACTGCATAGGAGTCAAACTCCAAATTCTAAATTTTAGATCTAGTGTGGTCTTACTGGGTGCTTTGTTAACCCTATTAATCCCAGTGTCCTGCCTGAATGATGATTAATAATAATGGCTAATATTTATTTATTACTTTAAAGTAATAATTAGCAAATAAAAAGCAAAGTGTTTCACAAAAATCTCATTTGATCATTACAACTGCACTGAGTGAGGTGCTATTGTTATTCCGTTTTACAGATTATGAAACTGAGTCAGATCAGACACAATAAGTGTCTGAGGCAGGATTCAAATTCAGGACTTCCTGATTATAAGCCCAGCACCCTATCCACCACGGCACTTAACTGAATCCCTTGTTCTTTCTGCAATGCCAAGGTGTTTCTCAAAAAATGGTCAGCAAGTGTCATTTAGAAACCCAGTAGATCGGATTGGCTTTTTGAGAAAAGGAAAGAAATTGAGAAACATAGTTGGGGTGACAGGGTCAGAGTCTGGAAGTTCACTTCAGAGTTCATTTTGCATATTATAAGTGCTTACTAAATTTAGGTTGAATTGCATGGATTGATTCTCTTAGCACGGCCAACCCCTGAGGGAGTTCTGTTACTTCTCCAGCTCTCAGAGGATTTCACTCTCTGTCCCCACCTAAGTGTTTGCAGAAGGAAGTTTCAGGGTATCTTCCATTTCCAGAACTCAGAGAGCTACTATGAGTTTATCTCCTTTCTCCATTAGCCTGAGAGCCTGCTGGGTTGAAAACAGCATGTATGTAGAGAAGTCCTTGGATGAGACAAATATATTACCTAGTGAGGAGAGGAACTAGGCTCTGAATGGAGGAAGGAAAGTCAGTTATGCTATGTCTGTCCTTGATTGAGTCTTTAATCAGGAAAGTCCCGTGGAGGATGGAGGGAAGGGATAACTGCTCTCATAAGTACTTAGGATCATCCATTGTTTTAGGTTGGAAGGGACTCGAGAGGAAAAATCTTAGCATGGTAGACTATCTGAGCTGAAAGGGACTTCAGAGGAATATAGTCCAGCATCCCTTTAGAGGTATTTATAATGTCTATAACCTCTACATTATAGAATTATCTATAATGTATATAATGTCTATAACCTCTATAATGTCCTCAGTGTAGCCATCCAAATTCCAAAGGGAGACTTCTGGAGACATGGAGCTCCCTCCTTTACAAGGCAGCTCACTCTGTCTTTGACACCTCAGGAAGTTTCTTTTTTCTTTTTTCAATATTCCAACTTCTCCCAAATTGCTTCTAGGTGTTCCCTTTCAACACAAGCAGAAAACCTTTATTCCTCTTCCCTGCGGAAACCTGTTTGTTAGATATTTCAAGGCATTCTTAATTTCCTAAATGGGTCCTTATATAGCATAGTATTATGTAGCACTCACTTAATGTGCTAAGTACTGGGAATACAAACTTATTATGAGGCAGCTAAGTGGTACAGTGATTAGAGCACTAAGCCTGGGATCAGGAAGACCTGACTTCAAATTTGGCTTCAGACACTTACTAGCTGTGCGACTCTGGGCTAGACCCTTAACCTCAGTTTTCTCAACTATAAAATAGGAGTAATAATAGCACCTACCTCCAGGGGTTGTTGTGAGGATCAAATGAGAGAATGTTTGTAAAACCCTTCCTTCCTCCTTCTCTCTCTCCCTTCCTTACTTCCTCCCTCCCTCCCTTCCTTCCTTCCCTCCTTCCTTCCCTCTTATGGACATGATCTAGTTTGCCAATAGTGCAAGAACATAGTATCTTAGAGAGATGACACTTTAGAGATCATCTGGTTCAAATTCCTTTCATTTGAATCATCCACTTGGAAATGAACAAAGAGCTCCAGATGGGGTCTGACAGTAGAACTAGCTCTCCTCCCCACCCCCGATACATCTCCAGCTTTGAACCTTATACTTCTAATAATGTAGCTTATGATCCTATTAGCCTTTTAGGACTTCCATGCCATATCATTTTCTGTGTTGAGCTCAAGGTCCACTAACCCTCAACCCTGACCCCTGCTCCCAAACTGGTCTTTTTCACTTGAACTATTCTCTAGTCATATATATCCCATCTTACACTTACATGACTGATTTTTTGAACCTCAATGTAGAAGTTTGCATTTCTTCATTTACATTTCATTCTTCTTCATTTCATTCTGTTGAATTCTTTGTGGATCTTAATTCTGCCATCTAATATGTTAACTATCCCTCCCAGCTTCATGTCATCTGCAAATTTGATAAGCATACTATTTATACTTCCATCCAAGGCATAGGCAACTGTTTTGAAGAGGATAGTGCCAAGGCATGTGATAATAAAGGTCTTTATCCAGGTTGCCGTGGATACATTAGTCACTGCTCTTTGGGTCTGGTCTTTCTGCCATTTCTGAGCCCACCTAACTGCATTTATCATAGAGTCCCCATCTCTCCATCTCATCTACAAGGATTTTGTGAGAGGCTGTCAGATATTGGGCTGAAAGACAATGACTGGAGCTAGCAGTATATTCCAACTGATCAGCATTCCAGTAGGTGGGCCAATTGCCCCTTTTTGGAATGCTCTAAAGTGTTAGCTCAGGGTAGTGTTGTACTGTATTTATCTCATGTCTTTGGCCCATGGGGCACTGTTTCCTCTTCACATTTCCAGCATTTTAATTGAAATGCATTTTGCATGTGCTCCAGAGCTAGGAAGTCTGTCTCCTGCCTGCTGTGGGAATCTCCTTCTGGGACTTTGTTAGGCAAGTCTTGATTATTCTCTTTTTGAATTTCTTCCTGGTGCAGAGCGGATGGATCCCCTGGGGTGGGGCAATGAGGAGGCAGTGACACTCCAAGGGGCATTGGCAAGGGGCTGGTCCCTGAGAGGCAGGGGCTCCAGGGTTCCATTGGGAACTATCAGATAAGGAGGCCATTGGCAAAAAAAAAAAACCCGCAAAAAAAAAAAACTGAGGAGGAGAGCATCCCCATGGCAATGGTACAGATAGGAGATAATGAGATGGAGGGAGATCCTGGGGGAGTGGCAGAGGTGACTAAAAAGCCTTTGGTGCCATGCTGAATGGTGGCTGAGAAAGAAGATGGGAAGAAAAGGGAGACAGAAGGAGATAAGATTCTGGGGTGTATGAAGAGGTTTCCAATCCACAGGAGACAATTAAACCTTGCCCTATTAAAAGAGCTTGATGCCGACATTAAGAGAAAGGGAGCAGAAGGGATTGCTTACTGAGTCCTTGCAGCCATTGCAAGGAAGGGATCCTTAATGTGGAAATTAGGGAAGGCCATAGAATCTAGAGTTGAAAGAGACCTCAGGGCCAATCTCCTCATCTTACACAGGAGGAAACTGAGGCCCAGAGAGTTTAAATGAATTGCCCAAGGACACAGACACTGTTAGGGGACAGATCCAGGACTCAAATCCAAGTTGTCTGGCTCCAAATCTAGCACTGTATTACATACCCTCCCCTGCTTTGAAGTGTCAAATTATACTTTAATTAAGAGACTGCAGAATTCATTGGGGGAAAGTAGGATCTGGTAACTAGCACCACCTTTCTTCTTTCTGTAAGCATCACTTTTTTGTTCACTTTGACTTAGAATCTTATACTTTCAGGCTTGGAATAGACCTTAGTTAGAATGATCTAGCTCAATATCCTGCCTTTGGCAGGAAACTCCTTGACAGCATTCCCAGTAGGTGATCATAGGGATGACGATTGAATATTTCCTTTGATAAAGACCTTACCACCTCCCAAGCAAGCCTATTCCATTGTTGGGCAGTTTTAATGCCTGCTGAACATTCTTCTTTATCATGAATTGAAACTTATCTTAATATAATGAAAACACCCATATCTTTTACATATGAAGTACTTACAAGTTACATCTCTCTAATCCTGTACATGTGCAATTGATTTTTTTAAACTCAAGTGCAGGGCTTTATATTTAGCCCTAAACTTAATTAATTTGGTTTATCATTATAGCCTTTCAGGATCTTTTGGAATCCCATCCTGTTATCCAGTCTGTTAGCTATTCTCTCTTAGCTTTCTGCCACTTGTAAATTTCATTGTGCATACTGTCTCTACCTTCAGCCAAGTAATTAATATTAATATTTTTTAAATGAGAAAAAATATCAAGGACATGTCAATCCTTGGGGTTGTTGTTGTTGTTAAGTCATTTTTCAGTTGTGTCTAAACTCTCTGTGACTCCACCTGGGGTTTTCTTGGCAGGGATACTAAAGTCGTTTGCCGTTTCCTTCTCCAGCTCATTTTACAGGTGAGAAAACTGAGGCAAACAGGGTTAAGTGACTTGCCCATGGTCACATAGCTAGTAAGTATCTAAAGCTAGATTGAACTCAGGAAGATGAGTCTTCCTGTCTCCAGGCCCAGCGCTCTATCCATTGCACCACCTAGTGGTTGAATAACAGGTCCAAGAAATGATATTTTCCTCAAAGTATGCTGTAGTCTACCTAGATTGTAAGAGGAAATAGATGAAGAGTTCAAGAAACAAATCACAGGATTGCCATGGCTGTGTGATAAAGTAGTGATAGGAAGCTTTCTGTGTCTGTCTGTCTCTCCCTCTTCCCAAAAGCAGAGCAACTAATAATTTCTTGGTTTGCCTTAATAATCAAAAGATAGTGGAACCAATGAGAGGACTGGCTATTCTAGACCAGATTCTTACCAACAAGGACAAACTGATTGTTTAAGAAGAGATGATGGTAACCTTGGGACGAAATGATCATTCTCTTAGAGTCTGTGATAGAAAAGAGAAAACCTGGATATCGTATGAAATGCACCCTAGATTTTTAGAGAGAGGATTTCAAAGCATTCATAGAAGAAATAGGTAGCATCCTCTTTACTAAAATTCTATAAAGGAAACTCACTGAGGGATAGAGAACTACCAAGAATGAAATTCTGAAGACACAAAGAGAAATTAGTCTGTTGAGGAGTAAAGGGAGAAGTTGTCTAAAGAAACTAATGTGGATGCACAGGGAAACGTAGCTTTTAAGACACAAATGAGAAAAAAAAAACATACAAGAACTATATGAACTGATGCAAAGTAAAGTGAGAACCGGAAAATCATTGTGACAGTCACAGTAATGTTGTAATAATGATTAATTGTGGAAAAACTTGGCTACTTTGATCAATACAATGATCCAAGACATGTCTAAAGGACTCATGATGGAAAAAATGCTGTCCACCTCCAGAAAGAGAACTGATGAACTCTGAGTACAAACTGATGTATAATTTTCTTGCTTTTTTTTTGTTTGTTTCTGCAATATAGCTAATATGGAAATATGATTTGCATGATCTCACACATATAACTGATATATTTTTACTTGTCTTCTCAGTGGGGTGGGGAGGGGTGGAAGGGAGGGAGAAAACAAAATAATGTAAAAATAAATACATAATGATTTTTAAAAAGACACTTATGGAAAATAGAAACAAAGGCAGGTAATGAAAGTTGGATACAAAAGCATATAGTGGTACTATAAGAATGATATCAAGATTGCTAAAGATGGGGCAGCTACATAGTGCAGTGGATGGAGCACCAGCCCTGAAGTCAGGAGGACGTGAGTTCAAATCCGACCTCAGACTAAACACTTGACACTTACTAGCTGTGTGACGCTGGGCAAGTCACTTAACCTCAATTGCCTAAAAAAAGCGCTTAAGCTGAGTTTGCAATGCACTGAGTTTGACAAGAAAACCTAAAGAAAGGCACGATATTGCAATCCTATAACACCAAAAAGGGTTTATTTATTATTTTTTGTAAGTTCTGTTGTGGGGGGGGGAAGGTAAAGGTCACTGAAGATCTATTGAGGGTGGATGGGACAACGATAATGAATGATAGAAAGAAGGTTCAACTCTTCCAAGGAAAATCATTTTTATGCAAGAAAGGACAGAAAAAAGCAAGACTAATAGAGAATTGAAACTTACAATAATGAGAGGCAACCTTATGGTCACTGATAAATTCAAGTCACCAAGCCCAGATTAATTATATCCCAGGGTACTGAAAGCACTAGAAAATGTGATCACTGAACAGGATGGGTGCTGCAAAGGGTAAATGTTCTAAATGCCAAAAATGAAGATGATAGAGTCTATAAACCATAAGCCAAAGAGACTGACTTCTATTCATAGCACCATACAAACACCATGGAGTTTTTTGTTTGTTTGTTTTACTTTGGGGTAGGTATCAAGAGATATCGCTATGTGTTTGTGCATATGGCACTGGACTTAGACACCAGAAGAACCAGATGCAAAAATCTCCTCTGAAAAGTAACCTCTATGTTACCATGAACAGGTCACCTCACCCCTTTGAGCTTCCTTTTCCTCATCTGGAAATGGAATTTAGAATGTATGTAATGTGCATATAAATGCCAGGGGCCCAGGCTTGGTTTGGATTTGGGTGTTTTTGAGAGATCTTGTGCTGTAGTAGAAAGTAGAAAAAGCTAGACAAGGTTAAAAAGACCAGGGTTCATATTTCACCTAATTAACGGTGTTGGTTACCAGGGATTATTCACTCTGGGCCTGGAGCCAGGAAGACCTGAATTTAAATCCTGCTTTACTTACTAGCTGTGGTACCCTGGTCAGATCACTTAATCTTACTCAGCATCAGTTTCCTCATCTGTAAAATAATAATAATAATAATAATAATAATAATAATAATAATAATAATAGTTAGAACTGATGTAGTGCTTTTAGGTTCTGCAAAGTGCTTTACAAATTTATCTCATTTCATCCTCACAACAACCCTAGGAAGTAGAAGCTTTTATTTCCCCATTTTACAGATGAGGAAACTTAGGCAGACAGAGGTTAAGTGACATGTCCCAGGTAATATAGCCAGTACATGAAGAAAGATTTGAACTCAATTCATCTTGAGTCTAGGGCTAGCCCTCTGTTTACTATGCCACCTACCTCACAGAATTGATATAAGGAATAAATGAAATAATGCTTGTAAAGTACCTTGTAAGCCTTGAAGGTGCTACATAACTGGTGGCTATCATTATTATTTATTATTAGTAATTATGTATTCTTATTACTGTGATATGAGCCTGAGTCTCCACATCTATAAAATGGGGATATTAATACCTTGAATACCTATTTCTCAGGGTGATTGTGAGGGTCCAGCGAAGTCACGTATGTACATTACTTTGCAAACTTTTAAAGACCTGTTTAAATGTCATCTGCCTGCCCATTAACAAATGCAATTCCATAAACATTTGCTAAACATTTCTGTCCATCGATGAGCCTTATGATCCAGACCTGAAGGAGATACAAGAATATGATAAGATTGCCTCTAGGAACTCACAGGCAACTGCAGGAAGGATAAGACATGTATAGAGAAAGAGATTACACAAAATGGGTACATCAGAGATGTGTGAACCAAATACAAAGTGAGGTTGGGGGTGGAGTGAAGGAAAAGGTCATTACTAGCTTGGAGGAAGGGGGAGCCAAGGAAGGTATACTGAAGGATGAAGCATTCGAATTAAGCTCCAAAGGGTTAGTGGCATTTCAACAGGTGGACATGGGAGAAAGGTAACAATTCAAGCAAAGGAAACAGCATGAGCGTAGAGAGGGAGGTGGACGAAGGCAAGACAGAGAGTAACCTAGTACCATACTAGTAACCTAGTAACCACAGAGTACATGGAAGGGAGTATGGAAAGGGTGGGTGGTACAAGCTTGCAGAGGGTCTTATGTGACGAAGTTAGGAAGTGTGAACTTTACAACAAAGGCGATAGGGAGCCATTACACAGGGTTTAAGCAGAGGAGTGTTGAGCACATCTAGGCATTAAGGAAGATAAACCAATCAGTCAATCAACAAACATTTGTTAAGTACATCTCTTGTTCCAGGCACTGTGCTAGGAGATACAAAGACATAAATAAAACAGTCTCTGCTTTCAAGGGGTTTATAATCTTTTGGGCGTAGAAAACATACAGTGGTGTTTAGTTGTTTCAGTTATGTCCAGTTCTCTGTGACCTCATTTGGGGTTTTCTTGGCAAAGATACCATTTCCTTCTCCAGTTCATTTTACAGATGAGAAAACTGTGACAAACAGTGTTAAGTGGCTTGCCCAGGAACACATAGCTGGTAAGTGTCTGAGGTCAGATTTGAACTCAGATCTTGCTAACTCCAGGCACACCACTCCATCCACCGTGCCACCTAACTGCCTGGATAACACGTAACACAATATTTGGGCTAAGGCTAGCATGAAGAGCTGGTGAGGGTTGACGGGGAGAGAGAAATGATCAAGGCAAGAAGCGATAAGGACCCAGTCTCAAGGTGGTGGCTGTCTATGGCAGACCAACAGCGTTGGACACAGCGAAGCTTAGAGCTCCCAGGTGTCACTCTGAGGGAAGGATAAGCAGACTTCAGTCTGTGTGGCACGGTAATGGCCTCAGAAAGCCGGGGTCTAACACATTTTCTCAGAAACAAGGAAAGGTACAGATTGTTGGAACTAAGCAAGGGAAAGACACCTGCTGGAGGTGATGGGACTCCTGTAAACCAGGTGGAGAGCTCCAGCAGGGAGCCCGAGGCCAGCCAGAAGCCTAATGGACAGGAACTTACTTAGTCTAGTTGCTCGAAGAAGTCTGGGCCTGTTATTTTACAGCCAGTATAGGGAGTCCCACTATGGGACCCCTGGGTTCGGTCACTATTTTTGTGAGTTGGATACTTCTTCCGCCTCTTTCCTTGAATGTCTTCAAAGCCCATTTCAGCGTGTTACAGAATCACAGAGTCCTAGGATTGAAAAGGACCTCAGAGGCTGACTAGCCCAACTAGCATACAACCAAGAATCTACTCTATGATCTCCCCAGCTGGGACTGGAAGTGGTCATTCACATAGGACCTGAGAGCCTCTAGCAGAGAAATCCAGGTTATCCTGGGGCAGCCCATTCACTCTCGGGAATAGCTCTAATTGTTTGGAAATGTTTCCTTTTGTTAAGCTTCTATCTGCCTCTCTCCAACTTTCACTCATTACTCCTTGTTGGGCCCTCTAGGGCTAAACGGAATAATCCTTCTCCAAGACAGCATGTCAAATACTTGAAAACAGCTATCTCATCTCCCCAAAGCCTTCTCTTCTTACAGGCTTAATATCCCCTATGTTTTCGATCAATCCTCATAGGGTGTGGCCCTTTACCCCTTTGGCTGACCTCCTCAGTTTGCTCTCCAGCTTATTATTAATGTCCCCACAAAATGGGTCACCCGGAATCAAATATAATAAAATGGTCTTGGTCTGACCAGGGCAGAGAATATAGAAGGGCTATTCTATTCCTAGATACTAAGACCAAGATAGAATTCATTTTTTTTTTAGTTATGATACCATTCTGTTGAGTGAGTTAACAGGCCACTAAAACCTACAGATGTTTTTTCACAAAAACAAAAAACTGCTGTGTAGTCACGCTTCCCTCATCTTGGACTTGCAAAGTTCATTTTTTTTGAATCCAAATGGAAAACTTTGCGTTTATCTTCATTGAATTTCAACTGAGCAGATATGGTCCAAGGCTAATGCTGGGTAGAGACTATGAGTCAGACTTGAAGGTAAGAAGACCTGGGTTTAAGCTGTGATTTGGATGCATCATAGCTGTGTGACCCTTGACAAGTAATTTGACCTCTAAGTGTTCTAGGCAGATCTCTTTAAGTTGTAGAGAAGGTGTGTTTCTCCTGACACCTCCATTTTGGGGAGGGGCCCAAGCTGTCCAACTTTTTCTACTTCAGATTTTCTGAACTTCAAACCAAACTCAGGTACCTTCCCCCTCACCTTTTCAGCTCCCTTGGACATATTATCTCTCTCCCCGCCCCTCCCCACCATCAGACTATAAGTTCCTTGAGAATAGAGACTGTCTTTCTTTTTCCTTATATTTGTATCCCCGGTACTTAGCACAATGCCTGGCATATAGTAAGTGCTTAATAAATGCTTCTTGCATTGCCTTGCTTTGTCTTGAATTGGAGGAGGGTGTTGCCTCACAAGAGAGTGCCCTGTGCTAATGAAATCATAGGGCTGTCCACTATTCCGAGATCTGGCCAGTATTCTAGGCTGTCAAGATCACTTTGGATCCTGACTGTAATTTAATGAGTTTGTGATACCTCCTGTTTGTGTCATCTACAAAATTAGTAAGTATCACACCTATGTTTTTATGCAAGTCACTGATGAAAATATTAAACAACACAGGCCCAAACCCTTATCCCTAGTGAGCTACACTGGAGACTCTCTTTCCTGAAACCATTAATGACTATTTTCTCCACTATTCTACATAGTCTCAGTTCTCAAGTGCAGCCCTTTGACTAAGCCCAAGTTTAATCCTTGTTCTGTGAGGTCTAGATTCAGTCAAAGGGCCACACTTGAGAATTTAGAGGGCTACATGTGGCCTCGAGGACACAAGTTCCCCATATCTGTTCTAGGGCTTGAGTCAGGTGAGACCTGGATTTGAATCCTTCCTCTGAGCCTCAACTTCCTCATCTACAGAGACAGACAGAGACAGAAACAGAGCAACAGAGGACAGACAGATAAACTGACAGCCAGCCAGCCAGAGGGGAGAGAGAGGGGAAGGGAGAGAGAGAGGAAGGGAGAGAGAGGGAAGGGAGTGAGAGAGAGAAAGGGGGAAAGGAAGGAGAGAGGGGGAGGGATAGAGACAGACAGAGATGGGGAGAGGGAGGAGGGAGGGAAGGAGGGAAGGAGGGAGGGAGGGAGAGAGAGAGAGAGAGAGAGAGAGAGAGAGAGAGAGAGAGAGAGAGAGACAGAGGAGGGAGGGAGGGAGGGAGGAGAGGGAGGAGGGAGGTAGGGAGGGAGGGAGGGAGAGAGAGAGATGGAGCTTCTGAATCAGTTCTTCATCTCCCTCTCTCTGCAAATCTAGGTAGGGCCTTCTCCTCTTTTGATATCAAGACCCTGAGAACCCTGAGTCTGGGGAACTTCAATAAGCTATCTGCATGGTTTGCAATCAGCTTCTCCCAATATTTCTTTCCTTGTTTCTCCCCATGGTCATTAGGGCATCCAGGAACCTGGATAGGCTTCAGTCTGTCCTGAAGCTTGCCTCATATGACCAAGGAATGCTCCAGGGCATCTCCTGGTTAAGCCCAGGGAGCCTTGTTGAAGCTCCTTCCTTTCCAGGTAAACAGGTGTCTGATGTTGCATGTTGTAAGGGAGAGGAGAGAGAGAGAGAGAGAGAGAGAGAAGAGAGAGAGAGAGAGAGAGAGAGAGAGAGAGAGAGAGAAATGCACACATGTGGGAAGCTGCTGCCAGCTCTGCTGTTTTTCCTCCCCCATTTAATAGAGGTGACAGCCGTCTATTTTACTTGTCTCGTAACATCGAATCAGTAAATAAAATATGGGAGAATGTGCAGGTTTTGTTGAGTTATGACTAGTCCATGGGGACTGAGGGCTAGACAGCAGCTTTGGAGGCCTGGGCAAGGCAGGGAGACTAATGAGAGCCCCAGCTGTTTGCTGGAGAAACTGAACCCAGCTCTTTCCTCCTGGGTCTAAGAAATCTTGCCTGGGCCAAGGGGTAGGAAGCAAGGTCATCTGAATGGAGAGAAGGCTGCAAGGCCTGTGCCCCTGTGAAAAGGACTGAGGGAGAGAGGACAGTGGGTCTGTACGTGGTGACTCAATCCCAGGGAAGAGATCCTGGGATAATCTATGGAGGCTTCCAATGGGAGCTTTTGGGACAAATAACAGTAATAGCTGACAATTATATTATCGTCGTCATTGCATTGTATTGGCATTTCGATATTTGCAAAGCATCTTTGGATGCATTTTTTCGTTGGAGTTTCACAGAATCCTCGGAAGGTATTACTGTTCTCATTTAATTGATGGGATTTGGTGATCACACAGGTCACTCTCAAAGTCACACAGCCAGGAAATATCAGTGGCAGAATTCAAATCTTCATCTTCCTGACTCTACATTCAGCACTTCCTCTTCTGTTTTCTAGTACAACTTCTCATCAAGTTGGATGTGTGTCTGTTTGTATGTGTACCTATGGCCATACATGTACCCATGTGCATGTGTGCACACGTGTCTGCACACATGTGAATGTGAGTATGCATGCATTTATGTAGATGTGACTATGAAACTGGTTTTGCAAATGCATATGTTTATGTATGCTGCATGTGTGTCTATATCTTGTCAAATCACTTCTCCCTTCCTAAACCGTTGGATTCTCCTTTTTAAAATGAGGGATTAGATCAGAGGGTCTCAAAGGTCCTTCTCAGCTCTGATGTGTTTTAAAGGGTACGTGCCCATGTGTGTGTGTGTGTATGGGCATGTGTGCATATGGTGGGTATGTTGGGTAGGGTGTGAGTATCATTATGCTCATGTAGGGGCATTTATGATATTCTGATGTTATATGACATTTCCATTCAAACACATTTATTAGATGTTTGCTGCGTGCAGAACCCTGGGCTAGGCTGGGCCAGTGGGGAGACAGAGATGAACAAGAGCTAGTCCTGGCTTTCAGGGAGCTCATGGCCTGACAAACTAGGCTTTGCTCATGCTCTGTCCATGCCGGCCTGGGACCCAGAGCCTGGAGGGGCCAGGATGACTACTTGAATCATAGAATGGGCTTTATGTCAGAAGCAACAAGCACCTGTCCTGTCCCTGGGAGCTGGGGATGTGTTTGGCAGGAGATGATTCTCCTCAGTCTAGGACAGAGAGACTCAGAGAGGGATGTATGTTGGGTGAGGTCCCACAGTGAAGTCAGTGGCAGAGCTTAGGGTCACTGACCAAAGCCTTCAGTCATCTCTATGATTTGGTCATCTCTAATCTGCCTCAATGCCACCCTTAGGTCAGACTCTCCAGCCCCGTGGAGGTGATTTCATTGCCAATGTCCCAGTATGTCTATGTATGTATGTAAGTATCTATGTATGTATGTATGCATGGCTGAGGCAGCTGTAGCATCATGAGAAGAACTAGAATCCTGCCCAGTTTTTTTTTTGTTCACTAGCCACAGCGTGGCTTTGGACATATCACTTTCCCTGGTAAAATGGGGATAAGAATATGCCCTTTGCCTTGCTAGCTCCCTCATGGGGTTGGATGGGATCCAGTGAACTGAAGGAAAGCTGAGATCTTACAGGTCTCTACAAAGGTCAGCTATGTTTATTATGATTGCTGCAAATCCCTGGAGTCACAACAGGCCTCTCCAGGGTTCATCCTGTCCATTCCCCTTCCTCTGGGCAGGGCTGCACCCACCCCCTCCCAGACATAGGTGCTTTAGGGTGGGCTGGGAGGGCCCAAATACTTGTCTGTTGTCTACATCATGGTAAAACAGTTTTACAGTCTTCTCTGGGTCAAGGAGCCAGTCCTTTCTGATGCCTGACCTCCATCCATTCTGCTGCAATGACAGCTCATTCTTTCTTGTTCTGCTATCAGAGTTGGTGACCGGCAAGGTAACATTCTCACACGCACTCATGGGGGGAGCCTGGGAGGCTGTCCCTCCTGTTGGCACAGGGGAGAAAGTACTAAAACAATTACATTGAAATGGTTACACTGTCGCTCACGCAGCTCAGACAGATTTATAATATTTTCTCTTTAAAAAATTGGGTTTTTCATGGAGACAATGATTTATGGAATAATCAATTTCTTTATCTACCTAATACTTTGAAGTGATCCATCAGTGCCAGGCAGTCACTCTCCCCAGAGGCATGGACAAGTGTGTTTCTGATGCTGGGTCTTAGGTATTTTTCATCTGGGCAGTGTAAAATCCCCCTGGTTACTACACCCACATTTGGGTTGTAGGGCTCCTAAGGAATGTTATGAAGTGGATAGAGTATTGGGCTTGGAATCAGTATGACTCAATTTCGTGAGTTCAAATCTGGCCTCAGACACTTCCTAACTGTGTGACCCTGAGCAAGTAACTTAACCTTGTTCGCCTTAGTTTCCTCATCTGTAAATGAGCTAGAGAAGAAAATGGCAAACCACTCCACTATCGCTGCCAGGAAAGCACCAAATGGGGTCATGAAGAATTAGACATGGGGGCAGTTAGGTGGCGCAGTGGATAGAGTACCTGCCCTGGAGTCAGGAGGAACTAAGTTCAAATCCGCCTCAGACACATAATACTCGCTAGCTGTGTGACTCTGGGCAAGTCAATTAACCCTAATTGCCTCACAAAAAAAAAGAGTTAGACATGACTGAAACAACTCAACAATAAAATCAGGGTCAAATGAGACAATAATTGTAAAGAATTTAGCACAGTTCTGGCACACAGTAAGCCCTATATAAATGCTAGTTATTATTACTATCATCATCATCATCATCATCAAAAGCAGTGAGTCAGCTAAGTGGTACAGTGGATAGGGCACTGGGTCTGGATTCAGGACCCTGGGCAAGTCACTTTGCCTTTTTTGCCTCAGTTTCCTCATTTGTGAAGTGGAAATAATAATAGCACCTATACCCTAGGGTATTTTGAAGATTCAGGTAGAGAAAGAGTTTAAACAAGGAATAGAGAAGACCACAGAAGATAAAATGGACAATTTTGGTTCCACGAAATTAGATTTTGTTTGTTTGATCTAGGCAATGGGGGTTAAATGACTTGCCCAGGGTCACATAGCTAGTAAGTGTTATGTGTCTGAGGTCATATTTGAACTCAGGTCCTCCTGAATCCAGGGCCAGGGCTCTATCCACTGCACCACCTAGCTGCCTCAGATTAAAGAGATTTTCCACACACATATACACACACACACACACACACACACACACACACACACACACACAAATCAATGCAGCTAAGATTAGAAGGGAGCCTGTCAAATAGGGGGAAAATCTTTGCAGCTCATTTCTCTGATAAAGGTCTCATTTCCAAGATGTAGAAGGGAAAGGCTTAAATTTATAAGAATCAGAGCAATCCTCCCCTCCCCCCCCTTGATGAATGGTCAAAGAAAATGAACAGGGAGTTTTCAAAGGAAGAAATGTCACTTGTTCTTCCTACACCTGTCTTTCTGCTCCAGCTTGGAATGTTTGCCCTCCTCCCTGCAGCCTCTCAGAAGCCCTCGGTCCCTATCAGACTCAGGTCAAGGGTCACCCCTTCAAGAGGACTTGGCTGACTCTTGAGAAGCGTGATAGAGAGAGAACTAGCCTGGGACTTAGAAACCAGTGGTACTACGGCATTTCTGATAACCAGAATGTCTGTGTGACCTTCAAGGGGCTAAGTCATCTCTCAAGTGCCCCAGGCATTCTCTGAGACTCTACAAGGTACAGAGGATTACTGGTCTGCATTGGTGGGAGGGGTTTCATCCCAGAAAGCTTCCAATGCCAAAGAAATCACGGGTCTGGACTCTGCCCCCAACAGTCAGCTACCTCCCCTGTGTTTACTTGTCTGAGAACTTGTTCTACTAAATGGATGGATATTCCGCAGAATTTAAGTTTCTTGGAGTCAGTTAGTCAATGAGCACTTATTAAGCACTACCATAGGCCAGGCACTGTGCATATGTGGCCAGCCAGTCAGGGTTGCACTCTCTGCAGTAGATTTTGAATGCTTGGCAGTTTAGCTCAAGAAAGGACCTCACTGTCTGGCACCTTATCCTGCCAGGTGATCTTCAGAATCCTCCCAAGACAATTCAAATGGAAGTGATTCAGTTTCCTGGCATGATGCTGGTATACTGTCCAGGTTTTACAGACATACAACAAGGAGGTCAGCACAATGGCTCTGTAAATCTTCAGATGGTAATCAGTCTGCAGTTAGAATTTGAACTCCAAACCCAGAATGTAAATTTTCTGAGGGCACAGATAATTTCATTTTTGTTTTTGTATCTCTTGTGCCTCGTGCAATGCCTGGCACATAGTAGGCACTTAATAAATGCTTATTGATTAATTGATTGATAGGGTTGCCTCTCTTAGATGAGCCTCTGGAATGGACCTTCTATGATTCTTCCCCTTTGTTTCCCCTCCTCCCTTAAGATGGTCTTCAGGTCATGGGTGTTTGTTTTTGTTTTTTGGCGATGCAATTGGGGGTTAAGTGATTTGCCTAGGGTTGCATAGCTAGTAAGTGTCAAGAGTCTGAGGCCAGATTTGAACTCAGGTCCTCCTGACTCCAGGGCTGGCGCTCTGTATACTGTGCCACCTTGCTGCCCCCAGGACCGTCTTTTTGAAGCCACAGGAGACTTTTTGGGAGTGGAATGAGGTGAGATACAGGATGCCTGTAGACTGACTATGTGCTACACCCTCCTGGGATGTGGGACAAAGCCAGAGGCCAGCTTTGGACCTAGGTTCAACTGGCTCCATTGTGTTGGTGAATATTTCTTCTTCCAGCACCCACAGTTCTGGGCTCCATTCCCACTGCCTGAGACACATCCAGCCTCTCTATCATCCTTGAGCGTCTGAGCTGGAAGGCTTTTCTGAGGGCATCTCTTCTGCCCCCTCTCCAGCACCATTCAAAGGGCCTCTTCCTGATGGTCTTCCCTTTGTAATTTTTTCCTTGGCTCCCTCCTCTTTTCCTTCAGTCTCAGCCCCTGGGACCAGAGGATCAAAGACTTAGAGCTGGGATAGACCTTAGAGGCCCTCCATTCCAGCCCCCTCATTTTACAAATGAGGAAACTGAGGCTCAGAGAGGAAAGTAATTTGCCCAGGATCACCAAGTCAGTACAATCTGAGGCAGGATTTGAACCCAAGTCTTCTTGACAACTTAGGGAAGCTAGGTGGCACAATGGTTAGAGTGCCCGGCCTGGAGTCAGGAAGAATTATCTTCCTGAGTTCAAACCCAGCCTTGGACACTTTCTAGCTGTGTGACCCTGGGCAAGTCACTTAACCCTGTTTGCCCCAGTTTCCTCATTTTTAAAATGATCTGGAGAAGAAAACGGTAGACCACTCCAGTATCTTTGCCAAGAAAACTCATGAAGAGTTGGACACTACTGAAAATGATTGAACGACAACTTCTTGACCCGTTCCACTGCTGCATGCAGACTCCCTCCCCCACACCCACGTGGATCCTTATTCTGTCCTCTGGGGCCAAGCAGAACCAACCTAATCTCTCTTCCACATATACTTGAAGACAGTGAATGTTCTCCCTAAGACATCTCTTCTCCAGGCTAGACATTTCCAGCCCATCACCTAATGTTTGTAGTTGGGACCTTCACCAATCCCTTTTTCATTCTGGTCAAATTCTGCTTTAGCTTGCCGGAGTCCTTCCTAAAAGATGACATTCAGTGCTTGCCATCATCTGTGAGCTGGTGAGGTGGGTTTATTCGTGTGTGTTGTTGATGGGCATGTGTGTGACAGCCTGGTATATGTGACATAGGACAGAAACTCTGTGTGCGTGCATGTGTGTGTGTGTGTGTGTGTGTGTGTGTGTGTGAGAGAGAGAGAGAGAGAGAGAGAGAGAGAGAGAGAGAGAGAGAGATGAAGCTCACTGTGCATAAGTGACGGATATGTGTGTACACATGGGCATGGTGGAAGGGAGAGGCATACATAACAAAAATTATGTGTCTTTGTGTTGAGAACATTGCATTATAATCAAACTTTGTGTGTGTGGAGGGGAGGGAAGGAGGGAGGGAGGGAGGGAGAGAGAGAGAGAGAGAGAGAGAGAGAGAGAGAGAGAGAGAGAGAGGAGAGAGAGAGAAGTTTGAGTGCCTATGTAATAGTGCATGGTGTGTGCATGTGACAGCCAGTGTGTTCATATGTATAACATGAGCAGAGAAACCAGAGTCCAAACTGAAGGGACTCTGCAACCCAGAAAGAAAAGTTCACCTGGAAAACAGGACATCTTTGGCTTCTCTTCCCCTTGGCTCACCAAAGGGCTGGCTGGGGCTTGGCACTCCATTTCCTGCTCCTGGGTGGCAGCATCCCCAGCTAAGGTAACATGTGCCCTGAAGAAAATCTGCTGTGAGTCCCTTCAAATTACCATGTCTTTGAGGACAGGGGACATGGTGCTGGCATCAGGGCTCTTTCTGCAGGAGCATTTGAACAAGCAGGCTTTCTCTCCTTCTCTGCCAGTCCTCTCCCCACCATCTCTGCCAGTGTGGGGGTGGGGGGCATCACTCTGACACAGCCCCTGCCACTAATTGGGCCCAGCTAATGGGCCTCCTGATGGAACTTCATTTTCCATCCTTCCAAATGCCCATCAGGTCAGTGCTGAGATTCAGAAGAAGGGCCGGGGGCGATAGCAGAGGGTTGGGCCATTGCAAAGCAGCTGTCTTCTAGGAGGAGAGGGAGGCACAGCTGGCTCAGGCGATCCAGGGTGGAGGAGGCATGTAGGCCTCTGCGGTTGTCTGTGTGGCACACAGATCTCCGGAAGGGTCTCATTTGGAGCCAGCTAGGGATACTCTTGGAAACTGGTGAACATCAGGACATTCATGAGGACATGAGGAGGCAAATGCTGAGAGAAATTTAAAAATAAAATGGACCTGTACACTCCTTAGCTCTTGATAAGTCACCTGTGCCTAAATCCAGAGATTCTGCCCTTTTGCAGATGCCTCTGAGCCAAAAGAAACAAGGTGGTGCAGGGGGGAAGGGTTCTCGATGTTTTCAAGGCAGAGGATGTCCCGATTCTGCATGCATTTTTGGGCCCAATTCAAAACTCAGTATCCTGGCACTGGTTTTGTCTTCCTGTCCATGGCCTGTGTTTTGGATACAATCATTCCCAAATCTAACAACAGGAACCAATAATCTTTATTAAGCACCAGCTGTATGCTAGGCTCAACACTAGATTCTAGGGACACAGAGATAAACATGAAGCCATCTTTGCCCTTGAGGGGACTGCGTTCTATGGAATTGTCCAAGCTCTCCAGGATCCTTTGATTGAGAACCACACCCCCAGAGTACATCTCATATGGGGTTGGGAAAAGAATTTGGGGCTGGGCATCAGGAGAACTGTGTTCCTTCCACAGACTCAAGGCCTGACCTTGGGCAAATCCCTTCCTCTTTCTGGGGCCCAGTATCCTCTATAAAATATGGATAATATCATCTATAATGAGCATATAGCACCTTAAGGTTTTCAAATCGCTTCCCAGGTATTAATTTCATTTAATCCTCACAACAACCCTGGGAAGTAGGTGCTATTATTAACTCCATTTATACATAGATGCAGAAAATTGGAGTGCAGAGGAGCTAAGTGATTTGCCCTGAGGCAGGATTCAAACATACTCTTCTTGTCGCTAAGTCTACAGCTAACCACTGCACTACCCAGTTGCTTCTAGTGAAGGCTGATTGAGACCTCCCCTCCAACCTCTCCAGCCCTACCTCCCACTGTGCCCCTTAACTGGTCTAAGTTTCAGTCACACTGGATGGTGCTGCATCACCCATTATCTCCCGACCTCTCCTGTTTCCTTTGCCTGGGATGATCCTATCCCCAAGCTTGGAGGACATTCCCCATTCATTTCCACCTGTTGAAATACCTCTCCCTTTGTCTATGGATCTCCAGGGCCTACCCACAGAGCAAGGCACTGTTTTTTTCTTTAAGCAATTGGATATTTTAGTTCTGTTAAGGTCCAACTAAGGGGCTGCCTCCTCCTCTGGGAAACCTTTCACCCTCTCCCTTCCCCAGCTGAAAGGGGTCCCAGCCTCTTTCAGTTCTCACAACAACTCTCCTTTGTACATTCCCTTCTGTGGTTATTGTCCTTCGTAGGCAGACCTCCCCTCTTAGAGTGTAAACTCCTTCAGGGCAGGGTCTACCTTGTTTGTTTCATCTTTGTCATCTTCCACATTGAGCTATGGCTGGTCTGCTGGTTAGGTTGCAGTCAGGCTAAAATCCTGCCCCCAGCACTTCATGGCTGTGTGACCCTGGGCAACACCTAACTTCTCTGAGGCTCCTCATATGCAAAATGTGAATGATAATATATTCTCATAGGCAATACCTGCCTCATAGGGCTGTTGTGGGGGTCAAATGAGGCAATGTGTATGAAAGGCTTTTGCAAACTTTTGACCATTGTATAAATATCAGTTATTATTATTATTATTATCCAAAGCACTGAGAAAGGGGCCTTGTTTATAATAGGGGATGTATACTACATACACGTATAATACATGTATGTGTATGTATATATATAAATTCATATGTGTGTATAAATATTATGTCTGTATCCATATTATATCACACACACACACATCTCTTACCTCAGTGTTTGGTCCAACTGGAGTCAAGCCTTTGGTTTGGCATCAAGTAGATGTTTCATCATACATAAGCCAGTAATTAGACTATCAGCTCCTTGAAGGGAGGGATCACAACTTATTCTTCTCTTCTAACCCCACTCTGTCCCCCACAACAATGTGTACCATGTGATTCAGAGTGTGTTCCTTGCTCAGACAGGTGCTGAATAATTGACTGGTCGATCAAGGTGTTTTGTGTCATGTAGCCCCCACATCCAGATTATTGATGGAATGTGTGTGTGTATGTGTGTGTACGTACAGAAGCTAGGTGGCACAAAGGAGAGAGTCAGGAAGACCTGAGTATAATCCAGCCTCAGACATTTACTAGCTGTGTGACCTTGGTCAAGTGACAACCCTGTTTGCCTCAGTTTCCTCATCTGTAAAATGAACTGGAGAAGGAAATGGTGAACCAGTCCAGTATCTGCCAAGAAAACTGCGGTCATGAAGAGTCAAACATGATTTAAAAAAAAGAAATATATAAATAAATATATATATATATATATATACACATATATATATATATGTGTGTATATACACATATGTGTTTATGCATACATACATGTACGCATATATACATACCCATACACACATGCACACATATATATATTTGAACTGACCCTGACATTTCAATGGTATAGGGTACTGCTAGAACCCTCTACCAAGGCAGACTGGCATTTTCTCCACAATTTGTAGCCTTGAAGAGTTGCCTGGGGCACTAAGAGTTTGACTGACTTGCTCAGGATGACAAAGCCAATTACGTGTCAAAGGCAAGACTTGAACACAGGCTGGTTCTCTATTGCTTAGGTCAGTAGTGTCAAATATTAGAACAGGCTGCTAAACTGTTCATAAGGATTCCTGCTGGTCCTATATTGACTTATAAAACCGTGTATTAACAGTATGTTCTGTTGTATTTTTATTTATTTTGTTAAGCATTTTCCAATTCCATTTTCATCAGGTTCTGGCCAATTGTGGATGCTGTGATGGGCCTGCAAGGCCTGGTGCTTGGCCTCCACCCTAGGGGTCACATTGCCTCTGTAAATGCTCATTGACTAGAATCGAATCTCTAAACTTCTAGGAGCTTACGACGCTCTCCACGACAGTGGTATTTCTGGACTTCAGCAAGTATTCTTTCTGGGGATAGAGGATACCTTTTGGCTTGTTTGTTAGGGGCCTAGAGTCTGTTAATACCTATAAGATTGGAACCTTCTCTGGTGTTATCCAGGGATGATTCCAAAGGGCTTTGGAGTTTAAGTTCATGAGTCACTTTTCTGTTGTTCCTCTTACATCAATACAAGGCTTGGCCTTGAACCGTCTTCGGGAAGGGGAGGGGATGGGAACTCCAGAGCCTTTGCAAATTACATTGCTCTATAAGTGGGATTCAGGGCCGTAGGGGAGTTGAGACAGGCTCTAGCCTTGGCTGTTCCTCCCAGTTTGAAGTGAGAGATGGATAATGTTGAGTGGACCCTGTGGACAATAGGCCTGTTCTCAGGTTAGTTAGTGGCTTGCTTGGGCAGCCGAGGACCCAGGCTGTCAACTGATTTGACATCTAAGGTTAAAAGGGGCCAAAGAGAAAGAAAAGTCGTGAAGTCTCTCACCCCCTCAGGCTTTCCTCAGATGCTTCCTGCTTATTGCTCCAATTCAAAGTGATTTTCCCTCTAGGAAACAGCAAGCTTTTTTCAGCAAGAGGTCTTTGGCTATAAAGCCACCAGGCCCAGATTCAAGTGTCCAATAGGGGAATGGGTTTCCTTTGGAGGTAATGGGCTCTTCCTCGTTATAAGTCTTCAAGAAAAGAGTGAAGGACCACTTGTCTGGTGTGTGAGAGAATTTACATAAAGCACTCTGCAAACCTTAAAGTGCTCTATACACACCAATTATTATTATCTTTAATGATTTGATTTGGACTCTTAAATCTCTTTTGACTCTGATATTCTGAGATGCTGTGATCAAATGTATCCTTAAGAGAGCTTAAAACCAAAACCATCGAAGATGGGAAATCATTCCAGGGCAGATAGGAAGTTAGTCCATAGAATTTCCAATCTTCTCCTCTTCCTTTGCAAACCTGTGCTCATTAAATGCTGGAAAGAACAGGCTGCACCTTCACACACTGTCCAAACATCTGGATGAACAGTAAAACCATTCTGTCAATCATCCAGATGTGAGGGCTACATGACACAAAACACCTGGATGAACCAATCACTTAGCCAGCACCTGTCTGAGCAAGGAACACACACGGAATCCCATAATACACATTGTTATAGAGGAATGAGTGGGGTTAGAAGAGAAGAATAAGTTGTGATACCTCCCTTCAAGGAGCTGATAGTCTAATTATTAACTTATGCATGATTAAACATCTACTTGATGCCAAACCAAATGCTTGACTCCAGTTGGACCAAACATTGAGATAGGAGGCTGGAGGCATTGAGGTGGTGCAGTGGATAGAGCACCCACCCTGGAGTCAGGAGGACCTGAGTTCAAATCTCGGACCAGACACTTGACACTTACTAGCTGTGTGACCCTGGGCAAGTCACTTAACTCCAATTGCCTCACCAAAAATAAAAGATAGGAGGCTAGTGGTAGTTTAGTGTATCCTCTCATTGTTTGGGTAGAAAGCTGCCAAAGATGAAGTCGGCAGGGCTCAGCTATGAAATGCAGGTAATCCTCATCTGGGCAGACTTCCCTCCAATCCCACAGAGCGCTCTCTCCATATCCTACATGTGGCCATTAAAAATAAAACAAAGCCTATGAACTAGTCATGCTCAAAATATTGATCAATAAAAGCATTTTGATGAATGTCCTATGACCAATCTGTTCCCTGTGCAGATTTAACGGCATACAGTTAAACCTTGTCCTTTTCCTTTTCACATTTGCAAATTTCTTATTTTTCAAAAACACTCTAAGTACTCATTATAGAGAACAAGGTGGTGCTGTGGATAGAGTGCCAAACTTGGAGCCAGGAAGGTCTGAATTCAAATCCTGCCTCAGATGCAAACTAGCTATGTCACCCTGGGTAGGTCACTTAACTGCTGTCTGCCTCAGTTTCCTCATCTGTAACATGGGGATAGTAATAACACCTACCTCCCAGGGTTGTTGTGAAGATCAAATGAGATAACGTATCTAAAGTACTTTGTGGGTCTTAAAGATATACATGCACACATGCATACATACATACACCAGCTATTTCTCTCCTCCTCCTCCTCCTCTTTCTTTTTCTTCTTCTCTATTATTAATTATTATTGTTATTATTAATTCCAAGTTCATCTCCTCACTGACTGCCTCTTTCTTTAAAGAGGGATTGGACACAGCAGATATTTGAAGGGAGGAGATATTAGACTTGCTTCTCTTGGCTCCAGAGGCCAGAGCTAGAAAAAATCCACTGGCTCTGTAGTCAGAATACCTGGGTTCGAATCTCCCTTCTTACATTGAATACTTTACTAGTATAACCTCAGGCCTCTGTTTCCTCATTTGTTAGGATTTAGATGTGGGACAGCTTTAGATCTATGATTCTGAGCCGAAACTACAGGAAGACTAATTTAGGAAAAAGAACTTCCCAATAGAGTTATCCAGCAATGGAATCTCCTGCTCCTGAAGATTGGAGTTCTCTGTCACTTGGCATGTTCAAATAGAGAATGGATCACCATACTTCTCTCAGGGGTCTTTGGCCATGAGACTACAGGACCCAGAGTGAGCTGCCCAAAGGAGACTGAGCTTCCCCGAGAGGTAGTGAGCTTCTCTTCATTGGAAGTTTTCAAGCAAATGTTGCATGCCTCCTTGTCTGGTACATGATACAGTTTTTGCAAAGTGCTCTGCAAACCATCTGGGACATTTGTTCATGGGGCAGAGAATTAAACTAGGTGACCTCTTAGATCTTTTCTAATTCTGTGAAGAGAATCTACACCTTATCTGACTGGAATGGCTTAAAAGAAGCTTGCTTGGAGATGAAGGAGTAGAACTGTCTCCTTTCTGCTGAGTCAGGATATCTGTGATCTGATAGGTGGATTATTATTTGTTGTTCAGTCATCTTAGTTGTATCTGACACTTTGTGACCCCATTTGGTATTTTCTTGGCAAAAATACTGAAGTGTTTTGCCGTTTCCTTCTCCAGCTCATTTTACAGATGAGGAAACTGAGGCAAACAGGGTGAAGTGACTTGCCTAGGATCACACAGCTAGGAAGTGTCTGAGGCCAGATTTGAGCTCAGGAAGATGAGTCTTCCTGATTCCAGGCCCAGAACTTTATACTTCTCCCAGTGATTTCACAGATCCCATGTATTTACTTTGGTAGGACCAGCAGCCTTGCCCCTACTGCTACTGCTACTGCTGCTGCTTTTTCTTTCCTCCTTTCTCAGATGTTTTTCAGGACAACCGTTGGATGGCCCTTAGTGAGAACCTAGTCTCATGAGCCAGGGCTCAGAGGATTCCTTCTGCCCCCAGCCATGTATCTGAGTGTCATAAATCAGCACATCTGCAGACCTTCCTTTCCACTGCCATGCCCTTCGCCAGCGCACCAAGAAGAAAAGAATCAAAAATTTGAATTTCCAACCAACCCCAAGAGTCAGATGATGATAGAGACAACTCACACTTCAGTGGACTCACTTCAGATAGCAAAGCACTTTGCACCCATGATCTCATTTCACTTTCTCAACAGCTCTGGGGATGACAAGGGGTGTTGAGTCCATGCTATATGAGGTCAGGTGAAGGAACTAAGGATATTTAGCCAGAGGCAACTAGGTGGTACAGTGCATAGAGGGAGCAGCTTGGAGTCAGGAAGACCTGAATTTAAATCTGACCTCAGACATCAGCTATGTGACCCTGGACAAGTCACTTAACCTTTACTGCCTCGGTTTCCCAAACTACGAAATGAGGATCATAATACACCTGCCTCCCATGGTTATTGTGAGAATCAAATGAGATAAGTTTGTAAAGCACTTAGCATGGTGCCTGGCACATAGTAGGTGCTATATAAATGCTCATTCCTCTTGTCCCTTTAGATTGAGAAGATAAGACTCATGGGTGAGGTAGCAGGTGAATTCAAGTATTTGGAAGACTGTCATATGAAAGAGGGATTCTTTTTGGCCCCATGCTGCAGAACGGGCATGACTGGTAGATGCCACAGAGAGACAAGTGTAGGCTTGGTGTCAGAAAAAAATGTCCTAAGCGTTAGAGCTGTGCAAACTTGGATTGGGCTTTCTGAGGAGAGTGTAGGTTCTCCCTCACTGAAGGTTTTCAAGTAGATCGATTTGTTAAGTATGTTGGGTGTGGGTCGGGCTAGATAGCTGCCTAGATTCCCTCCTGCTCTAAAGCCCGTGATTCTGTTAGAGATAGGTAGAACCGGAGCCTTTATTAGCTCCATTTTGCAGATGAGGAATCCAAGGCTCATACCTAGCGTCACACAGTCAGAGAAAAGGGGGCAGGAAGGAGACGTAGATGGTTCAGAGGATCCTGTGTCTGAGGGGTAATGGAGAATGTGGGCACACTGACATCTCTGATGGGCTCGAGGCTGGAAGGAGCTCTCAATATTACTGCCCATTGGCTAGTCTCGGGGGATATTAGTATGGACATAAAGAAATGGCTGCTGAGAGGAACTTCCAACTAAAATGGATCCACACTTCCTCTAAGTGCCTGCAAACCATCCATGCCCAAACAAAAGGTCAGGACTTTTAAACCCAGTGCTGTCTTAACCACACCACATGGCCACATAACAAAACTGCCTAGAATCCAGTAGGGGATAGACCTGAATTTGCACCCCAAAGCCAACCCTCACTAGCTATGTGAACACTAGCAGGGTATGGAAGTTCTCAGAACCTCAGATTGCCGCATCTGCAAAAAGTACATATTACTTAAGTGACATGAAATGGTAAAAGTGCATAATAAACCCTGAAGTGGTATAGAAATTACAGTTGTTAGATCATCCTCCTCATGACCTGGGAAATTTTCTTTTCTCAGAGAGGTCTATACTGATTGAGAGACTTTGAGAAGCTCTGATCAACAGGGCTGATGTTCACCTCTTTTTCTCTCATTAATAGGGGACTGGTTTCTTCCCTCTCAGGGCAAAGTACATGAAGGGTTCTGTCCATCTCTTCTCTCTCTGCTTACACTGTTAATGCTTCAGCTCCTGGGCTCGTGGACTTTTCTCCCAATTATCCAACTCTCAGGAGCTCCCTGCTCAAGCTTAGGCCCCAGCCCCAATACATTTGCATACCATTAGCCATGTTGCTCAGCATTATAGATTCATACTTAATTTTAGTACTTTTTGGAGGCAACTCGAACCTAATTAAAACCTCTTCCTCCAAGAATCTGACATGTTCTTTAAGGGGGTGGGAGGGGGGAGACAAGGGATGCATACAAATGAAAAGTACCTACACCCCACCCTTTTTCAACCACTGGGACTTATCACCATTTCAACCTCTATTAATCTTATTCTCCTTCTGTCTTGGAAAAAGGAAGGTCTTTCTTTACTCCATAATGGTTTCCAGTCTTTCTGTGAACATCCCTTGTTGTTAAGGTACAGCTTTGTCTTCGGGTACCTTTCCTTGAGAATAGAGGCTGGGAGTGGGGGAAGCTTCAGGGACATTTTTTCCAACCCAGTTCATGCATGAATCTTGTTTGGCTGAACTGGGACCAGTCCCTAAAACTTGTTGCCTCTCTCCCAGCGACCAATTCAGTCTAGGTCTGTGGTTACCTTCTAGGAGTTTCCTTTTTTTGGGGGGAACTCACAGACAGAGCCCACCTTCTGAAGGTTACATCTCACAGGAGTCAGAGGGACTCACACACAGGGGTCAGAAAGGTATGTATTCTATAACACTAGAGGAGAAGAATTCCTTAAGTTATACAGTAGTGCTGAAGCTCCCCGTCTCCAAACTTGTCCAGGGTTTCATGTTTCAAACATTTGTCTCACAACACCTATGCATGGCAAGGAGCCAGACTCAGAGTCAGGTCACAGGCACTAATGTGCCCCTTAATGCCACTTCTTACAGGTTACAGTTGTTGTCATTCATTTATTAAGTCCTGTCCAACTCTTCCTTACCCTGTGGACCATACTTAGTCCATGGGGTTTTCTTGGCAAACATACTGGAATGGTTTGCCATTCTCCAGAGGATTAAGACAAACAAGAGGTTAAGTGACATGCTCGGGGTCACATATCTATTAAGTATCTGAGAGCAGATTTGAATTTAAGTCTTCCTGACTCCAGCCCAGGGCTCTATCTACTGAGCCACTTAGCTTGGCATGGTGAATAGAATATTGGCCTTGGAGTCAGGAAAACTTGGGTTTGAATCCTGCCTTGGACATTTACTAGGCATATCACCCTGGGCAATAACTTCTCTGAGCCTCAGTTTGTTCATCTGTAAAATGAGAGGATAAGACTTGGAGGCTTCTAAGATCTTTTCCAATTCTAAGTCTATGATCCTATGAGTGGTGAGGGAGAGACCAGTGAGGAAGAGACTGAGGCTATAGTGTGGTACAGCCTGTGCTAGGTGCTTTACTCTGCTCAATTTGCTTAATTTCTCCAAGCCTCAGTGTTCTTATCTATAAAATGGGGATAATAACACTTACCTCACAGGGTTATTGTAAGATTCAAATGAAATAATATATATCAAGTGCTTTGCAAAACGTTGAAGTGATGTATCACTGTCAGTTATTGTTGTGGGTGTATATACTAACTCTGATGCCTCCGCTTCTACTCCCTTCTACCACATCCTTTTTCCTTTGTGCTTTGTCTGTCTCTATATATTTGACAGCCTGCTTGGTTAACTGTACCTGTGTGGTGGACTCAGACTGTGTGTAGTAGCTCTGTTTACTCTTGCCAAACATCTCCATGTTAGAACAGGGGAATGTTTCTCGGTTGTTGGTAGAGATGTGTTTACGCTGTTGATATCTGTGGTGAAATGAACCCAGAAATGGGAATCCTTGGTAGTTAGGGTTGTAAGGGTACTGACTGTCTAATCTTATGAGGGAGAACCCTTCTGTAGTGGGCTGAGGAAGAGGGATGTGAACCCCGACCCACTGATCTGAACTTGGAAAGGGACTTTCAGGACATGGATATGTGTGAAAGGTTGGATTGACCTGATCAGGTAACTTTCTGGTCTAGAAAAGATGGAGCCAGTAAAGGCTGGCTCTGGAGGTTGGTGGGACTAGAATCAGATTTGGGGATGTATAGAGTGACCCAGTGCAAGATATTCTGAAGGACACCTTGCCACGTGAGACAAAAAGCTGAAACTGAGGATGGTCAACACAGGAAGTCTGGTTCCCATAGCTTTGTATGTGGTTGTAACCAGAGAATGTGTGATTTTTTTTCTGTCTTTTCTCACTAGGCATTAGAATCAGCGGGACCAAAGTAGACAAAGACAGCCTTTGGAATTCTCTCTGGGTGTTCCAGGATCTAGGGCAGTGGGAGGATCTCCACCCAGGGCAATCAATCTGTAGTGGTTTCTCATCACTGTACTCTGTTCCAGTCAACATTTTTATCACAGACTTGGATGAAGGATGGTTTCATTCTTTGTGCTTTTAATCCCCAGTGCCTAGCATGGTGCTAGGTCACAGATGGGCTTATTGGTGGATTGCTAATAATAAATACTTGTTGATGGATTGACTAATTGATAAAGGTATCAAAGGCATAATTATCACATCTGCAAAGGACATGAAGCTGGAAGGGATGGCTAAGGTGTTGGGTGTCAGAATTGGGATCCCCAAATATTTTAACAGACTGAAATGATGACAGAATTCTAAGATGAAATTTTAAAAAGATTTACCTTTGGGTAAAAAAAAAACCACACAAGTAAGTATAGGAATGGTTTATATAGAAAGACTTAGATATTGTGCTGAACTGTAAGATTATTTGGACTCAAAGGGAGTGGCATGGCGGCAACACAATAAGGGGGATTTAAAATTTAAATGCATCCCTATTCCCTTGAGCTCTCTATAAGTACCTACAAGTCACATGAGCCAGAACTTTTTGAATAGGTTTTCTGAACCTAAGTCTCATACTGTTTTCACCACAGTGAAAACTACTTCCAAGAAGTTAAAACACAACAAACCAGCCCCTGAATAGATTCAAGAAACTGAGTTGGCACCCCAGAGCCAACAGTTGCTAGCTGTGTGACCATGGACAATAGCAAATATGAAGCAGAGAGGAAGGGAGAAGCATTTATTAAATACCTATGTGCCAGGCACTGTGCTAAGTGCTTTATAAATATTTTTTTCATCCTCACCATAGATAGCCCTGAGAGGTAGGTACTGAAGAGCGCTAGATTTGGTGACGGAAGACCTGGGGTTGGTTGTGACTCTGTTACTGGTCATGTGACATCCCCCCTCTGACTCTCAGTTTCCTCTTCTGTAAAATGGGAGTAATAATACTTGTGCTAGCTACCTCATAAGGTTATGCTGAGGAGAATCACTTTGTAATCTTCCAAATATTATAGAAACATGAGCTCTATGAAGCATCAAAATGAGCCCTTTGCATGCAGCCAAACAGGCTAGGGTGATTTTAGGATGTGTGAACAGTTGTCTGTTGTCCCGAGAAAGCAGAGAGGAACAGCCTGGATAGTGAGATGTTAAATATGGAACAGGTAAAGGAATTGGTGATGTTTCACCTGTACAAGAGTAGACCAAGATAGGGATTAATCACCGCCTTAGGGTATCTGAAGGACAATGATGGGGAAGAGTAATCTGGATTAGACTTCTTCTTGACCCCAGATGGCAAAAACAATGGGTAGAAGTAAAAGCATATTTGGGCCCCATATAAGGGGCAGAAAAAAGGCCACTTGACAATTAGAACTGTCCAAATATGGGGCACACTGTTGATCAGAGTTCTTATGTTTTTCAAAGTTGTTTGCTTTTATAATGTTGTTGTTATCTTGTTATTATATTTGTAATGCTTCTATGTACAACATTGTTCTCTTGGCTTTCTCATTTCAGTCTGCATCAGTTCACATAAGTTGTCCATAAGTTTTCTCTGAAGCAATTTCTTTCATCATTTTTGTGGCAAAATAGTATTCTATTATATTCGTAAAGGGAACATGAAGTGGTGAGCTTTCCATTTAAAGAAAAAATTAAAGCATTTACTAAAGACCTGCTGTGTGCTAGGGACATAGTTGCTAAGCGACTTACATATCTCTTATGTTATCCTCACACCAAACTTTAGAGGTAGGTGTTATTATTATTATTCCCATTTTAAAGTTGAAGGAACTGAGGCAAACAGATGTTAAAGTGACTTCCCTAGGGTCACACAGCTGGTAAGTGTCTAAGGCTGGATTTGAACTCAGGTGTTTCTAACTCCAGGCCCAGCGCTCTATCCATATGAACCCAGCTACCTCTGTTCAAATAAAAACTTGAATGATTTGTTGGAAAGGTCATTCTTCTGTCCACTCACATGGCTACCACCCTACTGCAGGCCTTTGACACTGTGGTAGAGGTAGGGTGGGAGCTGTTATCCTTATTTGACAGAAGAGTAAACTGAGGCCTACAGAAATGAAGTGAATCTTTGAAGGTCACATAGCCAGCCCATGTCAAATCTGGGACGAAAATCTTGGCCTCTCAATCCCTCATCCAAAGGCATTTCCCTGACTTACTGATGTAGTATGTGAAGGATCTGTGATTTCATCAGGATGGGGAATTTCTGATGTGGAAATTAATTTCACCAATGCAGATTGCAACCCACCTATGTCTACAAGATTATGGATTTAGAGTTAGAAGGAACCGCTATCCTCCCAATTTTACAGATGAGAAAACTGAGTTTCAGAAAAGTACATTGACTTGCCCAGGATCATGCAGTAACTAGCACAGGCAGGATTTGAATCCAAGTCTCCTGACTCCAAATCCAGCATTCTTTCCATTTGTCTTGCCTTCCCTTCCCTTAGGTTAAGTAATTTGCCTAGGGCCATGTAGTAAGAATTTTGTTGTTGTTCAGTCCTCTCTGATCCTTGGTGAGACCATTTGGGGTTTTATTGGCAAAGATACTAGAGTGGTTTGCCATTTCCTTTTCCAGCTCATTTTACACATGAGAAAACTGAGGCAAATAGGGTGAAGTCATTTGCCCAGGGTCACACAGCTAGTAAGTGTGTAAAACCAGATTTGAACTGAGGAGGATGATACTCCAGGCTCAGTGCTCTGTGCATTATGGTGCCGCCTACCTGCCACACTAAGAGTTACGGAACTTGCATTGAGATCTTCCTGACTCCAAGCCTGTAGCAATCTATGTACATCTCATAACCGTTTCCACAAGAGGAAATGTCATGACTCGTTGTCCATGAACCCATGCTGGCTCCTAGTGATCACATCTAACAGAGCAAGGCTTAGGCGGATGGTCTTGACCCAGCCCTGTACTATCAGCCCTTGTGGGCTCAGATCATTCCTTCTGCAGGCTTTAATGTTCACTTTTAGCTGCTAGATCCCCTCTCTAGATAGAAACCACCCCAACAAAAAGAAATAGATCCACTCCTCCCCACTCTGTGCCCTTTTCAAAGAGACAAAAGGCACTCCCTCCATGTGAAAAGGTCACAAGAGATTTGCATTTTGAACACACAAGTTCCACAAAGGCCTTCATTGTATTGACCAAGTTGGTCTTTGACTTGAGTTCTCCATTAGCTGTGAGCCCTCTCACACTGAGACTTTTGCAGAAAATCGTTTAATGTTTCCTCTGCATTTAAGGAGAGCTCCAAGGGCCCATTGGCTTGGCCCGGCTGCCTATGACTCTGAAGTGGAGTGCTCTACCTGGTGGAAAAAACGTCCAGCCTTGCTCTTAAGTAAACTCCATGGAGTGTTTCCACCCGGGGTCTGACTGACTATATTTAGGACTTGCTGCTTGGTTTGAATTTCTTTCTTATCTACATTATTAAGGTCACTTTGAGCAGCTGGATGGCTTCCTGGGCCTAGCGAGCGGTGGGGTGCAGGCTGTGTCCCAATGAATAATGAATGTGGGTGCCAACAGGTTTGTAATTCATAAATGCTTGTGACAGTTGTCTGTCTGAAGGAGGGAGAGAGGCTCCGGGAGGGGAAACTCAGCAGGCCCCTTGTCTCCTTATTCTTCGTCATTACAGCCTCTAGCCAGTGCATCCCCCTCCTCTCAGTTCCCATGGCCACCGCCCTAGTGCAGTCTCCTAATTGCCTCTGTCCTGGAATACAGGCACAGCTTGCTTGTTAGACTTGTTGGAAAAAGGAACTGATGTGACAGGCATGAGAAAGTCTTTTTTTGTTATAAGGTATGAATGTTGCTAAGAAGTCTTCCTGGGCTTGTGGAAAGAGCCCTGGATTCCGAGTCAGAGGTCCTGAGTTCATAGGGTATAAATATGGAGCTGGATGGAATATTAGAGAATATTTAGTCTAAACCTCTTGTTTTTACAGAGGAGGAATGACTTGCCCAAAGTCACAGAGATTGCAAAAGGAGAGAGCTAAGGTGGGAAGGAAAGAATTATGTAGTAATTTTCTACGATATTTCAGGCACTGTGCTAAGTGCTTTTGATCCTAATTACAACCCTGAGAGGTAGAAGCTATTATTATCCCCATTTTACAGTTGAGGAAAGTGAGGCAAACAGAGGTTAAGTGACTTGCCCAGGATCACACAGCTAGTAAGTATCTGAGACAGCATTTGAACTCAGGTCTTCCTGAATCCAAACCCGTTGCTCTATCCATTATGCCACCCACTGTTGATTCAGATCACACCATATAAATCTAGAAGGAAACTGAGGCAGACAGAGGTTAAGTGACTCACCAAGAGTCATATAGCTAATACTTGAGGCTGGATTTGAATTCAGGTCTTTCTGACCCCAGGCCCAGCACTCTGTGCACTCTGGTGCCACCTAGCAGCCTCAGTACAAAATGACTTTGAAGTCTGAGAACCTGTGTTCAAATCTCACCTCTGATATTTATCACTTACGTTTCTTTTGGAATGTTAAATAACTTCCTGGGCCTTAGCATCCTCATCTGTAAAATGAGGACTCTGAATTAGATGGTCCCTTCATGTTCTAGCTCTATGGTCCGCTGAGTTGGAATCCAAATTTCTTTCTACTCCACCACTCTTCCATCCAACTCAACCTAATTTTTCTCATCTGTAAAATTGGATAATATAATAATACTGGTAGTCCTTAACTCATGGGATTGTTATGAGACTCACACAAAATGCTGTAGGTAAAGTGGCTTATAAACTTTAATATGCTATGATGATTATTATTTATGATGATGATGATGATTGTATATCTGGGTCCTACCTCCTTCAATTAAAATGTGGAACACTTAATGGTATGTCTTATTCATTCCTGTCTCCCCTTCAGCACCTATTAATATAGTCCTGCACAGAGTAGGTTCTGATTAAATGTTTGTGGATAAAGTCCATGATGAAAGGATGAATAAATGAATGAAGATAACAATAATAGGATCTCATTTCTACAAGGGACAGTTTACAAAAGGCTTTCATTGACTTCCTTTCATTTCACCCTTATATGAGCTCTTTGAAGTGGTGTGTGTGTGTGTTGTGTGTGTGTGTGTGTGCGCGCGCGTGCTTACATACATGCACTTGTATGTAGTACTCATGCACATAAGGTGGGTATTATTACCCTGGTTTTTAACAGACACGGAGAAAAATGGACTCAGAATGGGGCAGTTACTTGCCAAGGCCAGCCACTTGGTACTTGGACTGGATCTCATTTCCCAAGTCTAGGTGCCATGCTTTTCCCACTCTCCCATGCCTTTTCCAAAACACCCTGAGCTCCTGGTATTTATTTGGAGAACTCTACTCACACACCCTCAGGGAACTAATGGCCTTCTGTTTCTGCTGCCATGACTACACTTGATTATTTATTTGCCTACTAACTGCAGTTTATCAACTCCTGGATTCTGATTATAATGCTTTCCATTCTATTCCCTAAAGCCCACCCCTGGAACCTTGCTCTCAAGAGAAATTCAGCAGGCAAGAAAGGTTCCCTTTTCCCAGCCACACCAGGTCAGGACTGAAGAAAAGGTGTTCTATCTGAAGCCAGGGCTGTAACTAAGGCAGGGCAACTAAGGCTTTGACCCAAAGGATTCAATTTAAAGGGTGCAATGGCACTTGCTGCATTTCATCAGGGAAGAAAAATAGTCCCAGAACTTAGCACCTAATTAGCAGGAGTAGTTAAAATAGGAAGTTAACAGGTGGCAGGCTTGGGTAGAGCTCCTGGCAAGAGCCCCTTCTCTCCCTCCCTCTGTTCTTCTTCACTCACTAATTCTCCAGTTAAGCTTGGTCTTCTCTGCAATAGTCTCACCCTAGTGCAGCTCTCCTACCCTTGCCCCAAACTGTAGGGAGTTCCACACTACGTGCTTCAAGAGTAATTTGGGCTACATTAAAATTCTTAGTTACAGATATCCTCTGTTACCCTACCCCTGCCCCTATAGCTTCTCATCTCTTCTGAGGACAAAAGGTCATGATCAGGGTAGAAAACACTGAAGAAATCAAAGAAAAATCAAATGTCACAACCAGAAGGAATCCTCAGAATTTACCGAGTCCAGCTGGACCTGAAGCAGGAATCCCTTCTACAACAACATCCAGCCTTGGTTTGAATACTTCCAGCACTGGGGAGCTCACTACCTTCCAGGTACTCATTTGACTGTCAAACAGCTCTTCTTGCTCTCCATTTCTCCCTCATGTTGATCTGATGCTAGCCTCCCTGGAACTTGTATCCACCAGTCCCAATTTTCTCCATGGAGGCCAAGCCTTCTATAACCATGACAACACGGATAATGTCACTGTACACCCTAAGTGGAAAGTAGAAAGTTGTCCTGACATCTTTGGTGTCATGGAAAGAACAGGAGATTGGGAGGCAGAGGACCCGAGTTCAAATCTCAAACTACAAAACTCTTACCTGGGTGACTTTTGATAAGTCATTCAACTATTCTTGGCCTCAGTTTCCTGGAAACTAATTTGTCATTTAGTCATTTTTTTTTACAGTGAGGCAATTGGGGTTAAGTGACTTGCCCAGGGTCATACAGTTAGTAAATGTTAAGTGTCTGATGCCAGATTTGAACTCAGGTCCTCCTGACTCCAAAGCAGGAGCCCTATCCACTGTGCCACATAGCTGCCTCCATTTAATCATTTGTAAGTTGTGTCCAACTCTTTGTGACTCCATTTAGGGTTTTCTTGGCAGAGATACTGGACTGGTTTGCCATATCCTTCTCCAGCTCATTTTATAGATGAGGAAACTGAGGCAAACAAGGTTAAGTGACTTGCCCAGGGTCATACAGCTAGTGAATGTCTACAGATTGGATTTGAACTCAGGAAGATGAATCTTCCTGACTCCAGCCCCAGTACTCTATCTATTGTGCCACCTAGCTACCTAATTTAGTGATATTTATTTAATATTTAATAATACTTAGAAAGGAAGAGTGTTGGAGTAGATGGCTTGTAAGGTCCCTTCCAGCTCTAATCTCTGATCCTTTGATAGATTTTCGGTGGGGGCGGCAGAGAAGCCTGTTCACCAGACTTCACCCCTTCCTCTGGTCCCCCCACTCCTTCCTCTGACCCTGAGGTCCAGTCGCAGTTTCACACGTTTTTTTTTTTTGTTCTCTAGTCCTTGATATTTCGGTGACAGATTATAACAATCACACTTTACAATTTTTGCAGCACTTTGTACTTTTCAAAGCTCTCTTCTATGAGCGTTTTCATCTGATCCTCGAGATCACCCTATTAAGGACTTCTGTCCTTCAAAAGATCCTTGATTCCAGGGTTGTGGGCACTGCTCTGTATCTGCACAGCCTCCACCCTTTCGTAGACAGTCTTTGTGAGGTGCTGTGGCCAAATAATTAGTTCCACTGGCAGTTAACCCTCTAGTGACAAGCCTCTCAACACTTGTCCAAGAATAACAGGCACATAGACCATTGATGGGCCCGTACACAAAACCCTTCCAGTTCATTGGGATCTTCCAGAGCTTCATTCTCCTGGCGGTTCAATTCGACAAACATTAAGTGCCTACTGTGTGCCAGGCACTGTGCTAAGTGCTGGCAGAGACTTCAGGAACCCTTTATACCATGACGCAGCTTCAGGTAGGGTTTCAGTGGCATAGGACTGCCCCTATGATCAATTTAATTCAGCTTCCCAAACATTTGTAATAATAACCAGTATTTACATAGTGTTTCAAGGTCTGCAAAGCATTTTACAAATCTTCTCTCATTTGGTCCTCCCAACAACCCTGGGAAGTAGGTGTTATTATCATCCCCATTTTACAGGTGAGGAAACTGAGGCAGATATCAAGTATGTGTCTGAGGCCAGATTTGAACTCAGGTCTTCCTGACACTAGGTCCAGGGCTCTATCCATGCCATTATTAGGAGCCTGCTTTGTTTTGGCCAGAGTGGGAACTATCTTTGTGTTTCTTTGTATCCTCAGTAACTAGCTAGTTAATTACTATGAAGAAACATGAAGACAGTTTCTGCTCTGGTAGAGTTTACCTTCTATTGAAATCCCTATTCTTCAGCTGAAACAGAAAGGTGGCCTTACTTGTCCCTGGTCATTCAGTGACAGAGTCTGCATTTAAACCCTGGTCTCCCTGGTTGTACTTAAGTTTTACCAAATAGACAGCCTTCCAGCAACTCTGGTTTGTTTTCTCTGGTTTTCTTTGGACTGTGAGTGTGGACGACCAGCTGACTTTGTGGGAAAATATCTGCTCTCTGCCTGATGGGGACCTGAGCCTGTCATCTTGTTTTTCACTTGAAGATGTGGTAGCTGCTGGCTGTTTTGCACCTCTGAGGCAGCTGCCTGGGAGCTATGGATGGTTTCTAGAGAGGATTGTGAGAAGCCTCCCAATTGTCACAGCCTCAAATTAAGGATAATTCTAGAAACAGTTAGACTGATGTTCTTTAATCCAGGACTGGGGCATCCCAGGGGCTAGTAATTCCGATCAGTCCCTCTCAGAAAGTTGGTACAGAGTAGCTTGGAAACATGAGCAGGTCCTGGGAACTACTGAGGGGCTCCACCCCTGCTGTATCCAGTGGCTGGTCTAACCCTGTGTGTCTGTATATATGTCTGTCTCATGATGATGGAGCACCTCAGACCATTCAAAGAGGTACAGGCCTTGTCTTCTGAGTCCCTGAGAAAGCAAGGGGTACCTCACCTCTATATGTATCTGTGGGTCATAAGAGAGAGTCAGGAGCTGGTCTGAGTTAGCAATCTATTGATCAGTAAATATTTAAGAAATGACTGCTATCTGCTAGGCACTAGTCTGGTACTGGGGGTACAAAGACAAAGATAAAGATAGTTTTTAACCTCCAGATGCTTACAGCCTAGTCAAGGGAAATGGTATATGTATATGTATATGCGTATGTACATATATACATGGGTGCACACACATACATATAGCTATAGACATAGATGTATATCTATATATGTTTGTATGGGTATATATGTATTTGGATGGATGTATATATAGATAGATGTATACCTATATATGTATATATATGCAGGCTTATATGTATGTGTGTACACACATGTATATGTACAGATGGATACAAATGCATATATATATTTTGCATAAACATATATACTTTGTATAAAGTATATTTTGTATAAAATATGTACACAGTAGAAACCAGGTGATTTAGGGGGAAAGACAATATCAGCTAAGGATGTGGGGAGTCTCATATATAAGGTGAAACTTGTGTTGAGCCTTAAAGGAAGCTAGTGATACTGAGAGATGGGGTGATGAGGGAATGTATTCCAGACAAGGGAGACAGCTAAGGCACATGCAAAGGTGTGGAGGTGAGAGATGAAGTGTGATGTATAAGGAACAACAAGAAGGCCAGTATGGCTGGATTGCTCTGTGTGTGTGTGTGTGTGTGTGTGTGTGTGTGTGTGTGTATGTGTGTGTGTGTGTATGTGTGTGTGTGTGTGTGTGTATAGGAAGGTAAAGGTGTAATGTGCAATAAGATTGGAAATGTGGGTTGAGGACTATGTTGTTATTGTTGTTCCTGAGTCATTTCATTTATGTCTGACTCTTCATGACCCAATTTAGGATTTTCTTGGCAGAGATACTGGAGTAGTCTGCTATTTCCTTCTCCAGCTCATTTTACAGATAAGAAAAATGAGGCAAACAAAGTTAAGTGACTTGCCCAGGATCACACAGCCTGTAGGTATCTGAGACCGAATTTGAATTCATCAAGATGAGTCTTCCTGGTTCCAAGCTCAGTGCTCTATCTACTGGTCAATATTGTAGAAGGCTTTAAATTCAAAGCAGAAGAGTTTTATGTTTGGTCCTGAAGATGATAGGTAGTAGCTGGAGTACATTTAAATGATGTGTGTGAGGCAAGGTGGGGGGGGGGGAGTTGGATAGCATGCTCCTATTTGTGCTTTAGGAAAATCAACATGTCAGCTCAATGGTGGATGAATTGGAAAGGGAAAAGATTTGAGACAGGGAAGCCATTTAGGAAGCTATTGGCATAGTCTAGACAAGAAGTAATGAGCATCTGAGCTACAGTGGTGGAAATGTGAGTGGAGAGAAGGGGAAGGATGAGCAGAGGTATTGGAGGTAGAAATGAGAGGATTTGGCAACTGAGTGGAATTGTTCAGGTTCCTAGGGGAAGCAGCTGATGATGAAACTGGCCCCAGACTAGTCTGTCTGGCCTCTTGTCTGAGTGTGTGAATCTATCAGGAAATTGATGATGCTGTTGCTGACTCCCTTTGCCTCTGCTCATTTCAATGGGATGTAAAACCTGGAGTACACACACAAGTGTGACTGAGGCTGAGGGAGTCACAGGACCTCAGATTTAGGGCTAGAAAGGACCTCAGAGGTTACTGTGTCCAATCCCCTCATTTTCCAGATCAGAGAACCTGGAGCGGCAATTGATTGGTAAGGGATCACATAGCTAGTGAGTGTCTGAGGTTGGATTTGAACCAGATCTCCTCGATTGCAAGTCCAGTGCTCTATCCACTGCCAACGGAAAACTCTCGATCCAGTGGGCAGGCTGAGAGATGTGGATGGGCGGTGAGCTCTTCAGTCTGGAAAGATGGAATAAGAAGCAGATTCAGAATCAAATACAACCAATCACAAAGAAAGTGACAAGAGGAGGCCAGGATTTCTTTATTAAATCCTCAAATATGCAAACTACCCCCTCCCTCTTGGAGCTCAAAAAAAGGAATTTAAGTAGAAATCAAGGCAAGTGCTGATTTCACAGCAGGAAATATATTTCTGGGCATGGCTGCTGGAAGACATTGTAGAGATGAGAAACACAGATGGATCCTCAAAGGTTTAATGGATGCATCGAGGAAGAATGTGGGGTTGGATGCTGGAAGAAGGGCCGTGTTTTGGATGTGGGCTCATCTCCTAGAGCACTCACCACCGTGCAGTGAAAAGAATACTGCTTCTGGAGTCAGAACATGAGTGGAGGGAAGGGAACACATACAAAGGATGTTGTGGAGGTAAGAATGATAAGATTTGGCCCCAACCTACCTCAAATCCCACTTCTGACTCTCTGTGACCTACACTTAATCTCTCTGGGCCTCAGTTTCCCTAAATATAAAATGATGAGGTTGCTCTAGATTGACCTCTAAGGGTCTTTCCTGCTCTATATCTATGATCCTATGATACCTTTCAGTTGTAAAATCTATGATCTCATGACTAGTTATGAAAGGATCCCTCAGAGATGGGCCCCAGGACTTCAGGGAGTGGTGCCTTTGCTCCACAAAGCCATTATAGGTGATCCCAAGTTCTCATATGAATTGGTCATTGAGGGTTGTTGTTCAGTTGTTTCAGTTGTGTCTGACTCTGAGTGACCCCATTTAGGGTTTTCTTGGCAAAGATACTAAAGTGGTTTGCCGTTTCCTTCTCTAACTCATTTTACAGATGAGGAAACTGAGGAAAAAAGTGGTTTTCCCAGGGCCACACAGTGAGGATGGATTTGAGCTTAGGTCTTCCTGACTCCAGGCTTGACGCTCTATCTACTGTGCCACTTAGCTGCCTTCATTGGGATTCACTGGCCTGTGATTAAGGGTGGAGTGGCATGTATGTGTGGTTAAGTATTTGAAGAATTGTTGTGTGGAAAATGGACTAGATTGGTCCCTTTTGGCCTCACTGGGCAGAAACACAACCAATGATTGAAAGCTACAAAGAAGCCCATTTAGGCTTGATGCCAATAAAAATGGCTAACAATGAGAGCTGTCCAACAGCTGAATGAGCTGCCTCAGGAGGTGGAGGGTTCCACTCCCTTGAAGGTCTTCAAGCTGAGTTTGGATAGCGACCTGTTGGGTGCATTATAGCTGGGATTCATTACCTGTACAAGTTGGTCTAGATAGCTACTGAGGTCTCTTCCAACTCTCACATTCTGTGATTCATTTATTCACTCCATTGCTTCCTCTGCTCATTTGCTCAGAAGCCCAACCTTACCTCCCCATAAAAGGTTCTCCTGCCCCTCTCTTGGTCTTTGATCCCATATGTTGAGAAGTCTTCCCCTTTATATTTTACTCCCCTCTCCAACTATTGCCTGGCCTTTGAGATAATTGGATATCTCCTAATCTTCTGGTCCAAAGACCCTTTTCTCTTCAGCCCATTCAAGACAGGCTGGGTTTTCAGAAAGAATTTTACTAGGGCATAAGGGAAAGAAAGTTTGAAAGAAAGAGCAAGCTGTCAGAGCCCAGAAATGATGAGTCATGGAGCTTTAGGCCCAGCCGAAGATCCCCTTGACCTTGCCATGGGGGCTGGCACAGCCTCTAGAGCTCTTGGTCTCCAATCTTACCTGACCCTTGCCCTGACGTTTCTCAGCAGTTACCACACAAAATGTTCTGTTCTATTGCCTTTTGCTGTAGCCAGCATTGAGGTCTGGCCTCTCCCACAGCCACTGCCAGGACCCCTGGAAAAGCTGGGATCTCTCTGCCCCCTATAATTCTATAATTCCCAGAGTCCAGGCCCTTTGTTTCCCATCCCCTCATGCTCCTTCCACCAAGCTCCACTTTCTGGGAACTTCCACTAAACCTTAGTTCTTGGACAGTTGTCAAGACTGAGTGTTGGGATACCCAATGGGTCCAATCACCATTCCTACCATTCTCATTCAACTGCCAATCCTACCCTTCTACCCTGCTCTCAGGGTGCTGGTTCAGGCCACCTGGAGCTAGAGTCAAAGAATTATAAGATCATAGTTAGACCTGGGAGGAGCTTCAGAAGCCATCTAATAGAACCCCCTCATTTTTATAGATGAAGGAACCAAGGCCAAGAGGGTTAAGTGACTCGTGCAACATCACACAAGTAATAAGTAGCAGAGCTGGGATTTGAACCAAGTTCCTTTGGGACCTCTGACTCCAAATCTGAAGCTCTTTTTCTACATTGCCTCAAATTTTTACCCATATCAGACACATCTTATGCATATTGTGTCAAAGACAAGTTCCACCAATGCTAACAGAAAGGGCAGTCATTTAATTCATTCATCGAAAAACATTCAATAAATGTAGCAGGGAGAGTACTGAATTTTGAATTAGAAGGTCTGAATTCAAACTTAGGTTCTGATACCTGGTCCTTGTTGACCTTGGGCAGGTCGCTTCTCCTTGCTCCCAGAGGGCAGTGATTGTGTCTGTTTTTGTACCACCAGCATTTAGCACGGTACCTGATACATAGTAAACATATAATAGATATTTGTTGACTCGTTGACCTTAGTACATAGAATATAAGATCCTAGAGTGACCTTAGAATATTGACAGAATATTAGAGCTGACAAAAGCCCTAGAACATAGAATGTCAGAACTAGGCAGTCCCTTAGAATGTGGAATATCAGTGCTAGGAGAGATCTTGGAACATAGAATGTCGGAGTTGGGAAATCCCTTCTAACCTCTTTGGGCCTCAGTTTCCTGTTATGTGCTAGGTAGCACAGTAGATAGAGCACTGGTCTTGGACTCAACTAATTTCCCTGATTTCAAATCTGGGCTCAAACACTTATTAGCTGTGTGGGCAGTCACTTAACCCTGCTTGCCTCAGTTTCCTCATCTGTCAAATGAGTTGGAAAAGGAAATGACAAACCACTCCAGTATCTTTGCCAAGAAAACCCCAAATGCGGTTTGGATTTGACTGAAATGACTCAACAACAAAATTCCTCTTCTATAAAATGAGAGAAAGATTAAACTCTGGTCTCTCAGACCTCTTCTAGCTCTGGGTTTCTTTGGGCCTGTGTTTCTATAAATAAAGCAGGTATCCAGATTGGACTCTAGATAGTTCCTTCATTTGTTGCTCTACTGGACTGGTAACCTCCATGGCTTGCTTGGCCACGCTGTCTGGTCAAGGGGAATGGGTTGCCTTGGGAGGTAGTGAGTTTCCAGGCATTGTTTAAGCAAGACCTTTTATTAAGGTAGGGGGTAGTTTTCTTCTCATTTGAGGGTGGGACTGTATGATCCCTGAAGTCCCTTTCAGCTGTAAGATTCCATGATCGGGTACGGTTCCTTGTCCTCTGTCAGAAACCAATTTCTACTTTAAGGAAGAATGGCATCAGAAATAACCTGTTGGCCCCAGGACCCCTCTCTATGAGAGCCTGGCACAAGCAGGTATGGGAGGACAAACCAGCTTGCCAACCTATTCCACACTAGAGCTGGTCTGTGTTGGCAGAAGCCCCATGAACAGGAGCTCCTTAAAGGGGATCCTTCAAAGTGACAAAAGTCAGAAGCAGCCAGCTTGTCACACCCTCATTATCCTGGCAGACTGGAGGTGAGTCAGAGGGTGATGGGACAGGGGAAAAGGCATGCCTCCCCATTAGCCCCCTGTAGTCACTTATTCATTAGGGCTCAGGAGAGGGAAATAAACAATGTGCTCCTTTGCTGAATGAATGGAGAGAGCAGGGAGACAGCTGACTGATCAAAGGTGAGCCTGTGTGCTTCTCTCCCTGTCTCTCCCCTCCATCACCCAGACCAGGACATAGCCTCTGCTTGGGCTTGGATAATAACACTCTTTAGGTGGGAAGGGAAAGAAGCTGGCATTGGGGGCAGGTGAGGGCTTCTATATAGAGGGCTTCTTGTATGCAGAGGGGCCAAGCTGGAACAGACCCTAGGATGTCAGAGCTTGGAGGGCCTTTAAGACATGGAATTTAGAACAGGGAATGGCAGAGCTGGAGGGCAGATGTAATATAATAAAAGCATCTTTCCCCCTCACAATTTGGCTCTTTCTTACCTTTCTGGTCCTCTTATACTTTATTCTCCTCCATATTTTTTTTTGCAGTCCAATGACAACTGGCCTCCTTGCTCTTCTTCATCTAAGACATTTTCATTAGCGTTCCTCCATTCCTGAAATGATCTCCCTCTTCACCTCTGCCTCAAGTCTTCCCCAGCTTCCTTCAAGATTCAGCTCAAATCTTGTCTTTGCTAAGAAGCCTTTCCCAGTCCCCAATGTTAGTGCCTGTCCTCTGAGATTAGCTCCAATCTACCATGCATATATCTTATATGTACAGAGTTGCTTGTATCTTGTCTCCACCCATTGGAATGGCAGCTCCTTGAGGTCAGTGATTGCTTGTGCCTGTCTTTGTATCTACAGCACTCAAGGTAATGTCTGGCATATAGTAAACACATAGTAAATGCTTGTTGACTTGTTGATTTTCATATATAGAATATAAGATCCTAGAGGGACCTTAGAACATTGATGGAATACTAGAGTTGACAAGAACCCTTGAATATAGATCTGGGAGGTCCATTAGAAGATCGATTGAAAAAAAAAAAAGAACTCAGTGTCAGAACTGGCATGGACCTTAGAACATACAATGCCAATGCTGAGGTCCCTTAGGACACAGTATGTCAGTGCTGGGAGGTCCCTAAAAAATGTGCAATTTCAGAGCTGAAAGGGATCTTAGAACATCAAATTTCAGAGTTGGGAGAGACCTGAGATCATAGAATGTCAGGGATGGAAGGGACCTTAAAACACAGAATGCTAGAGTTGGGGCTGGAACCTTAGAACACAGGATGCCAGTGCTAGAAGGGGCCTTAGAACATAGAATGTAAGAGCTAGGAAGTACCTTAGGACATAGAATATCAGTGCTGGGAGGTCCCTAAGGTTGTACGATGTCAGAGCTGATAGGGACCTTAGATCATAGAATTTCAGATCTGGGAGGGACCTTAGAACATGGAATGCCAGAGTTGGGAAGTCCCTTTGGATATAGAATGTCAGAATTGGGAGGGGCCTTAGAACACAGAATGTCAGAGGTAGGAGGGGCTTTAGCTCATAGAGTGTCAGAACTGAGAAAAGTCTTAGAACATAGAATGTCAGAACTGATAGGGACTCCAGAACAAAGAATGTCAAAGTTGGAATGGGCCTTAGAACATTGGACATTAGATGTGACCTTAGAACATACAATGTTACAATTGGAAGGGCCTGTAAAACATGTAAAGTCAGAGGATGTCCAAAATACAAGATGTAGGAGTTGAAAGGCCCTTTAGGACATTCAGTATCTCCAGCAGTGATGGCATATATCTATATGCCCTGCTACTGGGGGAGGCAGAGACTGGTGGATCCATTTAGCTCTGAAGCTCTGAACTATAGTAGAACTAAAGCCAATTGGGTCTATACTAAGTCTGGCACTAGTATGGTAAGTCCTCAAGAGTGGGGGAGGGGGCTCCACCAGGATGCTTAAGGAGAGGTGAACCCTGCCCAGGTTGAAAATGGAGCAGGTCAAAGTTTCCATGCCCAACCACAGTAGTATCATGCTAGTAGTGGTCACTACATTTCCAGCCTGTGTGAGATGGCAAGACTCAGTGTCTGGAAGAGAAATAAATTATCAAAGCTTGAACACAAAATATTAGAGACAGAGTGTCCCAGCAGCCTTCTGGACATGTTGCCCTAGGAGAAAAGTTGGGAGGGCACCTCCCCCATTCACCTCTGCCTCCTCATACCTCCAAGGAGCCCTGGGCTCCTTGCCAGTGCCTCTCAGACACAGAATTCTCCGGCAGGCCTTCCCTTTCCCCAGGGGACTCATGGCAGTCAAAGCTGCTTCCCAAGGCAGGCGTCTGGACTTCATTTAACTGTGTAACTCATTTCGCTTTGGAAGCATCTTTACTGAATTTAACAACTGCAACTGTTGGTTGTGAAGCTTTACAGCCTTAAAAAAATGTTTTTTAATAATCCCCAGGTGCTTAGCTAACATACAATAGCTTGGCTTGTTACAGCTCAATTAAATCCTTATTTGAGACGCTTAATTAAAAGAGTGAACATGGCAAGCCATAAAGCTCCTTCCTTTCCAGTCGTCAGCCACATGTGCTTTTCTGAATCCCCCCACCCCCCCAGGTTCAAGCCATGCCTATGGGGTGGATATTTGCCTCCTCCAGCCTTCAAGAGTTAGCATGAGACCATGGGAAGAGCACCAGACTGAAGAGTCCAAGGACCTGGCTTTGAGTCCTAGCTCAGAAACTTACTAGCTATGTGACTGCGAGGAAGTCTCCATGAGCATCAGTTCTGTGATGTTTCAGGACCCCTAGATCACCTTTGGGTGGGTACTTCTTCTGTCCATGCAGATCCCTAACCTTCTCTATAACCTGTTGTAGACTTTCTTTATGTGTAGCCACTTGGTGGCCAAGCAACTCGTGAATAGCTTCTCTGAATTTAGCTGGACAGTTCCTTGGATGGAAAATAGCTGGCCAGCTCTCAAAATCTTGAGATTCCATTCAGTTCAGTAGAAAGAGTCAGGATAAGGAGTCTAATGAGCTGGATTTGGATCCTGCCGCTGCTGGTTACTATCTTGGACAAGTCACTTCACCAACCTGGGCCTCAGTTTCCTCATCAATAAAATGGGGAGGAGGGTTTGGACAGGATGACCTTTTAAGGCCTCTTCCAGCTCCACATCTGCAATCCCATCTTTTCAGTCGTGTCTGATTCTTCATAACCCCATTTCGGGTTTTCTTAGCAAAGATACTGGACTGATTTTCTGTTTCTTTCTTAAGCTTATTTTACAGATGAGGAAACTGAGGCAAACAGGGTTAAGTGACTTACCCAGGGTCACACAGCTAGTAAATGTCTGAGGCCAGATTTGAGTCTTTCTGACTCCAGGCCTAGAACTCTATGCACTATGGTGCCACCTAGCTGCTCCACCCATTTTAGTAGGACCTGGCAGAGTGGACATTCCACTTTCATAGGAAGCTAGGTGGCACAGTGCATAGAGAGCTGAATCTGCCTATCCAGAAGACCTAACTTTGAATCCTGTCTCAGGTACTTATTAGCTATGTAACCCTGAGCAGGTATTTGCTTCTCTAGGCCTCAGTTTCCTCCTCTATAAAATAGGGATGATAATAGCACCTACCTCCCAAGGCTATTCTGAGGATCAAAGGAGACAATTTTTGTACAACACTTGGCAAAGCTTAAATCTGTAAATACTAGCTACTACTGTTAGGCCTGAGAGCCTCGAGTCACCTTCAGGCCATTATGAGGCATCAAAGATATGTCATGTATAAAATGAGGGGTAATAATGCTTGATAAAGCGCAAGCTCTCAGGGATGCTGTGAGGATAGTAAAACAAAGTTCTAGGGAAATATAAGTTGCCATTAATATTGGATGATTTTGGCTTCTTCTCTGCTAGGTTTCCAGAATCCTTAAATCTATGTCTTATTTAAGCTGTGTGATCATGAGCAAGTCAAGCAAACTCTCTGAGCCTCAGACAATTCTCAAAGATAATATAAAAGTCCTATACAGTTTGTCCCTGGTATGTCTTATTTAAACTTTGTCTCTCTCAAGCGCCTAACTGCTCTGCACACAGTAGGTAGTTAATGAACTTTTATTGAATGGTTTTTAATTGAATTTGATGCTGCCATGAGCACCTTGGATGAAGCTCCTTGGAATCTTCTCTCAGATCTTCCAAGAAGGAAGTCCTGTCTTACTTCTCTTTGATGTCCCTGAATCCTGTAGGACGCACAAGACAAAGAGTTGTAAGGAGGACTTTTTGCAGCAGCAGGTGACACAATGCCAGGAAGGATAACTAATTTACTGAATGACAGAAATAGCACTGAAAGTGATTATGATGGGCTAAGTTAATGGACCAAGAAGATGAACAGTAACAAGTATAAATGTATAGTACTGCACTTGGGTACAAAAAATCAATTGCATATATATGGGGGGGGGGAAGATGTAGATAGATGGTTGTTCAGGTGAAAAGGGGATGGGATTGTCTTAATAATTGGATGGTGAGTAAACAGTGTTTCACAGCAGTCCCCAAAGTTAGTAGAATATAAAGTTGTGTTATAATAGAAATAATGTCCAGAGTAATGGAAGTGATCATCCTGCCCTGATCAGACCACATCTTTAGTATTTTATTCAGCTCTGAGATCACATTTTTGGCAATGATGTTGACAGACAATTGTAAGATCTCTTTCAACCCTAGGTCTATGATCCTATTAATGTGATTGCCATTGTGAGGGGACTTAAAATCGTATCCCACAAAGATCAATTGAAGAAATAGGAGCTGTTTAACCTGCAGATGAGAAGAGTTGATAGTATGGGTTGGGGAGAAGACTGGGCAAAATCTTTGCCTTTGAATATTGGAAGAGCTATAATAAAGAGTCTAGACATTGTGTGTGTGTGTGTGTGTGTGTGTGTGTGTGTGTGAGAGAGAGAGAGAGAGAGAGAGAGAGAGAGAGAGAGAGAGACTACTTACCTAAGGTGACTCTACCATTAGTAGATAGAAGTTACAGAGAGCAGACACTGGCTTAACATAAGAAAGAACTTTCTAGCAATTAGGACTAGCTAACAATGGAATATGTTGCATTGACAGGTAGTGAGTTCTCCATCAGTGGAAAGAGGTTGGGTGATCATCTTTTAGGGATGTTATAAAGGGAATTCTTACAAAATGGTGGAAAGTTGAATTTCATGCTCTCTGAGGTCCCTTGTAGCTCTATCATTTGAAGATCTTTTTATTCTAAACCCCCCAAGGAAGGCGTAGAGGAAGAGAGAAACCAAGTCATTTTAGGTCACTTGAGCATTTCATCTCTAAGTCTAACTGCACAATACTGCCACTTTCCCTCAGATGATTGAGGGCTACCATGCTGAGGATAGAGGGAGAGAGGGACAGAACCCCTGAGCCCACCTTGTGACAACAAAGATGTCCATCCTAATATCTATTTCCTTGGGCCAAACAGCTTCTAAACTCTCTTGGGCCTTAAGGAATCTGTCATTTGAAAGTCAGTGTTAGAGGGCAAGGGTCTTGGAGGCAGGTAGATAGAATGAGGAAGAACCATAGAATGGCAGATTTGGAACTGGTAGGAACCATAGAGGGCATCTAGCCCAATGCCTTCATTTCACAGATGAGGAAACAGAGACCAGAGAAGCTGTGACTTGCCCAAGTAAGTTACACAGGCAATATATAGCAGAGCCAGGATTCAAACTCAGGCCTTTGATTCCAAATCCAAAATTTCATGGTACTATGTTATCTCTGGAGACTGGAAAGCAACTGGATCCTGGCATCATTGTCTCTGTTGCCTTGGCCAATGACCACCAAAGAGACATAGTCAACCTTTCTGCCTGCTATCAGCTTAGGCTTGGACTCTGATCTCTTGTGGTGGGGTGAGCTAAAGGACACACTAGACAGATATCTAAGTTCAGTGTCAGTATGGGGAGGGGGGGGATGATCTGTTGTCCTGTTTCCTTAGGTTGGCATCTGGAAGGACTGTGACTCTGCTGGGGGTGAGGCCTAAAGCAGACTGAGTTGACTCTCCAAGTGCCCCATTAGCAAATTGAACAGGGTATTTCATAAACAATCCCTGGTTGCTTCATCCTGATGGGACAGTAGTATCTCATTTGCTGCCCAGATCCACTGTGAGGATGAGCAGGGAGAGTGCCAGAGGTTGCCAAGCAGAACAGCTGATGACAAGATGAAAAAGAAAAGAGAAGCAGAGTGTCAGTAGCCTTCCCAGGATGGGCAAGGACAGACCAGGACAGCCCAGCCTGGGGATGGGACAGAGACACAAGCCCGCCTGTTGGAAAAGAGCTGGAAGGGGCCTCAGAGGCCATGCAGTCTAACCCTTTCATTTTACAAGTGAGGAAACTGAGGCCCAGAGAGATGATAGGATTTTAGATTTCATGCTGGAAGGGAGCTCAGAGACCATCCAGTCCAACCTTTTTATTTTACAAGTGAGGAAACTGAGGCCCAGAGATGTTAAATTCCTTGCCCAAGTTTCCACAGGTAGTAAGTGTCAGAGCCTGGATTTAAAGCCTGGTCCTCTGATTCCAAGTCTGATACTTCTGTCCATGGCCCTCTTCTGACTTATCTAGGCACCCACAAACCAGTGCTCACATACAACACACACACACACACACACTCACACACATGCACTCATGCAATCACATACTCATGCTAACATGCACACTAGTATGTATACACACACTGACATCCTAAGAGAGTCGAACCCTTGTGACATGCAAGTCTTTGTTTTCTGGGCCAAGGACTGTTGAAGATAGTGTAGGCAACTCCAAAGGATGTCTGAGGTCTTTTTTAGCTCCTGATGGTGATGGTTTCCTACACGCACAGACAGACACACATGCATGCCTGGAGACACATGCATAGAAACATCAGTACACACATATATGCACACGTGAATATTCCTGTAAGTGGTAAGCTTCTCTCCTCTTGGTGTGCTGTGCCCTTTGCACGTGGGAGTAATTCTCTACACTGGGGGGGGGGGTCAAATATACACCAATAGGGGCCCACAACACTCTGAACCAGATTAAAATGTAATTGGGAAATATTTAACAAGATTAAAAAAAACACAATAAAACATAGATAACATTATGTTTCAAAGCTAAGTTAATATGAATCCCCTGGGGATCCTTACATATATAGAGATTGGTGGCCCCCATTTCTGCTTGAGTTTGACACCACTGCTCTACATGGGATTTGTTCCCAATTGTTGAGAGGCTGAGAAGTATCCTCAGCAATCTTCTCTGTTTCTTCATCTGTGAAATGGGTAGGAAAACATTAGCATGGCCTGCCTGCTAGGGCTATTGAAAGGGAAAGCACTTTGTGAATCTTAACAGTTTCTATAAATGAGTTACTATTAATATTAAGGGTAGTATGTGCATTCTTACTCCCTAGACAAGAATAATAATAACCCCTAATTTGGAGGGGGAGGGTTATTTTGCAAAGTGCTTTCCTCACTAGAATCAAAGGTAGCATTTACATAGGACTTTAAGGTTATCAAAGGCTTTACATTTGAAATCTTATGTAACTTGCACAACCATTCTGTAAGGTAGGTGATACCGTTATCCCCATTTTACAGATGAGGTAACTAAGGTTGAAATGGTTAAATGATTTACCCAGGGTAGCATAGTTAGTGAGCAGCTGAGGCAGAATTTGAACCCAGGTCTTCCTGATTTTAAGTCCAGTGCTCTATAGACTATACCTCACAACAAAGCTGTGATTGAGTCTGTAGGAGAGGAACATGGGAGAACCTGTGATTTCAGTGCTATAGGGAACTCCTTGATGAGAAAACTCCTCTTACCAACACAGGTTGTCATCTTCTCTTCACCTTTTAGTCTCAGATATCTAGGGCACTGGGCAGGAAGGTGGCCGCAGAATGCTAGACCTGCAGGCAGAAAGACCTGAATTCAAATCCAGACTCAGACACTTACTAGCTGTGTGAACCTGGGCAAGTCACATAACCTGGTTTGCCTCAGTTTCCTCATCTATAAAATGAGCTGGAGAAGGAAATGGCAAACCACTCCAATATCGTTGCCAAGAAAACCCTAAATGGGGTCACAAAGAGTCGGACATGACTGAAAAATGACTAAACAACAGCAATAAATCTAGGACACTGAGAAGTTGCGTCTTACCCAAGGTCACACACTTGTTGCGTGTAAGAATCAAAACCTGAACCCAGATCTTCCTGCCTCTGAGGCTATAAATGTGTTATCATCCCCATTTAATTTTTTCCATTTTTTTTAACTTGTTATTTTCAGCTCCAAATTTTCTTCCCTCCACTCCTCCCTCACCCATTGAAAAGGCAAGAAATAAGATATCCATTACACACGTGAAGTCATGCAAAACGTATGTTCACATTAACCATGTTGCAAAAAATAAGCAAGAAAAACAAAGTGAAAAAATATGCTTCAGTCTGCACTGTGAGTTCATCAGTTCTCTCCAGAAGTAGATAGCATTTTTCATCACGGGTCCTTTGGAATTGTTGTGGATCATTGCATTTTACAGATGGGGAAACTGGGGATCAGAGAAAAAAATGGACTCATCTAAGGTCACACAGTACATTGTAAGTACTCGGCTTTTAAATTGAAGTGCCTGGAATTGAGGCTTATCCCATGCTTTCCGAGCCCAAGTCCTGGGCTCCATCTTGTGTATCACACTGACTCAATGATAAGTGAAGGGGGCTATGGGTACATGTGTGAGGGGGTCGGGTGGGACTGCTTTCTACATAGAATCATAGAAAGATGGATACCTGGATCCTCAAAAGCAAGCATTCTGCCTCCTATACTTCCTATCCCCCACCTCCCCACCTCTCACCACATATCCGCCCCCATAGTGTCCAGTCTGTAGTGCTAGAGGCCAAGTAGATGTGGACAAATTGGGCTGGGGTAAGGGTGCTGAGAAATTGAATGACCAGAATCAGGATCAAACCCCATGCACTTCCCTGAGTTCAGAGCTGACTCACGGACCTGAGGAAGCTGGAGACAGACCCAAGCTCTCGACCTGCTCCAGTGGGCCATGGCAGCCCCATGCCCACCCTCCCTCCCCTGTTCCACAGTGACAGGCAGGCGCCTGATGAATGATTCAGCCTGGCCTGAGTGTGGCCATCATTCAACTGCTCCTGGAAGCAGATGGCATGCAGCTTGCCTGGCAAGCCAAGCGAGGGCTTCCCTGGGGTGTGCCCGGATCCCGGGGGGGAGACTGGAGGGCTCTTGGGCACAAGCAGGGACAGCTGGAGAGGGAGGTGGGTCACCTCTATTGGCTCCTCTGTGGGAGGATCCAGGTATGAATGTAGCGGAAAGGGCATTCAGAAAATTGGAGTCAGAAGACCCTGGTTCTAGTGCCAGCTCAGCTATTCATTAAGAGTGTGACCTTGAGTAAGTCACTGGACCACCCTCTCCCCTCCTCCCAAACTAAAAGTTCCTCTTAAGTAAATGATGGGTCAAAGCACGGTGCTTCAGGAGACGGTCCTGAACTTGGGAATCAAAAGGCTAAAAAAGCCAGCCCGGAATAACATTTCTCCCTGAGCCTCAAATTTCCTCATTTTTACAATGAAAAATTTGTACTAGCCCATCTCTAAGGTCCCTCCCAGTTCTAAAATCTTGATATCCTACGATAAGTAGGTCCCTGCTTTCTGTGGGGTATTTACTGGAACCAGCTAGAACTCACGATGTTAAATGTTCAGGTGAGCATTTACACCTCAGGAATCCACAAAAGCTACAAATCAGGGCTTGACTATTGTTTTGTTGATTGTCTAGACTTAAGAAGGTGATGGAAAGAATGTTAATAATGCTGATTGGCTTAGATCCAGTTATTCAACATTTACCAGGAGGTTTACCTCAGGAGGCTGCTGAAACCTCCCTAGGGCAGATGATGGAGCTCATACCCCAGCCTTGCTTCCTGCTCTGAACATTCCAAGGTTCAGAAACCTCACCTCTAGCACCCACTGAAGACAGTTCTCAGGGGAGAAGCAGCTCCTATACCTTCAGGGACAACCACACCTATCCTGTAGAGGGAGCTCTAGGTCTAGATGGGCAGCTAGGTGTCACAGTAGATAGAGAACTAGACCTGGAGTCAGGAAAACTCATCTTCCCGAGTTCAAATCTGGCCTCAGATACTTACTAGTTCTGGCAAGTCCCTTAACCTTGTCTGCCTCAGTTTTCTCATCTGTAAAATGAGCTGGAAAAGGAAATGGCCAACCACTCAAGTATCTTTGCCAAGAAAACCCCAAATGGGGTCATGAAGAGTCATCCAGGAATGAAACAACTTAACAATAACAACAAAGTCTAGATGCACCTTCTTCCTTCAGGTAGAGTGAGGTTTTTCCAAATGAAAAATTGTCCTTGCTTAGAATTATAGGAACATGAGATCTGGAGTTGGAAGGAACCTTAGAAAACACCAGACTGTAGATCTAGAGTTGAAAGGACCTCAGAAGTCACTGATTCCAAGCCCTCTCAGGGAAGTGAAGTCACTCTCCTTAGGTCACACAGGCAGTCACTGCCAGGCAGGATTTGAACCCATGCCCTCTATTTCCAAACTCTGTGGCTTTTCCCACTGTACCATGGCGACTGTGATCTACTCCACCCCACCCCACCCCCACTCTCGAGACTTAAAAATCAGCAAAACAGGATACAAGAATAGAATTAACCAACTCACAGAGCTTAGGCTTCTTATCCTAATAGGTTCCCCCCACAACTTATCAAACAATGCATTTGTTTATTATTATTATTACCTTTTGTTAATGATGATAATAATAACATAGCTCACTCTCTTCTCCTTGATACTCTCTTCTTTCTAGGTTTTCATATGATTCTCTTTTGTTTTCTCTTCTCCCTCTCTGACTCCTCTTCTCTTTCTCCTTCCACAGACCTTCAAGCAGATTATGCCCACTAACATCAGGTGCCCCGCCCCCCAAGGTTCTGTCCTAGGTTCTTCTCTTCAACCTCTATACTAGTTGACTTGGTGATCTTATGAACTCCCATAGATTCAACTATTATCTCTGGGCAGGTGATTTTCAGATCTATTTGTCCAGCCTGACTCTCTCTTCTGACCTCCATTCTCACAGCTCTGACTATTGGACATATCAATCAATCAGTAAACATTTATTAAACACCTACCATGTGCTAAGTGCTGAAGATACAAAAGGAGGTAAAAAAGACTGTTTCTGCCCTCAAAGAATTAACAATCTAATGGGGGAGACAATATGCTAACAAATGTATAGAAAGCAAACTATATAATAGATAAATAGGAATTAATTAATCAATTAACTAACTAATAATAGAAAGGTGCTGAAATTAAGAGGGGTTGAAGCAGGCTTCCAGTAAAAGCTGAGGTTTTGGTTGGGACTTAAAGCCAAGGAGGTCAATAGAAGGAGCTGAGGAAGGAGAGTGTTGCAGGCATGAGGAAAAACCAGAGAAAATGCCCAGGGCCAAGAGACAGAGGGGCTTGTTTATGGAACAGCCAGGAGGCCAGGGTCACTGGATCGAAGAGTACTTGGCAGAAAGTAAGGTGTAAGAAAACTGAAAAGACAGGAGAGAGTTAGATTGCAAAGGGCTTTGAATGCCAAACAGAGCGTTTTGTATTTGTTTCTGGAGATGATACGAAGCTACTGGTGTTTATTGAGTAGGGGGGAGATCTGGACTAACCTGTACCTTAGGAAAATCACTTTGGTGACTGAATGGAGGTTGGATCAGAGTGGGGAGAGACCTGAGGTAGGCAGATACACCAGCAACTAGTGCAGTAGTCTGACCATATCACCCATCCCCACCCCCATTCAATAAAATTGAGCGGTTTCCCATTATTGCAGGATCAAATATAAAATCTCCTGTTTGTCTTTTAAAGCCTTTCGTAACCTGGCCTCTTTGTATCCTTCCAGCCTTCTTACACTTTCCTCCTCCCCACATCCCCACCTCCCATCCACTGTTTGATCCAGGAACACAGGCCTCTGCTGTTCCTTGCACAAGACACTCCATCTTCCACTTCGGGGCATTTTCACTAGTTATTTCGTATGTCTAGATTGACTCTCCTGACTCTCTCTGTCTCTCTATCTGTCTCTCTCTGTGTCTCTCTCTCTGTCTCTCTGTCCCTCTATGCCTCTCTGTCTCTGTCCCTCTCTGTTTCTCTGTCTCTGTCTCTCTCTTTCTTCATCTCCACCTCCTGGCTTCCCTCAAATATCAGCTAACATCCAACCTTTTGTAGGAAGCCTTTTCTGATCCCCCTTAATGCTAGTGACATCCCTCTGCTGATTATTCTCAATTTATCTTGTATACGGTTTGTTTGTACATAGCGTATTATCTCCACCAACAAACTGAATTCCTTGAGAGCAAGGGCTGGTCTTTTTTTTTTATGTTGTTGTTTGTTTTTCTTTTTCATTCCCAGCACTTAGCATAGCATCTAGCACATAGTAGGGGCTTATTGAGTGCTTGTTGACATAATTTGACATAACAATACAATAATAGTAAATAATAAACATTCTCAGAACAACTGTCCCTCATGCCTAGACAACAACAGATACTTCTTGTGAATGAATTCCAGTAGATGGTCTAGAAACCATAGATATCCTGCCAAAGAAAGAGGACCTAGTTTTTTCATTTTCTTTCTTTTCTTTTTCTCATTTTGTACCTCTTGGTATTCAGTGTCTGCTTCCCTCTTCCCTCACCCTTTACAGAGAAGGCAGACCCCATTTGTCACCTCTCTGCCACCACTCAAACTTGTGGTCCAGTTTCATTACTGCTGGAGGGCAACCTCTTTCCTACCCTAAAGCGATTTCTTGAGGGAAAAAAATCTACCAGATAATGTATCCTGGGGAGATGCCAAAATATAGAGTCTCCTCATAGCCATGACTGGCAAAGCATTAGGGCCCTCAGTCTCTAGGCCTCCATGCTTCCTCCTCACCTCAATCCTGCCTCTATGCATTAGGAATTCAGATGTTTTTAAAATTACTGCATGAGAAGGGATCTCAAAAGTCACCTAGTCCAATCTAACCCTGATGGGGACTTCATGATAATTTGTCGGTGAGCCTCTATTTGAACACTTTTGCTAACAGGGAGCTCACTATCTATAATTGAAAGCTGAAAGGGACCTTAGAGATCTGATGATCTAGCCTGGGGGCCTCTTGATTTTTGGTGTATCATGAACCCCTTTGGCATTCACACTTTCTCAAAATAATATTTTATTGCTTCAATCATAATTGAAGCAAATGCTAAATTTCAGCTAAAATTTGAGTGAAAATAAAATGCAGTGTTTTCTAATCCAAGTATCACATGCAATCTTAATCTTGGGTTAACCCTGATCTAACCAATTCCCTTATTTTAGAGAGAGGGACACTGAAGTCCAGAAGGGTGAATTAACTGTTACGCAGTCCTAAGGCAGGGGGAGGTGGGGTAAAGGAGGTAGATTTGAACTCAGGTTTTTTTAACTCCAACTTGAGATTATTTTCTACTACACAGTGCTACCCTTTGGGTCCCACCACTCTATTCTTGGGTAGTTTTTATCATTAAGAAATTTTTCCTTGCTTTGAGCTGAAATGGTTCTTATTATTAGGAAAATCTTCCTTACTTTGAGCTGAAATCTGCCTCCCTGAAACTTCTCATTGGTCCTAGCTTTGACCTTGGAGAAAACATACAGAACAAATCTCATCCTTTACCCACAACAGCCAGTAAGACACGCCATGATATTGTGGTCATCCTGTGCCCTCCCCCACCATACTCTCAGCTTCTTCAGGCTAAATGTCCCAGTTCTCCAAAATAACCCTTGTAGGGAATGGTTCCCTAACCTTCTCTCTGTCTGGGTCACCCTCTTTTGAATTTTCTCCAGTTCATCAATGCCCTTCCTAAAATGTGGTACCCAGATTCAGGCACAGTGCTTTAGATTTGTTCCACCCAGAGCTGGGTGCAATGGGACATTCTCTCTGTTTTGAGTCCACTTGGGTTACGTATCTTGGATGTCAGATCACATTGTTGGCTCATATTATTTTTACTCCATTAAGAAGTGCCATCCCCTACACCCTGGCCCCTTTTTACATTGACTGACTCTATCTCCCTCCATCTTAAATATGCCTCCTTGGGATTTTTCAGTAACCAATCCTTCCCAAATTCCTCAGTCCAGCTGGTATTGTTTTAAATGGAAGACCCAGAGTTTTCTGTGTCAGGCCTAGAGAGACACGTAAGTCCCTGGGCTGTGACCTCCTCTGGACATCAATTTGGCCTTGGTTCTCTGGATTCTCTCTAGGGCTGGGGTCTCTGTGTTGTGGCTGATTGGAAGGGGATGAGGTGAAGTGAGCTCCAGCTCACTTGATGGGGGTTGGGGAGTGGGGCTGGCTGAACAGAAGCCTGGAGGAGTCCACAGATCTGAGCACCTGATATTGAGGGGGGAGTTAGCGGACATTCTTTTGCTGTGGCTGACCCAAAGCAATTAAGCAGCCAGGCCCCTGGGAGGAGCCTTCGCCAGCAATCAGAGGGTCACCTTGACCTCTTTGGAGCTAGTTCTCTTGCTCTTGCAAGTTGGTCTCCAAGGTACTTGTCTGCTGTTGTTGAAGGCCAACTTCTCTCCCTCCCTCCCTCCCTCTCTCTCTCTCTCTCCCTCTCTCTCTCTCTCCCTTCCTTTTTGTTCTCTGCACAGACACAATTTTTCCTTTGTTGACAGACACAACAGGGCAGGGAATGGCAGCAAGTTCTTACCCTTCGGAAGCCCAGGATCTGAGTCCTCCACTCCAGTGCCCTGCCAATTAGCCCAATTTGCCTGCTATGGCTTGAATGGCTTTCCAACATACACTTGAATTTCTGGGTGATTAATAGCACTTCAAATTCCATGTGTGTGTCGTATGTGTATTGTGTATATATACACACACATATTAGCACATACCCATATGTATACATGTGTATTTATATACATATACATATTCACATATATGTATTTGTATTCATTTAAGTGTGTATATACACATATATACAACCCATATGTAAGCATATAAGTATATATGTATGTATGTATGCATTCATACACGCATATGCATATATACATCTCTGTATCTCTGTATCTTTCTATCTATATCTCTCTCTATGTATATATATGTGTGTGTGTGTATATGTATACCTACACAAGTACCTGTGCGTGTTTATCTGGTTGGTTTGGGTTCAGACCTATGATTTCATCAATGTGGGGGAAATCCCAGGATGGAAACACTCTTTCCAGTTGTGTAGATCATGAACTACTTTTGTAACCTAGGTGTCCTTAGGGGATTGCTTGGGTACACTAAGAGGTGAGGTTGCAGAGGAGGATGTGGGCCTGGGGCAGTGCTTATGTCCACAGCTGGACTTGCCAGTTCTTGGGGGAGCTGAGTGTGGAGGTCTGAACCAGACCCTGCAGTCCTCTGAGTACCCCTGATTTGCCTGGATAATGTAATTAGCGTTATGTCAGAGGTAGGACTTCAAGCCACAACTTCCTGACTTCAAAGATAGTTCTCTCTAAACTACGATGTGGGCAGCTGGGTGGCTCAGTGGATAGAGCACCAGGCCTGGAGTCAGGAAGACCTGAGTTCAAATCATGCCTCAGATACTTTCAAGCTGTTTGACTCTTGGCAAGTGACTTCACTCTGTTTGCCTCAGTTACCTCATCTGTAAAATGAGCTGAAGAAGGAAATGGCAAATTATTTCAGTATTTTTGCCAAGAGAACCCCAAACAGGGTCATGAAGAGTCAGACATGACTGAAACGACAATAAAAAACTATGACACATTGCCTCTCATGTATTTTTATGCATCCCTGGCCAAAAGTTATTTCTGGGTGCTTCATGGTGAATACTAATCCTTGGTGTATGTTATATGTTTTCATCTATATGTGTTTGGTTTGGTATAGATTTGAGTTTACACATCTTCACATGTGTGTATCTTCAGTCTAATCAACATCCCAGCAAGTGAATGCTGCCTTGAAGTCCTGGGTGTATGTGTGGGGCATTCATAAGTGCACAAAACCTAATCAACTTTTTGGACAATATGTTTCATTTTATGTTCCTGTATGCATGTGATATACGTACATGTGTGCATTGTGTACATATATGTCTGCCTAGCCTAATCAACTTTTGAAGAAATGAGTTTGGTCATCCACTCCTTGTTTATGTGGACATGATAAATTCATGCACAACTGTTTCTTTGTGTGCATTCTTATGTGCATGTATGTGTACCCATCATAATTAAATTTCTGGGTAACAATTCCTTCTTTCACTCCTGTGTGTACACATATATTCAAATATGTGTGCATGTGTGTGTCTATGCGTGAATATATGTGTACTCAGTCTATGTTCTGGGCAATGTACCTCACCCCCGGTTCCTATGTGCATACGTGTATGCCAAGGCACAAGTTTTAGGATGTCGTGGAAATCGCCTTTCCCCCCTCCCATGCCTTCCAGCCCCCACGAATTTCAAACACTCCTTTGTCAGACGGGGCAAAGCCCTCCTCTCTCAGATGGCTGGTGCTCCATTCAGCCTCCCTGAAAAGGCATTTCAGTCACCGCAGCTGGGGAAGGGCTAATTACGGTTGGATTTGTCAAGGACTCTCTTGTCTGCCTTGGCCATCTGTGACATCGTGAATGCAAAGATCATTTGCAACATAGGCAGCTAATGTGAAGCCGAGTTGGAGAGCTTTGGATATTTATGGTAAATTATTTAACTTTATCGTTGGCTTTTATCGCCTCATTATTCTTCCTGTGAAGAATCTCCCATTTTCCGTGACTCGGCACTTTGGGGCAGTTTCACTCTGCAGAGCTCTAGGATGAAAGTTCTGGAAGATGGGGACAGGTCTTCCTGGAGGCTTCTGAAGGACCCGAGCTGTCAGCTCCCTGGGCCGGGTGACATCACTCATCCATCCTGCTCCTAGGCTCACACTTCTCTCCTGGCCACTCCAGGAAAGCTGAGTCTTTGATTTGAGTGGGGGCTGCCATACTCCCATTATGAGCTATGGAAGCTTAAAAACCTCAGCAAGAGAGGGGTTGTATCCAGAGTCAGGGAGGTGATAGTCTCACGGTCCTCCGGGCTGGTCAGTATTGTGTTCATTTCTGGGGGGAACACATTTTAGGAAGTGTTTTGGATGAGTGGTCCAAAAGCAATGGATGAGTCTCAAGCTCCTCCCTTATGAAGCTTTCCCTCCTTCAGACTCCTCAATTTCTGTTAATGGCACCACCATTCCCCACCCTAGTCCCGCCCCCACCCCAAGTCATCCAAGCTCAAAATCAAGAAGCAATGGAAAGGGTACTGAATGGGGTTGTTGTTGATTTTTCAATCGTGTCCGACTCTTTGTGACCCCATTTGAAGTTTTCTTGGCAGAGAGTGGTTTGCCATTTCCTTCTCCAGATCATTTTAGAGATGAGGAAACTGAGACAAACAGGGTGAAGTGACTTTCCTAAGGTCACATAGCTAGTGTCTGAGGCCAGATTTGACCTCAAGATGATGAGTTTTCCTGACTTCAGGCTGGGCACTATGCATTATGGTGCCACCTAGCTGCCACTGAATAGGGAAACTGGTTTCAAATCCTGCCTCTGTCATCTGTGTGAACTCAGGTAATCTTCCTAATACCAAAAATGTGACTTATTTACTCACTGAATTCTTCCAAACATTTATCAAGTCCCTACCACATTCAAGGCACTGGGAACATATAGATTATCAAAAGGCACTTCCCCTGTCCACAAAAAGCTTACCTTCTGTTAGAAGTACATTGCTTGGACAGAGATAATTACAATACGCAGGGTGAGGAGTGCTGCGGCAAAGGAGATACGTGGACCAAGAGCTTCAGGAAAATAAAAGTAAAGAAGACGCTTTCATTTAGGGGGCTAAGGGAAGGTTTCACAGTAGAACTTTCATGCATGATACAGTGGAAAGGGCACTGCGTCTGCCATCAGAGGACCTGGGTCATAATCCCACATCTTCCACTTACTGTCTATGACTTATGAAAGAAAGAAAGAACTGAGCTAAAAAGAAAGAAAAAGAAAAACCTTATTGACTTTTTTGTGCCTAATTATTTTGTTTTTACTTTTTTTAGTTTTCAACATTCTTTTTTTTATAAGATTTTGAGTTCCAAATTTTTCTCTTTTCCTTCCCCCTCCCCAAGACAGCAAGCAACCTGATATAGGTTTTACATGTACAATCATGTTAAATGTATTTCCACTTTAGTCACATTGTGAAAGAAGAATCAGAACAAAAGGGAAAAACCACGAGAAAGAAAAAAATGAAAAACAAAGAAAGTGAAAATAATATGCTTTGTTCTGCATTCAGACTCCAAAGTTCTTTCTGGGGTTGTGAATAGCATTTTCCATCATGAGTCGTTTGGAGATGTCTTAGATCATTGTATTGCTGAGAAGAGCTAAGTCTATCAAAGTTGGTCATCATACAATGTTGCTATTACTGTATACAATGTTCTTCTGGTTCTGCTCACTTCACTCAGCATCAGTTCATGGAAGTCTTTCCAAAACCTTATTGTCTTTAAGATTAAGTGCAAACCCTTTAGCCTGTTACTGAAGGCCTCTCACAGCCAAACTTTCCAGTTGTTTTTTTTCTTATTCCTCCCATTCATGCCCTTTCTGGGCCAATCAGATTGATCTACTAGCGGTTCCCTGAACTGGTTCTACCATCTCTGATCTTGAGGCTGTACTCTATGCCTTGATTGTACTCTCTCCTTGTCTCTTTCTGTTGAAATACTGTTTTAAAAGCTCAATTCAGAAGCCACCTCCTCCATGGAGTCTTCCCTGATTTGGCTTAAATTGCTCTCTCTCTTCTCAATTTTTACTGGAGCATGTTTTCCTTTCACAGAAAGTTCATTGAGTCCAACTCCTGCGCTTGACAGATGATTAAATTAAATCCCAAAGAAGGAAAAGTCCTCTTCTCCTCTCCACTCCTCTCTCCTCTTCCCTTGCCCTCTCCTCTTCTCCCTCTTCCTTTCTTTTTCTCCTCTCTCTTCTTTTCCCCTCCCCTTCTCTCCCTTATCTCTCCTCTCCTCCCCTTCTTTTCCCTCTCCTCTCTTCCCCTCCCTCCTCTCTTCATCCAGTCCTATCCTCTTCTCCTCCTCTTTCCTTTCTTTTCCTCCCTTCCCCTACCCTCTCCTTCTCCTCATTCCTTTCTTTTCCTCTCCCCTCCTCCTCTCCCCTTCTCCCTCCTGCACTCTTCTCCCCTCCCTCTTCTCCCCTCCCCTTTCCTCCTTTCTCTCTACCCTCTCTTCTCTTTCTCCCCCTCCCCTCTTTCCCTCTCTTCTCCTCTTTCCCTCTCCTCCCCTCCCCTCTTTTTCCCTCCTCTCTTCTTTTCCTCTTTCCCTCTCTCCTCTTGCACCCCCCTGCCTTAAAAGTCTAGAGGAGAGAAGCCATGGGAGAGAACTGGGAGCTGGGAAAAACTTCTGCCTCTTACTTGCCCCTGCTGAGCTCCCCTTCTCCCCGCCCCACCCCAGCCCCATTCCCTCAGGCTTAGACAAAGAGCAACTTTTCCAGGAAGGAGGAGGTGGGCCTGGGGCAGAGCTTAGGGCTGGAGCTGGACCTGCCTTACCTTGCAGGAGCCAGGTGCAATGCTGTGGGCCAGACCTGTAATCTTCTGAGTACCTCTGCTTTTCAGGGCTGGATCAGGGCTGGGCAGCGCTGGCTTGGGAAGGATCTGAGGTCTTGATTAATCTTATTCCATCTCTAAAAATCTATGACCTTAAACCCCACGACCACCCCCCCTTTGCCTTTTTTGTCCTTTGTGGGGGACTGAATGCCAGTGTGTCTGCCCTATACCCCACTCTTCCCTGACCTTCATTGAGAGCAGATGACAATTCCCACCCTGGAGTTTGTGGTGGCCAGGCTCCAGCCTGGGCTCACATAGTCCTGGGCATCATACAGGGCCTCTTCTGGCTTCCACTGATAGGCAGCAGCTGCCCCAAAGTGCTTTTTCTCCTTTTGGCATGGTGGTAGGGTCCGTAGAGGTCAGAAGACACTCCTATGTGTATATACATGTATGTGTGTGTATTGTGCACATGTGTGTGCCTGGGCAGTACCTAATATGTACACCTGCTGATTGGTATTCACATTATTAAATGTGCATGCCCATATTACACATGCATGGGTATGCATGTGAACCTGCATAGTTACATGAACATGAGACATATTTTATATGGGCATGTCTGCATGTACATATATCTATGTATTTAGAAACTACACCCCACCCCAAAAGTCCCCCATCTTTTGAAAAAAGCTTTTAAGGCAGTGAGTTTCCTTTGAGAACAGCAGCCTGGGTGGGGCAGGTATGGGGTTGGCCCAGGGGGGGCCAGAGCTTCTGAGGAAGGGAGACATGAAAGGCCCAGAGGCTCTTGGGGAAGGGAGGTCTCTTTGAACCCTGGCCCCCTTGGCCAGGTCTCAATGGGACAGGATGAGTGTCCTCAGACGAAGTCTCAGTGCCCAGCATGAGCCTGCAGACAGACTGCAAAGGGCAGGGAATGTCTGAGCCTGCTTCACAGGCACCAGATGGGGGTTGTTGGTACCATTTATCACCATAGAGATTTCCCTTGGTGGGGATCCAGTGTACAAGAAAAAACTTTGAAAACTGTAAACCGTTGTAAAAAGGTCACATGTTATTACCAAGGGGGTGGGCTGTCTTCTAGCTTCTCAGGCTATTTCTGTACTGGCAGAGTGGAATGTTCCATTTGGCGAGTGTGGGTGCCCAAGGCCCAGTCTAGGCCTTGCTTTGTCTCAGTTGCGTGTGGGGCTAGAGAGAGTCACTTCTAAACCTGGTTTTCTCTCTGCCCTTCAGGAAACTTGGAATAACGTCATTCCATTCCTTTTAATTCATCTCAGTACACATTTATTTATTTATTAAGAATAGATGCTTAACAGGTTATGGGCAGAGCACTATTTTTAGGCACTGGAGGAGTTAACAAAACTTAAAGAAGATGTTGGCTTCTCCCCTCAGACAGCTTACAGTCTAGTGACAAAGAATCATGGAAACTCAGAGTTGGAGGGAGCCTCAAAGAGCATTCAGTCTAACTAACGTCTGCACAGCCGATGGGGGGGTGGGGACAGTGGTTGCACAGGATAGAGGCAGATGGGTTACATGATCAGTAACTGCATCAGTGGGAGCTCAGACCTCCTTAAAGGGATTCAACAGGGAAAACGGAAGGAGGACATCCCAAATATGTGCAGGAGCAACCTTAGCAAAGGTGAGAAACCTTGGAGTGGGTTTTGAAGCAGGTGGGGAAACATACCAAGTCTACTTTGACTGAGTATAGACTCCATAGTAAGGAATAATTGGAATTAAGGCTGGAAAGGTGCTAAATAACTAGGCACAGGGGTTTGAATTTTGCTTCCTAAGCAATAGGGAGCCACTGAATGTTCAGAAGGACATCAATCAATCATTTATTCATTCAACAAGGCCTACTATGTTCCAGGCATGTGCTAAGCACTTTTTGCACTCATTTGATTCTTACAACAACCCTGGGAGGTTAGGGGATATTATTATCCCTGTTTGAAGTTGAAGACAATAAAGGCAAGCAGAGATTAAGTGACTTGCCTAGGGTCATACAAGCTAAATGTCTGAGACCAGATTGGAACTCCAGTGTTCTGGACTCCAAGCCCAGTGTTCAATCCACTCTGCCACCAGCTGCTGGGGCTACAGAGATAAAAATTAAATAGGTCTCAACCTTCAGAAAGGTTATATTCTATCTCTGGGTCAAAGTGGTACATAAAGATGATGTCTGGCAGCCTGTAGAGGGTAGATTGGAGCAGAGAAGAAAGAAGAAGCAGATAAAAGAGGTTAGTATTCAAGTAGATAATGGGGACCTTTACTAGGGTCACCTTCAAAGGGTATAGATAATGTCCTTGCTTCTGCCCAATATCTCTACAACTTTACATCCTCTGTGATTCTTTCCCAAACACTTCCATATCTTCCAAAGAAGATTCACCAAGGATGTTAAGGGGACTTCTCCAATCTCTCTAAACATTTCATGTATATACCCTGGCCCACTTCCTTTTCCAATCACATGTGTGCTAAAGTGGTGACAGTAGAAACAGAAAGGAAATACCAGCTACAAACAATGTTTTTAATTGTCATAGAGATGATTGATGATGTCACTTGATGTTGGAAGCTCTTGGCAAAATTGGAATCTCGGAATTTGGAACAACCGATGAGGTCATCCAATCCAATCCTAGAACATGGGATGTCACGTCTAGAAGGGGACCTAGAGACCATTGAGTTAGACCCCCTTATTTTATGGAAGAGGAAGTTGAGGTGAGAGAGATGAGGAAGAGGGCTGACCTGCTCAAGTTCACAGAGCTGGTTAGTGGCTGAGATGTCACTCTGAACCCAGGACTTCTCACTGCCAGGTCAGGTCTTTTTTTTTGTCTCCATTACCCTAGGTTACAACATTGGCTCAGAAGCCACAGACTCGTAGATTTAGAGGGACTTTAGAGGTCATCCGGTCTGATCCCTGGATTTGATAGATGAAGAGACTGAGACCCAGAGAAATGAGGTGACTTGCTAGGGTCACCCAGGCAATTAATAGCAGTCAGGATATGAACCCAGATCCTCATTCCCTGACCTTAAATCCAGGGCCTTTCCCAAAGTACCTCTCTCCTTCCTTGGATTTCTATTCTTCTTATCTATTCCAAGGAATTCTGGGAAACCTATACCACTAGAACTGTTACAAGGTGAAATAGTAGTAATCAGCTCAGCTCCTCCCTTCCCCTGATGGGTCCCAGCTCCCTTACTTGCTGAGACTGGATTGCAGCTGGATCAGGGAGGGTCCATTATGTATTCATGAGACACAGACTATTGAGTCAGGCCCTGAGGCCTAGGAGCTTCTTGCAATGGTCTGGATGAATCTTAAATCTTGATTATTGTATTAACTGCAATCACAGCAGCAAGCTACTGGGCATGGGAAGGCACCCGGTTGATGGGAAAGAACCCCTCCTCCTAACTTGGCCCTGATTCCTGAGCTGTCTGGCATACCAACATGGAGAGAGTGTACCCTAAGCCAAGACGTCTCCAAAGCTTGGCTTGGCTCATCTCAGCTCAGCTCAGCTCAGGGCTGTCTTTGCTTCACTTTCTAACTTCCCTCTACTACCTCCCACCCAGGCTCTGGCTCTGTTGTGCATCAAGGACACCCCCATTTCCACACATGCACTCATATGCGTGCATGCGAGTGCACACACACACACACACACACACACACACACAGAGAAATACATACACACCCCTTATACATATATACTCAACTCAGGCCAACAGGGCCATGATTTAAGGGCTCCAGGGCTCCAGATCTGTCCTCCTTCTCCAATGACTACTGGCCCCAGTGGATTTCTTGGCACTGGGGAACAATTGTGGGGGAGTTACTCCTGGCACCTCTAGGGGTTCCTTGAATTTCAACATGACTTGTGGCTTTGGCAAAGAACAAAAACCTCCTTTGTCCTCCTCCTTTGCCAAATCCCCCTTAGATCTAGAAAGATAAGATTTTCCCAGACTGGATAGGCAGAAACACTAATGCCTTCTTGGGACCCAGAATGAGAGAAATGATGGTTCTGGGTCGTCTAGTTGCCTACATTGGTTGGGGCACTTTTCCTCTCTGGGCCTCATCTTCTTGATCTGTGAAGTGAGGTGTGTGTGTGTGTGTGTGTGTGTGTGTGTGTGTGTGTGTAGAGGGAGGGGGTTTGGGCTAAATCAAGAACACAAACTGCCCACTTCAGATCTCCAGAGGGTACATCCGTGAAATGCTGTACAGGCCTGAGACCAAGGCTCTGACCCTGCCACCAACTTGCTGTGTGACCTTGGGCTAATTTCTCTCCTTCACTGCACCTGGTTCCACCTCTGTGAAATGAAGGGACTGCAATTAGATGGTCTCTAAGGCTCCTTCTAGATGTGGAATCGTATAATTCTACGAACTTGCTGATTCAGAGGATCAGACAAAAAAAAAAACCCAAACAGACCAAGCTGCCCAGAGCAGAGGAAATAATCAAACCACATGGTGGTTTTGTGGAGACAAAGCAGCTCATTGGAAGGTCCACTTACCCATCAATTGGTTTGGGGTCAAATTAAATTAGAATTTTTCTGCCAATGTTGTTGTGTGCCCTCCTTCCATTCTGGACATCAATTGTCTGTATTCAAATATGTGCCTTCTTTGGCCTTGCTGGTTAGTCAGGGTATGTGTGTGTGTGTGTGTGTGTGTGTGTGTGTGTGTGTGTGTGTGTATTGTCTACACATAATGTGCATATGTATATTATGTATATACATATATATATAATATAAATATATTACATAAAACAACTCCATGTCTCTTTCTCTCTCTTTCTTTCTGTCTCTCTTCCTTCCTTTTCCTTCTTTCTTTCTTCCTTCCTTCTTTCCTTCCTTCCTTTCTTTCTCTCTTTCTTTGTTTCCCTTCCTTCCTTTCTTTTCCTTCCTTTCTTTTCCTTCCTTTCTTTTCCTTCTTCCTTCCTTCCTTCCTTCCTTCCTTCCTTCCTTCCTTCCTTCCTTCCTCCCTCCCTCCCTCCCCCCTCCCTCCCTCCCTCCCTCCCTCTCTCTCTCTCTCTCTCTCTCTCTCTCTCTCTCTCTCTCTCTCTCTCTCTCTTTCTCTTTCTCTTTCTTTCTTTCTTTCTTTCTTTCTTTCTTTCTTTTCTTTCTTTCTCTGTCTCTCACTGAAAGGTTGAAAGGTTAAGGGCCTTGTGTAGAGTTATGTCACAGGCAGGGTCTGATTTGAAGTCTTCCTCATCCAATGGGCAGCCTTCTCTCCAATATATGCAGTAATAACAATCGCTAATATTTATAGATTTAATTATATTTATAATTTTAGTATTTATTATCCTTTTATTTATATAATTATGCTATCTAAATTTTATTTATAATATTTATGGATTTAAGATTTGTGAATCATTCCGCATTTGTATTTGATATATGAATGTATGCTTGTGATTGTATGTATATTGTATACATGGGGGAAGGAGGTGAGTTTGAATGCTATGCATGAATGCATACATCGAATATGTGTACAAATTATGTGTGTCAGTGTGTGTAGGTGAGTGTGTCTGAGTCTGTCATGGTGAGGGCATATGCGAGTGTACATAGATGTGCTTTGCCTGGTGTGTGTGTATGTGTGTATGTGTGTGTATATGTGTGTGTATGTGTGTGTGTGTGTGTGTGTGTGTGTGTGTGTGTGTGTGTGTGTGTGTGTGTGTGTGAAGCAGGAGAGCCGGAATCCACCAGGACTGGGTGACTGATGGGTTTTAATTGTCCATGGAGATGATGTAGCTCTTGGGAGTCATTTAACACTCATCCTGAACAGTAATGGGCCTGATGCCCTACTTGTTGGATGCCAAGCCTTCCTCTGAGTCTGCTCAGTCCCTGCTTCTGCCTCTGTCTTTGCCTGTCTCTCTCAGACCCAGTCCCTACCCCAAGCCCCATCTTAGTCCCCAGCCCGCTATCTGTCTGGCTGTCCTGCCTCTGCCCCAGCCTTGCTTCTCTCCCTATTGGCCATTTTGTCCCTGCACCTACCTGTCTCTGCTCTCTCTCTCTCTCTCTCTCTCCCTTGCCATGGTCCTTCCTTGTTTCTGATCCTAACCGGTTTCTGTCCCAGGTTGCGTTCTCATCTCTACCCCTGTCCTTCTCCCTGTCCTCACTCCTGCCTTGTTTCTTTGCCTGTCCTTGTTTCATTTTTGCTCCTGTCTCTCCCATTCCCCAAGTCCTGATAATGTCCTGTATCTGTTCCCCTATCCATTCACAAACTTCTGCCCTATACTTATCTTTACTTCTACCCCTTCCCCAGTGCCTAATTCTGTCCGTATCCCAGGATTCTAGAATTTCAGAGCCAATTTAATGTACTTCATAACTGAAGAAGTCCTTGATAGCTTCAGTCTCTCTCCTTTCTCATATCATCTATCCCCTGGAGAAGAAATCTGCCTGGATGAGATCTAGAAGGTCCTTAGTTTTCCCTTTCCCTCCTCTATCTTGTAGAAATGCCTAAAATCTAAACCACACACTTCATCTTGACCTCTCCCTTCTTTATATCATGATCTGGAAACCAACGTCCACTCCCTACTTGGGAAATCCAGGCCAAGAGGGAGAATCCAGGGCTCAGGCCTTTGCTACTATTCGTCTTTCATTAAAAAGGGCCCTTTCTTCATCCTGTGCCCTCTCAAGACTGGAGGCACCTAAATGCTCACCCATTCTAATATCCTTGTTTAAAAGTGGGGAGATTGAAGCACAAGAAAAAAGTGGAAACTGTTCAGTCTCATGTAGTAGCAGTGAGTCAGCCAACAAACATTTATTAAACATTCGCTATGTGCCAGACACTAAGCTAAGGGTGGTAGAAAATAAAAAAGGGCAGAAACAATCCCTGCACTCAATAATCTCACATTCTAATGGGGAGACAACATGTATATAACTAGGTACATGTGAGATATAGTCAGAGTTGTTAGAAGGTAATCTCAGAGGAGAAGGCACTAGGAGGTGGGGAGACTGAGAAAGGCTTCTTTCAGAAGGAAAGATTTGAGTTGAGTCTAGAAGGAAGCCAGGGAGGCCAAGAGGCAGAGGTGAAGAAGGAGGCATTCCAGCCATGCCATGGCTGGCATATGAATGCCAAGGCACTCCAGTGCAAAGGGACACAGAGACAGAAGATGAAGGGTTATGTTCAAGGACCATCAGGAAAGCCAGTGTAAACTGAATCATAGATTGCCTGGATGGAAGAAATGTAAAAAGGGTGGACAGGTGGAAGAGGCCAGGTTGTGAAGGGCATTTGATGCCTAGCAGAGAACCAGTGGAGCTCCCTGAGGCCTCTAATTTAGGATAATCACTTTGACCTATGCAGAGGATGTAATGGACTTGGGAGCCTTGTGGCAGGGAGCCCAGATAGAAGGCTGTTGCAGGGTGACCTGCACCAGGGTGGTACCTTTGGGAGTGGTTGAGGGGTCATGATAGGCAGGATCTTGTGAAGGCAGAAATGACAAAGTATGGCAACAGTCAGTCAAGCAAAAAGCATTTATTAAGCACCTGCTGTATACCCAGCACTGTGCTAAGCGCTTGGGATACAAAGAAAGACAAAAGACTGATCCTGTCCTCCAAGAACTCATAGTCTAATGGGGGAGATGACTGTGTGCAAACAAGCTATGCACAGGAAATAATCATCAGAGGAAATTAAGAGGGATTAGGGAAGGCTTCCTACACAAGGGACTGTGTGAGCTGGGACTCGAAGGAATCCAGGGAAGCCAGGAAGAAGTGGAGATGAGGAAAGAGCATTCCAGGTGAAAATGAAAATACCCAAAGTTGGGAGATGGAGCATCCTGTTTAAGGAACAGCAAACAGACCAGTGACACTGGAATGCTGAATATGTACGTGGTAGGGAGTGGGATGTATTATGAAGGGCTTGAAATGCCGAACAGAGGATTTTGATTGCATTGGTCCTGAAGACAATAGGGAGCTATTGGACTTTATTGAGGTGGGAGAGGGGGAGGTGATGTGTTCTGATCTGCACTTCTGGAAAATCACTTTGGTGGCTGAATGGAGGATGGGTTCGAGTGGGGAGAGACTTGAGGCAGTCAGACCCATCAGCAGGCTTTGTGGTCATCTAGGCGTAAGGTATCGAGGGTCTGCACGGAGATGGAGGGGGCAGTGTCAGGAGAGAAGGAGGAGTATTCAAGAGAGGTTGCAAAGGACTGAGTATGAGAGAGGAGTCAAGGACACCCACGTTGCAAGTCTGGGAGCCTGGGAGGATGGTGGTGCCCTCAACAACAATATGTCAGTTGGGAAGATGGGCAAGTGTGTGGGGAATGATGAGTGTTATTTTGGAACTTTTCAGACATGTTTGAGATACCTAAGAAATATCCAGTTTGGGACACAGGGCTGTGGCTATATATATAAATAAGGGAGCTATCTCTATAGAGTTAGTGGCAGAGCTAGACCCAGAAATTCTGGAGCTCTGCTTTAGATCCCAATTCTTTTTGTAGCACACCAGACTGACTTTGCAGCAACCTGCCTTTGTGTCCTAGGATACCGTATTATCTATAGATGGGCAGAGCCAGCAAGAATAACTTCAAGGAATCTATGGTCTGGGGTCAGGACAAGGAATAGGAGGGGAGCGGGGCACATGGCTAGTATAAACTCAATTCAAAACCCCAAATTTCTGGTACTCTATTGACCTGCAGCCTCACCCTCAAAGGGCTGAGTAAAGGTAGGGTGTGAACCACTATACAGATTGGGGTGTGTGTGTGTGTGTGTGTGTGTGTGTGTGTGTGTGTGTTTGTATTGGGGGGTTTCTAGTACATGCTGTGCTGCCCAGCAATAAATAGCTCAAGGGAGAACTGGGGCCATGCATCTGCTAATGCTTTGGAAAACAAAAAACAAAAAAACAACCAACCTATGATGTTTAGGCCTGGTTTACAAATCTTAGATTTTCCCTTTCCCTAGCCATGACTGCTCAGGGGCCAATTCCTGGATCTAAGGCTATGTAACCTTGAGCAAGTCATTTCCTGTTTCTGAACTTCAGTTCCATCCCCTCCCTTCATCCCACCCCCACACATAGATAGGGCTAATAAGACCTGTTCTGCTTCCCTCCCTCCCTCCTATCCTCTTTCCAGGGCTGTTTGAGAATTAAATGAGGGGATGTGCGTATGCAGCTACATGCATGGTGGGGACTCATTGTTATCCTGAAAGATGTTGACTAGATGAATGAAAAGGGCAAGGGTTTGCTGAGATGGCATAACCCAGGCTGGATCCTCAGGACCAGATCTCCTCCCCAACCACCCAGTGGCTTACACAGCTCATCACTTTCCTTTCCCTTTGGCCCAAAGGCCCAGTCAGCTTGTGGGGGTCTGTCTGCATATTCCTGCCCCAGCAGGGCTCTCAGGAACAGCATTTGTGGCCTGGAGAAGGATGCTAATTAGGTCCAGAACATGAGTTTGACATAATAATAATAATAACAACAACAATAATAATTAGTATAGCATTTTAAACATGCTATACTACAGTATATATAAATATTATTTGTATAGCAACTTTAATAAGTTATAATAATAATTTATATAATAATGTAATAACAATAATAATTATTAGTATAGCATCTTGAAGGTGCTATCCTATAGTATGTACAAATAATATTTGCATAGCACCTTTAAGAAGCTATGCTATAATTATGTAATAATATAATAACAGTAACATTTTTAGTATAGCATCTTAAAGGTGCTATACTATAGTATATACAAATTGTATTTGTATAGCACCTTTAAGAAGCTATAATAACAACAATAATAGTAATAGTTATTGTTGTATCAAACCCATGTTCTAGGCCTAATTAGCATCCTTCTCCAGGCCACAAACTCCCTTCATACAAATAGTTTTTGTATAGAACCTCTAAGGTTTGCAAAGTACACAGACATATTTTATCTTATTTGATCCTCACAATAATCTTGGGAAGTAGATGTTATTATTATTACCATTTTAAAGATGAGGATATTGAGGCTGAGAAAGATTAATAGGATCACGCAGCTAATCTGAGGCAGGATTTGAATTCAAGTCTTCCTCACTCTAGGTCCAGAATTCCCACTCAATCCAACCCTAGCTGCCTAAATAGACTAAATAGCTTTTCTCTGTACCATAACCCCAAGTTGAACTTTGACTCCAGCGCCCAAATGAGCCCCAAACTGAGCCCCTAAGCCCAAGACTAAGCCCCTAGTCTGACTTGCTACTGAAAGCTAAGTCTGACACCAGGGTCACTAAGCTTAGCCCTAGAATGAGTCTGGACACCAGCTCCAAACAGAGCTCTTGCCCTGCTGTACAGTCCCAGTATTGTGATATCACTCTCCATTCAAATAAAAGAAGGGAACATGGTTAGCATATGCTGTCGAAGTACCTACCAACAGAGCATGAATTGAGCATGTCAAATTGTCATCTTGTTGCATTCAGCTTCTCATCTTTCTTGGCTCTCTTGACCCATTTCATCTTATCCTGATGCTTCCTTAGCTCAGCATCTGCTTGGGGTTCTGTGATCTTATGCTTCTCACCTAATCCATGTTCCTCATATACTCACTCTTTCTTCTTTCCCTGCTTGTGGGATTTTTTTTCCACGATTAAAGACTTCAAAATCTTGTACTCCATTGATTGTTTTTTTTTTTTTTTGAAAATAACCTGTGTTTATTTTTTCTCCCACCTACCTCTTCTTTCCTCATTGAGAAGGAAAAGACAAAAACTCTTGTAATAAATATGTATAGTTGAGCAAAACAAAGACTCCCACATTGGTCCTGTCCAAAAAGTGTGCTTCATTCTGTTAACTGAGTTCATCACCTCCCAGTCAGGAGGTGGGTAGAATTCTTTATCATCAGTGCTCTGAAATCACAGCTGGTCGCTGCACTGATCAGACTTCTTAAGTCTTTTAGAGTTGTTCCCTTTCACAACATTGTCATTGTATAAATTATTCTCCTGGTTCTCCTCACTTCACTCTCCATCAGTTCATACAAGTCTTCTCAGGTTTCTCTGAAACGATCTCCTTTATCATTCTTTAAACTGCAAATAGTATTCCATATACCATAATTTGTTCAGGCATTCTCCAGCTGATGGGCACCCCCTTAGCTTCTAGTTTTTTTTTTTGCAATGACCAAAAGAGCCAATATAAATAATTTTACATTGTAAATGTAGATTTACATTTACATTACTGATATAAATAATTTACATTTCTTCATTAATTATTTCAGTTGCAAGACCTTCCTTCTCTGTAGCATCATTAGTTGTGTCTTGGAGTCCCAGCATGTTGGCTTTTAACCCTTTAAAAACTATTGATATATTTTGTTTTGACATCACATTCACTTCTGAATGTACCCCCTCCTCCCTGCCCTGTCTATTGAGTCATTCCTTATGACAGAGAATAAGAGAATAAGACAAAAGGCAGTTTAGAAAAAAGAACTAATACCTCAACTGTGTCTGACAGTAAAGCAATATTCCAAACCTGTAGTTGCCAGCCTTCACAAAGAAGTGAAGGAGATATATTTTTTCAAGTCTCTTCAGGGCTAAGTTTGATCATTATGCTTTCACAATGATTGTTTTGGGTCTTATTTGTTTTCTTTCCACTTATGCTGGTGTGGTCATTGTGCGTATTGTCTTCTAGGTTCTTCTCATCTCTCTCTGCATCAGTTGACAGAAGTGTTCTGATGCTTCTTTGAATTCTTCATAGTGACCACTTCTTAGAATACAATAATATTCCATTACAACCATGCACTACAATTTGTTTAGCCATTCCTCAGTCAATGGACCATGAGTTTGTTTTCAGTTCTTTGCTACCACAAATAAGTGTTGCTATAAATGTTTTGGTGTGTTTGAGGGAGCTGTCTGTCTTTGACCTCTCTGCTATGTATATGTAGCAGTGGGATCCTTGGTTAAAATGGGATGGTTATTTTAGTCACTTCATAAAAACATGGTTCCAAATTGCTTTTAATTTGGATCAATTCTTAGCTCCACCAACAGTGTATTAATGTGCCTATTATCTATTGTTTTTTTGGTGTAAATAACCTTAGAGCTGTTTTTGATTTCTGGCTACTAACTCTTGCTACCTACACTGGACAAAGCTTTGGCTAATTATCATGCTTTAAAAAATAGTGCATTTGGGCTCAGGGCTAGTGTGGGTACTGTTAGAAAGGATGAAAGGTTGGCTTTGTAGCTTGGGACTCAGTCTAGGATGGAGCAGATTTCATAAAGTCAAAAAAAGCAAAGTTAAGGATTGATAGAGTTAGACTTCAGGGATATCCTGGAATATGGCCAAGGTCAGACGGAGAGTGGATAATGGAAAGTGTGTCCAGTTAGGGTAGGGACAGAGTGCTGCTGGCAATGGGACCAGAGGAGAATCTTCAAAGAGTTTCAGGGAGCTAAGTGACTGTCTCAGGGCTAGTAAATGTCAGAGAGGGAACTTCAAGTCAGATCTTCTGACTTTTAGGTCCTAAGGACATCAGCCTCTCTTACACTGGAGCTGCTTTGATATTTTCTAGCTGTGTGACCCTGTAGAAGTCCCTAAAATCTTAGTCCTTCAGTTTTTTTTAACTAGAAAATGAGGATAATAAACCTTACACTCCCTGTCTCAGGAGGACGTTATATGTAAAGCACTTTGGAATTCTTAAAGCACTATAGAAATTTGAGATTATATTATATCACATTACATCACATCATCACATCTCATCACATCGTATTATATAAACAGCATTTATTAAACACCTGCTATATGTCAGGAACCCTTCTTGCACCAGAAGTACAAAGACAAAATGGAAAGAGTTCCTGCCCTCAAGGAGCTTATAGTCTGTTGGGGGAAGCAACATGTGCACTAATAAGTATTTGCAAAATATAAAGTAAATAGAAGCTATTTTTTGATGGAGGGTTGGGAGAAGGGGAAGGCACTAGAAGCTGGGAGATCAGAAGAAGACTCATGGAAAAGTCACAGAATTATAGAATTTAGAGCTGAAAGCAGCCTCAGTGGCCCACTGGTCCAACCCATACACGAGAGAAATGGCTGTGCTTGAGCTGAGCTCTGGAGAAGAATCAGGGATTTTAAAATTGTCTCTCAGAACTCCACAGGCTTAAGGTGTGGAAGGCTACAGTCTACCCTGGAGGAAGCTTCATTCACACCAAGGACATCATGGATCCACTGAAGTATCATCTTTACTACTCATGCACCCCGACTTTGTTGGGGTTGCATACAAGATGGGGCCCCCAACTCCTTGAATGGCTAATTCAGCACATGTTTTCCTTCTTCTGTAAAAGGTTCTGGAAAGCAAGTCCTCACTGTTGAGAAAGTGACTCAGAGCCTGAGTTCTAGCAGAAGGCATCATTCTCTCTGTTTCTGAGACTGGTTGAGTGTGAGGCTTTGCTGGCAGGACTGAGAAGAGAGCGGGGTCTTCTCATGGTGTGGTGAACAGTAACTGCTGAGCTCTGTCTGTTTGTGGGACTCAGTTTGTGGGAAGTGGGATAGAGCTGTAACCACAGTGGTATGAATGGGGCTTTAGCCCAGGGTGCCAGTGTCTTGTGGGGCATACTTCCTCCCCTTTGGCTACCATCCCCATGCTCGCCTTACAGTCTTCATCTATCCCCTCAAGGGCACTGCAATGTCATACTACTGGCCCCTGTCTATCCCCCAGTGTCCCATCCCCATTCTATCCATCTATTCCCTTACAATTCCCTCTGAAGATAAGAGTCAAACTGCCTCTACCCCAACATGACTGGATCATTTTGGCCCCAGTTGAAAATATTCCTAGTTTTAGTTCTGCATTGACGCCAGGCTCCACTGTGGCAGTGTGGAACTCCAGCAGGGCTCCCAAGACCTAGCAGGTTGTTGAGACATCCCTCCCACTTCCCCACCTGACTGCCCCACGTGCATACCTCCTCAGATTTATGATGCTAGCTCTCATGCTAGGGGGAAGCCCAGTCTTCGATGCCTGCCCTGAGCATGTGGTCAGACTCCAGTTGCAAATATTGTATTGTTTATTGATAGATGGCCCTGTAATCTGGATGCAGTAACATGCCAGACATCTGCACTTCCTGGCATTTAAAGGGAATTTGCTGTAATGTATTGTAAGGCATTAGCATAATAATTGCTAAGCATTCGCAGATGAATAGCTCACTGACTGATAGATTTTGTACAGAATCTGTGAAGGTTACATCGAGGGTGAAAACATTTCACTGTGTCAATGAACATACTTAATTTTTCTGGGAGTGCTATTTAAATTGTGACATTAGCATAACAAAGACATAATGCATTCGTTTATGCTCTAATAGGGAACACTGCCCATGGTACCTTAATCAGTGCATCCAGAAAGGATAAAGGCCAAGGAGGTGCTGGGAGGGGCCCGGACACAGGCGGCTACCTTTCAGGTCCTGTGGCCCATGGCTCTGGCTGGGTAGGCATCCCTTTTAGAGTGTGCTCTGGAGGACTCTGAGAGCAGAAGTGGACATGAACATTGCCTCAGCTACAGAAAAAAAATGTCCTTTAGTATAGGTAGGCAGAACCTCTCTGAAGTTTTGCCTAGTGGAAGGTGGGGGGACAAAGTGGAGGAGTGAAAGAGAAGATGAAAATAGAGTGGGATTCAGGGAAAGCCAGAGAGAGGACTCAGCTGTGTCCATATCCACCAAGAAAAAAGATGATGTCTGTGTCTACCACGCTGTAAAGACAATACCAGACTTGAGGTCGAGGGACCTGGTTATGAATCCCTACTGGACACTTTAATTGTGAGTAGGGGGAAGTTGGGGAGAAGGTTGTTGAAAAAGTCATCCTGGTGACATGGGAAGAACATGGGATGTGGAGTCAGATGACCTGGGTTTGACTCCCAAGTCTGGTGCTACTTACTCCTTTTAATGGCTTTAGTTAACTTATTTAACCACTGTAAGACTCAGTTTCCTAATTTATGCAATTAGAGAGTTGGACCAGAATCAAGTTTTCTTAACCTAAGGTCCATAAATGTTTTTTTAAAAAATATTTTGATAATTATATTTCAATATAATTGGTTTCTTTCATATGTATTTTAGTTTATGCATTTTAAAACATTATTATGACAAGGAATTCATAGGCTTCACCAGAATGCCAGAAGGGTCCATTGAACAAAAAGTGGTTAAGAACCTTGGGGCTCTGATCTCTTGGGTCCCTTCTGGTTTAAATCCTGTGAACTAAGCCACCTAATTTCACTGTGCCTCAACTTACCTATCTGCAAAATGGGAATTATCAACCTCAGGGGGTTGTCACAAAGGAAAGCACATTGCAATCCCTAAAGCACTATATAAATGGGAGTTATTATTATGGTTATTTCTGTTGGAGTGGAGCCAAGTAGCTCAGTGAGCCCATCAGAGCTGTCTTAGGATGGAATTTTGGGCTCTGTCACTCGCCAATTCTCTGCTCTCTAAATTTGTTTTATTTTACCCTCTTTCCCTTAAGTACCTTTGGAAAAACCAAACATCTGTCTCAGATAAACTTTAGAGGAAGGAAGGTGATATCCAGGCCAAGGCTGGGGAAATATGGGGGGAATGAGAGAACCCTAGAGGCCAGGGAAGGGCTGATGGAAGCAGGGGGAAAGATAAGGAGACTGCTGAGTCATGAGGATGTCAGAGCCTTCCGCTACAGGGTGACTGAGGCAAAGAGTGAGACATAAAGAACAGAGAGGCCTCACCTGGGCCTTCAGGAGCCCAGCCCCTTCCTGCCAAGGCTCTGCTGCCTTAGAGTAACTCCCATGACTCCCTTTTGCCTTGTGGAATCTGGGCTTGGGCTGGGCTGTGGATTCAAATCCAGCCTCTCTTACTGATTACCTGTGCTATCTTGGACAATCACTTCACCTTATCTGTTCCCTGGGTTTCCTTATCTGTGGTGGGAAGATTGGAGGAGATGGTTTCTGAGATCTCTTCCAGCCCTGAGTCTATGATCCAGTGATCCGTGGTATTTCATGGGTGGGTTGTTGGGCCTTATTAAGTATGAAGATGGACTCATATCTGGCATCATTTACCAATCCCCCCACCCAGAAGGCCAGCTTTCAGCAAGTGTCCAAGACTCAAGCCCTCATCCTCTCCCTCCAGGGGCAGGATCTACAGGGCAGCTCCTGTTACCATCCAAACCATTTTTGCCCTTTATCACCAAAGACTATTCATTCAAGTGTGCTCTGAAGGCTCTTCATTTCCAGGTCCATGGGTGTACCTGGAACTTAATGTGGGCACACTTTAGGGGTCTGGAAAAAGTCACTGAAGATGGCAGCCCTTAGGGTTACAGGGTCCCCTTGTGGAGCATCCCCCTTGCAGGGCGTAGGCTCTATGCTCTGAATCTCATGGATACAATTATTACAGCTGCTTGGGCCTGGGCCTGCCCTCCTCTCCACTCCCAGCCGGCTCCCTAGATGTCTAGTCAAACTAGATCTCTGGTTGAATGTTAACCACCGAAGGGCTTAGTTGAGGGAGGCAATCAGTGGGCAGATTGTTAGCATAATGGAAAGAGCCCTGGATTTGAAGTCAGAAGGACTGAGGAATGTACTTTCACACTGCTACTTACTCCTCTCATGACGTCAGCAAGACCCTCTCTAAACCTTAGTTATATCATCTATAAAATAGGGGTTCAGCCTAGGGGATATCTGAGGTCACATCAAGCTTCGAATCTTATCATATGACAGAACTTTGCCCTGCTGAAGCCACAACACAAAGTCTGCTTCCATTCAGGAAATCTAGTAATGCTGATTTTTACCCAAAGTAAGTGTGTAACCTGGCTCCCCTCAAAGGCAGGACACACTTTTAAGTTCAAACTGCATTCTTATTATTTTCCCAATCATTTTCTTAAGTCTAGACAATCAACAAAACGTCAAATCAAGCCCTGATTTGTCATGTTTGTGGATTTCTGAGGGGCGGATGCTCATATGAGAAATTTAGCAACCGGCTCTCTAGAGCTGGATAGAGCTAGCTCCAGCAAATCCACAAGCAAGGTGGTGAGGACAAAGTCAGGAGAGCTGAGTTGGAGACTCGCTGTATCACCTTGGGTGAGTCCCTTTGCCTCCTTAGACTTTAGTTGCCTCTTCTGTGTAATGAGGGGTTTTGGCAACATTGTCTTTAAGAAGCATTCCAGTGCTGACATTCTTAAATGTAATGAGCATCTCTGGTGCATGAGATGGTTACATAGGAGCAAGACACTTAGTCCTTGCCCTTTAGAAACTTGGGAAGATAAGACTTGCCACATGAGAGGTTAAATGCCCCCCCCCTTATCCATCACCCACATAGTTATCATAAACAAAATGTAATGGCTACTAGGGTCAGCTACAAACAACTCAGGCTGTCGTGTAAAGGCTTTTGCAGTCCGATTCTGGACTATCCTTACAAGCTTATTTGGGATCACTCTCCTTTACACTCTCTGCTCTGCAGCCAAACTGGCTTGTCTGTTATTTCTTGTACACAACATGCCCTCTCTCATTCGTGTGCCTTTGCGCAGGCTATATAGCATTCTTGGAATGCACTTGCTTTTCTGTCCTACCTCTTAAGAGTTCCTAGTTGTTTTCAAAGCTCAGCTCACCTCCTACATGAGAGTTTTCCTTTTCCAGCTGCTAGAGTTTCCATTATGGGTAGCTAGGTGGTACAGTGAGTAGAGTGCCAGGCCTGGAGTCAGGCTAGATGAGTTCAAATCTGACCTCAGACACTTACTAGCTGTGTAACCCTGGGCAAATCACTTAACTCTGCCTCAGTTTCCTCATTTGTAAAATTAACTGGAGAAGGAAGTAGGAAACTATTTTGGTGTCTTTGCCAAGAAAACCCTAAATGGCATCACAAAGAGTTAGAAATGACTGAAAACAAATACGGGTCTCCCTTGCATTGATTTTCTGTAGATTTCATCTTTATTTATTGGTGTATGTGTAGTCTCCCCCAATAGAATGTAAGCTGCTTGAGGGCAAGAACTGTTTTGTTGTTTTCTTTGTTATCTCCAGATCCCAGAATGGTGTCTGAGGTATAGTAGATGCTTAATACATGTTTTTTTGGCTGAAATAACAATTTGGACAGCTACATGAGGGCCATCAAATATGCCCATTCCCTACACAGTCACATACATCTACTCTCTGAGAGCTCACTGACTAACTAGAAAGGTTCACTGGGACAAACATGAATGCAAGTGATTGAAGACAGGTAGATGGTGATGTCAGAGGGCCAGCCATTCTGCATCACCAAAGAGGGGAGTGTGAGTTTCAAACCGTGAAAAATCACTGTGGACAACACTGATCTAGGAAGACTTCCTGAAGGAGGAGGTATCTAAACTGAGCCATGAAGGATGGGCAGAATTTGACTACCTGGAATGAAGACAGACAATGTCAGGGGAGGGAAAATTGTCTGAGTGGGAATTAGTCTGATTTTAGAGAAAATGGTGAAAAGAACAGATGATCAAATGGAAAATTGCAAAGACAGGAGTAGCAGAAGGTCAGTCTGGGGTCATTTCATTGAGAACCTTGAATGCCAACTTCAGGAATCTAGTCTTCATCCAGTATAGATTAAGAAACCATACTAGGGAATGACATGATGAATGTGGTGTTACAGGTAGATTAGTGAACCAAAGTGCATCACAACGGAGACAGCATTGATCTTGGAGTCAGAGGACATAGGTGCAAATGCTGGCTCTGTCACCTTTGTGATCCTGTCCAAGTCTCCTCCTTTCCCTGAGTCTCAGTTTCCTCCTTTGTGAAATGGGAGAGGCTAAGGGAAGTGGGAGGGAACATGCATTTATTAAGTATCTACTATGCTAAGCACTTTACAGATATGATCTCATGATGATAATTGGCCCACTTCTCTCACAGGGAGATCCAGTGATGTGGTATAAGAGGCAGCACCAAGTGTTGGAAAGAACCCTAGAACTGGAGTCACGGGACCTGAGTTCAAATCCTGACTTTTGCTACTTCCTCCCTTACAGTTCTCCGAATCTATGATTCTTCGTAACTTTGGGCAAGCCCTTCCCTCTCTCTGGATCTCAGTTTCCTCAGATAAAATATCTAAGGTTCCTTCCACTTTGAAATCCTACAATCTTTGTGAATTGTAAAACATTGTAGTTATCTGAGTTAGCAAGTAAGTTATCCTGACGTGCCTTTTCAGAGGTACATAAAATGAAATTTCTGTAGGGGATAGAGCTGGAGCTAATCAATGAAGGAAGATAAAGTTTCTGTGAGGTGGAGGTGAGGAGGGATGGCATTCCTGGCATAGAGGACAGCCTGGACAAAGGTACAGAGACGAGAGATAGAATGCCTAGATCCTATTTCTCTCAGTTCTGTTCCCTCACCCTAACTGAAAGGGACCTGGCCAAGGATGTGAGCAAGTGACAGATGAGACCCATGGAATTAATTGGAAGGAGGAGCTGCTTAGAGAGGGCTGTCCTGTCTTCCTGGAAAGATGTCATGTTTGTGAAGCAGAAGTTGAAAATGATAAAGAAATGTACCGGCATTATAATCTGGGGAGACTGAAGGGTGTCATTTGCAGCTATATTGATGCTGCTGCCTCTAGGGGTGATGGGAAGGCTCCTGGCTCACAGTGGGGATCTGGGTGGTTGAGTTCACTTAATTAGTTTCCCTCCCCAGGTGGTGATGATGGGGGAGTCCGGAGAGCCTTAGCCCAGACTCTATGGCTGGCAGTGAGTCACTCTGTTTGCTCAAATTGCTGACGGTCAGACAACAGGAAGGCTACAGTTGTGAGCCAGGGCCCTTTGGCACGGCCACCCCAAGTGCATCTGTTCCCAAGCCTCCCACTGCCAGCTATGGCCAATGGAGGTAGGTGAAGGATGATTAGGAAGCCTCTTCTGTCTGAGTGCTCAGTTGGAATTGTGCATCAGAGTGGATTAGGGACAATCTGAGCTACTCGGAGGGGGGTGGGGGACCCTGCCCTTTTCCAAGCAAAGGGATCCCCGGAGAAGCCTCCATGCCTGTAGCCAGTGCTGGCTAACCTTAATTCCAGGTTCTTGGCCATAATGATAACAACTCATGTTTCCATAGCACTTTAGCTTTACAAAGTGCTTTCCTAGAGCCACAACTAGGAATTATTTTGCCTTGGTCAAAAACAGTTGAACAGGTTGTATCAGAAAGTTGTATGCAGGGGTGGGGTGGGATTTGCATCAATCCACAACACCACTCCTGTGAATTGAGAGAAGGGGCAGCTGTCCCTTAGATAACCCAATTTATACTCCTGTTGGGAGGGAATATTGTATGGCAAGCTGGTCTATAGGAAAGAGTCTCCAAGAAGCATAGGGTCATATACGCAGAGCTGTAAGAGAACTCAGCAGCTCTCTGGCCCAACCACTTCATTTTGCAGATGAGGAAACTGAGGCCCAAGGAAGTCAAGTTACTTAATCAAATCACGCAGGCAGTAATTAAGGCACCTATTCCTTCTACCACAGTTCATTGCTTTTCAAACCCTGAGTGTGGTAGTTCCGGATTAGGGGAAGGAGTGGGACTGCAAAGTGCTATAGGGCACAAAATGGATTGTTTCAACATGAAGACCCCTGCCCCCATTGTCATCACCCTGGCACAAAGCTCCAATCACCCCACCATGACACTGCATCTTCCTCACAATCCTATGAGGTAGGTGGTGTCATGATTGTTGTCCCCGTTTACAGAAAGGCCCGAAGAGTCTATGGCACTTGCTCATAGCTTAGTAGGTCGATTATCTGAGAGAGGACAGGAACTCGAGTTTTCTGATTCCAAATCAAGGGTTTTGTTCACCAAGTGGTCCTGACTGAGTCAAGAGACTTTAACTTTAAAAAGTAGGACTTACAGAGCATTGAAATGGGAGTAAAAAGATGTGGGTTTGAATCCTGGCTTAGTTGCTTGCTACTTAACGTGACCTTTGGTAATTTAGTTATTCAATAATTTAATAAACTTTAATTAATCACTTGCCATATGTCAGGTGTTGTGCTGGATACTGGATAACACAGACTTAAAAACAAAATAGTCCTCACCCTCAAGAAGCTTCCATTCTGCTTAGGGGAAACAACATGTTTACAAGTAGGTACAAAGTGTACTGGAAATTATTTCAAAGGGAGGAGAAAACTAGTAACTGTTGGGAAGGATAGGTCATGAAAGGCTTGATAAAGCAGTTGGCATCTGATCTGTGCTTTGAAGAAAGCTTGGGATTCTATGAAATAGAGGTACAGGAGGAGTGCCCTCTAGATAAAGCGGACCATTTATGCAAAGTGTAGTAAGTTTAAATAGATAAATGTAATCCAGGTCCAGTACTCCAATCTTTGGGATCAAGTTCAAGCTTGAGGGGCGATATCAAAACATCAAGTCAAAACTTAATCTCCCCTCCCCCAGGTTTTTTCTGAAATACAGGTCTCTACTTGTATAGATAAAAGTTCTAAACTCCCAATGTGCAAGCATTCAGGGTAACTGTGCATATTAGGTACAGGACAGCCTTTTTAAAAACTTCTCACTAAAGTAACAATAACAATAATAACAATAATGCAATGAACACTTAAAGGATTTTTAGTGGCCCATAAACAGTTAATCTATCTTTTTTTCCTCTATAGTTCATCATATCTTCATTTAGGGATCTATATCGTTCTATAGTCTCATGATGTCACCTTGTAGTTGGACTGTTGTAAGAAAGAAAAGATCCTTTGAATTGCTGTGAGGCATTAGATGTGTGAATTAGGTCTGAAAAAAAGTGGTATGAAATCTAAGGCAGGGGAGGGGGGAGGTTACTGATCAAGGAATCCGAGGAGACTTCCTGGAGGAGGTGGTGGTGCAGTTGTTTCCTAGGCAATGTGCCACATTCTCAATCCCTTATGGCATATGATAGAAAATAAAATTCTCTTTTGGCCCTGTGGCCCATATTTCCCTCCTGCAGTCAAACAGAATAAGGGCGGGGGCTGAAAAGTGCCGTATCAGCATGTTGCATCCCTAGCTAATATAAGCAATATGCAGGCGCATCATTGGAAACACAGATTAATCATCTTCATCCTGAGTCACTGTCCCCAGCCAGATTTATCGTGGTGGGAGCATTAGAGCCCCCGACTTTATGGTCCTGTAAATTACACAGTGGCTTGTGCCAGAGTCAGGCAGGCCTCTAAATCACATGTAATTGCTTGTAAATTGGGAAACAAATACTATTTTTGCTTAAATTATCCACTTTGCTGATTCCCAGAGGAAATGTTGTGGATGCTGCATGTGGGTGGTGAGGGTCTATGGATGCCCAGGGTCAACTTCCTTCAGCTCCAGCTTTCTTTGTGTGTCTTTGGGTGTTTGAATCTTGAGCACAACCAAGTTGCTCACTCCATTGAAGAGCAAGGCCCAGTAGACCTTGCCTGGGTTGCTGACCCATTATGAGCTGGGCAAGGAGGCAGTGTGGCATGGTGGAAAAAAACCCCTGGATGTGGAACCCTGGATGTGGAGTGAAAGACCTAGATTTGATCCCTGCCTCTGTCATTTAATAGCTGTTTGACCTTGGGAAAGGCTCTTTATTTCTCAATCTCAATTTCTTCATTTGTAAAATGGTGGTAATGGTACCTACTCTGCCTGCCTTAAAGGGTGGGTGATATGAGGAAAGTGCTTTTAAAATACTATAGTACTATCAAAATGGGAGTATTATCTTCTCTAAGGTCCTTTCCAATGTTCTTTGGCTCTGTGGGATGATTATGGATTCAGCTAAGGTAAGGCAGCTCTCAGGCCCTTTCCTATGTCTTTTCTTCCCCAGGCAAACCTTCCTCAGGTCTTTTGGCTGATACATAGATGTCCTGATCCTCAGTCTCTTCTCTCCATTTTGATCACCCACTTCTAGAATAGCTATCGCTTTCCAGAGTCACTCCCCAAATGCAGAAATAAGCCCATCTGCTCCCCTCCTCAATCAAGGGAGGAGTTTGTCAGAGCTACCACTTATGCATTTGGGGATCTCTTTGTCCCATGTCCCAGACCTGCAGACACAGCTAAAAGGCTCCCAGCCACCTTATCTTGCTGCTGGAAGTACCCAAGGAATCCAAAAGCAGTTGTTATTTCATTCATTCATACATGTTAATTGGTGCAATGAGGTGTGAGGGGGAACCACACTGGGTTGGTAGTCAGAAGACCAGGGTTCAAATCTCAGTTCTGATATTTACTAGCTCTAGGATTCTAGGCAAAGCTTTTGGACCCTTTGAACCTGTTTGCTCATCTTCAAAATGTGTATAAAAATCCCTTCATCAAATAAGGAAGTAATTTTGTAAATCTCTGAGTGCTAGAGAAGCAGAAACTACTATTATTAGTATTTGTTTATTAATGACCCATTATGTGCCAGGTCCTAGACAATAGCTATTTACTGAGCATTTCCCATGTTCTAGGCTTTGGGCTTAGCTGCAGGAGAAACAGATGAAGAAAACATTCCAAGCTTGTTCTCTCTCCTCACCAATTGCCAGTTGTCCTGCATTCTGTGAGAGTAAGTGACATGAATCAGCTGCCCCTTCCTTTATGCAATTGATGTATTCCAGGAAAATTGATCTCCCATCATCCTTTTATAAATCAAATCCTGTTTTAAGGGCACCAGGAGAGCTCATTATCCAATGGAAAATCCTTTTGTGAATTGAAGCTTCTCTCCCAGTGTCTGCTTTGAAAGCAGATGTTCCTGTGTTGAGGTTGTAGAAAGGGAGGGACACCCAAACTTCCAAGGTAGTTACTGGGCTTGGGAGACCCAGCTGCACATGGGAGATAAAGGGCCAGATCCTCATCTCTCAGGATTTTTCTTCTCCCCCTAAAGTCCTGAGGGATAATGGAATAAGCACTGGTTTTGAACTTACGGGACCAGGGTTTAAATCCTACAACAATGCTCATGATCAGTGTAACTCTTTAAATCTCTTAATCTTCGTGGACCTCAGTTCCTCTCCATAAAATGAACAATTTGGACTAGATGGCTTCTGAGGTCCCTTCATGCTCTCAACAACAACAAACCTAGGATTCTATGCTCCTACGTGTTAGCCTGAATGTAACTTTTGTCTCTTTCCTTTCCTTCACCTCTCATACCCAGTCACCAAGTCCTAGTGTATTTACTTTAATGAATTAGCAAGCACTTATTCAATACCCATTATGGCAGCTAGATGGTTTGGTGGATAGAGCACTAGTTGTGGAGTCAGGAAGGCTTCTCTTCCTGAGTTCAAATCTGGCCTCAGATACTTCCTTTCTGTGCAACCCTGAGAAAGTCACTTAGTTCTCTTTGCCTCAGTTTCCTCACCTGTAAAATGAACTGGAGAAAGAAATGGCAGACCACTCTAGTATCTTTGCCAAGAAAACCCCAAATGGGGTCACAAAAAGTGAGACACAACTGAACAACAACAATAATGTGCCAGGCCCTATGCCAGCACTAAGGATACAAAGACAAATATGAATTAGTCCCTGCCCTCAAAGAACTTTGAATCTATCATTGGAAACAACATGATACATATAAGTGCATGATTCATGATTCAAAGTATCATGAAGTAAATGCAGGATAAAGGCAAGGTGATTTTACGGGGAGCTGTACAGGCATGATGTGTCTGTTTCCCATCCATCTTCTCCTCTCTACTCCCAAAGTCACCAATCTAGACACAAGCTGTCATTACCACCTTCTTGGACTATTGCCATACCTTCCTAACTAACAGATTTTTCTGTTTTCATTCTTTCCTTTTAGATCTAGCTTTCACATTCAGCTACGTGCGTCATGTCTTCCTGCTCAAAATCCTTCATCAGTTCCCAAGCAAAATATAAGCTCCTTGGCCAGCATTCAAGGCTTTCCACATTAATAGGCCCATAGACTAAGAACAGGAAAGAATCTTAGAGATCATTTAGTCCAATTGCCTCATTTTACAGATGAAAAAAACTGAGGCCTAAAGGGATGAAAGAAGATGCCCAAGGTTATACAGGTAGTATATGGAAAAGTCAGTATTTGAATTCCAGTGCTCTGATTCCAAATTCAGCAATATTTGCACTGTACTATGCTGTCATCCTATCTTTTATGACTATCTCATATGTACTCCATCCTCCAGCCAGCCTGAACTACCCTATGCCCCATGTCCATCCATATTCCGCATTTTTATGCCAGCCCACCATTGCATATATTGCTCCCTAGATTTTCAATGCCCTCTCCCTGTTCCCATTTCCACCTTTCAGAATCTTGTCCTTCCTTCAAGGCTCAGGTCAAATGTCACATCCTATAAAAGCTCTTCCTAATAAGAAAAAAGCCCTACATTAGGGACTAATGCTTTCAAAGGAGTCTATAAGGAGAAAGCCCAGATAAGAAGAAATAATAATAGCAGTTATGTTCCTTTTTTAAATCATATTTTATTGATATCTTTTATTTTTCTATAAGGGCAGTTAAGTGGCACAATAGATAGAGTACTGGGTCTGAAATCAGGAAGACTCATCTTCCTGAGTTCAAATATGGCCTCCCTGTTTGTCTCAGTGGAGAAGGAAATTGCAAACCACCCCAGTATCTTTGCCAAGAAAACCCCAAATAGGGTCATGAAATCAGACACAACTGAAATGATTCAACAACAATAACATTCTTACATCACCTTCATTTCTGAAGACTTTATTCCCCCTCCACCATGAAACGTCCTTTATAACAAGGATGTAACAAGAAAGCTAAAGAGAGCAGGTAGCAAAATTAACCAACAAATCTGGCGTTTCTGACAGTATGTGGAATATTCCATACCCATAGTCCCCTACTCTGCAAAGACAAGAGGGAGGTGACAGCCCACATTTCTAGAGTATTTTGCAATTCTCAAAGTCCTTTATTATCTCATTTGATTCTCACCACCATCTTTGAGGAAGACAGTGTATTATTATCCATATTTTGTGGATGAGGAAAGTGAGGTTCAGAGAGAAAAAGTATTTTTACCTCCATCATCCAGCAAGTTAGTGGTATCCCTTGGACTTAAACAGGGTCCTCTGACTGCAGATCTACTGGTCCATTCACAGTCCATGGTTCTTCCTGACACTTTCCTTCTTGTAGGTCCCCAGCTGTGGGGACATGCTACTTCTACCACATACTTACCCTAACAGAATGAGGAATAGTCAGCCTAGTCAATAACAGCAAATCAAGGCTCATGAAACTTTAAAGCTTGGAATCATTTCAGAGACTCACCAGTCCAATTTCCCCATTCTACAAATGGGAAAATTAAAGACCCGAGAGAAGAGACTCACTCACTCAAGGTCTACCATCCAGGAAGAAAGAGGTAGGGCTGGTGAGAACCCCTAGGTGGCTTAGCTTCCAGGCCAGAACTGCTTTCCATGCCTCCCTTGGATTTAATCATGTTAAATGTGCTGATTGGTTATACTTTAATTGGATTTGGCAATGCTTTAAATACAATAGAGAGAATTTTTTAAATCCTCCCTTGTGTGTGGATATGGGGAGGGGTGGGCGGTGTCAGTGCAAGAGAAAAAGCAGTGAGCGTAGCAGCAGCAGAGTGTTGAATTCAGAGTCCAAGGAATTGGGTTGGAATCCTGGCCCTGCTATTTAATTAGGAGCTGGGTTAACTAGGGACAGTCACTTCTTTCCAGATCTCAGATTCTTTCTCTGAGGAATGAGGACTTTGACTGGGTAAGCTCTAGAAAGATAGGATATTTTGTTGATTGAAAAAATAAATAAAAGTAGAATGATAGGATGGTAATTTTAGAGTTGGTCTAATTCAACTTCCAGTGTTCCAGTTTAGAGAAAGAAACTGAGGCCCATAAATAATTTAACTGAGGTTAAGTCATTTGCTTAAGGTCACACAAGGTCCCCCACTGCATCCTGGGCCATATCCAGTCATCCTGATTGATATCTGGGCACTGGACCCAGATGGCTCAGGAGGAGAGAGTGAGGCTGGTGACTTTGCACAGCCCGTCTTCACTTAAATCCAATTCACTTGCAGGTCATGGCATCACCTTCCTGATGTCATTGGTCCTCTTCCAGAACAAAAAACAAACAACAACCTCTGTAAGTAGTAGTAGGAGCTGCCCCACTGTGCACCCAACTGAAACTGGCCAGTTGGGCAACACAGCTCTTCCTTCCTTCCTTCTTCCTTCCTTCCTTCCTTCCTTTCTTCCTTCCTTCCTTCCTTCCTTCCTTCCTTCCTTCCTTCCTTCCTTCCTGCCTTCCTTTCTTTCTCTTTCTTCCTTTCTTTCATAAGTCACAGAGAGTAAATGGAAGATGTGGGGTTATGACCTAGGTCCTCTGATGGCTGATGCAGTGCCCTTTCTACTGTATCACGCATGAAAGTTCTTCTCCATTTCTGTTATAATCCCATGACTTAATTTTGAGGAATGGTAATTACCAGGGCCCCCTCCCCTATTCTTTCTTCACTACCCAACCCCTGGACTTCTTCAATAAACAATGGGAGCACAACCCATGGGCCCCCAGGGTCATCCCATCATTAACTTCCATTGGCTGTTTCTTTCCTAACTGAACCCCAGGTTTCTGACTTGGAATGAGCCCTCCAGCCTGTCCTGTTGGGGCCCACTATCTTCCCCCAGTCTCTGATTGCCCACTTGATCTTTGCTCCTGGGATCCTAACCAACACTGGGAAATGTTTACCATTCTTTGAGTGGGTGGCCAAGCTGTTGTGTGAGGGCCGTCAAAGCAAGGGGAAGAAAGAAAGGCCAGGCAAGAAGCCAGGGCCATGAAGGGCAGAGAAACACAGATGGAGGTGAGAGAGGCCAGGAACTGCTGGGAATGCTCTTGAAACAGGCAGCCAACTAATATTTATTAAATGCTTACTATGTGCTAAAGACAGGGGATACAAAGAGAACCAAAAGCATGGTTCCTGCCCTCACAGAGCTCTCTAGTGTGGAGAAACCTCCCCAGAAAGGCAGTGTGATTTTCAAGGGCTGACAGCTTCTTCTTTCTAGGATCCCCTTAGCAAGACTCTTCTTTTAGGGAGTCAGAGTGTCTCTTCCTCACTTTGGGATCTGTCCTCAAAAGGCCTGTTGCTGGGCTATCCCTCCTCTCCTCAATGGACCAACAAAGCAGGACTGCTCCTCACCACCTCTCTGGACACAAGGCCCATTCCCTCTTGGTGGAGGCAGGGTCTGTTTGCGAGCCTTCCTATGCCTCCCTTCACCCCTACCCTAACATACACACACACACACACACACACACACACACACACACACACACACACAAGACCTAATCTATTTCCACTAACATAGATGCTCTATTAACTCATGTCTCATACAAGATGTAGGCCTTTCCTGGTTAAAATGACAACTCTATGGCTAAGTCAGATTTAGACTTGATGAGGCAGGATCCTCTGAGTGAGTTCTCTGTCACTGTAGGTATTCCAGCAGGATCTGGATGATCTGTTCTCAGAAATGTTACAGGGAGTGGTAGTGAATGAAGCTCTTCAGTTCAACAGACACCTATTAAGCACCTGCAGCTTGGGTGGAGGACCAGGTTGGGGGGAGAGATACGAAGTTCTGATAAGACAAGGTACGGTTTAGTAGGGGGAAAAGGCAGATTCAGATAACTGATGCGCAATAATATTCCTTATACATCAGAGAGGTGTAAAGTATGCCATGTGAATGAAGATTGAGAGGAAACCAGAGAAAACTTCATGGAATTGGGCTTTAAAGTTTGAGTCAATAGGCAAAGGGAGAGAGAGGGCATTCCAAGAAAAGGAAACTGTTAGCAGAGGCTCAGTGGTGGGAGAGGAAGATCTTCTCAGGGGGCCAGAGAGTTATTTAATTTGACTGGTGCATAGAGTGGGTAAAGTAGAAATGTGAGATAAGGCTGGAAATGCTGGATGGTGATAGATTTGCAGAGGGCTTTGACTTCTAATAAAAAATAATAGCCAACATTTAAATGGTGCTTTAATGTTGGCAAACATTTTACACATATCATCTTATGACAACCCCATGAGGCAGGTGCTATTATCCCCATTTCACAGTTGAGGAAACTTAGGCTGACAGAAGTTAATTTGCCTAGGGTCACAAGCCAGTAAGTGTCTGAGGGTTTCAATTTGAACCCAGATTGTGACTCCAAGTTCATAGCTGAGAGGTAGAGCAGTAGACAGAATGGGAAAAACAGTTTACATAAATGAATAGTGCAAAGAGAACAACATCAAAAAACTGTAAAATGTGAACTGTTCTTTAGGAGGTTGGCAGAGGGTTTGGGTGCAGGCAGTGAGGAAAAGGGGAGGAGAGAGAGGCCAGGTAAGGAGCCACGGCTGTAGGTGGACTTCAGAAAAACCTAGAAAGACTTGTATGGACTGATGCTGAGTGAAGTGAGCAGAACTAGGAGAACATAGTATACAGTAACAGCCACGTTGTACAATGACTGACTGATAGACTTAGCCCTTAGCAAGGATCTAAGACAGCTCCAAAAGGCTCATGATGGAAAATGCTATCCACATCCAAAGAAAGAACTATGGAGTTTGAATGCAGATCAAAGCATACTATTTGCTATTTTTTTTTCTTCTGTTGAGTTTTGTTTCCTCTTTCTGGTGGTTTCTCCTATTGGTTCTAATTCTTCCTTACAATATCACTAATGTGAAAATGCATTTAATAGGAATGTATATGTAAAGCCTATATCGGATTGAGTGCTGTCTTAGGGAGGGAGGGGGAGAAAAAGTTGAAACTCAAAAACTTATGGAAGTGATTGTTGATAAATCAAAACAAATTAATAAAAAATTTTAAAAAGAGGCCAGGGCTGTGAGGGCCAAGGGTCACCTGATCAATCATGACTCAGAAGACTGATGTACTTATGGTATGACATTGACCTTATCTGCTACCTTGGAGAAGTGGAGAACGATGGGTGCTGAATGAGACATACATCACCAGACATGGCTAAAGTGTTGATTTCTTTTGCTTAATTGTACTTTTTTCTTGTAAGGGAGGGATCTATTGGAGGAGGTGGTGAAGTCATTGGGAGGCAGTATAAAGAATCAATAAAATATTTTGACAAACAAAATGAAGGAAAACAAAGATTTTAGGCAGAAGAGTATGGACTTTTCTCAGTCAGTAATAGGGAGCAAGTGAAGGTTTTTGAGAGGAGTGTCATGATCAGATCTATCCATAAGGAAGCTGGACCTTCTTTCAGATCCTGTCCAGCTCTAAGATTTTGTGATTTTCTGAAGGATCCCAGGCAAGAAAGACTTGGATGCAACTCCAGACACGAGTTCCTTTTCCTCACATATTCCTCTGAAGGAGTCACTCCCATGATGCTATTAAGCCAGCCTCAAAGAGACATGATAACCCCTAACAAGGCGAGATGGCCCAGCCTGGGACCAGGTCTGAAGCCTGCTTTTCCTAATCCCAATGGGATAGAGGTGTGATGCTGTCTCAGGCACTGAAACATCATCCTTAGCTGTGAGTTTCCCAGCATGACTACACAACTTCTACCTTGAGACCACATGAAATATCTCTGGATAGTCTTCTCCTTAGTGACCAGCCCCTTGAAATCAACATTGATTTTGACCACTTGAGCTATCTAGTCCAGCCCAGTCCAGTCCAGTCCACTCTGGTTGATGCTTCGTTAAGAGTCTTCAGCATGGAGAAGAAGGCTCACCTTCTTGTCCAGATTCAAGACTTAGTCTCTGCCACAGAGAATTAGTCCAAGAGATGTGCTGGCCTGCGAGAAACTCTTGAGTAGCTGCTGTGCCCAATTCAGTGACTCCTCAAGAGGGGTGTGGGAGGGGCCAGGTGCTGACTGGTTGTGTGGGAAAGAAGAGAAAAGGGCTGATAAATGACTTTATACATCACATGTGTTTGCACTAGACAGGAGCAATCTATAAAATCCACTTTTTAAAAGCTCTAACCTCAATCACAGTCTGAGCCTTGAGCCGTAGACTGCTCTCTGACCCTGACCCTGATCACACACTGAGCCTGGACCCTGGCCAGCCACTGGTCACAGGGGAGACCAAGACAGAAAGTGCAGAGGGCTAAGTGTAAACCCTTCCCATCATAGGAAAAGTATTCAGAGCATAACCTGTCTTTGATCAGTGGTCAGCATCTAGCTGAGTCCTTAGTGATTCCCAGTAGATCCACTCCCCAGGGCTAAGGGCTATGCCAGCTTTTTCAGAACCCTTTGACTGTTTTAACTCAGTTACTGGGACTAGCCAATCCTCTATCTATGGGCTGGACATCTGAGGATTTTCTCCCCATTCTTGTGCTTCCAATACTTTAAATACTCTTACATATAAAGTACTTTGCAAACCTGAAAGCTCCATATAATCAATGAAGGAATGAGTCAATGCAAGCTTGGCATTTACTTATTCACAGTTTTCCTGAGTGAAGTACATGGCAACTTTCACTTGAGGTCTTTTTAAAAACACCAGGCCTTTGTCTCTTTGGGGGCTATTATTACTGTGCTGTTGTTGCTGTTATTATTATAGTCCTGCCTCAGAGAAGGACCCCTAAGAGTGCTGCCAGCCATACCCCTGCCTGTTGGAGGGGAGGCCTGAGGAGTATGAGGCCCTGTTTGCCAGCAGCCTGGCATGGAAGGAGTTAGCATCACCAAAGCCCCTCCCACTTCCATCCACGTCCTTTCTCTTTATGGTTCCAAACGCGGCTAGAGCACTTGGGACACCATCCGTTGTCCCAGTAAATTGTCATTGTTTCACAATCCAGGCTTTGAGTCATTTAAATGACTGTGCTTGAGATACTGCACTGACTCATTTAATCTCCCTAAGTAACTTTCCTCTGCTTACACAGCAGTCCAGCAGTGGCCCTGGGCTCCACAGCCAAGCCCAGCCTCTTTCCCACCATTACTCCCTCCCTGTCTGCCTTCCTTTGTCCCTATTGCCTCTGTTCTCCTCTTATTCTGGGACTGCGAGATTTTCTGGTGGTTGGAGATAATACCAAATGAGAAGCAGCTGGACCCTAAACCCACTTGCTGGTGGTGGGGGTGTTGGATGGAGACTTTTAGGGTAACCTGGAGGAGACTTGATTGGAGCTGGTCCAAGAGGGTCCTTTGTACATGCCCACCTCACTGGGGGTAGCATAGGAGAAGAGAAGGTGGGAATAAGTCATCATGGCTGAGGGATGCTAAAGAACATCACCCCCACAGGAAGGGTACTTACCTGAAGGGACTTCTAGATCCCTTTCAGTTTTTCTCATCACCTCTGCCTCAGAATTCCAAGTGCCAGCTTCCACACAAGACCTTTCTTCATTCTTCCAGTTATTAGCACCTTCTCCCTTACTTTGTATATACAGTATTTCAGATTTACTGATCTGTAGGCATTTTGTTGTCCCCCTTTCCCAAACTGAAGGAAGCAACTTGTGGGTGGGGATTGAATTTGTTTTTCACATTTTGTCCCCAGTACTTAGCACAATGGCATATAGTAAGTGCTTATTAAATGCTCGTTGGATGAATGAATGAACGAAAGACCCAGATCTCCCAGAGCTTTTGTGGAAGGCAGTTTCTCTCTCCTCTCTCTCTCTCTCTCTCTCTCTCTCTCTCTCTCTCTCTCTCTCTCTCTCTCTCTTTCTCTTTCTCTCTTCCCCTAAAAAACTATAAGCCCCAAGGATACATGGACACAAATACTTGCATACATAAGACACAGGTTGGGATTTCAAAAACTGACTTTACCTGAACAAGAATGAGGACATTTTCCTCTGATTCTTTAAGGTTTATAAAGCAAATAGACATTTCCCCCAAGTCACACGTCTCAGAACACAAGACCTTTTCCTGGGATAACCCTAATTATGTCAAAGAGGTCCACAGCCTTTAAGAGGGGCAACAAAAACAGTTTCAAATGGGTTTCCATTCTTTCTCCACCAATACAACTGCTCCAGAGCTAGTTACCTTTTATCTCTGTTCCTACTGAGTCTCTCTGTCTCCACCATTGTCTACTGCTATAACTCTTCTATACCACCTTCCCTCCCCACCAAGGTAGGACTGCCCTCTACCAAACTGTGAAATGCCCTCCCTTCTTTTATGGCTTCAACCCCTCCCCACCCCACATTCTCTCTCCCCTCTCAACTTGAGTCCATCTCACATGTGCAATGCTCTCTTAACCTTTTATATACATCCAGGCCCAGCAAGTGTTTCCTTCTCTTTCCTGTGTGTTAGGGTGCTGGTTACTGGCTTGTAGTCTCAGGTAAGAGCTAGTCTGAAGGCCACCTCCTAGTTTTAAGAACTTGGGACACATTCTTTACAAACACTGATAATATTCAGTTTCTTCTGAGGGTAAAGGGAAGGCCATTTGTTCACAGAGCCCACCTTTCCAGTTGTCTTATCTTTCTGGTTTGTCCCTAGATGAGCTGAGAGACCTAGACATTATATCCCCATTCTCCCTAAGAAAATATAGTTGGGTATTCAGGCACAGACATCATGGCCCTATGTTGGAAAGTAGAAAGGGATTCTAGGGGATGCAGGTGGGGAGCATGGGCTCCAGCTAACTGCTTTCTCCACCTTGTCTCCAATGAGAAGTTTCCATTTGAAACCATGGCACGAATTGAGAGAGGGGGACGAGGAGGAGGGATGGGACAGCTGAGGAGTCTTTCTGGACTATTCTCTCCCATCCCTCTTCACCCCCAGCCAGAGACAAAACCTCATCCCAGCAGCTGGGTGATGGAAAACCCTCAAAGCCAACCCTCAGCCCAGTCAGCTCCCTAAAGGAGCCAAGTCAGAGAGAAAGGGCCCAGGCACAGAAGGGCAATGAGGCTCTGGAGGAAAGAGATGAGATAGCCCTACCCCAACTCTGAGAATTAGATCTATGTGGGAGAGGAGATTGCTAGCACTAGTTCTCTCTTTCTTCTCTGATACCTTTTTCTTTCTCTTCCTCCCCACACTCCTTTCTCTGAGGGACTAGTTCCCTCCTTTGCCAAAGAGACGGCTTTGGGGAAGATTTCAGGATGGAAAATGCTGGGAGAAAAGTATCTGACCCAGCCTTTGGACTTCTGAAGATAGCTTTGGGCTAGAGTTGGGCAATACCTCAGGGAATAATCATGCCAAGGAATCAGAGAGAACCTTCCATCAAGGATAAAAGGACTAAAGACTGTGAGCTTCTCATAGAATCCTTGGTCTCCAACAGACAACCCTCCCCTTATGCCCTACAATTAATGTACTTGATTGTGAAGTCTGTTTGATGTGACATACTGAGGAGATATTTCTGTGGCCAGAGCTGAGTGCCAGAGGGAGGAGATGAAGCTGGTTTCTGCAAAGGGTGTGTCCAGTATGGGCTTAAGGCCTAGGGCTGGATGAGGCAAACCCTGGGGCTGAAACTTCAAAAAGTCTCTGAGTCTGTGTAGCAAGCCAACCTGGATCAGATGAAAACTCCTGCTGTTGAGACTAAGAAGGGAGCCTCAGGACTACTTAAGCATAGTGCAGCTTTCTGGTCCATCAGAGAAGAGAAATGGATTTGGGGACAGAGCCATACCTAGGGCTAGGTGAGTGGGACTTTGTACCAGAAAACTGAATTTCAAGAGTGCTATGCAGTTCTTTGGCAGCATAAATAGACAAATGAAACACTTATTAAGTGCTTGCTTACTGTGTGTCAAGCAGTCTTGGAAACCTGGGGATACAAACAAAAGCATGCTAGACAGTCCCTGACCTCAAAGAGCTTACATTCTAATAGGGAAAGATAATACATAAAGAGGAGCAGGAAAGGGGCAGGGTATAGCCAAGCGTAATGACTAGCATTGTAGGAAGTGCTATGGGGGACTGGAACTGAGCAAGGTAAGGCCTAAACTGTCTTGTCAAAGGGAGCCCAGGATGATTAAGCAGAAGTTATGCTATTTTGTAACAAATGGGAGAAGCAAGTGTTCATTGTGGAACCACCCACACTCCTCTATTCCTGAGTAAAGATGGTGGTAGAACAAAACTGACCTCAAAATATTTCAACTCTTTAATACGCTTTTATTTTGTGGGGACAAGAATGAGTTTTTGGGCAATAAGGGCCAAGCTTATTAATGGCTTGATACTAACGTGGAAAAGGGTCTCTAATGGAGTTCCCCCAGACTCTGTTCTTGGCCCTGCCATTTAGATAAAAGCATAAATGAAATGTTTATTGGATGATTCAGGTGACACAAAGTTGGGATGGATATCTAAAAGACTGGATGAGAGTCAGGACCCAAAAACTTCTAGGCAGGCTATAATTTTGGGCTGATTCAAATAAGCTCAAATTTAATAAGGACAATTATAGTCATTTTTACATTTTGGACTCAAAAAATCAACCCTATAAGCATGAGATAGGAAAGGCATGGCTAGAAATCAGACATGCAGATGTGATGTCTGGATTTTAGAGGACAGCAAAAGTCAATATAAATCAATGGGGTACAATGGCAACCCCCAAAAAGCTAATTGGATCATAGGATGTTTGGTGAGAGATGTTGTGTCCAGTACTAAGGAGGTGAGACACTCACCGGTCAAGCCACATCTGGGAAACTGTGTTTAGCCCTATTTATCGTATTTGAGGAAAAGTGTTGACAGAACATTGACAGAAGGTTGACAGGCCAGGAAGAACTGGAGACCATCCAGTTAGAAGAGCATGGAGACCACGCCATGTGAAGACTGGCTAAAGCAGCTGATGTTTAGCCCAGAGAAGAGACCAAGAGGGCATGTAAAACATAGAACCACTGGGAGGGAAGAAAGTCTGGGGGACCACGGTATTTGTCTTCAAGTACTTGAAAACTTGTCAAAGCCCTTCTTGATCCCCCAGCTACTAGTGCCACCTCCCAAACTTTACCTTACATTGCTTTTGCATGTATTTGGCATATGCTTACCTAGAATGTGAACTCCTTGAGGGCAGGATCTCTTTCATAGTTGTCTTTGTATACATAGCACAGTCCCTGGCACATAGTAGGTAGTTAATAAATGTTTATTGAGTGGTTGCTGAATTATCATGTGGCAGAGGGATTAAACTTGTTCTATTTGGTCTCATAGGGCAAAATAAGGAGCTTGGATAGAAATTTACTGTTGTTCAGTCTTTTTGGTCATGTCTGACTCTTCATGACCCCACTGGGGGTTTTCTTGGCAAAGATACTGGAATCGTTTGCCGTTTCCTTCTCCTGCTGATTTGACAGATGAGGGAGCTGAGGCAAACAGGGTTAAATGACATACTCAGAGTCACACAGCTAGAAAATGTCTGAGGGCAGATTTGAACTTAGGAAAATGAATCTTCCTGACTCTAGATCCAGCACTCTATCCACTGTGCCATTTGCTATTTGTGGTTTACCATTTCCTTCTCCAGCTCATTTTACAGATGAGGAAACTGAGGCAAACAGGGTTAAGTGACTTGCCTAGGGTCGCATAACTATTGTGTCAGAGGCCAGATTTGAACTCAAAAGGAGGAGTCTTGACACAGTGTTCTATCCACTGAGCCATCCAGCTGCCCCACCTTCTCTCAAAGATTCTATAGAGGTGATTACTGCCTTTTGGATGGGAGGTTGGAATAGGTGCCCTATGAGGTTCTTTGATCCTAATGGGAAAAATATAAAAAAGGTTGGTATGAAAGTTCCTCATCTGGGAGACAACACACAAGTGATGTCCCATTTGGGTTAACTGTACAACAGACTGCCATAGGTGCTCTCAAGAACAATGGCACCTTGAGAGAGGTGAGGCCTGAAAGGAATATGGGGAGACAGGATTATGGACTTAGAGCTGAAAGAATGGCCACAACTATGGCAGGGCAGCTGGAGCTCTGCCTAGGGGACCAAAATTTAGAGAACAGTGACAATGCTTAGAATCCTTCAGCAGCTTAGAAACAACTGAGCTTAGCATCTAGTTAATGAGAGTAATTGGGCAAGGTAGGGAAGCCTGGAATCTTTCTCCCATCACCTGCAAAAGTACTTTAAGGGACCCTCCCCCTTGCATTTTGTGCCACTTTGATCTAGGGGCACAAATCATTAGCAATGGTTCTGATTGAATTTAAGAACCTCTAGTTCAATACCATCATTTCAGAGATGAGAAAACTGAAACCCAGATTTGCTGAAGAGACTTGTCCAAGGTCACATAAGTGGTAAGAGGCAGCATTGGGATTTTAACCCAGATCCCAGGATCTAAAGAACTGCTTTCCTCTGCCTTATATGCTCTTTCTCCCACCAGGTCTTCTCAGGTGGAGTTTTTCCTTGTGGGTTGGATAGAGGATGAATTTTTCTGGGCTAATGATCAATTGATCTTTCTGAAGGTCCAGTTGATCCCCTGGCATCAGTTCTGTTCGTGGAGGGTAGGGGTGGAAATAGGATTTTCTTTCATTTATTTTTTCTAAATCTTGGGCAATCTCCTGTGCTGCTCCAAGCCAGACAGATGAGAAAAAGAAACCCATGGTCCTGACTCCCAGTAACCCCACAGGGCTCAGGCAGCTGCTGTTTGTGCAAACCTGGCGAAAGACAGAAACCTTTGTGTTTCACAAATAGGACCATTAGTCATGTCACCAACCTGCCCCCTCCTCTCCGTCTGGGCAGCAGCTTCAAGCCTCATCCTGGCAGTCCCAGACTCTCTCTGGGGGAGAGGTGGGGCAGATGTCCTTGGCCACCTGTCTTCCTTTCCTTCTCGGAGGCTCAGGGCCAGGTGGATGTATGTATATGGAGAGGGTGGACATACCCCTGATTCCCTCTTTGCCTCTGCCTTCCCTCGTACACACCAATCATGACTGGTTTCCAACTGGCTTTCCAAATTCCAATTAACTTCTAAAGGTTTAAGGAGGAATGTTAAGAAGTCACCTGATCCATCCTCCTGCCTCTGGAGCTGGACTGAATCTAACATGACTTAGACTCCATCCCACTTAAAAGACCTGAAGATTAGGAGTAGGTTATTGGTTCCTCCCAATCAAATCAAGGGTCTTACACTGCTTTTGAACACCCCTCTTCCCTCCCCCCTTCACAGAACTCCTTTGAGCTCCAGGTGGATTTGATAAACACTTAGAATCATTGGCTTTCACTTGGAAAAATCTCTACAGCCTCTTATTTTACATAAGGGGGAACAGGCTTAGAGGGAGAGGATGACTTGCTCAAGGTCACACAATGGGAGAGTGGCAAAGCCTTGGAATGCACCTCTTCTGACTCTCGGTTCACTGTTACTTCAGTTGCACTGCCCTGTCCCTCAAAGGCGCCCTGAATGGCCTAGGAATCCAACTGAGGTCTTCTTGGAGATGTGAATTCTAGGAACATCATCATCATCATCATCATCATCAACAATAATAATATAAAAGATACTAATACTTCTGCTCATATGGAGCTTTTAAAGTTTACAGAGCTCCTCACGACAGCTTCTGGAAGTAGGTAGCACAAAGACTATTGTCCCCATTTCAGAGATGATGTAACTGAGGCTTAGATGAGGTGACTTGGTCAGAGTAGTACAGATAGTACTATTGATGCACCAGTATTCCTGCCTCTAGGAGCCCTCTTCTGTGATATATCTTCCATACAGTTGCTGAAATAAGCTTTCTAAGGTATAAAGCTGACCATGTATTCCCCTCCCCTCTCCCCCAGCTTGGTGGCTTTCTGATTAGAAAACCCTGCCTCTGAACTACCAGAATAACCTCCTACTTGCTCTACCTGCTTCCAGTCTCTCCTTCAATGCTTCCAGGACTGATAAAATAATCTGAAGATTCAGAAGTGACCGGGCTACTCTCTTCCTCAAAAACCTTCAGTGGCTCCCTGTTACCTCTAGTATGAAATAGACTCTTCGGTCCGGCCCTTCACAATGCAGCTCCAAACTACCTCTCCAATTTTATTTCACATCACTCCTCATTTGCTTACTTTATGTTCCAGTCCAATTAAACTGCTAGTTGTTCCATGAACTTGGCATTCCATCTTCCATGTCCATACATTCACTGGCTCCCATGCCTGGAACATACTTCCTCCTTATCACTGCTTCCCAGAATCCTTTTCTTCTTTCCTGGCTCAAAACAGCCTCTACTTGCAATGGGGAGCCTTGTGGGATTCCCATTCAGGCCTCAGCGCTCTCTCCCAGCTCAAATTACTTTGTATTTGGACATCTCCGGCATCTTCCCTTCTCCTGCACCCTGAGTAGGGGATGAGCTCTTTGAGGACAGGGATTATTTTACTTTTGTCTTTCTATGGAAAACATCAAGAAAGGTGCTTTCTCAATAGCAGGTACTTAGGAAGTGACTGCTGGATTGTTGAATTGAATTGTTGACACACAGGTGTCCCACAGCATTCTTTGTCAGGAACTTCTTTCTACACTAATTAGGACCTACTAGAGGACATTAAATTCCAGTATTTTATCATTTAAAAAATCAAGGAATAATCTAAATGGTCAAATACCAGATGTTGCTAGGTTAACTAGATTAGATGTTAATGTGTGTGTATGCAAATGTATGAGCAACATGACCAGCCTACCTCCCTTTCTGAACATACATTTCCTGGATGGTATTTTTATACCACTCTTTTGGTGCAGAAGCCATCATTGTGAGAGAAAGCAAGGCATGGCATATTGAGGACTAGATTCCAGAAGACCTGGGTTCAAAACATGCCTCAGACACATACGAGCTGTGTGACCCTGGGCAAGTCACTTAAACCCATTGCCCAGCAAAAAACCAAAAAAAACCCAAAAAAGATACTAGACTGGTTTGCCATTTTCTTCTCCAGTTCCTTTTACAGATGAGGAACTGAGGCTAACAGGGTTAGATGACTTGCCCAGGGTCACACAGCAAGTAAGAGTCTGAGGCCAGATTTGAACTCAGGTCTTCCTGACTCCAGGGCTAGTGTTCTGTCTACTACACCTAGATGCCCTGTGGTTAACTACTTCATATAAATTTGTATTAACATTTTCATGCTGCATATAATTTGATATATATATTTGTTGTCTCCTGCATTGGAATATGAACTCATGCGCAGTAGGGATTATTTTATTTTTTGGTACTTATATTCCAGGGCTCTAGCAGCTAACTGACACAATGCACAGAGCATTGGACTTGGAGTCAGGAAGACCTGAGTTCAGATCCAGCTTCAGATATTTACTAGGTGTGTGACTCTAGACAAGTCTCTTCACCTCTATCTGCCTCAGTTTCCTTATCTGTAAAATGGGGATAATAATAACAACTATGACTCACTGTTGTTGGGAAGATCAAATGAGATATTTGTTAAGTGTTTTGCAAATGATAAAGTGCCATATGAATGCTAGCTAGAACTATAGCTGGTACTTCATTGATTGTCCAAATAACAAAATGCAAGTCTTAAAGTCCTTTCTAAACATTGGCTATTATCCCTGGCATCATGCTGCAGCACAGTTGTGTCCAGCGTCTGTCCCTTGGTGGCTCATCGGGTCACCTAGAGTTTCGATTCTTTAGAGATTGCAATCTTCCATGATTACCAGGCATGGAGCATCACCAGAAAAATTCTGGTGTTTAAATGATGAGCTGAGAAAACAAGCAAAATAAATATCCAATCAATCTGTTGCCAAAGCCGGTCATTTCTTTCTTTATAAGAGGGGCTGGCAAATTACAGCCGGTGTTTAAAAATGTAAAAACCGTTTTTAGCTTGTGGACCGTTGTGTGGTGGGCAGGCCAGATTTGACCCTTGGGACATAAATTGCTGACCTCTGCTTTAGAGTATTTCTTTTTTTGTTGTTCAGTCATTTTTCAGTTGTGTCTGACTCTTCATGACCCCGTTTGGGGTTTTCTCAGCAAAGATACAATGATTTGCCATTTCCTTCTCTACCTCATTTGACAGATGAGGAAACTGAGGCAAACAGGGTTAAGTGACTTGCCCAGGGTCACACAGCTAGCAAGTGCTGAGGCCAGATTTGAACTCAGGAACATGAGTCTTCCTGACTCCAGGCCTGGAACTCTGTTCACCATGCCACCAAGCTGCCCCCTAGAATAGCTCTAATCTCTCGCATATGCTCCCTTCTCTTCTCTGACACTTCTATCATCCTGGTGCAAGCTATTATCCCCTCACACCTGGACAGCTACAACAATGTGCTGGTTGATCTCCCTGCCTCAAGTCTCTCCCCATTCTGGTCCATTCCCTTCTCAGCTGTCAGATTGATCTTTTTAAAGTTCAAGTCTGAATATGTCAACTAACTCCATTGCCTCCAGGATAAAACATAAAATATAAAATGAAAAATGATAGCACCTACCTCCCAGCTTTGTGTAACAATCAAGTGAAATAATATGTGTAAAGCACTTAGCACAGTGCCTGGTATATAGTAGGCACTTAATAAATGCTTGTTTCTTTTCTTCCTTATCACATGTCAGTAATACCTATTAGATGTGATTTACCACCTTGCCTTAGGCACCTAGTCCTCCTTGTTTATTGCCTGTACCTAGCAAACTTGTGTTTAGATATCTGAAGTCATGGATTTTATCATTGGACTTCTTATTGGATATTGTCTTCTGTGTATGACTGGCTCTCTCTACTGCCATTTTTCTTCATTTGTTGTATTGGTGACTCTGTATGGGTATCTGGCCTGGCAGATATTTGTGGGCAGTTTTCTCCCTATGGGGGTGTGCACTTATGCATGTTGGGATAGGAGTAGAAGAAGAGAAACTGAGTAAGCTATGGCTAACTCTAAATCCAATCCTCTTTCCACTGGACAGTGAGAGTGAGTGATTTATCATCTAACTCTTTTCCTCTCTCTTCCTCTTTCTCTGTTTTTTAAAAAATAGAATTAATTTATTTTTAGTTTTCAATATTCACTTCCATAAGATTTTGAGTTTTAAATTTTCTCCCCCTCCCTACCCTCCCCTCTCCCCAAGATTGTGTGCAATCTGATATACGCTCTACTTACACATTCATCTTAAACATATTCTCTTCCTCTTCTATTTTCTCCTCCTCTTCTCTCTCTGCTTTTTTTTTCCGCTACGTTTTCTTCCTTATCTACGGGCAGCTAGGTGGTACAGGGGATAGAATGCCAAGTCTGGAGCCAGGAAGACTGATCTTCCTGAGTTTGAATCTGGCCTCAGACACTTACTAGCTGTGTGACCCTGGGCAAGTCATTTCACCCAGTTTGCCTCAGTTTCCTTATCTGTTTCCTCAATCTGTCATTTATCTGTCAAATGAACCAGAGAAGGAAATGGCAAACTGTTCCACTACCTTTGCCAAGAAAACCCCAAATGGGGTCACGGTGAGTCAGATACAACTGAAATGACTAAACAACAACTTCCTCTTCTCTTCCTTATCCTTTTCCTCTTCCTTCCTGAGTGTGTGTGGGCACTGGGGCGGAGGAGGCAGGAGAGCAGGGGTACAAAGAGGGGAGTCAAAGTTAATTTAGGTTCAAATCCCTGGTCACCAAGAAATGAGGCGAGTCCCCTCAGGCCCAGCTACAGCCTGGACCTCATTAATCTGAACACCCGCTGCAGTCACAGCCTTGACAGAAGTAGGCCAGAAGTTACGCTGCAATAGAGAAAGGGCCTGAGGTTCAGGACAGCCTGGACCCTGACAGCCAGTCACATGGCCAGATGTGCACAGAGAGGACAAAGGAAGAAAGAACAAAACACAAACATAAACAAAAGAAAAATCAAAGTCTGTCCATGGGAGTAATATCACTCTGCAATGGGAACCAGAAACCCAGAGGTGCCACATCTTTTTTTGAGTGATGGAGCCATCGATGTACAACACATCCTCTCACCCCCTAGTGATGGGGCCATCTGCATATGGCACACCTGGGACACATCTGTACTGATGAAAGGTACAGGAGGCCCCTCCGGCTAGTCTCTCGAGGCTAGGGCTGAGCTAATGCTTGAATTCCGTTTCTGTATAAGCTCCTGGAAGGGTCCCAAGAGGACCTGGGAGCTTTTTAGCTTTCTTTCTCCAGGGTAAAATGGACCCAGAGGAGGCAGAGAGCCTATGGGATCGGTGAGCCTTGTGGGACCTCCTCTATATAGCAATTCTTCCAATTTGGGGCATGTTTTACTTTTTTCTATTTTTTTTTAAGAGCGTAGCTTATTTTAGACCTTCGTGGCCCAGGCCAGCAAGATACAAATGAAATACATTATATAGTCTCTGTCCCTGGGGAGGACCTGGTCTGAAGGAAGAGAGCAAAGAAAGCTGGCCCCTCTAGAAAGGACACTTCCCCTCCCCAGCAGCTCTCACTCACTGTTAGAGAGGTCTGAGAATGGAGCTCTCACCCATGAATCCAGCCACACACGTCTGGGGTGGTTCTTACCAGAGACCCTGACCTGGGTCTCAGTTTCCCTGTCTGTTAGATGAGGGGGTGGGATGAAAGTACAATAAATAAATAACATGTATGTGTATCATTTAAAGTTTGCAAAGCACTTGACGTGAATGATCTTACTGGAGCCACACAACATGCCTATGAGGAAGGTGTTATGAGAGCTATTGTGCCCATTTTACCAGTGAAGAAATTGAGGTCCACAAAAGCTGGGTGATTTTTTTTTCATGATTGCATACCTAGTGAGTCCCAGAAGCAGAATTTGGAAATGTATTTCCCAGACTCCAAATCCTGCGGCCTATTTGTGCCACTCTGCCTTTTGCCTTTCATCTTTCTTTTCATCTCGGAGGTGAAATGCCCCAAGATCTCTTCCAACTCTGACAGTGTATCATTTATATGTGTATATGTGTGTATCTGTGTATATGATATAGTGACATGCATACACACATACTCACGTGTATATGCACACATAGATGTGTATTATATAGATGTATGAATGTGTATATATGCATATATTGTGCCCCCATTAGAATGTATGTGTATGTGTATGTAGGCACATATCTATATGTATTATGCACATGTATAATGAATATGTATATATGGAGATATAGTATACTGTCATTAGAATGCATATATGTGTGTATTTATGCATATACCTATATGTATACATACATATGCACCTATTATACATATATATATATATATATACATATAAAAGTATATATATGTGTATTATGAATGTTTTATCATACCTCCATTAGAACGGTTACTGAAAGGTGACGCTACGAGTGCAGTAGGAATTCAGAAGAAGACAGAAGCAGGCTGAGCTGATGGGAAAGCTTCCTGAAATCGCTTGAGCGGGTCTTTGAAGGGCAGGAAAGATTTTGAACTTTGTAGCAAGGGAAAACATACTTTGTATCCATTGAGTGCATTTTTCTTTTATTAAGGGGAAGCTGAATAACAAATAGTTACAGGAGTAGGTTGGGGAAGTACCTGGATCCCCAGGTAAGTGGGGAGGTCATTGTATTGTGAGGGCCTGGGAGTGGTGCAGATAAGTATCTCTTCCCTTAGCTGCAGCATAGGTCTGACCATGTAGTCCCGCTCCTCTCCCCCCAAACAGCTCCAGTGGCTCCCTATTACCTCTTAGGGTCAGATTGAAAGTCCTTTCGTGTTTAAAGCTCTTTATGACCTCATCCATCCCTACCTTTCCAATCTTTTTACATTCTACTCTCCTCTAGAGAACTCTGCTCCTGTCATTCTGGCCAGCTTGCTATTCTTTGAACATGACACTCCACCTCCTATCTCCTTGCCTTTGTCCTGACTGTTTCTCCCTCCCTCCCAGCCTCTGACTCTTGGAAGCTCTGCTTCCTCAGGCTCACCTCAGTCACAGTTCCAAGAGGCCTTTTTTGATCCTCCTACCCCCGACCCCTGAGCTGCTCATGCCATATTCTCTAAGATTATCTTCCAGTCAGTCAATCAATGAAGTGGCTACTGTGTGCCAGACACTGTGCTAAGTGCTGAGCACACAAAGAAAGCCAGAAGACAGTCCTAGCCCTTTGGGAGTTCACAGTATAGTGGAGGAGACACCATAAACATAATTGTGTGCAAATAAGTTATGTAAAGGAAAAATGGGAAATACTCAACAGAGAGAAGGCACTAGAATCAGGGAAGGATTCCTGTAGAAGGTGAAGGTGAGCTTTTAGCTGGTAATTGAAGGAGAAGCCAGGAGGCAGAGAATTCCAGGCATGGGGATATACCTGTACTCTCTCTCTCTCTCTCTCTCTCTCTCTCTCTCTCTCTCTCTCTCTCTCTCTCTCTCTCTCTCTCTCTCTTTCTCTCTCTCTCTCTCTCTCTCTCTCTCTCTCTCTCTCTCTCTCTCTCTCTCTCTCTCTCTCTCAAAGAGCCAGGCAGTGCTTTGTTAACTGATTGATTGATATCCTTGCCTGGATTCCATTTGGAGATTTCCCCCACCTTTGTTCTCATACTTGCCCTGCCTCTGCTGCATTTCCAAGATCCCTAGCCAAACTGTTGCCCTAAAGGCATGCTAACTTCTTCCATCCAATGGCTATTCCATGTCCTTGGGGAGCCTCCAAGGAGTCATACTTCATGTCCTGATCTCAACTGAGCTGCGGGCATCTGTCAGCCTGGACCGGAGCTGGGCTCAGCTTTTCAGGGTGACGTGTCTTGACCCTTATTTTTACGATGAGACTCCACCCTCCTGTCCATAGCTCTTCACCCTCCCCTTCACCTGGCATGGAGCCAGTGGGATGTTGGGGCAAGAGACAAGGAGAAGAAGGCTCTCCTTCCCCCTGGCGGTGACACTTTGATGGAATGCCCAGCTGCTCCCTGGAGCTAAGCACAGCTCACTCATTTAGCTCATGTATCATTGGTAAGAAAAGCAGAGCTGTTCGCACAGATGGCCCAGCTTTTCTTTATAATTTGCCAGAATAAATAGTAATTATTAATCTTGCCCTCTGCTGTCCCCTTTCCCTTCTTCCTACCCTTTCCCCCTTCTTGTTGCTCTTCTCCTTCCTCCTTCCTCTTCTCTTTTGAATTCCATCTTTTCCTCTCCTCTCCTTTTCTTTCTCCATTTTGCTTTTCAACTTTACACCCTCTTTTGTCCCACTCTTGTTTTTCTCCCCCTGTCCTCTTCCTCATCTTCTTTTCTTCTCCCCCTTCATTTCTTTACTTTCTCCTTGATTCAACACCATTTATTAAGAATCTACTAGGTGCAAGGCATTATACTGATTGTCAAGTACAGAAAGGCAAAAATGAAATAGTCCGTGCCCTTACAAAGTTAATATTCTATCAGGATTTGCAACATAAACATGGGTAAGTAACTATGTAGTAATTTGGGGAAAGGGAAAGCATGAACAACTGGAGGCATCAGAGAAGACTTTAACAGAGGAGTTGGAACCTGCGAGAAAGTAAAAATTTTGAGACGTGAAGATGAGAAGGAAGCACAATCCAGGAAGAGGGGAAGGCCAGTGCAAAGTTATAGAGGCAGGAGATGAAATACTGAGTTTGGGGAACATCTGGTAATCCAATATTTGAGGAATGTAGAGAACATGAAGGAGACCATTTTGTTTTTTTCACAGCTTTGATTCTTTTTTTAAAAAATTAATTTATTTTGAATTATCAACCATCACTTCCATAAGCTTTTGAGTTTTAATTTTTTCTCCCCTTCCCTCCCCACCTCCTTCCCCAAGACTCCATACAATCTGATATAGGCTATTCATATACATTCCTATTAAACATATCTTCACATTAGTGATGTCGTAACTAAGAATTAGAATTAATAGGAGGAACCACCAGAAAGAGGAAACAAAACACAACAGAAAAAAAATAGCAAATAGTATTCTTCGATCTGCATTCAAACTCCATAGTTCTTTCTTTGGATGTGGCTAGCATTTTTCATCATGAGGCCTTTGGAGATGTCTTAGATTCTTGTGTTGCTGAGAAGGGTTAAGTCTATCAATACTAGTCATCACACAATGTGGCTGTTACTGTGTACAACTTTCTCCTGGTTCTGCTCATTTCACTCAGCATCAGACCATACAAGTCTTTCCAGGTTTTTCTGAAGTCAGCCTGTTCATCATTTCTTATAGCACAATAGTATTCCATTACATTCATATACTACAACTTGTTCAGCCATTCCCCAATGGATGGTCATTCTCTCAGTTTCCAATTCTTTGCCACCACAAAAAGAGCTGCTATGAATATTTTTGTACATGTGGGTCCTTTCCCATTTGTTTGATCTCTTTCGGATACAGCCCTAGAAGTGCTATTGCTGGGTCAAAGGGTATGCACATTTTTATAGCCCTTTGGGCATAGTTCCAAATTGCTCTCCAAAATGGTTGGATCATTTCACAATGAAGGAGAACATTTTGAAATACACCAGGAAAAGTAGGTTGGAGTTAGATTGTGGAGACATTTAAATGCTAGGCTAAGGAATTTGCTTTCTTATGCTGGAGGTAATAGGGAACTACTGAAGACTCTTGAGCAGGGGAATGAAATGGTAAGATCTGTGCCCAGGGAAGATTATTGTGGCACTTGTGCTGAGGAAGGATTCACACAGGGGAGAGACAAGAAGCAAGGAGACTGATTAGAAGTCTATTACTACACTCCAGGAAAAAAGTGATTCAGGTTGGAACTAATGTGGCAGTTGTGTGAGTGAAGGGAAAGACATGGGTATGAGAGATGCTGGGGAGGGAGGATTGGGAAGAGCTGAAAAGTGACTGGCTATGAGCAGGGATGGGTTTTGTGGGGAAAATAATGGGTTCAGTTTTAGATATGTTAAGTTTGAAAGGCCCACAGGACATCCAGTCTAGAATGTCATATAAGCACTAGAGATATGACTGGAGTGTAAGAGAGAGACCAGTGCTGGACATGTAGCTCTGGGAGTAGAGATGAGCATTAAACTCATGGAAACTAGGGAGACAACCAAGAAAGAGGATAGACAAAGAGAAGAGGGCCTAGGACAGAGCTTTGGAATCTACCCACAGAGGAGGGAAAGGCGATGATTGAGCTTAGGAGACTGAGTGGGAGTTGCTAGAAATGGGGAACCAAAAGGGAGCAGTATCATTAAACCCTAGGGAGAAGAGAGTACCGAGAAGGAAAAGGTGATCAGATGCTACAGAAAGATCAAGAAGGATGAAGACTGATGAGGGCATCAGAATCAGCAATGGAGAATCAATTGATAATTTTGGAGTCAGATTGTGAGAAGTGAGTGGAAGTGAAGAGTCAAGGAGTACAAGACCCTCTCTTCTCTTCCTCTTTTCCTACTCCTATTCTCCTTTTCTTCTTCCCACTTCGTTATCTTCCTCTCCCTATTCTTTCTTTCTTCCTTATATTCTCTTTCCCTTTTTTTCTTCCTCTTCTCTCCATTTATCCTCTTCTTTTCCTCTTCCTCTTTTCTTCCTCCTTTCTTACTATCTTCTTCCTTTCTCTTCTTTCTCTTTCCTTTCTTTTCCTTTTCTTTCTCTTCATTATTCTTTATCATTATCAAAGCAAATATTTTTATTCAAACTGTTAAGATGAAGAAATTTATTTTTTTATTTGAAAAATTAATTAATTTATTTTTAGTTTGCAACAATCACTTCCATAAGATTTTGAGTTTTAAATTTCCTCCCCCTTCCCCCTCTCCAAGATGGCATACAAGATGAAGAAATTTAAAGGGTAATCTGAGGATGAGGAGACCACTTCTGAAGCTCTATGCCAGTGCTTTAGTGTGATGTACCTGCATCCCTGGATGCTGAAAGGTTATCTCAGTGGAATTCGAGTAGGTCCTACCAAGCTGGAAAGGCCTTAAGCATGGGCCTCATTTTACTGTGTTCCTATTGTCCATGACCAGCTGAGTTGAATTCAAAGAAGCTCATATAGTCTCCTTATAATGAAGAGTAACAGGGAATGGGCTTCCTGGAGGGCCAGGCTATGTCTTCTCTCTCAAATTGGGCGTTTCCTGGGGTCTTACCCTTAAACTCCAAGCTGTGTGAAGGAGAGGCCATTTTTCCTTCCCTCTGTCTTTTCGTATCCAACATAGGACTTTTCCAAGAATTAAGGAGTGACAGCTGTCTATGATTTTTATTATCCAAAAGGAACCCAGGCAACCCTGTTCCAGACTAGACTGTCAGTCTTGACTTAGGGTCCTCAATCAGCTCAATAGAGCCATCTCTCCTAGTGCTCATTCCTGCCTCCCTCCTCTCATTCTACTTCTCTCTGCTTCTGCTTCTTCCATAAATGGGCATCTCATCTGGTAAACCAATTGCTGTAACTTGTGTCTGGAGACAATACAAGCCCATTTAAACTGCTGCATCAGAAGAAATATGTCCCACTTAGATGTCTCTCTGTTACAGACTCTGAGTTCCTTTGATTACAGAAAAATTATGAGAGCAATACACCCGTCTGTCTTGGTGATTATTGGCTCTTACAGCCCATTTGCTTAATGAATGGTAAGGCTAGGGGCCAGCGGCCTGGGCACACCTGACTGCCTGTTGGCTGGGATAGCTGAGTCGGGCACTTTCCCACCCACTGCTCTCTGGCAGCCCTTGTCTTCCATGGAGATGGCATCATGGCTAATTTATCCAGTGGGTAGAAAGGCCAATAATGACTGACCACAACAGGAGGAGTTGAGGTCAGAAGTAAGGAAAGAGCTCCTGGCAGGAGTAGGAGATGCTATGACTGATTGGGAAAGGAGGCTCCTAATCAGGAAGCCTATGAAGAGAAGATGAGACCTATCCCCTTATTCCTTTCTAAGCCCCAGTAGGGGTACACTTGTTTAGAGTCAAGGGAAAGACAGGCTAAGCCTTCTTGTTCTGGTGTTCTAGGATTCAAATAAAGGGGTTCAGAGATATGTGAGCCACCTGGGTATTGTCAGCAATAGTCTTAGCAAGAATTAGCCTGGGATTGGACATATCATTCAGTCAGTCAAGAGGCATTTCCTGATCTTCTCCAACTGTTAGTACCCTCCCTTCCAAACTATGTTGTATTTAACTACATATGTCTGTATTTATTTTATATTTATGTGAGGTCTCTCTCTCTCTCTCTCTCTCTCTCTCTCTCTCTCTCTCTCTCTCTCTCTCTCTATATATTATATATATATATATATATATATATATATATATATATATATATATATATATATATATATATATATGTTATACACATGCTTTTTGTCTTTTCCATTAAAATGTAAGTTAGTGTTATAGTATTGGAGCTCGGAAGGTCTGCATATATAAAGATCTTGGAATCATTAGCATACACTGAACACCTAGGAACTGATGAAATCAAGTGAGATAGTTTAGTGGGATAAGGGAAGAGGGTCCATGACAGGCCTTTGGGAAGATACCCACAGTTAGAGGGCATGAAGATCCACCAAAAGAGACTGACAGGGGGTCAGTCAGGAAGATGTAGAGCTGGAAGAAACCAGCGTCATGAAAATCTAAAGAGGAAAGGGCTTGTGCTTTAGATAATTAAGGGTTGGTCAAATATGATTTCTTATGGCATTTGATATTTTCACTGGTTTGTTTGGACCAAACCTGTGATTTCATCAGTGTAAGGAATTTATAGTGAGGAAATACCTCAAATGCATGTTGGTATCTGCTGGCAACATATAGATGCGGAGTTTCATGTGGCACAGAGTACCATTCCCAGGATCATACAGATAGTATGGACCTGAAGATTTGAACCACAGTCTTCCCCTTTTCATAGACAACTCTCTAATATGCCACATTGCTTTTGTTGCACTGATTGTAGTAGCACTTCTCCATTGCTCTGATTAATATAGACTTATCATGTGCTTTGGGCCATTAGAACTTGAAGGGGACTCAAAGGTCATGTTGCCACATCCCTTGGTCAGTGCAGGAATATCGTCTATAACATTTTCAACAGAAGATTTTCCAGCCACTGCTTGAACACCTCCTATGACAGAGATCTCACTACATTTTGAGACAGCACATTATCTTGTTGGACAGCTCCAGTCATTAGGAACTTTTTCCTTCTGTTAAACTGAAATCTGTCTCTATAACTTTGCCCCATTAATTCTAGTTCTGTCCTCTGGAGTTGCACAGAATAAATCTAATTCCTCTTCCACATGAGAGCCCTTAAAATGTCTGAAGATAATGATAATGGCCCCTCCAATTCTCCTCTCCAAGACAAACTTTCTCTAGTTCCTTCAATGGATCTCAGGATGGCATGTTTTGGAGACCTCATGCCATCCTGGTTACCCTCCTCAGTAGACAATCCCATTTGACAATGTTCTTCCTGCAGCATGGCCCCAGAATGGAATGTAGTACTCTTAGCAGTGGGCTTAATAGTGTCAGAAAATAAGAGAACTATTCCTTCATGAATCCTGGATACTGGGCTTCTACTCATGCAATCTAAGATTGTATTCATTGTTTTTTCTTTGCCTGCCATTGCATACTGCTGATTCATGCTGAGCTTTCAATCCAGGTCTTTTTCACAAGAAAACTGTCTACAGCCATGCTTCCCCCTTTTCTAAACTGTGCAGCTGGAGTTATTTTGAACCCAAGTATGAGACTTTACATTTATCTCTGTTAAAATCATGTTTGTTTCATGAAGTAGTGACGAATACTTACTAGATTCAACCCATCCTTCCAGTCTTTCAAGATTTTGGAGGTGGGGGGGGGAGTCTTGATTCTGACATTTACTATATTGTCTATCACTCCCACCTTAGCATAATCCAAATATATTATGATTGCAATCATCTACAGGCAGTGAGGTGCCAAAGTGGATAAAAAGATGGACTTGTAGTTAGGAAGACCTACATTCAAATCCTACCTCATATTGTTGCTAGCTGTGTAGGCAAGTCCCTTAATCTCTGTCTGCCTCAGTTTTCTCATCTGTAAAATGAAGGAATTGGACTCGATTCACCTCTGAACTCTGACTGTGTGCTTTTTTCCATTTGTGTTGCCAGTGCTTAGCATAGTTCTTGGCACATAGTAAGCACTTAATAAATGCTTTTTATTCCTGATTTTTCATTCAATATAATTAAACAACTCTCAACAAGCTGTTCCATTCAATTCAACAAGCATTTATTATATCTTCAAAGACCCATCTCAGACACTTACTAGATCCTGGACAAGCTACTTAATTTTGTCTCAACCTTCGTTTTCTCATCTATAAAATAAGAGAGTTCACCCTGGTGACCTTTAAGTCCCTTTCAATTCTATATCTATGATCTTATAGCTTCATCCAAATCTAACAAAAAGTTGAGTAAAACAAGACAGAGTCCTGAGGCTACCCTGGAGTTGTTTACACAGATTGGTCTTTTTCCCCCCACTTTTTGGCTAGGCAATCAAGGTTAAGTGACTTGCTCAGGGTCACACAGCTAATTAGTTTCAAGTGTCTGAGACTGGATTTGAACTCAGGTCTTCCTGACTCCAAGGCTAGAGCTCTATCCACTGTGCCACCTAGCTACTCCCCCAGATTGGTCTTGATCCAGATTATTCAATTGGCTTCAAATTCACATAATTGTGCTATCATCCAACCCACATTTCTTCATTTTGTCCAAGGAGTTATTGTGAGAACCTTTTATAGCAGCAGCAGCAGTAACAGTAGTAGCGGTAGTAGTATTGCTGCTGTTGCTGCTGCAGTTAACATTTTTATAGTGCTTTAAGGTTTGCAAAGAGCTGCACAAATATTACCCTTTTCCCTCAAAACTGCCCTGAGAGGAAGGTGCTATGATTATTTCCATTTTACAGGTGAAAAATAAAACTGAGGCAGAGAGAAGTTAAATGATTTGCTGATGGTAGCAAGTGTCTGAGACTGAATTTGAAGTCAGGTCTTCCTGATTCCAGATTCAATGCTTTATCCACTATGCCACCTAGCTGCCTCTTGGTCCCATACTATCTGTGGCATCTCCCAATCAGTCGGGGCTTTATTTACACTTTGCTATTAATGTAATATTATGGGTTGTGGTTGTCTATTCAGCAAGGCATCTACTCCATGCTAGGGATAAAAAGATGAAAAATAGCATCAGCCTTGCCTTCAAGTAACTTACAATCTAATAGTGGATGGCAAGCAGTGAGATAGAGAATGGAGAAACAGAGAATGAGACATGTATACAAATCAGTATGAAGGCAGTTAGGTGGGTACAGTGGATAGAGCAATGGACCTGGAGTAAGGAAGAACTGAGTTCAGATATAGCTGCAGACACTTACTAGCCTTGTGGCCCTGGGCAATACAAACAGATACAGACTTTAATATGATATGGTCTGTGTCTTAAGAAAGTCTACAGAGTAGTTGGGAGGAATAGGGCACCAACATGGACTTCTCCCTCCTCAAATTTTCCACAGCAGTTTGGTCTGGGACTTTCTTTTGTTCCAAGCATGTTCTGTTTTGAATGATAACAATAGCTAGCATTTGTATAATACTTTAAGATTTGCAAAGAACTTTACAAATATCTCATTTTTATCCTCACAACAACTCTTACATATGAGAAAATTGAGACAAACAGAGGTTAAGTGACTTGCCCAGGGCCAATCATATTTCTTGGATCTGCTCATATTTCATGCAAGTCTTTCCATGGCTTTCTAAGATCATTGATGTCATCATTTATTTTTTTAAAATTTTTAATTTTATTAATTTATTTTTAGTTTTCAACATTCACTTCCATAAGCTTTTGAGTTTAAAGTTTTCTCTCTCCCCCAAGACAACATGCAATCTGATATAGGCTGTACATATACATTCCTATTAAACATATTTTCATATTAGTCATGCTATAAAGAAGAATTAGGACCAATAGGAGTAACCACAAGAAAGAAGAAATAAAACAAAACAGAAGGAAAAAAAGAGCAAATAGTATGCTTCAATCTACATTCAAACTCCATAGTTCTTTCTCTGGATGTGGATAGCATTTTCCAGTATGAGACTTTTGGAGATGTCTCAGATCCTTGCATTGCTGAGAAAAGCTAAGTCTATCAAAGTTAATCATTGCAAAATGTGACTGTTACTGTGTACAACGTTCTCCTGATTCTGCTCACTTCACTCAGCATCAGCCCATACAAGTTTTTCCAGGTTTTTCTGGTCTGCTTGCTCATCATTTCCTATAGTATTCCATTACATTCATATACCACAACTTGTTCAGCCATTCCCCAATTGATGGGCATCCCCTCAATTTCCAATTCTTTGCCAACACAGACAGAGCTGCTATAAATATTTAAATATTTTTGTACATATGGGTCCTTTCCCCATTTTTATGATCTCTTTGGGATACAGCCTTTAGAAGTTCTATTGCTGGGTCAAAGTGTAGGCACATTTTTATAGCCCTTTGGGCACAGTTCCAAATTGCTCTCCAAAATGGTTGGATCAGTTCACAACTCCACCAACAATACATTAGTGTTCCAATTTTCCCACATCTTCTCAAACATTTATCATTTTCCCATTTTGTCATGTTAGCCTATCTGATAGGTGTGATGTGGTACCTCAGAGTTGTTTTGATTTGCATTTCTCTAATCAATAGTGATTTAGAGCATTTTTTATATGACTATAGATAGATTTAATTTCTTCCTCTGAAAACTGCCTGTTCATATCCTTTGACCATTTATCAATTAGGGAATGACTTGTATTCTTATAAATTTGACTCAGCTCTCTATATATTTAGAAATGAGGCCCTTATCAGAGACACTGGTTGTAAAAATTCTTTCCCAGTTTTCTGTTTTCCTCCTAATCTTGGTTGTGTTGGCTTTGTGCAAAACCTTTTCAATTTAATGTAATCAAAATTACCCATTTTGCATTTTGTAATGTTCTCTATCTCTTGTTTGGTCACAAATTCTTCCCTTCCCCAAAAATCTGACAGGTAAACTATCCTTGCTCTCCCAATTTGCTTATAGTATCAGTCTTTATGTCTAAATTATGTACCCATTTTGCCTTTATTTTGGTATATGGTGTAAGATTTTGGTCTATGCCTAGTTTCCACCATATTCCTTTCCAATTTTCCCAGCAATTTTTGTCAAGTAGTGAGCTTTTATCACAGAAGCTGGGGTCTTTGGGTTTATCAAACAGTAGATTACTATAGTCATTGACTACTGTGTCTGGTGTATCTTACTTATTCCACTGATCCACCACTCTATTTCTTAGCCAGTACCAAGTAGTTTTGATGGTTGCCACTTTATAATACAATTTAAGGTCTGGTATGGCTAGGCCACCTTCCCTAGCATTTCTGGACCTTTTGTTCTTCCAGATGAATCTTGTTATTTTTTCTAGCTCTATAAAGTAATTTTTTGGTAGTTTGATTGGTATGGCACTGAATAACTAAGTTAATTTAGGCAGAATTGTCATTTTTATTATATTAGCTCAGCCTACCTATGAACAACTGATGTTTTTCCAGTTATTTAGATCTTACTTTATTTGTGTGAAAAGTGTTTTGTAATTGTTTTCATACAGTTCCTGGGTTTGTTTTGGCAGGTAGACTCCTAAATATTTTATAAGGTCTACAGTACCTTTAAATGGGATTTCTCTTTCTATCTCTTGCTGTTGGGCTTTGTTGGTAATACATAGAAATGCCAATGATTTATGTGGGTTTATTTTGTATTCTGCAACTTTGCTAAAGTTGTTTATTATTTCAAGTAGTTTTTTTACTTGATTCTTTAGGATTCTCTAAGTATATCATCATGTTATCTGCAAGGAGTGATAGCTTTGTTTCTTCTTTGCCTATTCTAATACCTTCAATTTCTTTTTCTTCTCTTATTGCTAAAGCTGACATTTCTAGTATCTTATTGAACAATAGTGGTGATAATGGACATCTTTGTTTCACCCTTGATCTTATTGGAAATGCTTCTAGCTTAACCCCATTACAAATAATGCTTGCTGAAGGTTTTAGGTAGATGCCATTTCTCATTTTAAGGAAAACTGCATTTATTTCTATGCTCTTTAATGTTTTAAATAGGAATGGGTGTTGTATTTTGTCAAAAGCTTTTTCTGCATCTATTGAGATAATCATGTGGTTTCTGTTAGTTTTGTTGATATGATCAATTAGGCTGATAGTTTTCCTAATATTAAACCAGCCCTGCATTCCTGGTATAAATCCTACTTGGTCATGGTGTAGTATTCTCATGATAAGTGGCTGTGATCTTTTTGCTAATATTTTATTTACAATTTTTGCATTGATATTCATTGGAAAAATTAGTCTATAATTTTCTTTCTCTGTTTTGACTCTTCCCAGTTTAGGTAACAGAGAGCTCATCATTTCTTATAGCATAGTAGTAGTCCATCCCAACCACATACCACAACTTGTTCAACCATTCCCCAATTGATTATTTCACTCATTTCTAAATCCTCTGAAATATGGCTTCTCACCTCATTATTCAATTGAAACTACCCTCTCCAAAATGATTACTGATCTTTTATTTGTTGTATCCAATGGCTTTTTAAAAATCTTGATCTCTCTTAATTTCTTTAAAATCTCTGATGCTGTCCATCACTCCTTTCCTCTGGGTACTCTCTCTTTTCTAGGTTTTCATGCTGGTGTTCTCTCTTGGTTTTCCTCCTACCTGTCCAATTGCTCCTTCTCAGTCTCCTTCACTGGATCTTCATCCAAGTCATACCCACTAATGGTAGGTGACCCCCAAGGCTTTCTTCTGGGTCTTCATTCCTTCTTCCTCTATTCTATTATCTTTCTTGGTGAACTGATCAGCTTCCATGAATTTGATGATTATCTCTATGCATATGTTTCTAAGATCTATTCATCTATCTAATATATCATGTATTTGGTTTCCTTCCTTCCTTCCTTCCTTCCTTCCTTCCTTCCTTCCTTCCTTCCTTCCTTCCTTCCTTCCTTCCTTCCTTCCTTCCTTCCTTCCTTCTTTCCTCCCTTCCTTCCTTCCTTCCTTCCTCCCAAATTCTAGACTTCCTCTGGTTCTTCATCACCAACTACTTTATGAACATCTCGAACTAGATGTCCTGTAGGTATCTCAAACTCAACATCTCCAAAACAGAATTCATCATCTTCCTCCCCAAACCCTTTCCATTTCTAAATTTTCTTATTACTGTCAAGGGTACTACCATCCTCCCAGTCACCGAGGCTCGCATTTTTGGTGTCATTTTTGACTCAGACTCATCACCCTCATTCAATGTTATTATTTTTACATTAGTACCATCTCTCCTCTACATCCCCTCTTTTCCACTTGTGAAGTTACCACCCTAGTAAGATGGCTCACCCTCTTTTACCTGGACCATTACAGTAGCCTTTTGGTTAGTCTCTCTGCCTCAAGTCTCTGCCCCCTCCAGTCCACCCTGTACCAGCTGCTCCTAACGTGATCTTCCTAAAGCATTGGTCTGACCATGTCACTTCCGCCCTGCTCCCCTGCACAATAAGCCCCTGTGGCTCTTTATTACCTCCAGGATAAAATATAAAGTCCTCTGTTTGGAATTTAAAGCCCTGTCCTTTTCCTACTTTTCCATTATTCTTTTTTTTTTTTTGGCTAGGCAATGGGGTTAAGTGACTTGTGCAGGGTCACATAGCTAGTAAGTGTTATGTGTCTGAGGCCAGATTTGGACTCAGGTCCTCCTGAATCCAGGGCCGGTGCTTTCTCTACTGCACCACCTAGCTGCCCCCCAATATTTTTTTGAATTCCACTCTTCTATGCATTCTACAATCCTGCTTCACTGGACTATTCCCTCCTTCTTCTGACTCCATGCCTTGTATTGGCTGTCTGTGATGCTGGATCTGCTCTCTCCTTTTCTCTACTTCTTACCTTCTCTGGATTCCTTCAAGACTCAGCTCAAACCACACCTCCTGCAGGAGGCCCTTCCCAGACTCCCCCGTGGCTTGTGCCTTCCCTCTGAGATTATCTTCCATACACTCTGCATGTGTCTGATATGTGCATAGTCATTTACATATTGACTCCCCTATTAGAATGTAAGTTACCTGAGGGCAGAGACTGTGTTTCTGTCTTTTTTTTAAAAAAATCTCCCAGCATTTAGCATGGTACCTGGCATATTTTGTTGTCATTCAGTTGTGTCCAACTATTCATGACCCCATTTGGGGTTTTCTTGGCAAAGATACTGGAGTGGTTTGCCATTTCCTTCTCCAGTTCATTTTACAAATGAGGAAACTAAAGCAAACAGGGTTAAATGACTTACTCAGGGTCGCACAGCTAGTAGGTATCTGAGGCCAGATTTGAACTCAGGAAGATAAGTCTTCCTGATTCCAAGCCTGGCACTCCACCTGATGTACTACATAGCCTCCCACCTGGCATATAGTAAGCACTTAATAAATGCTTGTAAATAATGCTTTGCTTAAAAAAATACTTACTAGCTGTATGACTGGCCTAGTTGCTTAGCTTTTCTGAGCCATAGTTTCCTCATCTGTAAAATGGGTATGCAGAGGACTTGGAGCTCTAAAAGGATCCTAGAGATGGTATAGTCCAACCCCTTCATTTTGCATATCAGGAAACCGAGGTCCAGAGATGTTGTAATTTGCCACAGTCATGCAGGTACTAAAGGGCAGATCTGAGATGTGAGCCTAGGCTCTTGGTTTCAAAAGTCAGAGCTTTTTTCATTACTCTGGGATGTACCCTGCATACTAATACTCATGCTACCTACCTTACATGGGCATGGTGAGGGAAAATGTTTTTAAACATTAGAACACTCTCTACCAAAATTATTATTCCCTAGGCCAGAAAAACCTGTCAAAGGTCATCCAGTCCATTCCCTTGCCTCAGGTGGAGTGAGCCCCCACATACACACTGTAGGCTAGCCATTTTTAATCTCTAGGGAAAGAGATTCACAACTTCCCTAAAGAATCCATATTATGGATGAAGAAACTGAGGCACAGAGAGAACCTAACTGCAGCCCTCTGCTGGGACCCTTGCAGGTATCAGTTGACCCAGGGAGAGTCAGCTAGTTTAGGGCCACTGGCACATTAGCTAGTCACTAAGGGTTTCCTTTGTGGGGGCTTTGCACCCTTCCCTGGAGACCTCTTTGCTAATGTCCTTCTGATTATTTTAAAGACATTTTCAGTGAAGTACAGATCTTCCTCACACCTTACATGCCATGTGAAGTGTTTATGAGAGCTGTTCTCTGACTTGTACCTTCAGAAAGGGCTCTGTAGTTAGGGTGGTAACCCTGGTTACTGGATTCACTGCCTCCAGTCTGTACCATTCAGAGTATTTTTGGTTACATCAGTAGAAAGTTCTTTTGCCTTAATCCTTAGCACTTGGGGGAAAAGGAGAAGAGGGAAGACTCCCTGGGGCTGGGATAGAAAGCAGGAGAGGGACCAGGGGTCTCTTTCATACAGTCGATGTTTAATAAGTGTATTTAAATTTAACTGCTCTCTTCAGCTATGCCATTTCCAAACTAAGGAGGGAGAAAGATGAAGAGATATGGGGGTTTTCTCCCTACTCCTCAACATGCATTTTGGAAAGCTTTGGAAAGCTTTAGGGTGCAAGGGAGGGGGAGGAAGGAGAAATTGATTCTGGCTTCTTTCAGATTCTGAATTTAATAGAGTGGTATTTCATAGAATACTGGAACTGAAAGAAATCGTGCAACATATGCTTTCGGAGCTCAGAGGAACCTGAGAATGGAAATGTAGTGTCAAAGTGGGGAGGGACCTTAGAACATAAAAGATAGACTATCAGAGCTGATCGGAGCTTTAAATCATGGAATGTCAGAGCTGGAGATGGCCTTAGAGATCATCAAATCCAACTCTACCCTCTCCCCACATTTTTCAGATTAGGAGATTCCCAGATTTAGGAAAGAACTCACTAAGGGCTCGGAAGATTCTTGTAGCTAAGCAGAGAAAGGGTCAGATTAAGAGGAAGAGAAGGATCCTGATGGGTCACATCTGGATATTGGATTCAGTTCCAAGTACCCTATTTAATGAAGAACATTGGCCAAAAAAGGGAAAGTGACTAGGATGAGAAGGGATGGAGATTATGCCTCACCTGGATCAGATGAAAGATTTTTCGTCAAGAGAAAAGAAGGTGGGTAGGTGGGGAGGGCAGTATGTCCTGACCAACTTCAAGTACTTGAAAGGCCATAGAGAAGAGGAATTAATTAGCTTTGTTCTTCTTGGCCCCAGAGGCGATCACCAGGATTAATGGGTAGAAACTACAAAGAGGCATATTTCAACTCATTGTGAGGTAAAACTTCCTTTAAAAAAAATAGAGCTATACTAAAATGTAATTATCTGTCTTGGTAAATTCTGAGATTCCTGGAGACCTTTGGGTAGAGCCTGGTTGGCCACCTGTTGGGGATTTTGTAGAGGAAAATTGCCTTCCCTGGAACAAGTGGGACCAGATGCATTCTGAAGTTCTTTCCAGCTTTGCCAAATTGTAATTTTTTTCATTGCTTCCATAATTGGAAGCCAGCTCCTTTTCTCACTTTCTAATGGTTATTTTGTCACAGGTCACCTGGTGGTACAGAAAGAACACTAGATTTTGAGTCAGAAGGCCCATATTTCCAACCTGATCCTAGCACCATGTGTGACCTTGAGTAAGTCCCTTCCTTCTCAGGGCCCAGTTTCTTCTTCTACAGAATAAGGGGATTGGAACCAGAGTTCTCTAGTGGCCCTTCCAGCTCTGGCATTCTATATTTGATGAGGAATTGTGACCTTCTCTGGCCTCCCTGTTTTTTTTTTCTGACTCAGAGAGAGAATGCAAACTCTGACCCTGTCTCTCTAGAGATGCCCAGACAGCAGAGCAGTTTTTTCCCCCACCTTGATGGCATGAGAGTGGAGGGGAGTGGTTCAGGAGGAATAGAAAGAGGATAGGAGGAGGGGGGGCAAGTTATAAGGTGGGGTGGGAACACCTGGGAGGTCAAGAGCCAGCAACACGGTCCCATTTTTACCTGCGATTAACTGAACTATTTCTCGGCTGGGTTTGCAATGCCTGGGAGTTAGCTCTCCTGACATTTCATCCATCATAATAATTGCTTCTCCCGAAAACTGAATTTGTGGTTGATTTCTTCAAAAGAGGGAATCAGCCAACAGATAAAAAGGTTGTTTTATTTAATTTGCATGAAGAGACCGAATGCTGCAGCCCAGCTGTGCAAAATAGTGAGGGGATCGGTGTCCATTAGGAAGGCACACCTGTCTGTGGATGCGCATGCATGTTTGTGTCTGTGCACTGATGTGTGCATGTACACAGAGTTTTTTGCTCCTTCTTCCCAGATTGTGATCCTGGAAGGACCTTAGCTTCCCTCCTTCCACTTCTTTCTCCTTACAGCCACATAGCAGTAGTTGAGTTTATCAACTTGATTCACCATCTTAATGGAGACTGTCTTCCATTTAGCCTGATCAGGATACAGGCTAGATGGGAAGTGGTTTTTCTTGACTCTCAAGGTCAGGGGCCTCTGGGCATCTTTGGAAGGGTTTCAGCAAAGGAGAAGGCAACCATTAGCTCAGGGTGGCTCAATGTCAGCCTAGTAGAGGCAGGGTATGGACTGAATGACCTCTAGGTATCCCTTATAGGCAACTAGGTGGGGCAATGCATAGAGTGCAGGGCTTGGAGTCAAGAAGAACCAAGTTTGAATCCCATTTCAGACACTTAGTAACTGTGTGACCCTAGACAAGTCACTTAACCTCTCTGTGCCTCGGTTCCTAATCTATAAAATGGAGCTAAAAATAGTACCTACCTCATAGGGTTATTGTGAAGAACAAATGAGATAAATGCAAACTTTAAAGCACTTTTCTAAATGCTAGCTGTCACTGTCATAGCTTAGCAGGTCTTTGATTCTACCCTTTATCTTTGGATCCTTATGGGAATATTTATATTCCTATCAAAGCTCTAGAATCCATAGTCACATGAGATCAAAGCTGGAAGGGACCCTAGAGAACATCTAAACCTAACTTCTCATTTTCTAGTATAGGAAAGAAAAGTCCAGAAAGAGGAACAGATTTACCTGTGATCACACAGCTATTTGGTGACTGAGCTAGACTTACAGCCCAGGTCTCCTGACTCTCAGTCATAGGCTCATAGACTTAGAGGGGAAAGAGACCTCAGAAGTAATCAAGTCCAGTCTCATTTTGCTGATGAAGAAACTGAGACCTAGAGAAGTTAAGAGACTTTCCCAAGGTCACACAGGTAGTAAATAACAGCCAAGATTTGAACCAGGTCTACCAACTCCCAATTCAGGACTCTTTCCACTGTACTGCACTGTATCATGTGTCATTCTCTGCCTCCTCAGGGCCTGTAGAGTATGATTCCTGCCCCAGAGGGACCTGGATGGGGTTGGGGGAGGGCCTAAAAAGCAGATAGCTAGAGAAGATCATCTCCATATGAGTCCTGCAGCTTTCACATGATGTCTGTCATGACCCAGAGCAGTTGCTTTGTGGTCTCTTCAGAGGTCTTCTCTCAGTGTCCTGGATTTGCCAGGGTTCTTGGCCTTGATTCTGAATGATCCAGAGGGAAAATGTGTCCTCTAGATTTCTAAGAGAATTATCTACTATGTATTTAACCTCATTGATAGCTGACTTTGATACTATGAAGGATATGTGCTTTTCTCTGTGTGGACTCTCCTTTCACCAAAGCATAATATTTCCCAAGTTAGAATGTAAGCTCCTTGAGGTTGGGCACTGCTTATTTTTGTCTCTTTGTCACTGGCTTCTTGCACAATACCTGGTATGAAGGAGAAACTTAATAAATGCTCGTTGATTGATTGAATGAATGATTGGATGGTTGGATGGATGGTTGGGAGGATGGATGTGGTCACCAACTTTCTTATGCATTGCCATTCTCATCCATGTTTTCCTACCAGTCTTCCATAGAGGGTCTACCCAAAGTTCTGGAGGCCTTCCTGTGGTTCTTTTAGTGTCTCAGAGGGGCTCATGTTCCCCTTGGGCTGGCCATCTGTTTGCTCTTTTTCATTCTCCCTCTGCAAATGTCCCAGAAATAATAAATTTTCATATTGCAGCTGTAGGTATGCTCAGGTGTGAGCTTTCCATGCCTAGCATAAATCCCCTGAGGACTCTTATGAAAAAAAAAGTCTCAGAATTCCCCTCTTAGAACCATTGAAGTGGAAGAAAAGCTGAGGCCTGGTTGGCCCCTGAAGAAGCAGATGCTGTAAAATGTTCAGAGCAGTGCCCATCTTATCTTTGACCTCAGCCTCAATAGTCCCATTGTTCCTACAAAGACATCTACTTAATGCTAATATTTATCCATCCATTCATTCAAAGGCATTTATCAGATGCCTACCCTGCATTGGACACTGTGCTAAGAACTGAGGCAAAAGCTCAATATTTCTTGACCTTAAGTAGGTTACCATTCTAACAGGGAGGAAACTAGATGTACATGGGTATTAGTACAAAGTAACTTGAGGTGGAGAGGAGGAATTAATGATTGAAGCACGGATCAGGCTAGGACCCATTTCCCTCCCTGCCCTCCATTGGGGAGTGTTTCACATGGCCCATGATATCTAGGTGGCCCCAACCATTATTTGCTTTGCTCCTATCATCTTCTTGCCAGCCGCTGTTCATTCCTACCCTCTGTCCTCTTCCCTTTCCAGGTCTAGAACCACAATCAAATCAATACAGCCACCCTCACTGGAAAGAACGTGCTGATCTACTCCCCTGTGGCTCCACTGGCCATCCCTCCAACTTTCCAAACCAAAATACTCCTCCCTGGCCACCACTCCAATCCCATTCAATAAACATTAAGTACCTTCTATGTGACAGACATTGTGCTAAGTGCTAGGGGTACAATTAATAAAGAGACTTGCTGCCCTCAAGGAGCTTACAACCTAATGAGGGAAGACAAAACACAAAAAGAGTCAGGAAAATAGGGAGGCACACCAGTGGAGTACACAATGCAGGGGCATTTTGTTTCTTGGAATTGAAACCAGGCAGAGCAGCAGACGCAAAGTGGAGTGAGCTGAGTCAGTTTCTGCCCTCTATAAAGGAAGGCATTGGGAGGAGTTTGGTACTTCACCTTCCAGCCTCCCAATCAGGGGGAAGAGGAGGCTGAGGGAGATGGTGTCCATCAAGACTGCAGTTAGCAGCTTGATGAAATGAGAAGTGATGAGCTTAACCTGGTTAACCATAGCATCTTCTTCCATGGAGATGAAACCAGGCAGAGCAGCAGATGCAAAGAGGAATGAGCTGCTGTGTATGTTGTCTACTCCATTAGAACATAAGTTAGAATGTAAGCCCCTTGAAGATAGGGACTGTTTCCACTTTTGTATTTATATACCCAGATTATAGTCAAATCAAGTCAACAAGGGCACTGTGCTAAGCACTAGAGATACAAAGAAAGACAAAAACTGCTCTCAAAGCACTTATAGTCTAATGGGAGAGAACAACTATGTACAAACCAGACATATGCAGGTTAGATAAGAGATAATCACAGAGGAGAAGCACTAGAATTCTGCACCCCCTTGCAGAAGGTGGGATTTTAGGTGAGACTTGAAAGAAACGAGGGAAGCTAGGCAGTGGTGAGAAGGGAGGAAAGCCAGTAAGTTGGGAGATGGGGTGTGGCCAAGCTGGTGGGCCTTTGGTAGTCATCTCTTCTGCCTCTTGGATCTGTTTGTAACTTACTGACTGCAGCTTTCAGAGGATCAAATTAGAACCTGTATATACACATACACATACACACACACTTATGTTTGCAAAGCTACAAATTTTTACCTTCATCATTAGAACATGATTTGGGAGAGGTGGGGGTGGTAAGTCTTCAAGTGTGCTATCAATTTGTGGTTAATTGGTTTGGATTCTGGGAACAATCCTCATGCCTGCCTCCATAGTTGGAATATGGCTCAGGTTTTTCCAATTCTTTGAGCTGCCAAGTTAATATTTCCCTCTACTTTATTTCCTGCCTCATACTAAGTTTGTTTTAGTCTAAATAATGCATATTCAGCCACATTTGCATATATTTGGTTCATTTCCTACTTAAATACATTCAATCTCATCAATTTACCATTAGCGAGATCATTCAGCAGAACTTCGGGATCTTTCAAGCTTTGTCAATCATTCATTTCATCTCAGCTGGTCCTTGGGGGAGGGAGAAAGGTGGGTATGTGGTAGAGTTGTCCCGCCTTAGTTAGACTGTGTACACAGTGTTTGCTTTCCTCAAATCTTCTGTGGATACAGTAAGATGCAATATGAGAAATCTATGAAGTTGCCTCCTGTGTGCAGAACAGGGAAGAAATACAAAGTTTAGATCAGAGACACACCCTCAGGGAGTTTACAATCCAGGAAGGAAGGAGATGCTCTATAGCATAGAGTATTATATGATAAATGTGTTTGAAAGTTACAGAGTGCTACATGCTGTGGGTTGGGTGAGGATCCTGGGAGGCCTCCTGGAAGAGGTGTTAGGCTTTCAAGACTGGGTAAGAAATGAAGTTGAAGAGGGGGAAGGAGACCTTCTAGGCACACAGTGTGCAGGCATAGAACCATCAGAGTATATTTGTGATCTGGAGGTAGAGTTATCCAATTTGTCTAGAACCTAAAAAGGGTAAGGTCAGAACCTGTGATTTCATTGTGTGGGCCAACAGTTCTGAAAGTGTAGTCCAAGAAGCTCTGGGGATTCCAGGAGATCTTCAAGGTCAGAACCACTTTCATAATACTACTAAGATGTTATCTGTCTACTAAAATACTCCTTCCTTTTCCAACTACATATCTGTGTGAAGCCAGATTTTCTTTATATACTTCAATCGAAACAGCATATTGTAACATATTGAATGCAGAAGCAGATATCAGAATTTAGCTGTCTCCTATTTGGCCAGACATTAGAGAGATTTGCAAAAATAGGTAAAACAATGCCACTCTTCTCACTAATTTTTTTGTTTTGGAAAAATATAGCTATTTTCATAAAAATATGTTGTTTGTATTAACATATGATGTGTTTGTTACTGTCATTTTTTAGATAAATTAATATTTTAAAAAATAATCAATTTTAATTTCTTATATGTTAAATATCAATAGATAAGACCTATATAAGCAAAAGCTTTTTGGGGTCCTCAGTCATTATTTAAGATTATAAAGGAGATAAAAAAAGTTAAAGGGGATCCCTACCCTGAAAACTCCCTCCACCAAGGAAAAATGCAGTTATTTTATCTGTAACTTGCCATCTTAAAACAGGGATTCTTAACAGTGGGTCTGTGAATTCATGTTTTTAAAAGTTACACTTTGACAACTTTATTTCAATATAACTTGTTCCCTTTGTAATCCTTTGCATTTTATTTTATGTTTTAAATGGGTTTTTTTTTGTGTTTTTTAAATTTTTTAAAAAGTTATTCTAAGAAGGGATCTCCAGGCTTTACCAGACTGCTAAAGGATGAAAAATATTGAGAATGCAAATGTTGCCTGAGTCATGAGAGGTTTGATGACTTCTCTAAGGAAGGTCACAAAGCTAGGCAGAATTTGAATACAGGTCTTCCTGACTGAAGCTCAGCACTCTATTCTCTACCACAGGAGATAAGACTGGAAAGGTAGGGTGGTGACAGATTGTGTTGGGCCTTCAATGCAGGCAAACAAACTTAAATTTGGTACAGCAGTCAATAGGGAGCCACTGTAGGGTTTTGATCTGAAGAGTGAACTGACCAATTCCATGCTTAAAGAAGATTGATTCATGGCCACCATGAAGGATGAATCAGGGCAGAGATAGAGCAGTCTGTTAGGAGGCTGTTGGAATAGTCTGGGATGGTGATAATGAGGACCTGTGTTAGGGTCATGACAGCTGACCTCAGGAGGAGGGGAGTATAGGGTCACAGATGCAGCTTGGGCAGGGACCTCAGAGACTGTATAGTTCAAACTCTGTGTTTTACAGATGTGGAAAAGAAGACCCATGGAAGGTCACATAGACAGTAAATGTCAGAAGTGAGATTTGAACCCAGATTCCCTGAGTCAATACAAGGGATCATCATCCGGTGGCAAAATCACCACCATATGGAGACTGTTAGATGTGAGAGATGAGGGGGAAGGAAGAGTCAAAGATCACTCCAAATTATGAACATGGGAAAGTAGGGCAGTGGAGGAACAAATTAAGGGTGAAGGTTAATGATTGGAATTTTTGTACATGCAAAAAAGAAAAGGCAGGTGGAGCTGTCCTGTGAGTGGTCATAGGTTTGTGTCTTATTGTAGCTGTTCTTCAGTCATGTCCATTTGTGACCCCATCTGGGGTTTTCTTGGCAGACATATTGGAGTAGTTTGCCATTTCCTTCACCAGATCATTTTACCGATTTGGAAACTGAGGCAAACAGGGTTAAGTGACTTCCCCAGGGTCACACAGCTAGTAAGTGTCTGAGGCCAGATTTGAACTCAGGAAGATGACTCTTCCTAACTCCAGGTCTGGTACTCTATCCACTGCAACACAGAACCATCATCAGGTCTAGGTCTAGAGAAGAAAGGTCAGGAGTGGGTAGAGACAAAGATGAGTCATATAAATTCAGAAGTCATCTCTTTCCAGGTGGTAGTTGAAACTGTGTGGATAAGCTTTACTAAAGAAGAGAATGGAGAAAGAAAAAAGAGGGCCAAGGATGAAACCTCAGGGAGTGCTCACATAAAGGCACTGGGAAGAGGGTAAAGATTCAATGGAAGAAATCGAGAAATGGTAAGAAATATAGGTGTTAGGAGATGAAGCTGCACCACAGCCAAGGGAAGAGAGTGTCTAGTAGGAAGAGCTGGTTAACAAGGTCAAAAGATGCAAAGAGGTCGAGAAAGATAAATGCTAATTTAAAAAAACCTGAATTTTTTAATTAGAGGGTTATAGTGAAGGAGGTTACAATAGAGTAGGTGGATGGGGGCTGGGGTGGAAGTCCAATTGCAAGGGATTGAGAAAGAAGTAGTCAGGGAGGAAGTAAAGGCATCAAACGTAATAACTCTTTTCAAGAACTGCACAATTTGAGAATTGGAAGGGGCCTTCCTGGTTATCTAATTCAGCTCATACCTAAAAGGAATCCGAACTCTAATGGACTTAATTAGTGGTCATCCATCTGCTTGAAGACCTCCAGGGAGGAGAGACCCCGTCACTTTTGGAATCAGCCCATTCCACTTTTGGGCAGTTCTGATTGTTAGGAGAATGTCCCTTTCCTTTGTCTCTTAATGAAGACATTTAGCTGTGAAAGATAAAAGAGCTGGGGCAGAAGCTGGGTGGGCTAGAAGGGCTTTCATTTCTAAAGGTTAGGGAGACCTGAGCATGTTTGTAGGCAAATGGAAGGAGCCAGTGATTTTGGCATTCTAACTCTTGACCTGGAAAGAACCTCACAGGCATCTAATCCAACTCTCTTGTTTTACAGGTGAGAAAACTGAGGCCCAAGAAAGTAAAGTGACTTACTTAAGGTTGCTTAGATAGTGTCAAAATTAGGATTTGAACAAGGTCCTCTGACTTCAGAGCTGGTGCCCCTGGGGGTCCCTGAAACCCTTTCAGGAGACCCACAAAGTCAAAACTATTTGCATAATAATTCAAGAAGTTTTAATTTTTAATATGGTAAATATCAAAAGACACAACCCATATACGCAAAAGATTTTGTGGGGAGGGGGAGTCATCAAGTTTTGGGGCAGCTAGGTGAACTCAGTGGATAGCAAACTGGGCCTGAAGTCAGGAAGACTCATTTTCTTGAGTACAAGTCTGGCCTTAGATACTTACTAGCTGTGTGACCCTGGTTAAGTCATTTAACCCTATTTGCCTCAGTGTCTTCATCTGTAAAATGAGCTGAAAAAGGAAGTGGTAAACCACTACAGTATATTTGCCAAGAAAACCCCAAATGGAGTCATGAAGAGCTGGACATAACTGAGCAGTATCAAGCTTTTCAAACAAAAAAGTCTTGAGAACCACTGATAATCAACACCTCTCATTTTATAGATGAGGAAACTTTCCCCAAGTTACACAGATTTTATGTGGTGGAGTTGGGATTTGAACTCAGCTCCTCTGACTCCAAATTTTAATTATCTTTCTATTATACTCCCTGCACAATAAATGTGTATCAGAGATGTTTTCTTTTTCTTTTTGGTGAGGCAATCGGGGTTAAGTCACACGGAGTCACACAGCTAACAAGTGTCAAGTGTCTGAGGCTGGATTTGAACTCAGGTCCTCTGGACTCCAAGGCTCTATCCACCTAGCTGCCCAAGGTGTTGTTTTTCAGTCACTGTTCAGTCATTTGCAACTTTCTATGACACTGAGGACCATAGCATGCCAAGACTGTCTGTAGAGTTTTCTCAGCAAAGATACTGGCGTGATTTGCCATTTCCTTCTCTGGTGGATTAAGGCAAGCAGAGGTTCAGTTATTTGCCCAGGGTCACACAGCTAATAAGTGCCAGATCTGAACTCAGATCTTCCTGATTCCAGGATCAGTGCTCTATCCACTGAGCAGCAAAGAGGTATAAAATGCTATGTGATGTCCAAGGGAAGAAAGCTTATTTGGAGGGATCAGTAGAGGCATCCTTGAGTAGGTGTCATTCAAACCAGACTTAAAAGGATGGGCAAATGGAGAGATGGGAAGGATTCCAGGCATCACAGAGGTGGAAGGGCATGGAGCATGTTCCAGTGGACAGACTAGCCCAATCTGGCTGCAGCATGGTGTGCATAGAGGGGATTAACAGGAGACAGGCCTGAAAAGGTAGGATGCTGGCAGACTGTGGAAGGCCCTAAATGCCAGATAAAGGAGTCTGAACTTTACTCAATGGGCAATAGGGAGGCAATTGATGGATTTTGAGCAGAAGAGAGACATGACCAGATGGATGCAAAAAGATTAACCTGGCCACATGTGAAAGATGGGTTGGGGAGGCAGAGACTGGGAGCCTGGCTGGGAGGCTCTAGCAAAGGTCTAGGCAGGGGGTGCTGATGAAAGGGATCTTTAAAAGGCTGGTAGAAAAACTGTGACTTCAGAGTAGCAGGAGAAACCTGGCAACTGAGCAGAAGCCAAAAGGCAGTCTATGTTTATCTGCAGAATTGGGGAAATCCTGAAAACATTAAAAGCTAGAGAAAGCAAAGGGGCATTTGTCTGAGGCTCTGTGTAGTCAGCTGATTGATAAATAATTATTAAGCACCTATTATGGACCAGTGACTGTGCTAAGTATTAGGGATATAAAGAAAAGCAAAAACTGTAGCTGCCCTGGAAGAATTCAAGGAAGAGAGATGGCATAATGGATAGAGAGCTGATATCCATCTCAGGAAGACCTGGATTCAAGTCTGGCCTCTGATATATACTGGCTGTGTGACCCTGAGCAAGGCTGTCAGCCACTCAGTTGCTCTAAGTAATTCCAAGACTATAAATTTCAGAGAAGGTAGAGGGAGTTTTCTTACCTGGGAGTTCCCTGTCCCAATGTAGTCACAGGTCTAGTACTTTCCTCCTTATAGTTGAGGAAACCAAAACTCATAGAGTCTGAGTAACTAGCCCAAGATCACAGAGCTAGTGATGAGGGGGTGAGAGGTACCAAGATTTGAACCTGAGTCCTTCTAACTTTAAGTCCAAGTTTGCAAATCATTTTACATATGTTATCTCATCTCATCCTTACAATTATTTTGTGAGGTAGCTTTATTGTTATCACTATTTTACAAATGAGGAAATAGAGGCTGAGATAAGTTGAATGACTTGCCCAGGGTCACAAAACCAGTAAAGGGTCAGAGGCAGAATTCAAACTCAGGTCTTACTGATCAAATCAGGGGAGCTATCCACTTTCTTCAATAGAGGTCATTTATTTCAACTTCCCCAACCACAATGAACAAAAGAAGAAACTGAGGCTTAGAGACAGGGAGAGAGACTTGCCCAGGTCACACTTATTTATGGAAACAGGTGGCAAAGTCCTGAATTGAATGCAGACCTGACCACCAGTGCTTCTCCCACCATACCTCGCTCCCTGTTCACTGAAGGGCTGGGCTGACGTGGATACTGGGTGAATTTCCAGTGCCATCTGCTTCTCTTCTTAAATCTGTGAAATCAGAAACCAAAGGGTAGGCCAGGGCCCTATGTCCCCAATTATCTTTCTCCCCCTGCATTTCTGGGAGCCTCTTACCCTCCCACTCAGTTTGGAGCAGCCAGAGACTAGCCTCTTCGGAACCTGTTGAAATCTATTACCGACCTTTGGTCTCTTCCTACACAAAAGAGCTTTCTGCAGAGAAGAGACGGCATTCAACAGAAACGAATTGCCTGGGAGATTTTACCTTCCTTCATACTCTTCTCTCTTTCCCTCCCTCCTTCCCCTTCTTGGTATTTCTGTCTGTTACTGTCTTTCTGTGTCTTTCTACTCACCTCCCCTTCTCCCCACCCCACCCCCTCCCCACCCCAGTCCTACACAAAAGAACTTTCTGCAGAGAAGAAACAAGATTCAATGGAAACAAATTGCCTGGGAAACTTCATTTTCCCTGCTCCTCCTCTTTCTCCTCCTCTTCCTCCCCTTTCTCCTTCCTCTCTTTCTTCATCATTCCTCCTCTTCTTCTTCCTCCTCCTTTTCTAATTCTTTCTCCTCTTCCTCTTCCTCCTCCGTCTGTGCTGCTCTTTGCTTCTCCATCTACCTGTCTCTCCATTCTCCCTTCCCTCACTGTCTCTGTCCCCCCACACACACACCTTATCCTTGGAGAAGATGGGCAGCACAGTAGGAAAGGCAGCAGAAGACCAAGGCATAAAGTCTGCCTCTACCATGTAGTATCATTGTGACCTTGAGCAAGTCCTTCCTGGGCCTCATTTTTTATTTGTAAAAGGAGAGTGCAAGAGCAGACCATCTCCAAAGTCTCTTTCTGCTTGAAATCTCTGCACCCTCTCTCCTTCCTCTCCCTCCTGCACAAAATCTTAGAGCTGGAGTGCATTTTCAGGGTCATCTCGCATAACTTCCTTCATTTTACAGAGGAGGTCTGAGACCCGGAGAAAAGAAAGGATTGCCCAGAGTCACAGAGAGGGTCTCCAGCAGAACCAGGACAAAGGAGTGGGCTTCCTGACCACCCCCCCCGCCCAGTTCAGCTCTTACCCCTGCCCTGGCTGCCTACGTCTCTCTTCTTCCTTAAAGAAACAGCAGCCCCAAAGCCTGTTAAGGGATGTGACTAGGCTCTAGCTTAGGTCATTAGCTCCCAAGTAGAATTCACTTCATTCATTTTGCAAACTAGGCCTTGCTGGGCCTTTCCTAACACCAGGTCTATCAGTAGCAAATTGATAGCACCCAGGAAAATAAAATGAAATAAAATAAAACCCCAGAAAGTTGAACCACCCCCCCATTAGGGCCGGTGATGAACAGCACAGCACAATATTTGTTGAATTGTATTTGCTGCTCAATGCATCTTTTCCAGTTAAGGCTCCGGTTTTTGGCGGCTATAAAAGGAAACGAGAGGAATTAGGCTGCGTCAAAAACGAAACGTGGACTTTAATTTAACCTCAAAAGACAGATCTTGCAGGCTGCTCTGAGCTGGGCAGCTATTAGGGCTTGTGTATGGGGGCTGGTATACACCTTCCTGCCTGCCCATTAGCCAGCTCTGCTTCTCTGCATCATCTAGTTTGCGGTGCCTCTGGCTCCTCATTTTAATTGTTATCAAATATCACAGCTGGACATTTCACAACATTTCCTCCTTTTCCCAGCAAGTTGAGGGTGAGGGAGAATGGACCTAAAGAAGTGGGCAAGGGTGTGTGTATATCTTTGTGTGAGCATGCATGTGTAGTTATGGGCATGTGTGAGTCTATGCCTGTATTAGCATGCACAACATATGTGATGTATGTATGCACTTGGGTGGGTGTTTGTGAAGCTGTGTGTACTGGAGGGTGTTTGGGGGATTAGGGTGCTGAGGGGATTTCAAAGGTTATTCTCTGGAGAGGAGACAGGACTCCTTTCCAGCTCTTGTCTGGGGAAGTGGGGACTATGGGAACCAGAAACAAAACCTCCCTCCAGTTGAAAAATCTTTCTAAGTACTATGTGCTGAGAAAAAAAAAGCCATTATTCCTTAGGGAGTTGGAGTAGAGCTAATGACCAGAAAATACTTACAGATGTAGGCATGTATACACTTGTGTAGGAATACACACATGTATACTTACATCATTTTAAATGCTTAGTCACATGAAATACAAAGCCTCACACACTCATTTGCTTGTAAAACACACACACTTGTGCACAGTCATACAAGGACTCCAAGAATCAGAGTCAAAAACACACATGCACACAACCAGGCATATTCAAGTGGCAGCTAGATAGAGCAATGGCTCTGGCCTGGAGTCAGGAAGTGCTGAGTTCAAATGCTGCCTCAGGCCAACTGTATGACCCTGAGCAAGTCACAACCCTTGTTAATCTGTTTCTTCACCCATAAAATGGGAATAATAATAACACGTATGTCCCAGAGTTGTTGTGAGGGTAAAATGATATAATATTTGTAAAGCATTTTGCAAATCTTAAAGCACTATATGCATGCTAGCTATTTATTATTATTATTATTATTTATCTAACTATTTATTTGTTTGTTTGTTTGTTTGTTTATATTATTTATACACCCAGTCTCATTCAATAGCTTATATACCTTCTAATGGAGGCACAAAAGGGACTAGTGGCCAGGAAGGGCACTTTGGTCTGGAGAGTTGCAGGGATGGTAAATGGGGTCATAGGGGAAGGATAGGCTGACACACCCCATTCAGGAATAATGACAGAGTTGATTCAATCATGGTTTAATCTCCTCAAGAAGAGGATATCTCCCCTCTTCTTTTCCTCTGCTTCTTTCTTAGGGAAGGGCAGAGTTTTGAGAAGGCAGAGGTCTGTCCTCAGACACTGGAGTCACCTTCTCCATGCTCATATCCAGGTGCTTTAAGGAATGACCCAGCCTCATACTGACAGATGCATCTTCCCAAGTGAGGCCAGCATCCATGACAGAGGTCCACATTGACCAAAACTCTATTATCAAATGAGTTTGGCTCCACCAGCCAACTAGACTCACTCAGTTTGGCGACCCAACTGGTCTCTTTGTTATTTGTAGAGATCTTTTCAATCTAATAGGAAGAGGGAGCCATAGAATTCCCTGGCTTCTCCAAATCCCTATTTTAGCCAGGGCCTCAGATCTCAACTCCAGGTCTGGCTCCCTAGTAATCCTTCCCCCAGTGACTCAACTGCCAAATGTTTGAGTAGTCATGCGTTCCAAACCATACTGCTGTGTGCTACCTTATTTCCTGTACTCGAGGCCTTGAATGCCAGAATCTAGAGTTTGCATTTTTTCTTCTTATTTGGTCAATTGGAACTTATTATTAAGCAGTCACCCTGTACTGAACACTGGGCATATAAAGAAAATTAAAAAAAAAGTCAGGCTTGTACTCACACAGCAAAGCCAAATATTTTGGGGACCCTCTATCAGCCCAGCATTTGACCATATAGTTGGAATACTTCACCAATCTACATAGAATTCCTTGCTCTAGTTCAGGGGTTCTTAATCAGGGGCCTATGAACTTTAAAAAAAATGTCATCAGTTGTAATTTAACATAATTGGTTTCTTTGTAATGCTATGTATTTTTATATAATGAACTTTAAAACATTCTTCCAATAAGAGTTTCACAGGCTTCACCAGACTGACAAAGAGTCCCATGGACCTCTGGCCTAGTTGATCCCACATACCATTAGCCATGTCCTAATCAGGTCCCTAACTCTAACCATGATGCCATTCACTGTCTAGGAACAGTAGCTCTCCATGGTTCCAATCAATTCTAGTTCTCTGACTCACACATTAGTAGGGTTATGCCCAACACAATGGCCAGGCAAAACCTAGGTACCTCCTTTCACCCAGGGTGAGCTCCCATCCATGCATCAGAAATTATACTGTGCCTCTCTCTTTCCAGGGGAACATAATAGAATCATAGAAGTAGAGCTGGAAGAGATCTCACAAGTCATCTAGTCCAAAACATTTATTTTTCAAATGAGGAAACTGAGGCCAGGTGGCTACTTCCCACCTTTTACAGGTCACTAAAAGACAATAGCCAAGATCACAACCAAATATATAAGTATGAAATAAGCAATGGGCACATGGGCACAGCCTCAGAAGGGATCAATTTCTTTGGCATGGTCATTTAATATCAGAATGTACCTAGACCTACCTCTTCCTACCTCGCACTGACCTTTCCATGGTATGTCCCAAGTTCTTCCATGAATAGATGTCCATGAACCTAGGAAGCAGAGTGCAATGTCCCCATTTAAGTCAGTAAGCAATTTTTTCCAAGATTGGTATGCAAGGTCCCTGGGAATCTGCATATAGTCCCTACAAATCCTTGTGTGATGGTCATGGGAATTCTGCAATCCAAGAATTGACATGTAGTGATGAGAGTTATTCATCAGTTAGCCCTATCAGGGAGCTATGGACAATGCCCGTCTAGCAAGCAGTGATTCCAGAAATCAGGGGGCAGCAACCCTGTGAGTTGACATGCAAAAACTGTTCCCCACCAGGAATCAGCTTTCATTGCCCACCCCTATGTGTCAGCATTTTAGGGGACCTTATCAGTGCATAATACTCCTATGAACTGGCATTTAGTGCCCAGCCCTGGAAGCTGCCAGACAGTGACCCCAGGGGCTTGTTTACAGTGTTCCTAGGAAGCGGCATATGAAAACCTGGGAAGTCAGTGAGCAAATACTGTAGGATGAACACCCAGTTTAAATGCAAAGAGGGAAACAGACATAGTAGTCTTCTACTCTTAATGAAGCAGCTAGGTGATGTAGTGGATAGAGTGCTAGGCCTGGAGTCAGGATGCCCTGAGTTCAAATCCAGCCTTCTACACCTATTACCTGTAACCCTGGGCTAACCTCTGTATGCCTCTGTGTCCTCAACTGTAAAATGGGGATAATAATAGTACCTCCCTCCCAGCATCGTTGTGAGGATCAAATGAGATAATGTTTGTAAAGTGCTTAACACAGTGCCTGGCATATAATAGGCACTTAATAAAGGCTTGTTTCTTTCTCCCTTCTCCTACTCCTCCCCTAGTGATATGTGCCTGTCTGGAAAAAGCCAGCCAGGTATACTGAAGCAATGAGATATATGCCTAGGGATCCCTGGGCAGGACCAGCACTACATCTCCCCCTTTCCTTTGCCCATTTCTTATAGACAGCTAGGTGGCAAAATGAATAGAGTGGTATTCCTAGATTCAGTAAGATCTGAGTTTGAATCTTGCCTTAGATACTTGCTATTTGTGTGACTCTGGGCAAGTCATTTAACCTCTCTCAGCCTCAGTTTACTCATACATAAAATTGGGATAATAATAGCACCTATCTCCCACAGTTGTTGTGTGGATCAAATGAGATTATGTATGTAAAGTGCTTTAAAAACTTTAAACCTCTATGTAAATGCTACTATCATTGCCTCCCAAATTAGCAGTTGGGTTGCTCCTATCTTCTGGGTGACTGATGGGTCAGAAGGTATTAAATTCTTCATTGGATGCTGTTCCTATAGCTGGATTGGACTTAACCCCTGGCTTTGACCACACTGACCACACTTCCAACCCATCTTCTATTCTTCAGGACTCAACTAGTGAGTAGAAGTGAGCAACACAGAGCCTCCTCCTACAGAAAGGGAAACAAAACTGAGAGCCCTGCTTTCTGTGGGTTTGTTTGTTTCCCCACAACATCTGGGATTTGCCTACACCACTTGGACATCAGCCCGATTAAAACACAGTCTGTGGCTGCCAATATGATTAGCCATTCTAAGGAAAGGGAAGTCATTCAGGTAGTTCGACAGGAGGGTGGAGAATAAGTCAACACCCCCCTACCCCGGGAAGCTGAGTTGAGAAAAATGGAGCTATAGAAGGCAGTGGATGCTGAGGAGGTGAGAACCAAGAAGCCAAGCTCCAGACTCTTGGCAGAAGGGTCTAAGGGAGAGGATCCTGGATAAAGAGTTGGGGATGTTGGTCCCATTCCTGGCTTGACCACTTAGTGACTGTGATGGTGGGCAAAACTTATCCGCTCCTGGACCTCATTTTCCATCTTTATAAGTGGGGCTATTTTTCTCCACTCCTCTTAGAGAGTTTGTGGTATAACCTAGTTTTGAATTCTGGTTCTGCCTTGGTCTTCGGTTTCAATCATCTGTAAAATGAAAAAGTTGCTATCCAAGGTGCCTCCCAACGCATTCCATAATTCTGTTCTACAGGGTCCTTTTGCAGCTCTGCAGTTCTATGAGTTTGAATTCCAGTAAGAGTGAGCTTCCCCCTAGAGTATTTTGGAATTGAAGTGGAGCATAAATGGCTGGTCCAGGGGAAGGATGTGGGGAAAGCTGCCCAATCACAAATGCTTTTTGGTGATTCTGCCTTTGTATGTCTGTGTTGATGTCTTTTTGTATTATATTTCTGTGTCTGTTTATACCTTTTTTTCTTCATATGTCTATTCCTCTGTGTCTCTTTCTGTATTTATCTGTCTGTATGTTTGCCTGCATATGCTCAGGTCTCATGTTGCGTCTGTGATCATATATGTCTATACTTGTATGTCTATACTTGTGTGTCTGTCAACATCTATGTGTCTGTTTCTCTATGTTTGTGCATCTGTGAGTGTGTATTCATGTGTGTGCTAAATATTTGCTTTTCTCATGTCTGGGGAGCATAGTTGGCAGAGCTGTGAGCTCTCTGTAGAGTGTGTTTCGACAGACAGAGCAAGGCCTCCAGAAGTGTGAACTTTTGCAGAGTAAACAACTAATGATATCAGCACTGACCTGGGAACTCCCCACCCCGCTGCCTGTGCTAAGAAATCATTAGGAAGCTTTGGGATTATGCCCTTCTCTTCCTCCCTCCTCCATCCTTACATGTCCCCCCAGATGCAAACAAGCGATGGATTTGGGTCTCTGGACCTGCAATGTGAGCGATGGCCAAGCAGCAAGAACTGGACAGTGGGGATCTTTGTCTCTCCTTTCATTTTTTCCCTCCCCCTTTCCCACAGGGAAGCTGGGCGAGAAATAGAAACAATTCTGCAGGACATAAGGAGATGTCTTTGCAAATGCTCACTTTGAGGTCCAAACATTCATATCAGTGACAGTGAATAAAAAGCTTTCCTGTGCAGGAAGACTGGCCAGAATAGGAGGGAAAGAGCGAAAAAGAAAGGAGGAGATGGGGAGGGAGGAGAAGGGAGGGTGAATTAGTTCATGGGGTGTGGTTTGATCAGGGTTTTCCAACCCAAAGGGAACTCAGGCTTAGTTATATGATTATTTGGACAATTCATTCCCCTTTCTTCTCCTCCCACCCCCATACAAAACCAGATTGTTAGAAGTACAACATCATGATTACTCAATCTTCTCCAAGAAGCCATATCAGATTGATGAGAAGTACTCCCTGATTTCCCATTCCAATCAAGTATTCATCCTCATTGCCAGCCCCAAAATGTCTTGGACCTGGATGTGATATAAGTACCTCTACATCTAAGAGTTTTCAGAGATCTTTTAGTTCAACCCTTTCATTTGACAGATGAGGAAAGTGAAAACCAGAGAAGGGAAGAGGCTTGCTCCAGTCACACAGCACATCAGTGGCACAGCTAGGACCAGAAATCAGATCTCCTGACCCTCAGTTCACAACACCCTGCTTCACTCTTTCCATTTTGCTATCTGTGCTTTGTTCTTTGTCAGAGTATCTGTCATTCAGTATGCATTTATTGAGTATTTGAGGCACTATGCTAAGCACTAGGGCAAAAACAGTTCCTGATCTCAAGGAATTCACTCCCATTCTAATGGAGGAGACAATTCTACATATAAGAGTTAAAAAAGAGTAGATGGAAGGCAATCTCAGAGGGAAGATGCTGTGGGAAGTCTCTGAAGGCAGAAACTATGTCTTTGCCCCTGCCCTTTCAGTCCAGATCCCCTATTCTAAGTTGTTGTTTTTAATGACACTGCTCTCTCCCAGTTGTCCTCCTACCATTGACCTGGCCACTCCTCAATCTCCCTTGCTGGATCTTCATCCAAGTCATGCCCACTAACTACGGTTGTCACACAGGGCTCTGTCCTGGGCCCTCTTCTCTTCTCCCTCAGTACCATTTCACTTAGTGATTTCATTGACTAATCAATCATCATCCCTATGTTGATGATTCTCAAATCTTATCCAGCCCAAACTTTTCTGCTGACTTCCAGTCTTGTATCTCCAACTGTCTATGGTACATCTCCAATTGGATGTCCCCTAAACTTCTTAAACCCAATATGTATACAATGGAACTCATTCTCTTTTCCCCAGAACCCAAATCCCTCTAACTTCTCTATTTCTGTTGAGAGCACCATCATCATCCTCCCAGTCATGAAGACTTAAAACCTAGCTGTCATCCTCTAGTGTTCCCTCACACTCATTCTCCATATCCATTTTGTTGCCAAGTTCTATTAATTCTACTTTCACAACATCTTTCCTAGATTCCCCTTCCTTTCCTCTGACACTACCAATACTCAGGTGCAAGTTCTCATCACTCCACATAATAATCTCTTCATTATTCTCCCTGCTGCAAGTCCTCCCCACTTCTGGTCTCTCCTCTACTCAGCTGTCAAATCAATCTTTTCAAATTCTAACCATATTGCCCTATAAACTCCAATGGCTCCTTAACACCTCCAGGATCAAATATAAATTCCTCTGTTTGGCATTAAAGGTCCTTCATTACCTGGCCTCCACCTACCTTTCTAGTTTTCTTATACCTTACGCTCCACCCCACCCCCATACCATCCTTTTACACTAGCCCATTTGCTGTTGCTCGTACAAGACTCCATCCATACATCTCCACCTCCTGACTTCCTTCAAGTTCCAGCTAAAACCATACCTATTACAAGAAGCCTTTCCTAATTTCCTTTAATGTTGATGGTCATTATTTCAAATTTATTCTTTATATATCTTGTTTATATGTAATTGTTTGCATGTTGTCTCCCCTATTAGATTGTGAGCTCTTTTAGAACAGAGGCTGTTATTTATCTCCTTTCCTTGTTTTTCCAGCACTTAGAACAGTGCCTGGCACATCATATGTGCTTAATAAATGTGTATTAACCATCAACAGAGCAGGGCCTAGCAGCATGGAAAGGTTCTGATTGCTATAACAGACTCCCAGGTAGAGCAGGACTCAGTTCGGGACTGTCAAGGTCACCTGGGTCCTAGAGGAAACTTGGAAACTTCTCCTGTCTCATATCTCTCCCCAGTCTGCAATCAGCAGACACCCCTTCAGCAGATGGACCCAACATCACTAATCGGAGGCTCCTGCTGTAGAAAGCGTACCTTCTCAGGCAGCCCCTATCTGTGTTTCATTAAAGAGACGCAGGCTTATTCCATTAATTCCTCATTTGCTGTCGGCAAAGAGCTGATATGTACATTTTTACCTGGGGTGGTTTTAATCAGTTAATTTAACCAGAAACATTAATAATGCATTTCTTTGCCACAAGGCTGCTCATCTGTTGAACAGCTTACCTGTTGGAGAGGAATGGGGCCTCCTGTGCTTGGGCGCCCTCACACTGGGAATGGGATGAGAAGCTGCATGTTTAATGGGGACTCCACAGTAGGGAACTGAACATGCCTGACAGCTCCTCCTGGCCAATGCACTCCTAGGCCCAGCCCCAACCAAGCCCCTGGTCTTTGCCTTTGATCAACATTTTTCCAGGTAGTTCTGGGTTCTAGAAAAACCCATCCTGTAGGATGCAGTGGACAGGAGACAACATGGGGCAGGAGAAAGGGCACTGAAATTGGATCTTGACCCCACTCACTGTGGAAGCTTGGGCAAGAGAGGTTGCCTGATCTCTATGGGCCCTCTCTGTAAAATGAGGAGATTGTACTAGATGACTCCTGAGATCCCTTCCAGGTATAGATATTATGAAGAATTGCTGGATTTGAAATCAGACCTATCACTTATTGTGTGACCTTGGGCAAGTCATTTAACTTCTCAGTTCATTTTTCTCATCTGTAAAGTGAAGAGGTTGCTCTAACAGTTTCCAAGGTTTCTTCTCATCCCAAATCTGTGATCCCATGCTAAATAGGTCTGTGGCCCCTATAGGGTAGAGCCAATCCTAGGGTTTCAAATAGATTAAGAATCTTCAGCATCCAATTTAAAAAATTGATGTAATTTATTTTACATCATCTTCATTTCTGGTTACATCTTCTCCCCACCCCACCCCTCAATGAGTGAACTATTCCTTGTATCAAAAATTTTTTTTAAAAAAAGAGAAAGAAATCAGAGCAGAATAACCAACCAACTCATTAACCAAGTCATCCAGTGTGTGTAATGTACCATACCCATAGTCTCTAACTTATACAAAGAAGGGAGGCACATTTTTTTCAACTCTTCTCCCTGGCCAAACTTCTTGATCATTGTAATTTCACAATGTTTAAGTTTCTTTTTATCACTGCTGTTCTTTCTATTTACATTGTTGTAATCATTGTGCATATTGTTTTCCTGATTCTACTTACTTTTTTTTACATCAGTTTATATAAACCTTTCCATGCTCCTCTGTGTTTATCATATTCATCACGTTTTACAGCTCAGCAATATTCCATTTCATTCATATGCAATAATTTATTTATCCATTCACCAATGAATGGGTCTTTACTTTGTTTCCAGTTCTTTGCTACCATAAAAAAGTGCTGCTATGAATATTCTAGTGTATGAAATATTTCTTTCTTTTACCTCCTCAGGGTATATGCCCAGTAGTGAGAGCCCTGTGTCGAAAGGTATAGGTATTTTAATTGCTTGCTTTTAGCATAATTCCAAATTGTTTTCCAGAGTGATTGGACCAAATTCACAGTTACATCAATGATGTGTTAGTGTGTCTACCTTATGGCAGCCCCTCCAAGATTATTTCTATCTTTTGCCACTTCTGCCACTTTGCTGACTGTATTTGACTTCCTGTTTAACCTTGAGCAACCTCATTCCAATCTAGGCCTCAGTTCCTCCATATGTAAAGTGAGGGGGTTGATTTTTGTGGTCTTCTAATTCTAACTTTATCGGATTCGTGGAGGGAACCTTGGGCCTCTCAGCAGGACTTTGGCCTGCCCCTCAGTTAGTAGCTATTCCATTTTTAAATGCCTAAAAGGAAATGAGTCCCCTGACTAGGTTAAGAACCCCGACTATTGAGAAATTCCCTCTACTTCTAACCTACTCCATCAGGCTACAAGTAAGGAAGTTTCTTTGTTATCTCCCTCTGGAACATTAGCTCCAGAAAACAGTGGGAGCCTTCCCTAGATGCTACATCTTCAGAACTTGGAAGGGAGGTTATTGATTCCCAGACAGAGCTAGCCCCAGAGAATGAAATTCCCCTCCATCACTGGTCCCTACTCTTAGATGCCAGGCTGCAGCTAGAGCCAGATCATCCTGAAATTTGGTCCCTGACTTCCAAAAGGAAATCACAGAACCTCATAGCAAGAAGGAACCTCCAAGGCCCATCTACTCCAACCTATAATGGAACAAGAATCCTCTTTATATCATACTCAGTATAGAGCAATCCAGATTTCACTTGATCCACCATGAAGGGGAACCCATTGCCTTCAAAATCAGCCCAATCTTCTTTGGGATGTGATTTTCCCCTCTGACATCAAACCCAAATCTTCCTCTTTGCAATCTCCACCCAAAACAAAACATGTATGTAATCCGTCTTCTACATGACAGCCATTGAAACACTTAAAACAGTTCTCATATCCCTCATAAGCTTTCTCTTCTCTAGGCTAAACATCCCCAGTTCCTTTAGCTGATCTTTGTATGATGTGTTAGAGGCCCTTAACCATCCTGACTACCTTTCTTTGGATACTGTCCAGTTTATCAATGGTCTTCCAAAAAGAATTTCCAGAGCTAAATGCAATAATCCAGAAGGGAAACCCTGGTCTATATTATTTTACAGGTCAAAAAGACCTATCATGGAGCTGAGCTGGGGTTGGCACATCTCAAAACTGATTCAGGATTCAGTTATTCAACTTTCTCACTCTCATTTCCAACATTGAGCCTCTCTTCTTCACTGACTGAATTTAGGCATGAGTCATTACAGATGCCTTCAGGAAAACTAGGGTTCAAAGGGATCAGCACACTAAGAAAAATTATTACTGTATTTTGTTTTTATATTACTTTTCCCCTCCTGCCCTTCTCCCAGAGAGCCATCTTTACAACAAAGAATAAAAAGGTGGGAATTGGGGACAAAGCAGTTCAGCAAAACTAACCAATACATCCCCAAAAGTCTGATATAATACTCAGTATCCCATATCCACAGTGTTCTACCTCTGCCGGGGAGTGGAATTGCCTTCTCATTCTTTGGGGCCAATTTCATAGCACTCAGTTCTTTTTTTTTTCTTTTTGGTGAGACAATGAGAGTTAAGTGACTTGCCCAAGGTCAAACAACTAGTAAGTGTCAAGTGTCTGAGGCTGGATTTGAACTCAGTTCCTCCTGACTCCAGGGCTAGAGCTCTATTTGCTGTGCCACCTAGCTATCCCCCATAGCATTCAGTTCTGATTGCTTTGTTGTTCTAATTGTAACAGTGTAACAATTATGTATATTGTTTTCCTGTCTGTGCTTAACTACCATTGTATCAGTTCTTATATGTCTTCCTATGCATCTCAGTATTCATTGTATTAATCATTTCTTTCAGTCTGGTAATATTCCATTTCATTCATGTACTGCAACTGCTTTAACTATTCCCCATTTGATGGGGAATTGTTTCCAATTCTTTACTACCACAAAAGTTCTGCTAGAAGTATTTTGGTGTATACCAAAGGTGTCCCTTTCTTTTTATCATCAACCTCCTTGGGGTGTGTAGCACATTTTAGAAAGTATTCTTCCAATTGTTCTTAAGTCACTTCCCTCATCAGTTCAATGGAAAGGGAGTGAGAGAGTCTGGGTTAGAAGCTAGCTCCAGCCTTTACTAGCTGTGTAACTATGGCTATTATCCACCCTAGGCCTCAGTTTCCTTCATCACTACTCTGCATCCCTCATAAGGTTGTCATGTAGATCAAATAAGATAAAGAAGGCAAAATATTTGTACTATTAAAGATTAAAGTATTTATAATAATTATTATTATGCTTTGATTCTTTATCTCTTCATAGGATAATATTTAGAGCTGAAAGAAACTGTAGAGATCATTTAATCTTTATTCAATTTCTTGAAGAAACTGAGGCTGAAAGGTAAAGGGACTCAGCTGTGAAATATGGAAATAAATGACCTCCAAGATCCCTTCTATTTTAAACAATAATTAAAGTTTCAATCATTTCAATCATTTTCCCCAAGGACTCAGAAGTAGTAAAGCTTGGGATTCCCTTAGAGGAGAGATAATGTCTTCTATGCCCCTTGTCTCTTCTCTCCATACTATATTTAATATGAGCATTCAATGGATGCTTGTTAACCAAATGACTACCCCACACCTCACACACACTGTTAGCTTGGTGCTATGGTCCAATGGCCTCAGCAAATCAAAACCCCCGGGGAACTAATTCTATGTGCCTTCCTCCTATTGAGCTGAACCCAACCACTATGGGAACAAGTTCCTGAAGTGGGCAAAGGCAGCCTCTAGGAGGACTCTGCTGAGCATATGAGGCAAAAGGGAAATAGTCCTTGCCTGGAAGGCAGAGAGCTGTGTTCAAGTCCCAGCTTGCTATGTGACTTTCTATGGGCTTCAATTTCCCCTTAAGGGATCCTGAGTAAAGTGAAAGGAAGCTTGGTGGAGTGGAAAGAATGGTGGATTTGGAGTTAGGGGATCTGGTTTCAAATCCTGCCTGTCACTACCTTTACATTTTGGGCAAGTCACTTAACTAGAATGTCCCTCAGTTTCTTCACCTGTAAAATGAAAGGGTTGGATTAGATGTTCTCTAAGGTCCCTTTCAGTTCTCTGTACATGAGCTTATGATCTCTCATAGCTGCATAAGCTCTAACAGTTCACAATGTCATTAGTGGGAACGGGATAGGATAAGCAAAGGAGGGAGATCTGAATTAGATTTGCTGCCCTCGGTGCCCTGAATGGGCTCAATATAGGGATAGTGTCCATGAGAAACTTAATGCATCTTGTACACTTAGCCCCCTACCAGAATGTAGAAGACCCTAGATATTCTGATTTATAGCTTGATTTGGGGAGGGGTCTAGCTTTGGGCTTGATCAACTCAAGGGTAAGAAAATAGAGGGAAGATTTGGGATTCCCACCATGGAGCTGAGCTGGGGTTGGCATAGGCCTTTGCCATTTCTCTGCTGACTGTCCTGTGTAAAGTATGTGAGAAGGGAGTGAGGACTGGGGGAGGAGGGTGGAAGAGCCCACTCTTGTGTATAAAAGAGAGGCCTCTTCTTAGCTCCTAGTCTCTCTCCTGGCCCTGGCCATTTGGCAAGGAACAAGACCTACTTCTTCCTCTGGCCTCTCTTATGGCTAAGCTATTTGCTTCTCCTTTCCCAGCCAGTAGCAATAGGGGCCTGGCAGCAGGACCTGTTAGCAATAATTTCCGCCTCTCCTGCCGCCTTCAGGATCCTCACAGCGTGAGTGTGTGTGAGAAGGCGAGAGAAGAGGCTGAGCAGGGGAAGATAGGCTAAGCTTCTGCTGGAAACTCACAAATTGGTCCCATTGAGAAATGGAGCCTTCTCTTACCACCAACCACGGCTCTCCCTTATTTACCAGGCAAAGTGGTCAGGTCCTTGTACTGGAGCTGGGGGAGGAGGGAAATCTCAGGCAAAGGGGGCCAGGGCATATTAATATCTCATATATTTGTGGTGTTTTAAGTTCATACAGCACTCTACTGCATTATCTCATTTAATCCTCACAACAAGCCTGTGGCTCCTTATTCCCATTTTATTTATGACAAAATTGAGGCTGAAAGAAGGAAAATAACTGGCCCAAAGACACATGTCTAGTAAGGAGTAGAGCTGGAATTGGAACCCAGGCTTTCTGATTCTTTAGTTCATCGCTCTTTCCACTGTGCTGTTTTTCCCTGCTGCACAGATTATTGTTCCCAGTTCAGATGCTACCAAAGGAAGCCCAATACTATGTTAGCCACTTTCTCCAGTGGGGATTAGACCAGCGCCCCCTCCCCAACATGGCTACATGAGAGAACACAAGGGGGAATCTAGCTGTGATATTTTAGAATCAGAGCCACAATTACTACTTAGACTGCCAGTGCTAGGAAGGGCTTTAGAAAACAGCTAATCCAACCTTAGATGGGAAAACTGAGACCCAGAGCGGGGAAGGAACTTGCCTAGGGATATACAATAAATTGTTTGTATAATTGGGGCTCTAACTCAGGTCTCTGTATCTCCAGTCTTGAGCTTTTGTAGAACAGCAGAGCATGAAGGAATCTTACAGACCGTCTAACTCAGGGGTTCTTAACCTTTTTGCTTGTTTGTTTGTTTCCTGGACCCTCTGGCATTCTGGTGAAGCTTCTGAACCTCTCTCAGAATAAAGTTTGTAAATGCATACAATAAAATACATAAGATTACAAAGGAAACCAAAGGCTATTGAAAATATATGTATGTATAGATAGATAATGTGTACATATATATACACATATGTATATATACATATATACACACACATACCCACATATGTATATTGTGTATTCCATCTACGTTCATGGACCTCCTGAAATCTATCCATGGACCAAGGATGTGGACCTCAGGTTAAAAATCTCTAATCCAGTTCACCTACTCCCTCCACCCCTGATCACACGATGAGTTAGTGGCAAAGTCCTGGACTAGAATCCATGTCACCCAAGCTTCAGTATGACAGATTTGGCTGATCAGACTGGGCAAATGTGTGGATAATCTACCTAATCTTCTCCCTTTCACCTATGCCTCTTTGGAAGTTGTGTGCTCACTGTAAGTGACATCCATTTTCAAAGGACATGGGCAGCTCTTCATTCATGAGTAGGTGAATTTTCCACCTCACCCCTTCCTCCAATTTAATGGCTAAACAACTGCCCAGGTATGTCCTGTCAGCTACCCAGATACTGTCATGTATGAGATGTCAGTAGGCCACCATGAATTGGGGCATAGAATCTGCTCGGGAAATGGAGAGAGGAAATACAAGGATGCTCATAGGAAGGGTGACTCAGGCAACCCAGCTGCTGGAGGCTGATCTGGGGAGCAAAGATCACCTGCTCAGATACTACCTGGGGTACTGTGTCAAATTCTGGGTGCACATTTAAGAAGGGTCATCATCAAGCTCTAATGTATCCAGGACGGTGAGGAGATTGAGGACTGTGCCACAGGAGGATCATTTACAAGAATTGGAAATGCTGAGCCTGGAGATGAGAAGGCTAGCAGCCAACACAATGGCTCTCATCAGGTATCTGAACGGATGACATTCAATCATTCAATTCAATAAGCTTTTGTTATTAAGTGCTTACTAAGCTATGAGTCCTGTGCTAGGTGCTAGAGATAGAAAGGAAAAAAAGTGAAACAGTTCCTGTCCTCAAGAAACTTACATTCTATAGGGGGAAGTCACATGCTCCCAGATAAATAGATAGAAAATGGATATATAGAAAATAAATCATGTCATTTTTGGGTTATATAGAAGAGAGACTAGGCTTGTTCTGCTTGACTCTAGAGGACAGAACAAGGAGAAATCAGGAACATTCATAGGAACATGAAGGAGATGAGCTAGAGAACATCTATTTTGACCTCTTTGGTTTTTTTTTACCTTGAATTTATTTTTATTCTAAACTTAACAAGCACCAAAATAAAATACCCAAATCAAAACCAACCCAAGCCATGAGCATTTCCATATACAAAGTAGAACACAAAAATAAGATTGCATCTGAAACTGTGACTCTCCAGCCTATATAACTTGCTTCCCCTTTGTTTTACAGATAAGACTAACCAGCTGTTTCCACTTCTAAGTGTATCTCTTTTTGTCCTTGCAGCTAGAACAGATGTCCTTAGCTTGAAGACCACAAACTTTAAAAAATATATTTTTTATAACCATATGTCAACATAATTGGTTTTCTTTGTAACTATTTGTATTTTTTTGTGCATTTAAAAATATGATTCTGAGAAGGAATCCATAGGCTTCCCCCAAGTGACTAAGAGGCAGCTAGGTGACCTTAGTGATTAGAGTGCTAGGTCTAGAATATGGAATAACAAAGAAGAGTTCAGATGCAGTCTCAGACACTTGCTAGATATGTGACCCTGGGCAAGTCACTTTATTGCTGTTTGCCTCAATTTCCTCTACTGTAAAATGAGGATAATAATAGCACCTACCTCACAGGGCTGTTGTGGAGATCAAATGAGATAATATTTGTAAGGCACTAAGCACCCTGACTGGCACATAATAAGCACTTAATAAATGCTGGCGCTTTCTCTCCTCCCCTCCCCCACGTGACACAAAAAAGATTCAGAACTCCTGACCGAAAGTGTCATCTCTATACCATCTTGCTGCTTCCTATCCAGGAGCTGTGATTTGCAGTGTGCTGGAATGTGAAGCCCAGAAGGATATAGTGACTAGCTCCATATCACACATTGAGGAGCTCCGTGCAAGGGACAGACAGATCCAAACCCCTGTCTCGTATTGACAAATCAATTCATTGCTCTTCTGACCATATCACAAGCTACAAAGAGGCAGATTTCAGCTTGATAGAAAGAATACATTCTTGACAATCAGATCTGTTCACCAAAGGAATGGATTCTCTCAAGTGGTAGTGAGTTCTCTGTCATGGGATATATAACTTGAGTGGCCCCTGTCAATAATATTATAGAGATGGTTTCTCTGCTGGGAAGGAGGTTGGAGGATGACATCTGACGTCACTTTCAGCCCTGAGGCTCTTGGACTCTATTGGAGGACTGATGATAAAACAGGAGGCAGGGGAGCTTATGAGTATCCTGCCCATGAACAAGTTCCATGGGAGAGCTCCCACCTCTGAGACATTCTCCTTGCAAGAAATCCCATTTGTGAGAGAATCTACCTGCTGGAGGTCCTGGCTGTAAGAGGGGCAGCCTTTTTGAGATCAGTTTGTAAGGGTTTCTACCTTGGACAGCTCCTACCTGTGAGAGTTCCCACTGGCAACATATCTGACTGCATGGTCAGGTAGGAATTCCATAGTAGAGAATAATTTTGCTGCTCCCTTACAAATAAAACCCACATTTGTTGCTTGATTCCAGAGACCCTGTCATTTCAATTGTATTTTCTTTATTTAAAAAAAATGGTAAGAAAAAAGAACTAGAAGTTGATTCTAATTAAGGCTGTTTCTTGACTGGTCTCTCAGGATCTCTAGAGATCAATTAGCTGGCTTTTAAGCTAAAATGCAGCAGCTGAATAAGTATTTAACCTGCATAGCAATTGGTATTTAAAATACAGGCGGATGGGGCAGTGAGGAGACAGAGAGGGGGAGGGGCTCTACTTTGTTCATGGCCTATGCCCTGATTTCACCCAGTCTACATCTTTCCTCTTCCAGGATCTCAGAAATACCCCCGAGCTTTGACCTGCTGCTGTCTGAGCCCCGGAAACTCAGGCTGCCAGGCTGCCAGTGTTAGCATTATTATTCATCAAGTCAACACTATGTCTTTCCTGTTTCTGAAGTTTGCTAATGAGCCCAGCTTCTTACTCTTGCTTGTCATAAATATGCCACCCAGAGAATAGTCCCTCCCCCTCAGCTTAGCCCCATTAGCCAGGCATGAGCCTTTCTCTGTACTCACTAGTGACCCAGTAGCTGCTGCAGCAGGCAGAAGATTTATTCAATATGGACATCCAGCCTGGGCTATGATGTTTCATGGGGCATCATAGAGGAGGTAAGAAAGAAATCGATTCCTTTCTATTTTCAATGGAGATAGTCTGAAGTGCACATTAGCTTGGCATACAGTGTTGAGAAAACAGTAATGACCTGGGAGTCCAAAAATGTAGGTTCAAACCCCTGCTCTGCCGCTAACTCAATATGTGGCCTTGGGAAAGTTGCTTCATCTCTGCAAGTCTCAGTTTCCCTATCTGTAAAATGATGGTCTCCAGTCTTCTTTACATTAACTATAAGTATTCAAAAGTGGAATCATCTACCATAGGAGGTAGTGGCATCTCCTTCCCTGGGGGTCGTCAAGCAGTTGGTATGACTATGGCACACTCCTACACAAGAATCTTCAGTGATTGTTTGTTATCCCTGGGACAAAATACGAACTTCTTAACTTAGAGCTTAAAGCCCTTTATAATCTGGATCCTTTCCAGACTTATTGACTATTGCCCCCTTTTATGCCCTCTACATTCCAGCCCAACCAATCTACTTGCTGTTCCTCAAATTTGGTCCTCTATCTCCCCCTCTATACCTTTGCACAGGCTGCCCACTATACCTGGAATGTTCTCCCTCCTAATCTTTACCTCATAAAATCTCTGGCTTCTTCAAGGCTCTACTCATGTGCTATATAGTCTGGAAATCTTTTCCTATTTGGAACACTTTCCTTCCTCATCCCCCCCTGCTGGCTTTACTGGCTTCCTTTAAATTTCAGTTTAAGTCTTATCTTCTTCAAAGAAGCCTTTCCTAGTCCTAATCTTAGTGTCTCCCTTCTGGAAATTGTTTCCAATTTATCTTGTATATATCTTGTTTGTACATGGTTGTTTCATGCTTTCTCCTGAATTAGATTGTAAGTTCCTTGAGAAAAGGGACTTTTATTTTTTCTTTCTTTCTTCCTTCCTCTCTCCCTCCCTCCCCCCCCCTTTTTTGTTTCCCCAGGGCTTAGTGCAGTGCCTGGCACAAAGTAGATGCTTAATAAATGTAAGTTGACTGACAAATGGATTTCTCTAATTGTTAGCACTCTTTCCCTCTTCTTTAATTGAGTATGTATATCCTTATTTGTTTACATATTTCTCTATTAGCCCAGTACGGTATGAACTCTTTGAGGGTGGGGGATATTTCTCATTTTGCTGCTATATACTCTGCACCTAACCCAGTGATTTGCACCTGGGACAATGAGCTTTAATGAAGAGCATTGAACCTGGAGTCAAGACAACCTTGGTTAATATTCTGCCTCTAATAACAACTGTGTTATGATGAACAAGTCACTTAATAATAACTAGTATTTATAAAGGTTTGAAAAACACTTTATGAATATGATTTCATTTTGTCTCACGACAACCCTGGGAGGTAGGTACTATTATTATCCCTATTTTACAGATGAGGAAACTAAAGTAGAGATTAAGTGACTTCCCCAGGTTCACACAACTCATAAGTAGCTGAGGCAGGATTTGAACTTGGGTCTTCCTGATTTTAGTCCCAAAGTTATTTCCACTATGTCACCTAGCACTTCATTCAACTAATTGCTCTAAGCCTCAGTTTCTTCATCTGTAAAATGAGGAGGAGGGGGAATAGTGTAACCTCTCAGGGTGAAACTTAAATGATTTTATGTCTAGCCATCAACAGACATTTATTAAATGTCTCCAATGTGCCAAGAACTGTGCTAAGCACTGGGAATACAAATTCAAAATTGCTTTGTACTTTGTTATACAATTGCCAGGTGTTATTATTGGTTGTTGCTTGTTGGATTGAATTGAACTCAACTGGATGATCATTTCTTGAGTATGTTATTTTCATAGAGGGGATTCTTGTTCAAGTACAGGTTGGACTAGACCAAGGCTTTTTAACAACTTTTTTTTAATGGGATGGACCCATCAGGCATTCTGGTGAAATCTATGAACCTAAACACAGAAGAATGTATTTAAATGCATAAAACAAAATACATAGGAATTCAAAGGAAACCAATTTAATTGAAATAAAGGTGTAATTTCTGCTTCTCCAAGTCACAGACTCCCTGAAATAGATCTATAAACACTTTGGGGGCCTCTGGACCCTATATTTAGTACTCCTGGATCATATGACCTCTAAAGTCCATCTTAACTTGACATTCTCCAATTTTATGTTTTAACATTCTCTCTCTGAAAGGTAGCAGCTACATTGCAAAAAGAACTGGACTTTAAGTCATAATCAATTAATCAATCAGGAAGCACTTATTCAGCTCTTACTACGTGTCAATCACTGGGGTACAAAGACAAATGAAATAGTTCCACCTTCAGGAAGCTTTTATTTTATTGGGGGTGACAATATGTATCAATCAATCAATCAATGCATAAATCAACAACCATTTATTAAACACCTACTTTGTAAAGGTCTTATAATCCAACCATCTCATTTTGTAACTGGGGAAATTGAGGCCCAGCAAAGGCCTCTGCAAAATGAGGGTAACAATTGCCCATTGCTGTAGCATTCTAAGGATTGTCCCCGGCTTTCTTCACTACCACTCTTTGAGGATTAGAAGTGGCTGAGGCAGAATTCAGACCCAGGCCTCCCGACTTCATCCTTTCTGAATGCTAGGATGTATGTTAGGAAAGATGCTTGCCACATCTTTCTCAGGGGACCACTGTGTTTATTTCATGAACCTTACAGCCCTGTAGTGAGAAAAAGCTGTTATTAAGCCCTTTTCCAGATCTCAAATTCCACTCCATCCTTAGCCAGTTCCTTGGTTTCTGCTGGTAGATATTAAACCCTTTGACTAAGGCCTGACTCTGAAAACAAATAAAAAATTCACAGAGGGGTGTGTGTGTGTGTGTGGTGTGTGTGTGTGTGTATACACACATGTTGTGATGTCTTGGCTAGTCTTTGAGATGAGAGCAATGGGACCTGTTTTGCAGACAGTCTCATTGATCTATCGGCCTGTTTTTTTTCCCCCCTGGCCAGCCCCCTCACTTCCATTCTGTCAGCTTCATGGTTAACCACAAGGGGAGGGAGGAGGCAGAGGAGATCAGGGAGGAGGCAAGAGCACTGAGGTATCATTCCTCTGGTGTTCTGATCACCCACTTCCCCAGCATAATGACACCCCTACCTCTTTTTCTGAGCCTCTGGTAGCAAGCCAAGCTTCCAGAGATCCTCTGGCCTAGGTCGATAGAGAAATATTTGACTTGCATGTCCCTGTGTTGTACAGACAAAACTTGACATACAGCAGATCAATTAAAACAACATGAGGGGAGCCCATGGGGTCAATTGAGAGCCGTCCCACAGGGAAGGGGAAATGAGAGTTACTTATACCTCTTGCGTCACCCAAGCAGGCTCCTCCTCCTGACTGCTCTGTCTGTAATAATCACTCTGGCCCCAATCTCAGGTCACCTCTGACTTTCCCCTCTTCTTCATCACCATCCCCTATGTATCATCAGTCCCTCATCTCTGTTGATTACCTCTCTTCTCAAGATCTCACATCTGTAGTTGTAATAAACAATTTTGGTCCTAGAGAATAGAAATAGGTCTCCTTCCCTTATAATGTAAGCTTCCTTGAGGGCAGGGTGTATTTCACTTCTATTTTTGTAACCCCAATGCTTAGCATACTTCCTGGCACATAATAGGTATTTAAGAAACCAGAAAACATAGGGCTGTAGGGCCATAGATTTAAAATAGGAAGAGACTTTACAGGCTATGGAGCTCAACTTTCCCATTTTGCAGATGAGGAAACTAAGGCATAGAAAGGTTAAATCCCAGAGTCACACAACTAGTAAGTATTGGAGGTGGAATTTAAACCTGGTTCTTCCTGACTCTGAGGGCAATACCCTATTTATAAAGAAAGATACCTTCCTCTTCTTGGCAGAGAAGATGGAAACTATGGTGACAGAATGTTGTATACATTTTCAGATGTGGTAACTATATCCACTTACTTAACTAAGATCCTAAAGTTGGGGCCAGAAGAGATCTTAGAGGTCATCTAATCCAAAGGCTTCAGTTTCCTGGGAAGTGGTATGGAGGCCTATTCCCAACAAGATAAGTCACAAGCTCACCCATCAAGCCTGAAGACCAAAGGAAGAAATCTGAGCTTCCAATGGAAGGAAGATGAGGGGGATACATGGCCATAAATAACACCGCATGATGATATGGCAGGCGGAAAGTGATAGATTGATGCTAGCTATTAATTATGTGTTATGTGAAAGGCCCAGTGCTGGAGTCTACAAAATATTGAGAATATTACATTCAATAAATTCAAATTTGACACTTTTAATAAGCACCTACTGGGGGAAGACACTGTTCTGGGTGAGGGGAATAGAAAGATGAAAAACCTTGGTGCCCCAAAGAAAGTGCTCTGTGATAAATGGAGAGAGGTCTGGAGAAGATTGACTTTGGTGATAATCATGGAATGGGGTCTGGACCAGCCTCTCCAAGTTGGTGATGAGCTCAGTGGAAGGCATACGCCCGCATTACTGATAATCAAGAGACCTAGGAGTAAACCCTGGTTCTTTCACTCAGCTGTTTAACACTTTGAGCAAATCTCATTCTTGGTCTTATCTTCCCAATCTGTAAAATGAGAACTGATGATGATGATGATGGCTATAGGGCTGGATTGAGCAAGAACTGAGCAAGATGTGATTCAGGTCCAAAGATATCTCTGATAACAAACCTGGTGGATTAAAGGAAGCTATAAGTATAGCATTGCCACCACCACCACATGGCATCTCATTCCCCGCCTCTCTGCCCCAAGCCCTATTTGACAGGAAAAATGCCAGTGTTTCAGTAGTGGTTATCAGACACTGAGGAACAACGTTATGGCTCCAGTAATGGAAGGGTTGCTTTGCAATGGAGCAGCAAGTGGTCTTGGAAGAAAGCCATATAGCAATTACAAGGACATAAGGGGAGGATGGGCTCCAGAGGAAGTGGGACTGACCATAGCATGACCTGAGGTGTGTTAACTGTGTGCTAAGTAGAGTTGTTCCTATTCTGTGACTGGAATCTGAAGCCAGAGTCTCTTTGAGATTGACCAGAGTAGGTAGGTGGATAACAAGAATTTTTTTAAGTGCTTACGATGTGACAGATGCTGTGCTTATTTGATCCTCACAACAACCCTGGGAGGTAGGTGCTATTATTGTCCCTATTTTAGAGTAGAGGAAACTGAAGTAGACAGAAGTTAAGTGACTCATCCACAGTCACACAGCTACTAAGTGTTTGATGCTGGATTTAAACTCATGTTTTCCTGACTCTAAATTAACTGTACCACATAAAATAGTGGGATGGAAAAGGTCAGGCTGGTATGATGCCTACAGGCCTTGTAGGGAAGGGGTGTAAGAGAGGAATTACTAGCTCTGAGAGGACTTCTGTTTTAGCCTTGGCATTTACTGCTTTTGTGGGCTACTGAGCATAGCATGACTCTTCTCCACAGTCCTGCCTCTGGGTGCCATGGGGTTGCTGGTGGCCAAGAAGGTCCTGAACTCACTCCCCAAGTCTGCACATCTGTTTCCTCTTCACTGGCTATGGTGGTAGGCTTACTGTTAGTCAGGTGCAATCGCTATAACATAATAGAGTTGGATCAGACAGTGTCAAAGATCCCTCTGGTCTTGTGCCATTCCAGACAATCCCAGTAGATTGTGAGTTTCTTGAGGGCAGGGACTGTCTTTTGCCTCTTTTTGTGTCCCTAGAACTTAGCACTATGCCTGGCGCATAGTAGACACTTAATATTTGTTGACTGACTGAGAAGTCGTATTCTACTCTGTGTTCTAAGGTGCTAAACAGTTCTGACAGTTTATGTTCTCTCTTCTAAGGCATGTTGAGCTCTTGCATCCTATGTTCTAAGGTCCCTTCTAGCTCTGGCATTCTCTGTTTTTTGTTTCAAGCTCTCTTCTAGTTCTGACTGTATAATCTATGTCCCAAGATCCATTCTAGCTATGACATCCTGTGTACTGAGGTCCATTCCAGCTATGATCTTCTATGTTCTGTGTTCTAAGCTTCCTTCCAGATATCACACTCTAGGTTCTATGTACTAGAGAATATCCCAGCTCTGACATTTTATGTGGAAGGTTGTGCAGGCCACATAGACCCTCTCCAGTGGCTCCTGCGCCTAGTACCTTGTGGGCCCAAACCTTGGGCCTTGATTTCCTTAGTAACCTCAGAGGCTCAGCTCCTTGGCACCATTGTTTTAAAGCTCAAAGCAATGACAATTATTTTCATAATTAACTAGCTCTTCAAATTAATACCAATTACACTATGCAATCATGATTAAGACTATGCATTAATCAACTCTGCCAACCTACTTATTAGCCTCTTTAAATAATGATCATGGAGAATGTATGGGAAGGAAGGAAAGAAACCAGGAGAAGCCAATATCAGTGGCTTGTTCTCTCAAGACATACCTGGAAAAGAATTCTCACTCAGAGCAGCTACTGCCTTTCTGCGCATGAACAGAACTATGATGGGGTTCTCCCCATGTAGAAAATCCCATCTTTCATTAAGGTTCCCTGTTAGCAGTATGGTGTTTTAGTGGGGGAAATCAAACATGGGTTGAGAAGGCAGGAAATCTTGGGTTCCAGTCCCTGCTATGCCAATGGAGGGCTATGTGACCTTGGGCAGATTCCTTCTCATCTCTGGGCCTCAGTTTCCCCAAAAGCACAATGAAGGAGTTGGACTAAATCTCTAAGATCCCTTTGAACTCAGACAAATTGTAGCTCTTGCCAGGTCATCATCCTCTCAAATATTTTTGACCCCCGTATGTTTTCATGCCATGAAGGACTTTTTAGATCTATCTACTTCTGTTCATGGCCTTGGGACCAGGGTTAGTTTTGATTACACTAATGGAGGTGAACAGAAGCATAGAAAATAAAAAATGACAGCTCACTCAAGAGTCATTTCCTCTTGCCTTTAGAGAATGTTTGGGGGCTTATGTTTGAGTATGGGTCTGATGGATATTCCAGGAACTCATATCAAAGACAAGAAAGAAGCTTGGATGACTCAGGAGATGCTGGAACCCAGCCCCCAGCTATTTCTTTGGGTTGGGGTGGGACTCTATTCTTCCTTGTCCCTCAGCAGCAACTTAAGCAGAGATGCCTTTCCCTCCACCATCTCTCAGCTAGTATGTCTTATTATTATCAACAACAAGCATTTATTAAGTTGTTAAGTGTTCCACTCTCAAAAAGCTTCCCTGCTGTATGTAAAGTGAGATCAATTAGAGATTATGAGATGTCAACACACAGAGAGATGTTAAGGGAGTGAGTAATTCAGCAGAGTGGATGAGGGTCATCACCAGAGGGAGGGGGATACCAACAGAGCAAGCCATTCAGAAAAGGGGGTGCTATTAATTAATAGAAAGCACTAATCAATACAACAAATAACCCAGCAGCAAAAGTGATTGCTAGTGGTCGACCGACAGAGGTTTCAACACAGCAAACAATTCTAGAAGAAACTATGCCACAGTGGGTCCCCAGCTGACAATAAACTTGAAAAGCTTCTCTGCCAAGGAAAGTTGCTGGTGTAGACAGGGGATTGTATCAGGCTCCAATGAGGGTTTGACCCCTTGGCAGAGCCACAACTTCACATGGGTAATATCCTGGGGTGGGGGGTTCTCTGTGATTGCTTGTTCAGAGGAGGGGCTGGTCTCTGGGGAAGCCATCCTTCCTCTTAATGATTCCTCTCACCTCCTCTGATTAGAATGTGAATGTTTCCAGAGGATAGAACCTTGATGGGAGCTGGGGTCCTGGGGATCATTCCCTCTTCAGCCTCACTCCCAACCCAAGGATAGATTCCTCCTAACTGAGGACTCCAGCTGCAGACATTGTATATATATTCTTGGATTGCGAGTCACAAAAGCTGCTTCCCACACTTAGTCCCTGTGATTCTGGTCAAATCACCTACCTTCTATGATTCAGTTTCTTTATTTTTAAAATTACTGCTTACCTTATCATGTGGTCATATGGGTGAAATGAGATATGATATATGCAGGTGGAGCAGAGGGTAAGACGGATGGATTTGAAAATCAGGAAGACCCAAGTTCAAATCCAGCCTCAGCTATTTATTAGCTGTGTGACCCCAGGCAAACCTTTAATTTCTTGCTGCCTCAGTTTCTTCATCTGCAAAATGAGAAGAATAATAATACTTACATTACAAGACTGTTGTGAATATAAAGTGAGATAACGTTTGTGAAATGCTTCATACACCTTAAAGTACTATCTAAATACTAGCTGTTATCACTATTACAAACCTTAAAACTTACCAGCTAGCTATTATAGATGGGTTAAGGGGAAAAGGAAAGGGATTAGACTTGCTGCCAAAGAACTGAAGCTGCTCTTCATAGGAACCCTCTCTCCCCAACCACCTACAGCCTTTTCTTTACCCAGAGACTCACCTCACTGGTCTGGTCCTCAGTTCCGTTACTTATATAATAATCCTATTCTGTTTCCACAGCTGTGGGTACCCCCTCTCTGGGGAAGGTTGGCTCCCAATCCATTCCAGTCCAACCAGCATTTATTAAATACCTAGCCTAGGATCCAGAGATACTAAAACAAAAGGAAAATGGCCCTGCCCTAAATGTTGCAGTGGATAGATTGGTGGGCCTGGAGTCAAGAAGACCTTCTCCCTCCCTGATCTCTGAGTGCTGTGGGTTTGACTTTTGCCTAGGGAAGACAGAGGAGAGTTTCTCAGTTTAGCTAACTCCAAGGCCTCTTTATTGCAGGAGGAATCTTTGAGTATGCAGATGGACCCAATGCCCAGGTCATGAATGCAGAGGAACAAGCCTTCCGATTTTCTGCCAACATCATCAACAGAAATAGGACTTTGCTGCCCAATACCACCTTGACCTATGATATTCAGAGGATACATTTTCATGACAGCTTTGAAGCCACTAAGAAAGGTAAGTTTGCAATCTTTAACCAATCTCTTCCTGGGAGGAAGGATTTCCTCTAGCCCTAATTGCCTAAAGGCTTTAGAACCATGGCCAAAAATATGGGAATAGGAGTTGGAGATCCTTGGTGTTCCCATAAGAATTAGGAAGCTTACTTAGAGCTCTGTTAGGGGAAACAATTGGAAGAGAGGGAAAAAGAAAGAAGGGAGAAGAAGATTGAGGTCAAAGAAGAGAGGGGAGGGGGTTAAGAGGGAAGGAGAAGAAAAAAAGAGAGATAAGTGAAGAAAAAGAAAGTAGAAGAGGAGATAATCCTTCTTGGGAAGAAGAATTTCCTCTAGCCTCAACTGCCTAAATGCCTTAAAAAACCATAGCTAAGAATATGGCATTAGAGGTATTTATTTCTAGTTCTGTTAGGGGTAGCAATTGAGAGAAGGGGAAACAGAAAGATGGGAGAGGAAGAGAGAGGGAAAAGAAGAGAGGGAAAGGGAAATAAAAGAGGGAGAATAAAAAAGAGAGATAAGTGAAGAAGAGGAAGAAAGTAGGTGAAGGGGAAATAAGAGGGGAAAGAGATGATAGAAAGAGAAAAATGAAAGGTAAAAGGGAGAGAAGAAAGGAGAAGGAAAGAGAGGTGAAGAGGAGGATAAAAAGGAAGAGCAAGGGAAAAGCAGAAGATAAAGTGGGAAAAGAAAGGGAAAAGAAGAGGAGGAAGGAAGATATATGAGGAAAACTTACAAGAGGGGGAGAGAAATGACAAAGGAGAAAATGGCAAGAGAGGGAAAGGAAGAGAGGGAAAAGAAGGGGAAAGGAAGAGAGAAGAAGAAAGAGGGAGAAAAGAAAGTGGTAGAAACTATTGGGGGTAGCAAGTCAGAGAGACAGAAAGACAGGAGAGGAAAAGAAAGGGACTAGTGAAAGGAACAAAGCATGAGAATGGGGAAAGGAATATAGATGGAGAGAGGGGCAAGATGGTAAAAGGAAGAAAGTGAAGAGAAAAATGTAAGAAGGAGAGAAGAGTAAAGAAGGATAAGAGGAAGCTGGATGACCAGACTGAAGGAATAGTCATTAAGAAATACATATTAGCTTGTGAGAGGTGTCTAATGCAGTGCTCCAGAAATCCATTGTTGGTCCATTTAGTCAACTAGCATTTATTAAGCACCTTCAATGTGCTAGGAATTGTGCTATATCTGTTAGACATTTTTGTTAATAATGTGGATGAATGTTACATTAACAAAATTTTGAAGATTATGCAAATCAGAAAATGATAGCTTAAAGTTAGAGGGATGTCAAGTGACAGAGTTAGGATCCAAAAGGATATTAACAAGGTGACATGTTGGACTGAATTGAATAATGTGAAATTTAGTAGAGATAAATATAAAGTTTTATGCTTAGGTTCAAAATATCAGCTTCACAAATCTAAGTTGAGGAAGGGGTGACTAGACAGCACTTCCCATGGAAAAAGTCTGATTAGATTTTTTTTTTATCATTACATCAAAGTCAACTAATATCCACCCTCTTTATGTATACTCCTTTAACAAGGTGTAATAACAATACAGTTCTCAAGGGTTGCAAGTCTCATATTCCCTTGTAGGGGTTTAGACAGCTGCGCTCCCCCCCCTTACAACATATTGTATCCTTCTTGAGTCCTGTACTTGAAGATCAAATTTTTTGTTGAGCTCTGGTCTTTTTATCAGGAAAGTTTGGAAGTCTCCTATTTTGTTGAATATCCACCTCCTCCCTTGAAAAATGATGCTCATTTTTGCTGGGTAATTGATCCTTGGCTGCATTCCAAGCTCCTTTGCCTTATGGAATATCATGTTCCATGCCCTGCGGTCTTTTAATGTAGAAGCTGCAAGGTCCTGTGTAATCCTGACTGTGGTTCCATGATATTTAAATTCTTTCTTTCTGGCTGCTTGCAGCACCTTCTCTTTCATCTAGTAATTTTGGAATTTTGCTATTATATTTTTTGGCGTTGTCAATTTGGGATCTCTTTCAGGTGGTGATCGGTGGATTCTTTCTATGGTTATTTTCCCTTCTGGTTCTAGGACTTCCGGGCAGTTTTCCTTTATGATTTCCTGAAAGATACTGTCCAGGCTCTTTTTTTCATCATGATTTTCAGGTAGTCCAATAATTTTTAAATTGTCTCTCCTGAGTCGATTTTCCAGGTCGGTTGTTTTACTGATGAGGTATTTTACATTTTCATCTATTTTTTCATTTTTTTTTTCTGTTTGACTGATTCTTGCTCTCTCATAGAGACATTAGTTTCCATTTGTCCAATTCTAGTTTTTAACAGATTGTTTTCTTCTGTTAGTTTTTGTACTTCCTTCTTCAACTGGCCAATTGTGTTTTTTAGGGACTTGTTTCTTCAGTATACTCTTCTGTTAGTTTTGTCTTCCTTCTTCAACTGGCCAATTGTGTTTTTTAGGGACTTGTTTTCTTCAGTGTATTTTTTTTCCAACTGGCCAATTGTGTTTTTGAAGGACTCTTACCTCTCTCATTTGACTATTAAAATCCTTCTTGAGCTCTTCTAAGAAGGCTTTTTGGGCTTCAGACCAGTTCATATTCCTTTTGTTGTTGCAGATGTGGGTTTGTTGACAATGTTGTCCTCTTCAGAATTTCTGTCTTGATCTTCACTCTTCTCATATGAATCTATGGTACATTTCTTTTTACTCATGGTGTTTCTTTATTCCCTGGCCTTTAAAGAGATTGAGCTCTCCTGCTGGGGAACAGAGGGTACTGACCCAAGCTTCTTGTGTTGGGAGCCTAGGTCTTGGTCACTGGCTTTGCGTGCTGGGGCCTCTTATGCTGGGAATTGGAGGCTGTAGGTTTCTGGCAGCTTACCTTGTGTTGGGCTGGAATCAGCAAGGCTGGAACTTTCAGGCAATTCTAGGTTGCCTGCTTTTCCTTTCCTTTAGCTTTCTTCTGCTCCTTTTAGATGGGTGCTGCAGGATGTTTATCTGCCTGGGGCCCCTTGCAGTGTTGTCTCCCTCGTTTCAGCTAATGCACCAGGAGATTCCTTTGCTGTGGAGTGCCGAGGCTCCTGGTGGTTTTCTGATCTGGTTTCCTCCAGTTCCCCTGCCCTCACTGAGGCACTCAGAGGTCCAGGTGTTGGTGTTTGCCTGCTCTACCACCTGGGCTTCAGGATTTCTTCACAATTGGAGGCTTCAGGGCTCCTACAGCTCACCTGGTGTTGGGTTGGAATCAGCAAGGCCAGGGCTTTAGGAAGCCTTTAGGTTGTTTTCTTCACCTCCTTTCAGATGAATGCCGCAGGGTACTTGGCCCCCTGGGGCCCCTTGTAGTTCTGCCTCCCTTATTTTTGCTGAGGCACTGGGAGACCCATTTGCTGGGCTGCTGCACTGCTGCTCCTCATCTTTCTTCTAGTTCAAGTGTTCCAGGGTTTTTTTTTTGGGTGATATTTTCTGGGTTTTCAGAGGTTGATAGGGGAGAGTGAGAGCGACTACCTTTTCACTCCGCCATCTTGGCTCCCGCCCCATGAAAAAAGTCTGGAGGTTTTAGAGAACTGCAAGTTCAATATGAGTAAACTATGGGACATGTTAACCAAAAAAGTTTATGAGATCTTAGACTATGTCGAGAGGTACCGAAACAGCAATTCTTCAGAACAAACCTCTAGAGACCATGTTTTCTTTCTGGGGAAGCTAATACACTCAGTTTTGAATTCTCTTCTGGGGCTGGGTAATATGTGCTCACTGTGGGGTGAGTGAGTGCAAAGTCACCTATCTATATCTGGTTGGTCTCAGACAATGCTTCGCCTACCATCTACCCAACCACCTGGAAACCATGGTCTGCCCAGCATGAAGACCTTGCCATTTTCCCTGCTGTACTCTACACTTAATTAGTGACAGTGCTGTTTTTTCCTCCATAGTCTGTGAGATCTGTGAGGGGAGGAGCTGTGTTTTCACTTTTCTTTGTATACCCAGCATATAACACACAGTAAGCACCTAATCAATGCATGTTGATTGACTGACATCTCCTACCTCCCTTCCCACCTCTTGCTCTGGGAAGAGTAATCAAATCAGTGCTATTGTGGCTAGTAGGAAAAGTGTGACAACTGACTGATCTTTTACTCTACTCACCATCCCAGTGACTCCCCATACTCTGAAACTCTCTTTGCTATCTACAACCCCCCCTCTATGTCTTATCTAGCCCTACTAGAATGTAATTCCCCCGAAGACAGGAACTGTTTCACTACAGTGTCTAGCATCATCTGGTACATAGTAGGTGCTTAATAAATGTTTTTTCATTCATTAATCACCAACAAAACAGAAGAGTTTATAGTCTCACCTTACTCTGTCTGGGTCAGACTATAACTGGGCTATTATCTTTAGTTTGGGGCACCTAATTTTAGAATACCATTGATAAGCTATGAAGTGCCTAGCAGAAGGGGATCAGAACAGTAGGAGGTCTCAAGATCATGTGAGTATTAATTGAAGGAACTGGAAAGGAGCAGTGTTTAGCCTGGAGAGAAAAGCTAGAAGACATGATAACAGTCTATCACATCTATCATGTATTTGAAGGAGTGACATATGGAAAAGGGACTAAACTTGGCTCAGAACTAGTAATGATGGATAGAAATTGCAGAAGGGCAGACTTCTTAACCACTATAGCTATCTAAAAGTGGAAAGAGTTGGTGGTGGTTCCCTTTCCTTGGAGGTTTTCAAGTAAAAACAGGATAATCACAATGGAGAATATTTTATATTATTTTCATATTTCTTTGTTTTATTTTATTTTTCTCAATCACATTACAAAAATGTTTAACATTTGTTTTTTTAAAAATTTTGAGTTCCAAATTCTCTTCTTCTCTTCCCTTCTCACCTTGAGAAAGCAGTTTGACATAGATCATACATGTGAAGTCATGCAAAACATTTCCATATTATCCATGTAGCAAAGGAAAACATAGATTAAAAAAAACAAGAAAAATAAAGAAAGTAAAATAAGTATGTTTCAATATGAATTCAGACTCCAAATATTCTTTCTTTGGAGGTGGATAGGACTTTTTTATCATAAATTCTTGAGAATTGTCTTGGACCATTATGTTGCTGAGAATAGCTAAGTCCTTCAGAGTTGATCGTAATACAATATTGCTGTTACTGTGTATAATGTTCTGCTCATTTCATTTTGCATCAGTTCATGTAAGTCCTCCCAGGTTTTTCTGAAACCATCCTGCTCATCATTTCTCATAGCACAATAGTACTCCATAACAATCATATACCACAACTTGTTCAGCCATTCCCCAATTGATGGACATCCTTTGAAGGATATTTTAGAGAGGATTCTTTACTGAGCACAGGCTCTTCCAACTATGAGGTGGAAGAGGAGGTAAAAGTGAGAGGAAAGAAGCAGAAGGCTGAGGGAAGAAATGGGAAAGTGAGGAAAAGAGGAGAGGAGAAGTAGAAGAAAGAGAATGAGAGGAGTAAGAGGAAGGGGAAGGGGAAGCAGAGCTGGAGAAAAGAAAATTGATGGAGACAGAGGCGAGGGTGGGAAGGAAAAATGGGATGGGGAGAAAGAAGGAAGAGGAAGAATAGAAATAAACTAGGAGAAAAAATAGAGGAAGAGAGAAAGGAGAAAAGATTAGGACCCTGAATATGTGACTTTCCCCCCCCCTCAGGATGTGGGAAAAGACAAATTTCAGCCAATCAGTCCAAGTTCTCAAGTAAGTTCCCTCAGGGCATGAGAACATAACCTGAGAATACCTTCAGCAATACTTTTGTTGGGTCAAGGCCTGGAACACCTGGCTCAGTGCAAAAGATCATAGCCTTGTGAAGCTGGGCATGTTAGTGGTTCCCTCCTTTCCCTGGCACCTCAAGGAATCGGAGCCTTGCTTTGTCCATACCACCTCCCAGGTTCCCACACTTGGGATCTTACTGAAACTATCATTATTTTATATATATATGTATGTATATAGTCCTACAACAGCCAAACTGACTGCTTTGAGAGTGTCTAAGCTTCCTGCACTCCCTCCAAGAGCCTCCTGATGAAAGTCTCCTGGGGCTCTGAGCTAAAGCCAGAGTCTTCCAACAAGAGTCACAGAGATCCTCAGCCTCTCTTTGAAAAAGCCAGATTCACAAAGTAGTGCCCAGCATGGGGTGACAGGTAGAGGAGCCTGTGAAATATAGGGACAAAGGACCCTGCATTCACCTTGGCCCAATCTCAGAGCTCAGGCTCAGGCTCTGGCTTCAGACAGGCAAGTCTGTGATTTAAATATTCAATTCAAATTAATAAACATTTATTAACTACCCTTAGCTCCCTTCAAGAGGCCTTTCATGCTTCCCCTAGTTGATGGTACCCTCCCCCCATCACTATGCCTTCATTTTGTACATATCTTGTATTTACTTATCTCATGACCAGAGAACCATAAATTTAGACCTGGAAGGAAACCAGCTCAGAAACAATGTACTCCAGACCCTTCATTTTACAGATGAGTAAACTGAGGCCCATAGAAATTGTAGTGACTTGTTCTAGGTCACATAGGGTATAAGCAGCAGAGGTAGGGTATGAATCCAGATTTTCTGCCTCCAGAATCACCACTTTTTCCACAATACCATATTGTATCCCCCAACTAGATGGTAAGCTCCTTGAGGACATTTTGTCTTTGTATCCCCAGCACTTAGCACAGTGCCTTGCACATAGTAGGAGCTTAATAAATGTATGTTGATTGGTTAGTTAGTTGGGTGGGTGATAGTCCAAGAGAGAGACAACTTAGGTTGGCGGACATTTCGGTGAAGAGAAATCAAGAAATGAGAGTGACAGCAGAGAACAAGAGTTCTTTACTTTGTGTCATGGACCATTTTGGCACGTGGAGAAGCCTGTGGGACCCCTCCGTGGGGGCAGTGGATTTCCTCAGAAAATGAATCCCACTATACACTCAATTGTGCTGTCTCAATCAAAGGCTAAACTCTACTATTAAGTCTTTTAAAAAAAATTTTTTATTGTATCTGGAATTTTACATTTTTAAATTTTATTAATTTATTTTGATTTATCAACAATCACTTCCATATGCTTTTGAGTTGAAAATTTTCTCCCCATTCCTCCCCCCCACCCTCCCCAAGATGGTACACAGTCTGATATAGGCTTTACATTTACATTCCTATTAAACACATTTTCACATTAGTGAAGTTGTAAGTAAAAATTAAAACCAATAGAAGGAACCATCAGAAAGATGAAACAAAACTCAACAGGAGGTAAAAATAAGTGATAGCGGTTCGACTTCCATAGTTCTTTCTTTGGATGTGGACAGCATTTTCCATCCCAAGGCCTCTGGAGATGTCTTAGATCCATGTAATGTTGAGAAGGGTTCAGTTTAACAATAGTAGTCATCGCATACTGTGGCTGTTATTGTGTACAAAGTCCTCTTGGTTCTGCTCACTTCACTCAGCATCAGACCATATAAGTCTTTCCAGGTTTTTCTGAAGTCAGCCTGTTCATCATTTCTTATAGCACAATAGTATTCCATTACATTCATATACCACAACTTGCTCAGCCATTCCCCAATTGATGGGCATCCTCTCAATTTCCAATTCTTTGCCACCACAAAAAGAGCTGCTATGAATATTTTTGTATATGTGGGTCCTTTTCCCATTTGTTTGATCTCTTTGGGATATAGCCCTAGAAGTGCTATTGCTGGATCAAAGGGTATGCACATTTTTGTAGCCCTTTGGGCATAGTTCCAAATTGTTCTCCAAAATGATTGGATCATTTCACAGCTCCACAAACAATGTATTAGTGTTCCAATTTTCCCACATCTTCTCCAACATTTATCATTTTCCTGTTTTGTCATGTTGGCCAACCTGATATGTGTGATGTGGTACTTCAGAGTTGTTTTGATTTGCATTTCTCTAATCAATAATGATTTAGAGCATTTTTTCATATGACTATAGATGGCTTTAATTTCTTCATCTGAGAAGTGTCTGTTCATATCCTTTGGTCATTTATCAGAGAGACTGGTTGTAAAAATTCTTCCCCAATGTTCTACCTTCCTTCTAATCTTAATTGCATTGGCTTTGTTTGTGCAAAAACTTTTCAATTTAATGTAATCAAAATGATCCATTTTGCTTTTCATAATGTTCTCTATCTCCTGTTTGGTCATGAATTCTTCTGTTCTCCATAGATCTGATAGGTAAACTATTCCTTGTTCTCCCAGTTTACTTATGGTATCAGCCTTTATATCTAAGTCGTGAACCCATTTTGACTTTATTTTGGTATATGGTGTAAGATTTTGGCCTATGCCTAGTTTCTGCCATACTCTTTTCCAGTTTTCCCAGCAGTTTTTTTCAAAGAGTGGGTTCTTATCCCAGAAGCTGGGGTCTTTGGGTTTATCAAATAATAGAATACTATAGTCATTGACTGCTGTGTCTTGCATATTTAACCTATTCCACTGATCCACTCTACTATTAAGTCTTAAGCAAAGCTAAGTGAGGGGCAGCTAGGTGGTGCAGTGGATAGAGCACCGGCCCTGTATTCAGGAGGACCTGAGTTCAAATCTGGCTGCAGACACATAATACTAGCATCATTTAACCCCATTGCCTAACCAAAAACAAAACAAAACCAAACCCAAAAAAACCTAAGTGGTCACTTTCTATCTTCCTCCTTCCACTATGGTTCCAAACCTTGAAATCAACCTTGACTATTCTTTCTCCCTTACTTCTTTATCCAATCAGTTGCATAATTTTGTCGTTTCTATCTCCACAGCTGCTCCCATCCATCCCCTTCTCTCTGGTCAAATGGGCACCACTCTAGTTCAAGACCTCCTCACCTCTTGCCAGGATCACTTTAATATCCTCCTAATTGATCTCCCTGATTCCAGTCTCTTCCTGCTTCAGCCTATCCTCCAAATGACTGCCAACATGGTTTTCCTAAGGCACAAGTTTGACCACGTCCCTTACTCCCTCATCCATATTTCCTTTGGTTCTCAAACTCCTCTGGCATTTCAAGTTCTTCACCACCTGGTTCCAGCTTAACTTTTGCAGGCTTATTCCATAGTTCCACAGTCTATACTGTAGTCTATGCACTCCTCAGTCCAGCCACACATACTGGTCTCACTTTTCCTCCCCAGTGACATTCCATCTCCAGTCCCTCTCTGGATTTGCACAGACTTTCCCTATGCCTGGGATGCACTCCATTCTCACTTCAGATTTTTAGAATCTCTACCCTCCTTTAAAGCTCAGTTCAAATGTTACCTGCTACATGCAGTCTTTCCTAGGTGTAACCAAGTGGCACAGTGGACAGAACACTGGGCCTGGAATCAGGAAGTTCTGAGTTCAAATTTGGCTTCATGCCTTAATAACTATAAACTTTGAGCAAGTCATTTAACTCTGTTTACCTCAATTTCTTCATCTGTAAAATGTGAGGGTCAAATAAGATATACATTACAAAGCACTTAGCACAGTGCCTGACACATAGTAAGCACTATGTTAGTTATTATTATTATTATTTCCTGATACCCCTCAGTGGCTAGGGTTTACCCCACCAATAAACTTCTATTTACTTTGACTATGTTAGGTGTGCATGTGGCTTCCTCCCATAAAAGTGCTTTTTTGTGTTCTAGTTCCCTAATGTTATCTGTGGACCCTTTCTCAGAATAATGTCTATAAATGCAAAAAAATAAAATATATAAGATTACAAACTAATTATAAATATACTTATCAAATATATATTTAAAAAACCAAAATGCATGTGCCCTAGGTTAAGAACCCCTAAAATATAAGTTTCTTCAATGCATGAACTGTTTATTTTTGTGTTTGTATCTCTAGCAACCTACCTCAGTGCCTGGCATGAAATAGGTGTTTAATAGAGGATTGTTGATTGAATAGTCAAGTCCAACCAGCCTAGAAAGTCTTCTGAATGGGGATTACAGGGGGAAGAAAGAAGACTGTGCACCCCTGTGAGTAGAGCTGCAGTTTCTGAGTGTTCACAAGTTCTGAGGCTGTACCCAGAGCGTGTCCATCTCTTTTCTTGCTGATCAGAGACCCTTAGGGATGCAACAGCTGGATGACGCTGTCCAGGGTTATTGACTAGAGGAGGCTAGTGCATTCTGAGATGAGGGACTGGTGGTCAGCAACGGAACTGATCACTTTGCCCTCCTAAACCACAGTTAAGTGCAGGTCCCATGGTCATAGGAAGGTCAAAGGCTCTGAAGCCCCAGGCGTGGCCTTGCCTCATGAAAGGAGACTAGAGGGCCGGCAGAGGGGCCCGGCCTCCAGCCAGCAGGCTACAAAGCCTCTCTATATACTACTTAGACTGAGCCTGTTTCTCTTCCCGGCCAAAGCAGAGCAAGTTTGGAATCGACCCAGCACTCCCCAGGCTCCTGTCCCTTCACTTATTCTCTGGGTTGCTCAATTCCTTTTAAGACACAAATTGATTGAGATAATTCTTGCTTTAACTACAATTGCCACAGAAGGAGAAAAACCACTCTGCACTCAGACTGTGGATTCCAGTGACAACTGTGAGCCACAGAGTCATAGGGAAATGGCCAGAAAATGGATTCGAAATTGAAGCCTCATATAATAATGTAATTACTGCCCGGGCTCTGAGTGCTGTTAGAATAGGGGCCTCCTGCTGCCCTGAGAACTCTGGGGGCGGTGCCTGGCTGCAGCAAGTGCAGAAGTTGCTGCTTAGAGTCTCCATCCTTGACTCCTTCTTCTGAGAGCACCATTATGTGCAGCAGAGGGTGCAGGGAGGGGAAGGGGAAAGGGAGAGAGGGGGGCAGAGGCGCAGGAGGAAAGAAAAAAGAGAAAGGTGGTGACTAATTTCTCGTTCTGGCAATGTGTCCCTGCCCCCACCTTTATACAGGATGAAACTAGGTAGGGTTGGTGCTGGCTGGGGCTTTGCCAGAATCATCCTCAGTTATCAGCACCAGTCCATCAATCAACTGATCAATCAGCAAACTTGTATTAGGCCCCTACTATGTGCTAGGCACTCTATGAGGTGCTGAGGATACAAAAACAAAAGATGAAAAACCTTTGCCTTCAGGCAGCTTCAACGGACACCCAGGATGACTAAGTGATTTGCCTATGTTCACACAACTAATACATTTCAGGGGTGGGATTCATACTCAGATTCTTACTGACTCAGAAGTCATCACATGATCCACTATGCCAAGCTATCCTTCCAAATAAATGCAATAGTATTAGGGAGTTTACTACTTTTCAAGCTACCCCATTTCACTTTGGGATGGCTCTAATTATTAGAATTTTTCTATAGGGGGAGACAGTATGTATATAGACATATATAAAATAAATACAAGGTAATTTTGTGGGGAAGGTGCTAGCAGCCTGGGCTAGTGCATTCCAGGATCTATGAATCTTGAGGTTAGGAGAAGCTAAACAAATACCTACTAGAACATAAATTCCTTGAGGCAGGGAACTTATCTTCTTTTCTGCCTTTCTCTCTCTGGGGCTTAGCATGATGATGCCTTGCATATAGTAGGGGCTTTGTCAAATGGTTTATCAGATGGAATTCAATTGGAGGCAGTGTGGTACCATGCCAAAGGTGATGGAGGTGGAGTCAGAGGTCCTGGATTTGAATCCTACCTCTTCTTGCCCCTTGTGCAAGCCTGGTCAAGTTACCCTCACCTATAAAATGAAGGGGTTGGACCCCACATGCCCCTTAGGATCCTTTCTACATCTAAGCTTACATTCCTATGGTCCTATAAATTGAATTGAATCTGGTTCAACCTGTATCTGAACAGAAATTCCCTGACAGCATCTCCCAAGAGGGAATATCCATCCCTTATTTGAAGACTTCCAGTGATTTATCAGGTTTTAAGTAACTGCCAAATGCCTTTGAAGCCACAGAGTGGCATAGTCAGACCTGTGTATCAATCAGTGGTCTGAAGGATGGATTGGACAGGAGAGAAACTGGAGGCAAGGAGTCAATTTAGGAGATTTCTGCAATAGTCCAGGTGAAAGGTGATGAGGCCATGCACTAGGACACCATTAGGGTTGGGGTTGTGGGAGGAGAAAGGAAAGAATAGATATGAGAGAGACTGTGAGCATAGAATGCACAAGACTTGTACGTAATCATAGCTGCCGTTTGTAAAGCATCGTGAAACATGAAAAACACATTATATAGATGATTTCATTTGAGCTTCCCACTTAGATGCAGCTAGGTGGCCTGGATAGCATGGGTTTGTGCTAGGGTGATTGAACACATTCAACATTGTATAAACATTTTATGGTCTGGACAATTAAAAGCTTCTGTCTGTTGTCAAATGATAGTTTAGGTGGCTAGATGGTGCAGTGGATAGAGCACTGGACCTGAAGTCGGAAAGATCTGAGTACAAATCCAACCTCAAACACTTACTTGATTTGTGAACCTGGGCAGCTCACTAAACTGGCCCTAATACTAAGGCTAAAGAGCCAAGCATGTTGACAGGATGCAGCAAGAGAGCCATATAAGAACTCATTGTAGCAGAGAAATTCTGCTTTGTCAAATCTGGTTACCTCCGTGGCTTTCCCTAGGCGCCTGTGTTCCCTGATGTTGTGGGTGTCCCTGGGAAAGGTTTGATCACTAGACGGTGCTGTGAGCCTCCTGAGATTTTTGGCACAGAAAACACAAAAGGACTAGAAAGTAATGATTCTACATCACATGTTTAGTGACAGCTGTATCACTGGTAACCTCTTCCAAACCCTTCCCTTTTCTCTCAGGGAAGTAGCACATACCTGTGCTGTGTGTCAGTAGCTATAGGACACTGTGGTCCTGCTGCAGTTCAATGTTCTGACTAACTCCTCTCCATTACAGCCTGTGACCAGCTGGCCCTAGGGGTCGTAGCCATTTTTGGACCTTCCCAGGGCTCCTGCACCAACGCAGTCCAGTCCATCTGCAATGCCCTGGAAGTGCCCCACATCCAGCTACGTTGGAAACACCATCCCTTGGATAACAAAGACACCTTCTACGTGAATCTCTACCCTGACTACGCATCCCTCAGCCATGCCATCCTTGACCTTGTCCAGTATCTTAAATGGCGGTCAGCAACTGTGGTATATGATGACAGCACAGGTAGGTGCCAGGGTAAAGGGATCCCAGGGAATGGCCCAAATCCCCCAGGCCTCACAACATGAATGGCTGGACACACACCGTGTAAGCCAACTCACCTTCACAAGAGGCCAACCCAAGGGCTTGGTCCATGGCTGCTTCCTCTCCTCTTAGGCAGAGGCCCCATAGGGTTGGCTCTCCCTCTCCCTAATCCATCCTCAGCCATACCACTCACAAGCCCTCCAATGCCAGACTTCTGGGAGAGATTGCTGTGAAAATCACCTTCCCCTCAGAAGTCACAAAAGTGACCTTTCCAACAGAAGGATGTTGCATTCAGATTGGCAGGGATGAGTGCTCCTGGCTCTGACTTTCAGTAGCTGTGTGACCCTGGACAAATGATTTAACTTCTCTGACTGTCCTTTTCCTCCCTTATTAAAGATAACAGTGCTAGAACAGTAGAGCTCACTGGGATTGGGGTGAAGAAACAGCTTTTTAATATGCTGTAGAAATATAAGTCATTCCCTCAATGTCATCTGTAGGCAATGTTTGCTTATTTCTTGTCTATCTATCTTTTAAGGCCCTGCATAAGTCATACCTCCTCTATGAAGCCTTCTCTGATTACCCCAGGTCCCTTTTCTGAGCTCCTCCTGCCTTCTAACTTGAATTCAAAGGTAGAGGATCTGGGTCCAAATCTTGGCTCTCTGATTTACTAGTTACATGGTCTTGCTGTCACTTAGGTCCCAGTGGGCCTGTCTGAGCCTCAGTTTCCTCCTCTATAAAGTGAGGGAGAGGAACTAGGTGACTTCAGAGGTCTCTGACTAGATGCCACTTACCTCTAGAGTCGGAAGGGGTCAGGTATCTCTTTACTCTTTGCCAGATGACAGCACTCATATTTATCCTTCATGACTCTTGCCCATACTCTCCCACAAATGTTAGGAAACCCACACCCTCATAATGTTGAGATAGCTAGAGGTCTTGGAAGAGGTGAGAAACCACAGGTATGGAACACTACAGTGTGTCCCAAAAGCCTTTTGTTATTGCTGTTCTTGAGTTGTTTCAGTCACATCTGACTCTTCACAACCCCAATTGGGGTTTTCTTGGTAGAGATACTTGACATTTCCTTCTCCAGCTTATTTTACAGATAAGGAACTGAGACAAACAGGTTAAGTGACTTACCCAGGGTCATACAACTAATAAGTATCTGAGGCTAGATTTGAATTCAGATTTTCCTGACTCCAGGCCCAGCCAGATGATCTGACTGCTGTGCCACCTTGCTTCCCCCCTCCAAAAACAAAAAAAAAAGTCTTAGAGTACTTTTTAGTTAAGACTAAAATAGCTTCAGTAGTTTGAAACTGAACTAAGACATTTGGGACACCTTATGTTATCCTGGGTTTGGTCGATATGTTGGTTGGTTTCACTGAATTTTTCCTCCTTTCTCTTTTAGGTTTTTAATTCTTATTTATAAGGGCTGGGTTTCTGGGAGGGAAAGTTGGGAGGGATATATTGGGAAATGTAAGTGATATATAAAAGTGTTTATATAATATATTAAATTTATTATATATTAAACAATATATTAAATACACTAATAAAATATATGTCTGTAAAATATGTAGATGTACATCAATAAAAATATGAATGAGCTTTTAAAAAGAGTTCTAGAAGAAGGTCCCCAATAGGTTGGTTCCCCTGTAAAGGATTTAAAAGATCTTGTACATAGTAAATAATCAATAAATGTTCATTGGTTAGTTACAGCCAGAGAATGTTAGAACTAGGAGGTCATTCAGACGTAGTCTAGACTGCCCCCCTCATTTTACTGATGGGGAAACTGAGGCGCAGAAGGGGAAGGCGCTTGTGTAAGTCTACACATCAAGAGTCAGTACTAGAGCCCAGACCCCGAGCCCAGGTCTCCTGAATCCCAGTCCCAAACTCTTTCCATGGCACCAAGTGATTGATTCTTCAGCTTAAATTGTCCCCTTCAGTTGTCTTCAGATTTAAGCAGGCAGCAGCTTCCTGTCACCACAGGCCCTCAGGTGATATGTAAATGCCGCAAGCACCTTTGCTGAGAATGGGAAGTTCAATCCAAAAAAATGGGATAACAAGAAAAGGGATGATCAGAAAAGCATAGAGCTCCAAGGAAGTGTAGAGGTCAGATTAATCCAAAACCCTGACTTTGCACTGGAGGCACAATTCAAACCCAGAGAGACTGAGTGACTTTCCCAAAGTTACCCAGGAAGCAGAAGGGCGGAGATTTGGATCAAGTTGGCCAACTCAGGACTCTTTCCACCAGCATTATGGCAACCTACAACTGATGGTCCTTACTTTCTCCCCTCTCTACCACTTGCATCTTTTTGATGGCTAGGTGGGTGTAGTGGGTAGAGCACATGGGGTTGGACTCAAGAAGACCCGAGTTCAAATTTAACCTCAGACATTTACTAGCTGTGTGATCCTGAGCAAGTCACTTAACCTCTTGTCTCAGAGGTTAAATGCCTTTGCCACAGTTTCCTCAACTGTAAAATGGGGATAATAGCACCTACCTCTCAGGTTTGTTGTAAGGATCAAATGAAATAATATTTGTAAAACACTTAGCACAGTTTCTGGTACATAGTAGGCACTTAATAAATGCTTCTTCCCTTTCCTTCCTTTCCAAAACAGTTTGAAGTTATCGAAACTAACCTTTTCTCTCTCTGTTTCCTTCTCTTCAAAATTCCTCTCCCCTAATCCTTCAACCTTATGGTATGATAGAAACATAGATTTACATCTGGAAGTGAACTCAGAGACCATCTAGTCTAATATCTCATTATACAGTTAGGAGACTTACCCAAGGCCATGCAAACCCACAGTGCTCATCCCTCACCTCTGCTCCCCCTCCCCTACACCCATGCTAGACTGTAAATGGACCAATTCTCCATTCTGAGGGAAGAGAGTCAGGGTGAGTTTGCTTTTGTGAACCTTGGGGGCCCCTAGGAACCGGGGACCTCGAAACACACTAACAGCCAGGTAGGAATAGTGAGCTTGGGCCAGGGTCTTGAGGGCCTTTAATGCCAGGATCAGGCCCTTATTTTATAAATTATGGGGAATAAACAAGACTAGTGATATGTATATGTAGTGGTTATATACAAGATATCCCCAAATTCTTGGTGTAGTTTTGATCTATTAAAATGTAAACTGCATGAAACTTTTGGGAAACCCTGTATAGTGCCATGAGGCACACAGAAGTTAACTCATTGATCCACGCAACGACTCTGGGAAGCAGGTACAATAATTATCCTCATTTTATATATTAGGAAGTAGAAGCTTCCCAGGGTCATAAAATGTCTGAGGCAGGATTTGAACTCGGGTCTTCCTGATTCTAGGCCTGGTACTTTATCCACCGTGCCACCAAAGACTCCCTGTAGCATTTTTATAGTGCTTTACAAATGTTACCTCGCTTGATCCTCACAACAACCCTTTGAGGTAGGTGCTGTTATTATCCCCATTTTATAGATAAGGAAATTGGGGCACTTGGCAGTTAAATGATTTGCCCAGGGTCACATAGCTAGTAAGTATCTGAAGCTGGATTTGAACTCAGGTCTTCTGAAGTTGGGCCCAGTGCTCTAACTTCTGTGCAACCCAGATGCCTTCAGAGCCCATTGAGTCCAACCCTCTCATTTTACAGATGAGGAAACTGAGGCCCACAGAGGTTAAGTCATTTGACCACGTTGACAGAGCTAGTAAGTGGCAGATCCAAGATAGGAACCTAGGTCCTCTGGGATGAGTCAAAGATGCCCAGAGTGCTGAGTCTGGGTGACTGGGAGGATGAAGAGGCCATGACCAAAAACGAAGAAATCAGAACAGATGGGATTAAAGATGAGTTCAATTTGGGGCATGTAAGAACAATAACCACAACAGTAATAATAACTAATATTAAGTAGTGTTTCAAGATTTACTAGGAGCTATATAATTATTATCTCATTTGATCTTCACAACAACCCCAGGATATAGGTGCTACTGTTATTATCCCCATTTTACAGATGAAGAAACTGAGGCCGACAGAGGCTAAGTGATTTGCCCAGGGTCACACAGCTAGGAAGTTTCTGAGGCAGGACTCAAATTCAGATCTTTGTGAATCCAGATCCAGTATTATATCCACTGAGCCACTTAGCTAGCTTGAGTTTAACCCAACAGAGTCCAATTGTAATGTTGGGAGACAGAGAAATAGGGGGAGAGATAGACAGACACAGAGACAGAGACAAAAAGAAAAAACAGAGATAGAGACAATGAGAGAAACAGAGACACAAAGAGACAGATAAAGAGACAGAGATAGACAGAGAAAGAGACAAATAAAGAGATAGAGACAGAGAGAAACAGAGAAAAACAGACAGAGCAGCGCCGTCCAAAAGACATTCTCTGGGCCTATGACTGCAGAGGATTCAGAGCTGAAAGGGACTTCCAAGATTAGTCTCTGCTGTAGGTTTTTCCAAATATTTCACAGACATCATCTCATTTGAGCCTTACCACCCTGTGAGGTGATCCCTACAACTATTATTATAAAACCCATTTAATAGATGAAGAGACCGAGGCCCAGAAAAAATTCATGGATTTCCCCAAGTTCATTGCCCGAGGAAAAGAGCAGGGCTTCAAACCTGGCTCCTCTGACTCCAATCTCACCCCTGGGCTGTCTCACATTGGTGCTGCAGAAAAGCCCCGGGGAGAAGAGTTTGTCCCTGTTTTTGTTGTTGCGTAGATTTACTCCCCTAATCATCTCCATGCATAGATTTCCCCAACCCACCCAAAGCTTGCAGGATGATGGAGGGAAGTGACTCAGAAGTATCCCGGGTAGCCAGAGGAAGCTAGCACAGTATGAGGAAAGATGCTGGGGGCAGGGAGTCAGAGAGGCTCGCTTCAGCCCAGCTCGGGTAATGTCATTTTCTAGCTATGTGACTGTCTTGGTTTCCTGAAAAATGGGGGGGGGTTGATTAGGTGATCTGGGGCCCCTGCCAGCTGTGATGAATTATGAGTCTGAATTTATGAGATAAAGGGCTTGGGGTGGGGCCACATCGCGAGGCCTAGATTCAAGGCCTAGCCTTGCCACTTACAGCCAGGGTGAGCCTAGTCATATCACTGAACTTCACTTCTCTTCTCTGCAAAATGGGCAGAAGACGACCTTGGCTCACAGGGCCATTAGAGGCTCGTGGAGGGTGGGAAATGTGCAAAGCATTTCACAAGTAATCAAAATTCACTGCAGATAATCTATCTTTAGAGTTGGTTTAAAGACATAACCCAGAAGGAAATTTCACTGCTGACAATCCAGGGAAACAGTCCTGTTGCTTCCTCCCATCCTCCTGCCCCCTGCTTTTACTATGGAGAGCCAAGCAGTACCCCGGCATCCTCCAGGGATCCTCTGATGGGAAACAAGTTTGACATTTCCTGTTGGAGAATGTGGGTCACGATACACCAGGCTCAGTCTGTACTCAGCTTGACAAAGAGGTTCTGCTACAGCCTCCTAGAGGCTGTGTTGTGGCCTCAGTTGTGGTTTCCCAGATGCCCAGCCCCACCCCAAGGTCGATGCACATGGTACAAGAGAGGCAATGAAGTAGGTGCCGTGGACTGGCCCAGGGGCCAGGAGGGCTGGGTCCTCACATAGCATCCTGAGCACTCTCTCCCTAACAGGCTTCATTTGTGAGTGGACATTTATGGACATGAATGAAAACCCAGGAAGGCGGAGCCCACAAGACCAGTACTGAGTGTCAGGATTAAACAGAAATTAGAACAAGGTTGATCTGACACATCTCACATAATGTCAGAGCTGAAAGAGGTCTTGGAGGTCTGTGGGGGAGACAGCCGTCTGATGGAAGGGAAGGACACTAGACCTAGAGTCATGGCACTTTGGGTCAAATGCCAGCTCGACTCTTTATGACTGGTGTGACAGTGGGCAAGTCACTTAATGTCTCTGGGACTCACAATGAGGACATTGACTCAGCTCAGTTCAGAAACTAGCTAGAAGGCACCAACTATTATTAAGCAATTAACTAATTACTGCTGCTGATGACAGAGAACACCAGACTTGGAATCAAGAAGATGTGGGTTCAAATCCTGCCTCAAACACCTACTAGTAACATAAGCCTGACCTTCCTCCGGATCAGTGTTGTAGGTTAGATTAGTAAATGGGGATCTGGACCTGGAGTCAGGAAGGCCTGGGTTTGCATCTCATCTCAGATATTTATTTGCTGTGTGACCTGGGATGAGTCATTTTACCTTTTCATGCCTCGGTTTCATTATCTATAAAATGTTGGGGTTTGACTCCATGACCACGAAGATCCCCTCTGGCTCTACGTTAAGTCTGTGACTATGAACTGTGTGATCTATATGGTCTTGTAGCACTACGTTTGTGCTCCTGGTCCAACTCCCTCATTTTGCAGAAGAGGAAACTGAGGCAGTGAAATAGGAGGATACTTTTTGAAAGGTCACACAGCAAATGAATGGCAGAACCAGAGCCACTGGCCCTCTAGACCCAAGCTCAGTGTTGTAGTTCCAGCTGTAGAAAAATTCCCATCACTTTGACACATTTCTCTTCCCAGCAGGAAGTTCATTTGACCTAAAGAGGCCACTTATCTTAAAGAGGTGATTTTGACTTGGGGCTGGTGACTGTGAGGTTGAGTTCCTCTAAAAGTGTCTGGTTTAAGTGATGTTTTAGGACATCAGGGTGAAGGATGGAATTCCCTGTTTTAGGGAAGAAACAATGGGACTCAATATTCACAAATACTGACTGGCTCTTGATTCTCTGGACAGGGGCCTAGGCCACCTAGAGCAGCACACACCCCACAAGTCCACACCAACTCCTTTTCCCAAAAGCCAACTAGCCTCCCTAACTCTGATTGTTCAGCCTGATTTTTCAGGCTCTCCTAGGCTCATGAGCTCTCATTGCACAGGGCATAGGGAGGCATCGGCCTCCAGGGGTCTGAACCCAAGGACTAGTTGGGCATTGTACCCAACAAGGATGGGGCATAGCTGGGGGGTGAAAGGTATATTGGATCAGGAGATGCCTTTGGGTAATAACTTGGCCTCTGTGTGTGTGTGTGTGTGTGTGTGTGTGTGTGTTGTGTGTGCGCACTGCTTGACCTCTCTCCCCAAAGGCCTCATCCGGCTGCAGGAACTTATCATGGCCCCATCGCGCTACAATATCCGCCTGAAGATCCGCCAGCTCCCCATCGATTCTGATGACTCCCGGCCCCTGCTCAAGGAGATGAAAAGAGGCAGAGAATTCCGCATCATATTTGACTGCAGTCACACCATGGCTGCCCAGATCCTCAAGCAGGTAAGTCCAGGTGGGCAGGTGTGCTCTCCTTCTCTTCCCTCCCTGTACCTCCTACCTCTGGCCCTGCTCCTCCACATCCTCTGCTCTCCTTCCCTCCTTCCTCCTCTACTTCTTTCTCCTATTTTTCCATTCCCCTTACCACTTCTCCTTCCTCTTCCTTGTCCTCCTCCTTTTTCTACTCCTCCTTCCTCCTCCTTCCCCATCTCTTATCCTTCCATTTGTCCGTTTCCATCTCTAACAGGCAGCTAGTAGCACAGTGGATGGAGCACTGGGCCTGCAGTCAGGAAGATCTGAGTTGAAATTTAACCTCATTTCAAATTAGATGCTAGTTGTGTGACCCTAGACAAGTCACTTCACTTCCATTTGCCTCAGTTTCCTCAACTGTAAAATGAGGCTCATAATAGCACCTACCTCACAGGGTTGCTATGAGGACCAAATGAGGTATTTGTAGAAAAAAGGCATTTAGTGTAGTGTCTGGTATATAGTAGGTGCTAAATAAATGCTTCTGCCTTTCCATCTCCTATCCTTCCATTTCTCCTTCTCTCTCCTAGCCTTCCACTTCTCCATCTCCTGCCCTTCTTTCTTCCTGTTCCATCTTCTCCTCAATTTCTCTTCCCTCTCCTTTCCCCTTCCTCTCCTCCCGCTCCATTTTCTTCCTCCTCCTCCTTATTATTCTCAGTCTCCTCTTCTTGTTATATCCCTCTCCTCTTCTTTGCTCCTCTACTCCCCCCCTCCCTCCTCTTTTCCCTCAGTCTCCTCCTCCTCCTCCTCCCCCCTCTTTTTCTCTTTCCTCCTCCTCCAGCCTTCATTGAGCTCCTATCAGAGCATGGCAGCATAGAGTGGCAGAGAGTTGTTTGTGCCCTCTGGGGCTGACACACAAGTGCAGACTCACTCTGAGACAGAGAGCATTGAACAAGTCCCAGATGAGATCAGGCAGAGGGAGCTTAGAATGGAGTCTGTCCCAGAAGGATGGATTCACAAGTATAAAACATGAGGGCTGGGCTTGGGAAAGGGCGGCAGGGGACAGATGGGAGAGATAGGAGAGGTTTTCTAGGGACCACATCCTTACCAACCTAGATCTGGCAGGGGATGGGGAGCCCTAGGAGGCCCCCCCTTCTATAAGCTCTATATAGCAAGTAGTCTGAGCTGTTGCAAGAGAACGCTTGAAGTACTTGGGCGGGGGTGGAGCGGGCTAAGACTATGTTCAGCCGGAGAGGCAAATAGAGTGAGAGGTCCCATTAAGCCTGGGCATGGCCTGATGAAAGGTGGCCCCTACTCAGGATAACAACTCTCCCATACAATGCCCCAGTGCATCCAGCAGCTGGGTGATGGCAGTCAGTTATCCCAATCCTGGCAGCAAAAATGGTACACCTGCAAGATCCCACTTCTGGATAGAGGAGACCTTGTGTGGATGGAGGGATAGAGGGCACCTTGGGGAGAATGCGGGGCCAGGAAAGGAAGGAGAGGCATGGGGTTCGCCGGGTGGCCTGCGTATACCGACCCCCAAAGTGACTCATTCCCTCCTGCCTGCGATTAAATCCCGCCGGCTGTCCTCGCTTATTATGTGCTTTATTATAGTTTATTGTACCATCTGCTTGACTCATCTCAGGCAAAGGCTGAGGGAGGGGCAGGGGGAATGAATGGCTTTCTGAGATTGGACGGGGTTTCTTTTCAGGACACAGTCACAGCATGGTGTACACGTGGAAACAGGCCAGCCACTGCCACCAGTCCAAGAAATAAAATAGCAAAATGGCCTCAAACCCCCCCTCAGCGGGTGCAGCCAAACAAACAGCAAACGCTCTGATTTGGACCAGTGCATATTTTAAAAGGCAATTATATTGTCCCAGAAAAACCTCCGTATTTATTAGGAAAACTTCCACCTTGGGCTGGGCAGGGTTCTGCAGGGCAGGTGAAAGGAGGAAGAGGAGAAGGAGGAACAGACCGTGCTCGAAAGGATTAGGAGAGCCCAGGCAGGAGGAAGGAGGGATTAGATCCCCAGGTTCCCACTTTCCTCGCATTGGGGGAGGGGCAGATACAAAGCCATTCTTCAAGAGAGGAGGAATCTAGGACACAAAACCCAATCCCAAGTGGTGATGGAGGGGCCACAACACAGCCTAGAACCACAGAAAAGACCCTTGACACAGCCTGCAGCAGGACGGAAGGAACCCAGACACACAGCCCAACCCCAGGAGAGAGGGAAGTTGTCTGGGACACATAAGCCAAGCCCAGACAGAAAGGAAGGGAACATGGACCTATGGCCTAAGCAGCCTAGCTCAGTTCAGAGGGACTCATTGCCTGGGTAACTGCTGTGTAATGAAGTTTTTGGCCAAAACATCTTGGGAGGAAGACTGTGATTTACGTCATTTCCTGACTAACCATCCCCAGTTGCTTCCATTGATTCTCGTATGCCAAGGTATCCGATCCTCACCCCATATTTGTCACCAGTCTCTGGACAAATTCCAGCTTGTCAGTGGAGGGAGTGTCCCCAAACATGGAATTACAGCTCCTTCAAGTCCCAAAGAAGATGTCATACTGTTGACTCATTGAGCTTTTGGTCAGTAACCTCCCACATCTGTTTTTCATCACCTGTCTTGTCTCTTCCTGCCCAGCCCCCTGAAGGGGTTCATTATAACTTAATAATAATTGGGGCAGCCTTGCTACTGAGGAAAAGAGGATTGAAGGGAAGAGGAATTTTCCAAATCCTTAATTTTTTTTAAATTATCAAACATTTTCCCCCTCCATAATCTTCCTCTTCCTGTAGAATAAAAAAGGAAAGGGAAATCCTTACAACACATAAGCATAGTGAAAGCAAAACAAATCTCCATTGGCCATGTTAAAAAAAATGTATGTCTCAATCTGCATATTTGTCCATCACTTCTCTGTCGGGTTGTCTTTTACAGCATTTTGGAATCATGGAATCATGGAATCATGGCTGATCACTGCATTGATCAGAATTATTAAGTCTTTCCAAGTCTTTCCATTTTACAATATTGATAGTATAAATTGTTATACAATGTCATATAATAACATTATACAACAATGTTATATGTATATACAACAATATTATATGTATATATAACATTATATCTACTCATTCTGCCTCAGTCCATATATGTTTTCCCAGGTTTCTCTGAAATTATCTTTTTATTTCTTATGGCACAGTAGTATTTTATTACATTCATATGCCATAATTTGTTTAGCCATTCCTTGTATACCCATTTAGTTTCCAGTTCTTTGCTATCATGAAAAAATGGTGCTATAAATATCTTTCTCCATAAAGGATCTTTTCCTTAAAAAAAAAATTCTCTTTAACATATGGGCATAGTCTCAGTACTACTAGGTCAAGAGATATATACATTTTAATAACTTTGGAGGCATAGTTCCAAATATCTTTCCAGAGGAAGAGGATTTGGAGCCTAGATTTCCCATTTGGACCATCTACATTAACTCTGTGTTCCAAGCTCATGAAATAGTAAAATGTCAGATATAGAATGGACCTTGGTCCCTATGGTCATAAGATCATAGATTTAGGGCTAGAAAAGAACTTAGAGGCTATCTAGTCCAACTTACTTATCTCTAAGATGAGAAACTTAGGTACAGAGAGAGTATGGAACTTGCCCAAGGTCACATGGATGGCAACGTTGGGATTAGCACACATTCTCCAGATTCCTATACCAGGGCTCTTTCTAGGTCCCCACTGTCTTTCTTTGCACGCATAGACTTGGGCCAACAAAAATTGACTAGAAAGAAGGTGGGATGGTAGATAGTCTCTGTATAGCAGAGAGGGAAAAAGATGAGATAAATGGACACCCTACCCAATTATCTCCCATTAGACTAGGCTGAACAATGATAGCTGAAGCTCTTTGGCCAAAGAGAGAAGATGGATCTCTCTATTTTGCTGAATCCTCCCCTTAACTGGATAATTGACTACCACAGGTCACATCTAGGGCAGAGAATTGAGTTGGAAATGAAATCTTTCTTCCATTAGGAGCACACTGAGGCCCTATGCATTTTCCCAAAGCTCCAAGGCCGTTTTCCATTGCAAGAGAAGCTAGCTCATCTCTATCCCAGACTATTTAGCCTGAATGATTGATAGAATCTCAGAACAAGAAAGGGCTTTAGAGGTCTCTAGTATCACTTTCCTCCCTGTGCAAAAATTCCCTCTAAACCTACCTTATGTCAGATCATTTAGGTTCTCATTCTTATTGTTTGTCCTTTATTCTTGAAGAGGACCAATAACATCAGGAGGGTGATGTCTTGATTTGCAAATGAATTGGATTTAAGTGAGGCATGGCTGTGCAAAGCCATCAGCCTCACTCTCTCCTCCAGAGTCACCATAGTCCAGTGGCAAGACCTAGGTCAGGAAGACTGGCAATTCCCTAGATGCACTGGGGAACTTGGTCTTTTAAGCTAAAGTCTTCATCAGATCTCGGTTTGTCTGAGGCAACACCCATTCAGTGATTAAAGGCTAGGTAAGAACTGAGGCAAAAGATGGCCTAGTTTGCCTTCACAAAAGGTTCAGTTTGGGAGGGGAAGACCCTTGGAGCTTCCGGCCAGAACAGAAACAATTACTATTTACACTCATGAATGCCTACAAGAATGAGGAACTCAGTACTTATGAAGCAGTATGTTTTTCTTAACACGGGGTGTTCCAAAGTCTTAATATAGTTTTAAGTGATATAACTGATGTATAACATATATGTCACATACATAATACAGCACTGCATTTGTTACATTCAAACAATGCACATACAAAGTACAGGTTATATAACACACATAGCAAATATGTTATATAACATGTTCGTGTATAATATATAAAATATAGCATTAACAATGCAAACCTGATCAATGACATATTGCCCTGTGTGATAAGTTCCATATCACAATGTGTCACATGTACCTTAAAGTCCTGTATAAATGTTTATTGTTATTGTAGTTCACTTAGAATTTAAGTTCCATTATGTCGTGAGCACTTTCTACATCTGAAGAAAGAACCATCTGAGTCATCTTTTCTTCATTTAATATTTGTGTCACTAGTTCCCTATCATATTTTTTAATCCCATCTGAGGGGTTACTTATGATGTGACAGCCAGCTTAGCTACAGTCATCTGGAAATAATTTTGTCTTCATGGGCTTGAAATGCCTATCCCCTCTCATCCTCATGCTCGTAGACAGGCACCTTTCAGAATCCTTCTCTTCTCTCAAGGCTTAGTTCAAGTATCACCTCCTTTGTGAAGCCTATATCTTCTTGTCTTTTTTATGCTTAGTTAATGGAGTACCTTATATGAAGTAGGGTTAATACTTGTTTATTGGACTAGATTGTATTGTTTGATTTTGAATCAGACTGAAATGGGTTGGATTGGAATAGCCTGGACCTCATGGGATCTGATTTGACTGTTATTGGACCAGATTGGACTGGACTGGACCAGTCTGCACCTGATTGCACTAGCCTGGATCAGATTAGGCTAGACTGGACTGAACTGATTGGACCAGACTGAACTGGACTAGACTGGATTAGATTGGACTAGATGCTGCTTTTATATTTTAGTTGTGTGTTTTTCTCTACGACTGTGTTTCCAAAAAGGTGTGCTAGTTAAGAACAGTATTCAGACTCTCAAATATTGGGGGGAAGGGGTTGTTTATCCACTTGTAAGAACTTCTGTTTTATGCTTTCATTCACAGGTTTTTCAAAGACAGGTTAGAAGTGGAGGGAATTTTATCTTCTTTTTCCATTTAACATCTGTTCCTTATTTTCATTCCTTTTTTTTCCCCAAATGACTGAAAGATGAGACAATTCCTGGCTTGGCTTTTTAAACTGTTGCCCAACGTGTGATGAATTGCTCTTAGTACATTTTTTCCCTCTTTTTAACAACTGCTGACAAAAACAATCCCACAGTAACCCACTAGTCTGCATATTGCAACCATCAGTGATAGATAGTTTTCTATAGGATTTCTGAACTAAAAGAAGTTGCTGATTGGAAGTTTTAGTCATAAATTTAATTTTCCTGGGTCAAGAGCTGAAAGTCATCACTCATAGAGTATTATTTAAGATGTCAGGAATAAAGTCTCCTATTTCAGAGACAGAGTGGAATATTGGATAGAGAGCCAACCTCACAGCCAGGGAAATCTGGGCTCAAGTCCAACCTTGATTTCTAAATACATATGCATATACACATATATGCAACACAACAGATATAAAACATGTATGTAATATAATATATACCACTTGCAGATTCACTAACTTACATAACACATACAAACTATATAACACATAAGACATACAACACTTAACGTAAATAATGCAAGCATAATTGGCGACATTTTGCTTATGTGCAATCAGTGACATATCATATATGCCTGATCACTCATTACATAGGAGCAAAGCTCTGTGGGGCAGCTAGGTGATATAATGGATAGATTGCTAGACTGGGAATAAGGAAGACTACTCTTCTTGAGTTCAAATCTGGCCTCAGTTACTAGTTGTGTGACCCTGGGCAAGTCACTTCACCCTGTTTGCCTCCATTTCCTCACTTATTAAATATACTGGAGGAAGAAATGGCAAACTGCTCCAGTATCTTTGCCAAGAGAGCCCCAAATAGAGTCATGAAGAGTTGGACAAAAGTTAAACAACAAATACTGTATATTACATTAACACATGAGTGATATATATCTTCATATATTTACATCTATGTGATATGATGTAATCTATATGAAGATATGCTGGCCTGAGAGCCCTCTTAAAATGGAGGTTTTAGGAGCCGTTGTTTGTTTGTTTTTTTTACCACATATCCTAGCACTCCAATCAGAGAAACAGATGGTATTGAGTATTAATGAGATGTGAGTACCAATGCTGAAATAAATATATATCTATATAACCAATATCCATATTTATGCCATCTATATAGCTATATCCTTATTTTCATTCATCTACACACATATGATGTGTAATCAATATGTAACATAAGTCACATATGACATGCTATAAAACTTATATCAACACATATTTAAACCTATAACATACAGATTATAGCATAAATAATACAAACAAGTCCCTTTTTTCTCTCTGGACCTCAATTCTCCATTTGTACAAAATGGAGTTTGATTTGAAGTGGGGTTTAAAAATTATTTTGTGTCATGGATCTCTCTGGCAGTCTGGTGAATCGTATAGACCCCTGCTAAGAATGATGTTTTTAAATGAATAAAACAAAATGTATAGGATTACAAAAAAACCTAAAAATAGTTATCAAAATATTTTTAAAAGATCATGGACCACAGGTTAAGAGGCACCAAATTAGAGGATTTTTAAAGGTCCTTTCCACCTCTAAATCTTATCATTTAAATTCCTGGAAGCCAGACTTCTTCAGTGCTTACTGGAATGTAGTCTCTGTCTCTAAACAAAAGTCAGTGGGAAAATGGCACTCAACATACGGAAAGTTCACTCTGCAGTCACCTTTGCTGGAAGGTTTCCAGTTCAAATATCAAGCAACATGTGTTCTGACTGTTACCATGAATATTGCTAATGCCTCCCTCTACCCTCAGAGGTAATAGGGCTGCCCCTCACAAACATACCCCTTCAGCACCCTGGATAGCCTCCAGTTGCTTAGGGTGGAGGATGGCTGGAAGGATTCCTAGATGTGGTATGGCTCTTCAGAGTCCTAGATTTCCTTCTGTAGGGGGAACTGTGAGGCCAGGCCCATGAGTGCTTTGAGTTTTCACTAATTGATTTAATTCTATTAATGAACATTTCAGAAAAGAGCTCTGTGTTTGTGTGTGTGTGTGTGTGTGTGTGTGTGTGTGTGTGTGTGTGTGTGTGTGTGTTTGAGGGGAGTTTTATTGACCTGAGAAGAATATCTGATTAGAGTTCAAAATGCTTTTAAAGATATATGACTTATTATTACTAGGGCTCTCTGTTTAACTTAGCTAATTATATATGTAGGTCATATAGTAATATCAGGAAATGCTGAGGAAGCTTAGCGCATAAGGGAATAACATTCACCCACCCCCACTAACTATATATGTTTCTTTACAACCCCAAAACAGCTTCTCCTATTCTTGTGCAAAGTTTTATACAAGAGGTGGGGGAAGACGTGGTCCTTGCCTGTCCCTCAAGAAGCTCAAGTTCAGTTGGGGAGATTAGATGTACACATGTGAAAAAAAAAATTAAATAGTGTATGGTTAAGTTTTAATTAGTATGACAATGTTGCTGGTGAGGAAAGGAGGGATGTAGAGGCAAGACTCCCTAAAGAAGGTAGGCTCCAAAAGACCTTGACAGGCTAAAACAATGAACTGATTCTAAAAAGGCAGACTTTAATAGGGACCAGTGTGGATATCTGTTGGTAGAAAGAGCACCTACACGGCTTTGAAATATTGAAATGCTATTATTATATAAATGGGCTTAATTATTATTATCTTCTACATTTAAATTGCTACAAATCAACTTCATAAGTACAGGATAAGTGAGGCATTATTTTTTATATGAAAAAGACCAGAGTGTTTTGAGTAGACAGCAGGGTCAATATGAGTCAATAGTGTGACCTAGCAGCCCCCCAAAAAGTTGAAGTTGTCCTACATTTTATTAAGAGAAGCATACTATCCAGAACAAGAGAGGCAATGGTCCTGGTCAGAGCAATTGAAAATATTGAGTTCAGTTCTAGTTCCCACATTTTAGGAAGAAGCTCAGTGAATTAGAGAAGGTCCAGATAGAGACAACGAGGATGATGAAAGCTTATGCCGTATGAAGAATGGTTGAAGGAAATGGGAATATTTTACCTGGAGAACAGGTGAGTTAAAGGGGAACATAATGGCTCTCTTTGACTATTGGAAGGATTGCTACATGAAAAAAGAGTTGAACTTATTCTCCTTTGCCCTAGAGGGCAGAACTTGGAGTTTTGAGAGGCTTAGCAGTAGGTGGAAGATGCAGGGAGACAGATTCCAATTTGATGTAAGGAAAAACCTCCTAACAATTAGAGCCACCCCAAGTGGAAGGGTAGTGTACTCCCCCTTGCTGAAAGTATTCCAAAAAAAGAGGCCACATCACCACTTCTTTGGCATATTATAAAAGGTTTCTGGTTTGGTTGTCAGTTGAACCAGATATCCTCTGAGGGCTATTCCCACTCTGAGAGAAGACCTGGGTTCAAGCCTTAAATCTCCTGCTTAATGGCAATGTAACAACAATAAAGTCATGTCCTCTACCTGGGGCTCAGTTTATCCATATATAAAATAGGATAATAATACCTCTATTCCCTATCTTACAAAGAGTTTTGGAAGAAACTGTTGTGTGAATTTAAAATACTCATTGACCACATAAGGTAAGTTGTAGAGGGGATTCCTGTTCAGGTACAGGTTGAACCAGATGGCCTTTGAGGGCCCTTCCATCTCTAAGATTCCTTGATTCCTCCACTGAAATCCTTCTTTGATGACTCACCTGGAGATGGAGGTGACCCCAGGCACTCAAATATTATCAAAGGGGACTGAAAGATTTAGTCAGTTCCTCCAACTTGAAAAGGCCCGAGAAAACACACTGTGCTTCTGTCATCCAAGAACCAGCTTAGCTAAGTTGAAAGAGGCTCATTACCAGAAGGTTGGCTAAAAAGAGATGAAGTTTTCAACCTCATGTAAATTAAATCATGGAATGACTACATTCTCTGTACGTGGACAGCTTCCACACATCTTTGAAGGCCTGAAGTGTTATATTTAGTGAAATTAATTGTTATTAGCCAAAAACATCACAGACTTTCAGGGCTGGGAGTGACTTCAATAGACATCTACTATAAGTCACATATGAAAAATAATTCCTATTTTAACTAATTTTCACCTGTTTCAGGGCAGCTGGGTGGCACAGTGGATAGAGTGCCAAGCCTAGAGTTAGGAAGATTCATCTTCCTGAGTTCAAATCTGGCACTAGATATTTACTAGCTATGGGACCCTGGTCAAGTTACTTAACCCTGTTTGTCTCAGTTTCCTCATCCATAAAATGAGCTGGAGAAGTAAATGACAAACCACTCCAGTATCTCTGCTGAGAAAACCTTACATGGAGGGAGTCATGAAAAGTTAGACACAACTGAAAATGACTCAACAACAACAAATTTCACATATCAAGTGGTCTTCCAGCATCTGCTTGAAGGCTACCATTGATGGGGTAAACCTACTGCCTCCAAAGACAGCCTATTCTACTTTGAGAGAACTGTCAGTTTTAGGATTTTTTTTCTTTTTTTTTCTTTTGATATATATATATATATATATATATATATATATATATATATATATATATATATATACATTTATTTATTTATTTATTTGTTTGTTTATTTATTTTTAGGCAATTGGGGCTAAGTGACTTGCCCAGGGTCACACAGCTAGTGAATGTCAAGTGTCTGGTCTGAGACCAGATTTGAACTCAGGTCCTCCTGACTTCAGGGCCGGTGCTCTATGCACTGCGCCACCTAGCTGCCCCTTAAGATTTTTTTTCTATATCAATCTTAAGATTGAACTCTTGGAGATTCTGTCAGTTGCTCCTGATTCTACCCTCTGGGGCCAAACAGAACAAAACTAGTTCTCTGATGTTATTTCATAAGTGTAGTACAGACTCTGGGCTCACTCTTCCAACTCACATACAGACTAGTAGGTTGAGTCCCCAGAAGGTGGCTGTTGCTAACCTTATGAGCCCTCACCAGTGTTCTTCCCTCCATTGATTATCAATTGATATCAATTAGTCAGACACAATTAGTTTTTAGAAATGGCTGTTTACTAAGGGGGTATAATTAGAACAATTGCTACAAAATATCCCCCCAAACTAGGGGCACACTTTCCCACAAGTATATTCAGATACCAAAGGAAAACAGGCTCAAGCTTGGAGCGTTTCTGGCAAAGAGGCTAACACACCTTTTGGAGGTTCTTTTGTTGAGGTCTTTTTCACCCCTTCATAGGGCCTTCATGAAATTCCCTTGAGTCATTGTGTAAATTTCTGCTAGGTCCTTATAGTTCTAAAACTGACTTTCCCCAGTATTCCTTCAGTTACCTAAGCATCTGTTCCAGGGATACAGACTGATGTCCCAGGGATGACTGACTGCTAAGATGCCAGTGAGAAGTCTAGCTCTTTCAACCTTCCAAGATTTATGAAGTCTTTGATCAAGAAGGGAGAAGGAGTCCAAATGCTTTCCTTCTCCCTTCCCCAAGTGATTTTATGTCAGAGGTTTGGTCAGAATGGCTTCCACCACTTGAAGGCCAGACACTGCAATGCTTGGGATCTGGACTAATTTGCTGTTTTATAAAAGATCCATAAGACATGATTGAATCTCCACAACCAATACAAATACACCTATTTTGAAGTGTCATACCACTTCACTAAGTGACCTTTTCTGCTTCCAAACTTATTGACTAGGTTGTTTTCACCTGGCCTAATGCCCTTGGTTTAATGACAGATTCAACAGTGACATTCTCACTTGGTTAACTAGTTGCTTAGAGTGGAATGGAATGATTCGTTGATTGACATAATTACTCCCCACCCTTAAATGAGATTTTAACCTTATGCAATGTTATGCCTTCTTATCTTGTATATTCCATTGTAATTCCATTATATCTAGGGCACAATTCTTTTTTTTTTCTGAGGTTTTTGAGTTGCTTGTTGGGGAAGGTAATTGCTCCATGATCTTTCTTGTCACATGATCCAAAACAGAATCATTCAAATCCTTCCTCCATGTGATAGCTTTGTAAGTTCCCCAAAACAGCCATCATGACCTCTCCGAGTCTTCTCTAGACTACATACTCCAGGCTCCTTCAACTGATCCTTACATGACACGGAATCAAAGCCCTCACCATCCATCATGGCCACTCATCTGGGTGTTCTCCATCTTTCTCTGCCATTAGATTGCAAGCTCCTTCGTGGTAGAGACTGTCTTTTGCCTCTTTTTATATCCCCAGCACTTAGTACAGTGCCTGAAACATAGTAGGCTCTTAATAAATAATTACTGATGGATTATTAATTTCCTTCCTACACTCCAGTTCTGGGTGCCTCAGCTTAAGAGGACAATTCATTAAGTTTAGGGGAAAATTCAATTAGCTATGCACGTATCTTGGTATTCACAATATTGTAGATTGATGACTAGGGCCTTAACAAGTATTACAAGTCACAGTCTAGTGGTTTCTAACCTTTTTGAGCAGAGACTTCCTATTCTACTTCCTAATTTCTGTGCCCCCTACATAATGCATTTGTACTATTGGTATCTGTTGATTGATTGAGATAATGCCTGATTTGATATGGACTCCTTGGACCAACTCTATGGCTCAACGATTGAATCCCATCACATTTTACAGAGAACTGGAAACTTAGAGGGGAAATGCCTTGTTTAAGGCCACCCAGCTAGCAAGTAATAAAGCAAGGGACAAGAGCCCAGGTATTCTGAAATCCAGTCCCCAGCTCCTAAGTAGTGAGGATGGATCGGTGGCCAACTCTCTTCTCTGTTGATGATTTCCTATTTATCCTCTATATAGCTTGCTTTGTATTTATTTGTTCGTATGTTTTCTCCCCCATTAGATTTCAAGCTCCTTGAGGATAGAGACTATCTCTTGCCCTTTTTTATATCCCCAGTACTTAGCATAGTGCCTGGCACATAGTAAGGTCTTAATAATTGTTTATTGAATCAAATTAACTGGTTGGAAGGAGGAAGAATACATTCAAAATTGTTTAAATGGGTGGCCTATTTTTTTTTCTTGAAATTATGGTATTCTAACATCTTGTAAAAACAAAGTGGGAGACTGCCAAAGTGAAGAGTTAGGGAGGAAAATAATATCTGCTGCTACTTTCCTGATAAAATGAAGAGATCACATGTCTGACAACTTGTTGCCCCTATCCCATTGGGTTATCCTCAGTGGGTCAGTGGGTCAGTCTGCCAAAATCAAGGCAGGTAATTCTAGAACTCCTGCCAAAAGTGAGCCAGGCAGATCAGCAGCATAAGGTGACATGCCCAAGGCTAGGGCATTATGTTCTGGAGCAACTCCAGAGTAAGCCCTTACAGCAGTGAGGACCCCAATGAAAGGCTGGGAGACCATCTTCCCCTACGAGATGTTAGGAGAGGATGGTAACCTACTCACCTGATGTCTGCCATGTTCTGATTACATGTTATAGCACTGCTCATACCTTATATGTTACATTGCTCATATGTTATAATATTCATGAAACAGAAGATCCTTGTATGGGCTTATTTTGTGACCAGAGGAAAATACTACTTATTGGGAGCTCCAGACTACACCCTGTCATTGGTCATCTAGCCATGTTACTCATGAGTAACTTCCATCACAAGTGAGGCTGAGCAACAGAACGTGGATGTCTCAAGAAAGACCCTCCTCAGTGTTAGGACTATAATTTGATACAATTGAAAGGCAATGGCTTGACCTATTCTTCCTGCTTTACCCCATCCCTCATACACACACTGGTTTCCTCCATGTCTGCGATGAAGACCTACATACATACTTTTGGAATGGGAATGTGTTATCCTAGCGTTAGAGGGAGGAATATAATTTGGTTTACTTTTTAAAAAATTGTAACTTTGAAATAAATTTCTAAATTGGTTTTATTATGGAATTAACTGAGTGGTCTCTCTTTTAAAGAAAAAAGATTAATGGAGTTCTAATATCCTATATGTATAATGGAGGTTGAGGGAGGAAGATGTGGGCACTGGTATGGAAGAGGTGATGTCCAGCTTCTTAGGACCAGGCCATAGTGGACTGATGGTAACTCTGCTTTCTTCCCTCCCAAAGGCCATGGCGATGGGGATGATGACTGAGTACTACCACTTTATCTTCACAACTCTGGTAAAGTATGACCTCCCCTTGGTTTGGGGTGGGGGGTGAGGAAGGATTTGTGGAGGCAGCTTACCTGGGGTCAAAGTGTATTTTCTGCCCTGAGGAATTTGGGGCTCAGTGGGAGGAAAGCTTGGTCTGGGGAGGGGAGAATGCCTGGGGAAAACATTTGTTTTGTTCTGTTTGGTTTTAACTTTTCACTATAATAAATGTGTGACTTTGAGGATTCAAGTGTGCCAAGCTAGGTCCTTTCAGGCTGTTACATTGAGATCTGGCTTCTGGTGAAAGTCCTTGAACTTGAGATAAGCCCTGAAAATTAGTGAAGCTCCTGGAATCCAGGCCCCAGCTTCATAGTCCCCTGGTACCAATTAGATGGTATTTCCCAGCCATTGAGAGACAGTGTGCTCCAGTCGAAAGACCTGAAGTCAAAAAGACCTAGGGCTTAAACCCACCACAGACACTTATTGGTACAACTTTGGGCAAGTGACTACTTCTCTGAGCCTCAGTTTCTTCACCTGTTCAATGGGAATAATAATAGCTCATACGTCAGGGGATTATTGTGAAGACCAAATGAGAGAACGTAGATAGAGGACTTTGCAAACCTTAGGATTTAAAGAATGTCATTCTACTCCCCTCCCCACCACTGGTTTGTCCATCTCTACCCCTAACTTACTTTTCCCTTCAACATCTAATGCTCATGTAGTTGCACTTACATACACACACACACACACACACACACACACACACATGCACACAAGTGCTCCCACTGCATTAATTAAGCTTTAATAGCTTAAAACTGCAGTAAGATTTGGAACACCTTGTATACATATGGATATGTATGTGTGTGTGTGTGTGTGTATATATATATATATATATATTTGTGTGTGTATTTATATTTATATTTATATTTATTTATTTAATATATTTATTATATGTTTGTACATAAATATATGTATATAAGGTGCCCCAAAAGTCTTAGTGCAGTACAACGCACACACACACAATCAATCAGTAGGTATTTATTAAGCACCTACTATGTGCCAAGCTCTATGCTAGGTGCTGTGGACACAAGTACAAAGGTTGAAATAATCCCTATTGGAAATGAGTTTACATTCTTCTTTTAAATTTAATTTAATTTAATTTAATTTAATTTAATTTAATTTAATTTAATTTAATTTAATTTTTAATTTTGATTTATCAATAATCACTTCCATATGCTTTTGAGTTTAAAATTTTTCTCCCCCTTCCTCCCCAAGACAGTACACAGTCTGATATAGGCTGTACATTCCTATTAAACATATTTTCACATTAGTGATATTGTAAGTAAAAATTAAAGCCAATAGGAGGACCACCAGAAAGAGGAAACAAAACTCAACAGAAGAGAAAAAAATAGCAATTCAACTTCCATAGTTCTTTCTTTGGATGTGGATACCATTTTCCATCATGAGGCCTCTGGAGATATCTTAGATCCTTGTATTGCTGGGAAGGGTTAAGTTTATCAATATTAGTCATCGAACAACATGGCTGTTATTGTGTACAATGTTCTCTTGGTTCTGCTCACTTCACTCAGCATCAGACCATATAAGTCTTTCCAGGTTTTTCTGAAGTCAGCCTGTTCATCATTTCTTATAGCACAATAGTATTCCATTACATTCATATACTACAACTTGCTCAGCCATTCCCCAATTGATGGACATCCTCTCGATTTCCAATTCTTTGCCACCACAAAAAGAGCTGCTATGAATATTTTTGTATATGTGGGTCCTTTTCCCATTTGTATGATCTCTTTGGGATATAGCCCTAGAAGCACTATTGCTGGGTCAAAGGGTATGCACATTTTTATAGCCCTTTGGGCATAGTTCCAAATTGTTCTCCAAAATGGTTGGATCATTTCACAACTCCACCAACAATGCATTAGTGTTCCAATTTTCCCACATCTTCTCCAACATTTATCATTTTCCTGTTTTGTCATGTTGGCCAATCTGATAGGTGTGATGTGGTACCTCAGAGTTGTTTTGATTTGCATTTCTCTAATCAATGATGATTTAGAGCATTTTTTCATATGAGTATAGATGGCTTTAATTTCTTCATATGAGAACTGTCTGTTCATATCCTTTGACCATTTATCAATTGGGGAATGGCTTGTATTCTTATAAATTTGGCTTAATTCTCTATATTTTAGAAATCAGGCCCTTATCAGAGAGACTGGTTGTAAAAATTCTTTCCCAATTTTCTGCCTTCCTTCTAATCTTAGTTGCATTGGCTTTGTTTGTGCAAAAATTTTTCAATTTAATGTAATCAAAATTATCCATTTTGCTTTTTGTAATGTTCCAATGAGTTTGCATTCTAATGAGGAAGACAACTACATATAAAACATATACAGTATAAATAGAGTCAAATGCACGTGCACATATATATTGTAATTACCTACTTTATGTGGACACACACACACACACACACACACACACACATGCATCTATCTACCCACACACACACAGTAGTGAGATACAAGGTAGTTTGGAGGGAGGGCACTAGAGGGCTCAGGCCAGGCTTCATTTTCCAGGAAGAGAAGGACTTTAGGAGGCAGAGGTTGAAGAAGAAGCACATTCCAGGCATGAGGGAACTGCCAGAGAAAAGTCACAGGATGAGAGATGGAACAATGTGAAAAACAGAATGAAAGCCAGCCCAGCTGCATCACAAAACACAGGAGTGGGAGGAATATAGTAATGTCTAAAGAGACCAGAAAGGTGGGTTAGGGCCAGGTTGTATGGGGCTTTAAAAGCTCAATAAAAGAGTTTATTGTTTTATTTGTATGAGTATTTATATAATATATATTATATTTATGTATATGTTGTATGTATATGTATACACATGTATGTTCCTCTCGGCATATTTGCACACGCCCACACATACACATTAACTCTCCACCCTACTTATTCTATCATAGTCACTGCCATCTTCATACTTGCTGGTCCCAAACTGACAGTGGACAGATCACAAAGACTGTCAGGACACTGAGACACACCAGGAACATATTTATGATAGGTTTTTGTTGAGAATCAACGGTCTAGATTCCTCACAGGTCCCAGCATGGACTATACATTCTTTCCCATGGATATTTCAGGCCAGGGCAGAAGCTGGAATTGTCCATGTGTAAATATTGCCTTCAAGTTTTTAAAAATATTGACATCATGACCCATATTGGGAAAATTGCCTGACAGACCAGCCAACTTGTGTTCAAATGACCTGACCCATGTGCTCTAGTGGAAAGGAAAGTAGAATGAACAAACTTTTGCCCATGTGGGAACCAGGTCTGTTGCCTTTCAGAGTCTAATCCAGCCAAAATGTGTGTTTTTTCTTAAATCCCATTATGCTCACACACACACACACATCTTATTATGTGCTAGGCACTCAGGAAACAAATAGGGAGAGAGAATGAACCTGTGATTTCCTTAGTATAGTGGACTCCCACTTAAGGATACTCCCTCCACTGGCACACCTTCTCTTCAACTGGGTGTAATGCTAAAAGCATTGCCCAGGGTCATGTGCCAGTGGTGAGACTTAAACCCACGTCTTCCTAGCTCCAAGGCCAGCTCTCTATCCACTCTGCTGGCTGTATGATGGAGGAGATACCAAGACAAAGAAAAAAAAAGCAGTCCTTGTCCTCAGCGAGCTTACATTCTACCACAGTTATATGTCACATAAATAGATACATATATATTCAATCATTCAATTAGGGAAAGAGTACCAAGTAATTTGGGAGAGTAGGAAAGGGTTCCAGTAGGAGGAAGCTTAGGATTCAAACTGCTGGAGGTAAGGAGTGAGGATCTGCCAGGCATGAGGGGCACCTGATGCAAAAGCATGGAGGGATGGTGGGGGGTGGATTACTGAGTTCAGAGAATAGTACATAAATGAGTTTGGTTGGAAAAACAGGTTTTTCTTAAGGCTGAATATCTCACATAATTATTTTTTAAAAAAACTTATATTGAGTCATAGTAACCTTAACATCGGCATTGTTAATATCCTTTCTATGAAGGACATTGGCATTTTGTTTCCTTTTGAGAGAAAGCTGAAGAATCCTGGGCTTGAAAAAGGCTGAGTAGCTCTTTCAGGCATTGCTGTCATGTGACGACCTTCCCTCAGTCCTTTTGCACCCTGCCTACAGATTGAAATCACTGATTCCCAGTGAAATGAACTATGTGGATTGCATCAAATGCCCCTACCCTTTCTTCCTCCTTTCTCTCCTCCTCCTCATTCCACCTCTCATGTTTCTCTTTCTCTTCCTTCTCTTCCTTTCTTTTATCCTTCTCCCTTCCTTTGCCCACTCCATTTTCCTTCACCAGGATTAGCCCTTTGGGAATATTTAAGGGTGTTCAGAAAATTCGTGGCTGTCAATCATTTAGTCAGTAAACATTCATTAAGCAACTACATGGTAAGCATTGTACTAAGCATTAGGGTAACAGAGTGGGGCACAACTTCAGCCGATGCCCGGAAGGAGCTTACAGTCTAATGGAGGAGACAACACGTAAACATCTACAGGAACAAGACAGATTCAGGATAAACAGGAAATCATCAAGAAAGGGAAGGCACGAAAATGAAGAGAGATTGGGAAAGGCTTTACACAGAAAGTGAGATTTTAGTTAGGACTTGGTGCCAGTGGGTCACAGAGTAGCTACTCTTGGCAGCTGCAAACAATTAGAGATTAGAGTATTAACAATTAGAGTATGGAGGAGGACAGAGTGGGAAACACTTTGAAACTGCACACTCAAACTAGAGTTCAGCCAGACTGGCCTGGGGCAGATTTCCATCAGCAGCTGCCACTTCCAGGGAACTGACCAGATTGGACTCCCTCCCCTTACACAACACACACACACACACACCCCTCTACCTGGCAAAGGTTCCATGCTTCCTCAGGGACACAGACGGTGAGACCCATTTTTTTTTTAAGATTGGATTCTGAAGCTTTGACCCACAGGGAAATACCCACAAAGGTGGGGTGAATGGAGCTCTTTGAACCACTAGGGCCTGAATATATTCCCCATTCTAGCCACGCTCAGAAATAACACCCTGAAGTATGTCCCCAGAAAGGCTGGAAAGGGGCCAGTCAGAATCGCCAGTACCTAAAAGCCCCGGAGTGCTGGTTTCCACACAGTCAGTGGTTACCTAACAGCTTCTGGGCAGATTGGCTGACGTGTAGGCTCTCCTACAGTTCCACCGAGTATGAGGGTTGTAATGGCTTCCAGGATTTCACTTTGGGGAAACTGAAAACAGCTTTCCGCTCCGGAGCCCTGCCCCCTGACACTGACCGCACAACCAGCCACATGACTGCACAGGCCCAGCCTGACCCGTGGTGTTGACGACCATGCGCTTTTCGAATCTTGGAATGTTTTTTCTTGCTGTGTTACGGGGAGGGTGGAGGGGGTGGGGTGGAACCTGCCCGAACCAAACGAGCCCAGGGGGCCTCCAGGCGCATCAGCAAGCTGGAGGCGGCCTCAACTTCATCAATATTTAGTCAGCTTTCTCTCTCTCTCCCTCTCTCGGAGATGCATAATGCATAGCCCTGAGCACGCCGAGAACGTTTGAAATCTGGCCGGCTTTCTGCGGGGGCCTTGGGTTCCTCTTTGACAGGCAGTGTCTGCAGACTCCTCTCTCGTTGGCCGGGGCTCTGGCGGGCACTGCGGGCGGGACCACCAGGGGCCTGAGCTCTTTAGTAGCCTAGGTTTCCTTTGAAGTTACTTCATTCTTCTCCGACTTCAATCCTGTTTCCTAATCACCACGGGCACCGACCAATTTGAATTTCTATGGCGAGAGCCACGATCCTAGACATGAAGAGACAGAAAAGAGGGGAAAGAAAAAAAAATACGCAACACACGCACACACACAACAACAACAACCCGAGACCTATTAGATTATCAAGCCGATCCCCGGGGAGTGTTGCAGGTCAGGAGACTCTGGCGGAAGATGGCAGGCTGTGAGCTAGTTCCTTCATTAACCTTTTGTGTTTTGATTAGACGGCAGAGTCTCAGCCTGCTGAGCTTCGGCTCTACCCAGCAGCCAGACGGGTCTGGCTGGCATGGGGAAGCCCAGGGGATTCCTGGTGGGTGGAATCCACTCCTGAAAGCAGGAACCTTCCACTTAGAGAAGACCTAGAGCTCCACGGGTGTTCCCTTACCCTAATCTGTGCCCCACTCCAGGATCCAGGGCAGTGGCCAGGGGCTCAGATCTTTACTGCTTCTTCTCCTGGGAAAGGATCATTCCAGCATGCCATGTCCCTTCCCAGGCATTCGCACAGGAGAAGATAGCCACAGAGAGGGATAGCCAGAGAAGATACAGGCTTCTGGCATCTCGAGGACAACAGAGGACATTGTATGGTGGAATCCCTGGTAGGATCATGGGATTTAGAGCTGGAAGGGAACGTGGAAATGATCTAGTCTGGTCTTTCCATTTTACAGATGGGGAAACTGAGGCCTGGAAAGAAAGAGTGACTCCTCCAACGTCCCATAGGTAGAAAAATATCAAGTAGCTTGGTATTAATGGAAATAGTATTAGATTTGGAGTCAGATTCAAATACTGGCTCTGGCACTACCCTATGTAATTTTAGACAAGTCATTTCACTTTGGTCAGTTCCTTCTCCATAATAGTGATGATAATGATAATAATAAATAAAAATTATAATATGTATATGACTTTTTAAAGTATAAAAAGTGCTTCATACATATAATCTCATTTGATCCTGAAAACAAATCTATGAAATAGGAGGTATGATCATTCCCATCTTACAGATGAAGGCAGTGAGTGGTGAACTGACTTGCCCAGGGTAACCCATCTAGTTAAGTGTCTGAGGCAAGATTTGAACACAAGCCCTCCTGACCACAAGTCCAACGTCCTGTAAGATAGGCTAGGTGACCTATAGAGTCCCTTCTAGCTCTACATCTGTGCTCCTATGATTCTATTCTGGATACTGTGCTGGGCCTGAAATCAAGAAGTGCTGAATTCAAAACTAGCCTCAGACACTTTGTAGCTTCGTTACCCTGGGCAAGTCATTTAACCTCGGCATGCCTCAGTTTTCTCATTCATAAAATAGAGATAAATAATAGCAACTACCTCCCAGGGTTGTGAGAATTAAATGACACAATATTTGCAAAGTGCTTCGCAAACCTTAAAATTTAAATATGAATACTAGCTATTATTATTATTATTATTATTAATTATTTTCCCAGTAGACTATGCTGTACCAGTATACATGCTTCTTTTACTCTGTCCAAGGGTGGTAGAGAAATTACCAAAAGTTTTGTGGCTTCTGGAGAAGTAGAATGTTCTACTTTCCAACACTCTTCTCTCAGATGTGCCTTCGGGATCCTTGCTGGATGCCATTTACCCTTCTTTCAGTCATTCTCGGGTTCAGACTCATGTCTTTGTTAGGCCTTCTCCTTGTCCTTGGGCAGCTAGGTGGTACCAGGGTGCACAGAGCACCGGGCCTGAAGCCAAGAAGACGTCTGCCTGAGTTCAAATCTGGCCTCAGACAATGTCTAACCGTGTGACCCTGTTCACTAACCTGTGTTAACCCAGTTTGCCTCAATTCCTCATTTATAAAATGAGCTGGAGAAGGAAATGGCAAACCACTCTAGTATCTTTGCCAAGGAAGCCCCCAATGGGGTCATGAAGAGTCAGACATGGCTGAACAGCAACGAAACAATTCCTTGTCCTTAGGGCTGTCAAGGATATCAGAGAAGGGAGAGATCACTTCTTTGGGATAGCTAATGATTCCCCTGGCCCCAGGCTGTGGTCAAGAGTCTGCCTCTCTTGTGCCCTGCTCTCAGTATGGAGGGCTCTATGCCCACCGACTCATTGTCTCTTTATTGTCATGCCTTCAGTATTGAATTAGGAGATTCTCCTCCCAATCCACAGCTTTTCTTCTGGGATCAGGATGGGCTTGTCCTCCCAGGGTGACCCTGACAGGTGAAGGGTCTTCTCCTTGATTCCTTTGCTAGACCACTGGAAGAAACAGTAGAGAAGAGCTGGACTCTCTGATCTTGGCCTGGAGACTCCAGGATTGTTATACTATGCCTGGTAGAATGGACAGATGAGAACAATTTATTCCAACAGTTATGAAGGGGGCTAAAGCAGGTATTGTGGAGTACTTAGAGCTTGGTCGGACATCAAAGATGCCAAGGTAATCCACTACATCCTGGTCATCCCTGTCCTGACTTTTGAAGTCATTGGTTCTCCTCAAAACCAAGAACAAACAAAAGCCAACCACACCCAGCCCTGCATATTTAGCATAAAGATCCCACCCGGGGCCAATTACTGTGCACTAGATTCCAAGGAGAGTTAACATGAGCAGGGAGTCTAGGAACCACCAGGGTCCTGGCATCCTTTGTTATCTGCCTGTCATCTTAAGCAGTCTCAGCTGCCTGAATACCTGAAGGGCTCTCTCCCTCAATTTCTCTTGTCCTCTGCTCATTTTGTATACATGATCTATTCACCTAGTAGAATATAAGCTTCCTGTGGGCAGTGTTCATATTGGTTTTGTTTTTGCATTCCTAGAGCCTAGCACAACACCTCACAAATTTTTTCAAATTGTCTCTGAGTTGTGATTCCTTTGTACAGAAAACTTCTTATATGGAAACCTTCTCCACTAATGCAGACCAGCAACTCATTTGTAACTTAATCAACAAGCATTTATTAAGCACTTACTAATAGACAGCTTGTCACTGTACTAAGTATTTTACAAATATTTTCTCACCTGATCCTCACAACAACCCTGAGAGGTAGGTGCTATTATTATCTGCATTTTTATAGTTGGGGAAACTGAGGCAAGAAGGCATTAAGTAACTTGCTGAAGATCACACAGCTAGTAAGTGTCTGAGGCTGGATTTGAACTTGGGTCTTCTTGATTCAGAAGCAGAGCTCTATTCATTTCACTACCTGACACAATGACATGTAAAAGACCTGGTACCTTGATTATTCCAACTTCTTCCCTGAGTCTTTCTCACTCTTCAGGGAACTGGAGAGAGTCTAGAACTACTAGAAGCAAGAAGATTAAGATCTCTGTCCTCTCAGCTCTGTCTCCCACATAGGCTCAGAGCATTGCATAATCAGTGTCCACCAACAGAGTTCCATGCAAATGGTCTTTTTTTTTTTTCAGGCAATTGGAGTTAAATGACTTGCCCAGGGTCACACAGCTAGTAAGTTTCAAGTGTTTGGTCTTAGGCTGGATTTGAACTCAGGTCCTCCTGACTTCAGGGCCGGTGCTCTATCTACTGCACCACCTAGCTGCCCCCTCAAATAGGCTTTGAGAGTCAGATTATACAGTTCTAAGGCTGGCCCTCTATCCATTACGCCACACTGCGTCTTGACATCACAACTAGTAGCTATTTAATATGTGCACTTAATATAGGATACTTAGTATATTCAGTTGAATTGAACTGAATTATGTGTACAACAACTCCCTTCCCACTTCCATGTTGACTCCTGGCAATTGGCCCAAAATAGACGTGTTTGGTTAGGAGTGAAAGGCTATCTATCTTGTTCCCTTTTGGAAACCCACGTCACAGACTCACCCATTTAAAAAATTACTGAAACTTATTTCTCAAATGCAGAAGATGTTTTAATTACCCTGGCTGCCATTATCTATTCCAGGCAGCTCCAAGCCGTTTGCAGATAACCTCGTATTAATCAGCCCCAGCTGAGCCCCTCGTACATGTCATGTGTAGGTAAATGCCTGGAGGTGGAAAAAAAAAGAATTATAATAAATTAATAGATAAGCAATCACAATTAATGCCACTTCCCTGCACTAACAGTTATATCACGGGAAAGATATTTTAATCTGTCATTCCTTAAGGCAGTGTTTTTCTAGCTCGCAATGCTTGTGCTTCAGCATCTCCCCAGCTAGACCCATGGGGTGCTAATGAATTAGTCTATTATGTTAGACTGAATGTTTCTAAAAGGTCCCCAGTCAATGAATACAGTGTGTCAACATTTGGCATCCAGAGCTACAACTTCCTGCCAAGCAGGGAGGTTGTGAGTAGTTCAGTGCCTATAGAGCCCGGGGTCCTGGCCCCATCCAGCTGTGGGGAGAAATTAAGGCTTTGGAAAGAAGCTTCTTCACTGTCCGCATGTCCTAACAGTGATACGTGTCATAGTAACGATGACGATTTGATATTGCTTTTCTTCCTGAGTGATGGTAGCCAGAGGCATGTGATGCAAAGAACATCTTGGCTTTGGAAACAGAACCCTGGCTCTGCCACCTACTACCCATGTGACCTTGGGCAAGTCATCCTCTCTGAGCCTGAGTTTTCCCTCATCTGTAGAATAAAGGAATAGGATATAATGAAATATATGATTCCCTTTGACTTCTAATTCTATGATCCTGTAAGTACTAAAGGAGTCATGACTGACACTGAAATAGCTAAAGTCACAATCTTAGCAAGTCACTTTCCCTCCCTAGCCTCAGTTTTCCCACCTGTAAATTTGGGGTGATGCTTTGCCCTGCCCACTTCAGAGGGCTAGTGGGTGGAAAGCATTGTAGAAATGTAAGCTGCTGATGCCATCACTGGGGTTAGCAAGTCACTTTCTCTCCCTAGCCTCAGTTTCCTCATCTGTTAAATGAAGGGGGTTAAACTAGATAACCATTGATACTGTCATCTTACCTACCAGAACTATTGTGAAGATGACATGAGATAATGCATATGAAAATGGCTTATAAATTATAAAATATTATTTAAATACAAGATCTAATTATTATCATCATTTTGGTGTGGAGTGGGGACAGAACTCTCATTATGGCCCTGTCAGTCCTGAAGATATGTTTCTAACCCTTAACTTGTCATGGTCTTTAAGTGAGTCTCAACAGCCCAAATCAAACATTTTTTGTTTATTTGTTTGAAAGCATCTGTTTTGCCAGCCAGCATTTCCCAAAATGGAAGCCTGTGATTCCTCCATTAACACTTAAAGAAATGTTTATCTTAGCACTATTTAAGATGCCTGAATATTCAGAAAATGCTGTGTCCACATCTCCGATTTTCAGTGAGGGAGTGCTGCCTTATGGAAAGTCATAAGTTTTGAGATATTAAGATGGAACCAACCTTTTTTGAAACACCTTTTTTTTGACAGTTAACATGACTCTATATAGAAAAAAATCAAACCTCTCTGAATTAAAAAAAAAACCTGTTGGAATTTATTGAGTATTGCTTACTATGCTCTAGTCAATAAGCAAGTGTTTATTGAACCTATGGAGTGAACAGATCTGGTTTCTACCTGCAGGATTTGTGATGGAAACAAACTTTCCTGACTATACCTACTCCTACTAATCTCTCTTCTGCTCCAGCCCTCACCAATCCCCCATTTCCCATTTACCACTCTCCCCCCCACCTTGGTCTCTAAGCAGAACCCTTTGCAAAGGCAGAAACTTGCTTGGTTTCCAAAAATCCAGCAGAAACGTGGCACTGAGCCAAGGGGCCGAAAGCTGCCTTTTTTCTCTCTGCCAGTGGCTGTCTTGTCCTGCGTCCTCCTCTCCTAATGCTGTCTGAGAATTGGCTCATTCTGATGCAGCTTCAGAGAAAAATGCTAAGACTGGGATTTCTCCCTTGAGAAACAGGTGCAACTTAGGAAAGGGGGGCAGACAGCCTGGGAGATGGAGGAGGATGCAGATCAGAGATGTTGGTATTGGTACCATTACTCCTTCCTTGATTTTCAAAAGGTGAAATGTTCAAACAAGGGTAGAGACAGGACCTTCTTCTTGGGGGAGAAATGTTTGTCCTGCCCTAAGATCAGCGAACCCCTCCACATCCCAACTCCCACCCCCCTCCTCCTATAGAATCAACATAATTAAGAATGAATGAAGACCTTCAGTGGGAAGTCATAGGATTCAGAGCTGAAAGGGACCTTAGAGATCATCTAAGTCTATCCTCCTTATTTTACTGCCTAAAAGGTTAAATGACTGGTGTAAGGTCACCCAGGCAGTAAATGAGCAGAATTGGAAGGAAAGTTAGGAGACGCGTAAAGCCAATCCCTACCTAAGCAGGAATTCCCTCTACAACATCTTGGACCGATGGTCATCTAGCCTCTGTTTGAAGACCTTTACTACTAGGGAGCTTACTGCTTCTCAAGGTGGCATCCCCAATCCTCCAAACTTCCCCATTTCTGATGAGGGAACCATCTTTTATACTATCCCTCAGGTTCATAACCTCAAAGTCTTTCTCATCTCCTCACTCTCCCTCACCCCTCACGTTGAATCATTTGCCAGATCTTGAGTCTACCTACACAACCCATGAATCTCATGAATGCTTCCTTCTCTCCACTCAGGCAGCCATGACCCTTGATTATCTTTGTCATGACCCTTTATCATCTCTAACCCAGAATTTGTCAATGGTCTCCTAATTCATCTCCCACATTTAGGCTCTTTCTTCTCCAATCCACTTCTATAGAAGTGGTGTCAAACTCAAATAGAAATAGGGGCCACTAAACCATTTATCAGTATCCCGAGGGACCAAATATTGACTTAGAAAAGTACACGTTGACATCATCTATGTTTTATTGCATTTTTATTTATTTTGTTAAATATTTCCCAGTTACATTTTATCCGGGTTCAGGCAACACTCAAAAGTGCTCTGGACCTCATGTGGCTTCAGTTCTACATTACTGCCAAAATAATCTTAAAGCATAACTCTTACGCTCAAAAATCTTCAGTGGCTCCCTATCACCTCTAAAACAAAATACAAATTTCTCAGCTTGGCATTTAAAACTAAATCTAACTCCAGCCTACCTTTCCAGACTCACTTCCTGTTACTCCCCTTTGCATTCTGAAGCAACTGGCCAATTTTTTCTCTCAACTCAGTATTCCATCTCTTGCCTCCATACAGCACAGGCTGTATGCCATGCCTGGACCATGGTTCCACTTCACCTCTTTTAGAATCTTTAGAATTGACTTGACTTTAAAACTGCCTCCTACATGAAGCCTTCCCTGATTCATCTAGTTGTTAGTACTTTCTTCCTTAGATTGTATCATTTTCACTTTTGTTGTTAAGTCATTTTCAGTCACTGACTCTCTGTGACCCCATTTGGGGTTTTCTTGGCAAAGATACTAGAATGGTTCACCATTTCCTTCTCCAGCTTATTTTACAGATGAGGAAACCGAGGCAAACAGGGTGAAGTAACTTGCCCAGGGTCACGCAGCTAGCAAGTGTCTGAGGCTGGATTTGAACTTAGTTCTTCCTGACTCCAGGCCTGGCACTTTACTTCACCACCTGGCTGCCCGTCATTTTTACTTAGCTACATTCTTTCTTCTGCCCCTAGCAGAATAGCTCCTTGATAGCAGGAATGGTTTCATTTTTGTTTTTATTTCCTCAGCACACACCACCATGCTTTATACATAGTAGGCTCTTAAGTGCTTATGGGATCTAATGGAATAATTTACTGGGAATTTCTTAGTTATATTGAATGAAAAGGCATTTATCATGTACTTACTATGTTCCAAGCACTATGCTAAGAACTGGGGATACACACAGAAAAAGTGTAACATGATGCATTTAGAACTGGAAGGGACCTTAGAGGCCACTGGCTCCAATCCCTTCATTTTATAGACAGGGAAACTGAAGGATAGAGAAGTTAAGTGACTTGCTCAGGGTCATACAGCTCCCAAGTTTCTAAGGCAAGATTTGAACTGAGGTCTTCCCGATCCACTATACCACCTTCCCTGTTCTCAGCATATGACATTCCATACTCTGGAAGGTCCTAAGCTTCAACAGACATGCTGTTTCCAGTTCTACCGGTCTAGGTTGGCCAAGAGATCTTTTTCTGATGATGAAAGGCCTCAAATTCTGGCTGTGCTACTTACTAGCTATATTACATTGGGCAAGTCCCTTTTCCTATCTAGATCTGTTCCTTCCTCCATCTGGGTCTCAGTTTCCTTCCCTGCAAAATGAAAGGTTTGGAATAGATTATGGTCCCTTCCAGCCCTAAATCTGCAGTCCTATGATACGTACCTTCCTGAAAAAAAGGACCTTTGCTCCCCTTCTGACCGCTTCCTTCCCCCTTCCAAAAAAAAAAAAAGCAGAGAAGATGGATTTGTGAGGGAAGGCAGAACAAAGGGAATTTAGTATCAATTAGGAGGATCTTGGGCCAAGCTGCAGCCAGCCCAGTGTAGCAGTCTCTGTTTTATGTGCTCCGAGTTTTATTACCCTTCATCTCTCCTCCAGAACATAATTAATTCAACAGAAAAATTGTAAATATGGCTATCTTGGATGATAAAATCTGGGATAATTGTAGCTGTGGAAAGTAAAATACAACCAAAGGGTCCCAACAAACCTAATTAGTCCCCTGATTCCCTGCTGGGAATGGGATAGGCCTAGTACAATGCCAAGCTGGGCCTAGAGATAGGAGATGAGGCGGATTAGGGGAGGGAGAAGCTCTAGTCTGGTCAAGGACCTTTAAGGCCCCACCTCCCTCACCCCTCAGGCACCATGAGAGCAACATGGCCCAAAGGTTCTTTTGTCTAATGTTTCCCATTCATTTCATGTTAGAGACCATAGAACACAGAATGTGAGATTTGGGAGGGACCTTGAAACACAGAAAGTCAGAGCTTGGAGGGCCTTTAGAATGTAGATTATCAGAACTGAAAGGGACCTTAGAACACAGAATGTCAGAGCTGGGAGGGGCTTTAGAACATAGATGACAGAACTGAGAGGGACCTTAGAATGCAGAATGTCAGAACTGAAAGGGACTTCAGAACAGAAAATGTCACAGCTGGGGGGGGGGGAGGGAAATGTTTGAGCTGAAAGGAACCTTAGAACATAAAGCACAGAATTTTGAAGTTGGGAGAGATGATCTTAGAACACAGAATGCCAAAGCTCGAAGAAAACCTCTGAGAACAAGTCAAACCACCTCATTTTAGAGAGCAGGAAACTGAAGCTGACAAAGGAGGAGAGACTTTAGACAAGGCTGAATGGACAAGTCCCTGTTTCCTGATCCTCAGTCCAAAGCTTTTCCTTCTACCCCATTAGGCCTCTCTCATCTACCAGCTCTGTTCTTTTTTCTCCCTTCTTTCTGGAAAGGAAGCATTTCCTTCTGGGCTGAAAAGAGCTGATGGGGGATTTAAGAAGTAAATCCAACCCCTTGGGAACTATCTGTCCAACAAGCATCCAGTCTACAAGGAACATAGTTTTGAATATTATTGTCCCCATTTTACAAATAAGAAAATTGAGACCCAGAGAGAAGAAATGATTTGCCCTAAGTCACTCATTTGCTAGTAGCAGACCCTGAGTTCAAATCCTGCATGACACTTTACTAGCTGGGCAAGTCACTTAACCAATTTCAGCCTCAGTTTCCTCATCTATAAAATGGGAATAATAGTAGCAATCAACATTTATTAAGCACCTACTGTGTGCCAGGCATTGAGCTAAGCACTGCTTCTACCTCCCAAGGTTGTTGTGAAAACCATATAGGTAAAGTGCCATATAAATGTTAGCTATTATTATTTATTGAGATTTAAGGGAGGGAATACACATTTTTATATAGCACCTGCTATGTCCTAAGTGCCTTGCCTTACTCTGCTGCCAGTCAAGTCTGCTGACTCCCGGGTCAGGGTTTCTTCTACTGACCTTTGCTACCTACCTCGTCTGTCCCCAGTACCTGGGGAGGAGGGGAAGAGGGGTCCAGCTTAGAAGAGTGTTCAGATAATTTAAACTGATTTCCTTCTCTCTTTTTTTAAAGGACCTTTATGCATTAGACTTAGAACCCTACCGCTACTCCGGAGTGAATCTAACAGGGTTCCGGATCTCAATGTGGAGAACCCTCATGTCTCAGCCATTGTAGAGAAGTGGTCCATGGAGAGGCTACAGGCAGCACCCCGGGCTGAGTCTGGCCTGCTGGATGGGGTGATGATGGTGCGCAGGGCAGGGGAGGGGAGGGAGGGTAGCTAGCAGGGGAACTAGGGATGGGTTCCTCCTGACCCATCCATAATTATGGCGACAGGCAGGAACAGCCTTGGTGAAGTTTGAGTCACCCTAGGGGAAAAATCACCACTGAGTGGGAGGTGAGTCTGAACCATATCTGTGCCAGTCATCTATACAGCTGGCACAAAGACTTCAGCCCTGGGAAGCTAAGTGGGGATCCTATTCCCTTCCTGACAGTACTAGTCTGGCAGGAAGAAGATAAAAGGTGGGTGTCTCTTTAATGTTGATTTATCTGTTGGGGGGCAGGGAGAAGAATGAGCAGATAACCAAATAAATTAGGGCACCTGTCATCATGTGTGCATATTGGAGTGTGTATATATGTGTTTTAATGTGTACATGTGTGAACCAGTAGGCACATGCCTAAACATGTTTTGTGTGTACAAACATGTGCATGATTGTACACGTGTGTGTAAAATAATAACATGGCATCTTTGTCATGCTGTGAACAAGCATGTGTGCAAATATGTGCATGTATGTGTGAGTGTGCGTTTCAGAGAATGAAAAGATTTAGAACCAAGAGGCCCCTTTAAGGTTAGTTAGTCTTACTCCTTCATTTACAAAGTAGAATACTGTTCTTTTCTGTCACACCGTGTATTATACAAATAAGCAGCATCTTGGGTGTTTTTTTCTGTATACATGTATATATACATATGGAGATTAAGTGCTATAGCAGAGAATGCTGAAATTGGAGCCAGAAAGACCTGATCTCAAATCCTGTCTTCAATGTTTGCCAGCTGTGTGGACATGAACCTAACATCTCTAAGCCTCATTCAGTAAAATGGGGATAATAATAGTGTAATAATTATAATGCAGAAGTGTTAAATAAGACAATGTATGTAGAGTACTATGTATGTACGTTATATATTATGACTGTTATGTGTGTACAGAAATAGGTGTGTTTGTGTATGTGTATGAAAGCATGTATGTCTGTGCATGTATACATATCAGTGTGCTTGCATGTGTCTGCATGGAGATGTGAGTATGTCTGGCTGCCTACAATGTGTTCATGTGAATGTACCACATGAGTACCTTTATATCCCTTATGTTGGATGATAAAGCTTTTCTCTGAAAGACTGAGCTAACAATCCCATTAGACAGACTGGACTCCTCCAGGAGGCAGTGGGGTTCCCAGGCAGCCCTGTCCCATATTTAGTAGCTGGGGTAAGATAGTCAAGGACCTAGAGTGCTACCTTGGGCCCTGCTACTGGGAAAGTGCCATGTCATGTCTGCTGCCTCAGTTTTCTCTATCTGTAAGCTGGAGAGGAGATCTCCATTGGCCTAGAATGGTTCCAGAGTAGTCACTCCATGCAACAGTAGCATGGATAAATGGATCCTCCTTTCTCTAGGCCCCTTTTGGAGCCCCAGGACTCAGTATAGGAGGGTGACTGGAGAGTGAGAGGGGTTAGTAGGTGGGATAAAGAGAAGCGAGGGCCCCATTGGCTGTAGGGAAGCTGTCCTCAGCTCGACAGCCCTCTCTGCCCTTCCATTCCAGACAGATGCAGCCTTGCTCTATGATGCTGTCCATATCGTCTCTGTGTGCTACCAGCGGGCTCCGCAGATGACCGTCAATTCGCTGCAGTGTCACCGTCATAAAGCCTGGCGCTTTGGAGGTCGCTTCATGAATTTCATCAAAGAAGTGAGTGTTCTTTGCATGGACCACCATGGAGGTTGGAAGCAAAGCCCTCAACCCAGGATGGGAGGGATCGAACGACAGGGAGGAGGGAGGAAGAAAGGGCACACCTGTGGCCAAGGCCCTAGGCAAGAATTATCGCAGCTTTGTGAGGCAGGTGGAACAAGCACTACCAGTCCCATTTTATTCACACAGGAGGAAACTGAGGCACAGAAGGGAGAAAGGGCTTGCTCACAGTCACAGAGGCAAAACCAGACCTTGAACCAATTATCTTGTGTCCCCCAACCCAGTGCCCTTTCAAATATACTAGCTATTTTGCTTTTATTAACATTAGATAATGATGATGTCATGTTCCTGAAACCCTAACGTCTTGGGTGGCATGTGTCCAGACCACCTACCTTCCAGGTACTACAGTGGTTAGAGTACTGGGCTTAGAGTAAGGACAGCTTGAGTTAAAATCTGGCTTCAGATACTTATTAGCTGTGCGACCCTGATCAAGTCACTTAACCTATACTTGCCTTAGTTTCCCCAAATGAAAATTGGGGATACCAGTATAAATAGGATAGTAGAAAATAGGATACACCTACCTCCCAGAGTTGTTTTAAGGATCTGATGAGATAGCATTTGTAAAGTGCATAGCACATAGTAGATGCTTAATTAAGGCTTGTTTATTTCCTTGCTTCTAAACGAAGGCCAAAGCATGGTGGCGCCTTGCTTCTAGAAAATGACCAATTAGTAGACCTAAGATCTGGCCAGCTGATAAGATCATAGAAGGCCAGAATCCTAACTTTGGAGTTGAAAGAGACTTCAAAGACCTCTTCAGTCCACCACAAATCACAAGTCCCTTTTAGGGTTTGTGCTTAAAGACCTCCAATGACAGAGAACTCTCTGTCCTCTAAAACAACCTATTCCATGTTCAAGAAGATTTTTTGTTTTCCCTAAACTGAAATGTGTGTCCCTGATACTTTGATCCCAAGACATATTCTTTTAGTTCTCTGCTCTGAGACCAAGGAGAAGTCTAATCCCTCTTCTCCCTACCGGGTCTTCAAATACTTGAAAACCATCCCATATCTCCCCATCTTCCCTTTTCCAGGATAACCACCCCCCAGGTCCTTCAACTGATCTTTATATGTCACAGTCTTCGAATCCTATACTATATAAATCACCTTTCCCTAGAAAACTACCATATTGACAACACCCTGCCTAAAATGTGTCTTTAGAACTGAACACAATACTCCAAATGGAGTTTGCCCATTTTGGTGACTGGGCTTCTGCTAATGTAACTTAGCCGCATAAGTGGTTTCCAATGCAGACAATGTTTCCTCCCATTGAGATTTCAGTCTACTCTGAGTCCCAGGCTCCTGTCTGATGAACAGTTGACTCCCTCAAACTGGTACAGCTAACTAAAGGTATTTCATTGACTTCAATACCCTTCTAACTGACTTTTCCCAAAACAATTTCCCAGCATGTACCTCTAGACCCAGCCAAGGCCCTCAGTGGGAGCCTGGGTCAGAAGATAAAATTTGAAAGGGCCCCCTGTTGCCTGTTCTTGCTCTGTTTTCTCCATCCCTCTTTCTCCCAGCTCTGCAGAAAGGATGGACAATATCAGTGCATGGGCAAGGTAGGAAGGAGGACCCCCAGGGCTAAATAGTTATCTAACCCCTGATGGGAATCAGAAACCTAAACAGCACAAATAATTCAAAGCACCGAAGAGCTTACCCAATTAGTCTAGCTGCCTCTGGGATCATCCATCCCTTTATGGCCCTACAGGAACTGGCCTGTTGTAGGTAGGAAGGGAAGACTTTCCATCTTTGGAAAAATGCCTGGAGCCTCCCTCATTCCTTGCATACTTCTCTGTCAGGAAGTTCTTTCTGAGGTCCAATTTTTATTCCTTTTGCTGTCCCATCATTAGAGGTTCTCATGGACCTTAGCCTCTTCAGCTTGGCTGGACCTGCCAGAGCTTGGCACAAGCCTTTGAGTGTCCAGGATCACCTCCATGACCTCATGGAACTTCAGAAGAATACCTTAGTGGGAAGGATTGATAATTCACTTCCTAAATGAGATATTCACAGTTGGATACAATACTGTCTTGGGCTGACTTGGGCAGAGAACAATGAGATGGTCACCTCCTCCACTCTGGGCACTAGGCTTCTCTTACTGCCCCCTAAGATTGTTTGACTTCTAGGTCATACTGCTGACTCTCCTATTGCTTGTCAATCAGCCAATAAACATTTATTAAGCACCAACTGTGTTCCAGGCACTGTGCTATGTGCTGGGCATACAAAAAAAGGGCAAAAAAAATGGTCCCTGCTGTCAAGGAGCTTACAATCTTATGAGGGAGACAATAAGCAAAAAAATAAGAATAATCAAGATATAAACAAAATGAATTGGAGATAATCAACAGAGGAAAGGCACTAGTATTGTAGCGGAGTGGGAAAGACTTCCAGGAGAAGGTGGTATTTTAGCAGGCACTTGAAGGAAGCCAGGGAAGCCAGGAGGGAGAGGTGAGCATGGAGAGAATTTCAGGCATGGTGGACACCCAGAGAAAAAGGAGGTCAGTTTCACTGGACCATCAGTGTGAAGGTGAATAAGCTATAAGAAGACCAAAATGAGGCAGGTTATAAAGGGCTTTGAATGCCAAACAAAAGGTTTTATATTTGATCCTGGACGTGATAGGGAGCCATTAGAGTTTATCAAATGGGGTGGGGGGTGGTAGGTGTTAAGATGGTGAGACTTGTGATTTAGAAAGGTCACTATGACAGCTAAGTGGAGGGTGGTCTAAAGTAGAGAGAAACAAAGCCAGGGACACCAACCAGGAGGCTATTGGAAAAGTGCAGGCACAGGGTGATAAGAGGCTGACCCAGTGTGATGGCAGGGTCATACAAGAGAAGGGACAACAGATGTCTTGGAGGTAAAATTGATGGGACTGGGCAACCGATTGGATGGGGAAGGGGTAAGTGAATAGTTTAGGATGACTCATGAATTGCAAGCCTGGGTAAATGGGAGGATGATGGTATCTTAGAAAGCAATAGGAAAGTTTGGAAGAAGGAAGGATTTTAGGGAAAAAATAATGAGTTTGATTTGGACACATTGAATTTAAGATGTCTACAAAAGCCTCAGTTCAAGATGACTGTTAGGCAGTTGGAGATGTTAGACTGGAAGTCAATGGAGAAATTAGGGTGGGATAAGTAGATTTGAGAATCATCATCAAAAATGTGATCATTGAACCCATGGGAGCTGATGAGATCACCAAGTTAAATCGTGTAGAGGGAGAAGAGAAGGCCAAGTACAGAACTCTGGGAACACCCACCTGTAGCAAGCATGACCTCTGGTGCTAGATCAAAGGAGACTAAGAAGGAGAAAGCAGGTAAGAGCAGGGAACTCGGTGGCATAGTATATAGAGCACTGGGCCTGGAGCCAGGGGAACCTGAGTTTAAATCCAGCCTCAGACACTTACTAGATGTGACCCTGGGCAACTCACTTAACCTTGTTTGCCTCAGTTTCCTCATCTGTAAAGTGAGCTAGAGAAGGAAATGGCAAATAATTCCAGTATTTTTGCCAAGAAAACCTCAAATGGGGTCATGAAGGGTTAGACATGACTAATCAACAGAGCAACAAAAGGAAAAGAACTAGGATGGTCAACAAAAATCCAAAGTCTCCCCATAAGCTGGAGGCCACAGGGGAGAGTAATGGAGTGAGGGAGAGCCCACTGGCCTGGAAGTAGAGAGACTAGGATTCTAGTTATGACTCATTCACTAGCTTTGTGGCCTTGGATGTCAGTCAACATTTTTAATGTTCAGTTTTCCCATCTTCAAAATGAGAGGATGGAACTAGAGGACATCAGAGGTCCCTTCCAGCTCTTGCTTTCTGTGAGCTTTGCTCTGATTTGTGTTTGTGTAGTTTACTTTATGAACCCAAGCAGAAAACTTTACATTTATCTATGTTTAATGCCACTATTAGATCTAGCCCATTATTCCAGCCTGTCACAATCTTTTTGGATCGTAACTCTTTCATCCAGTGTTTTAACTATCCATCCAACATTTGCCATTCCCTTTTACACCTGTACTGAAGTCATAATAAATAAAGGTTTTAAGAGACAATGGTGGGCCATGGACAGAATCCTGAGGCCACTATTAGAAAGCTCCCTTCAAGGTGACATGGATTAATAGAGCAATACTCTTTGGGTCCAGTTACTCAAATGGTTATAAATCTCGCCATCTTGTCCACAAGGCTATTCTGAAACACTGTCAAATGCCTTCCTAAAATCCAGGAATGCTATATCCTCAGCATTCCTCTGATCTACTCAACCTAGTAACCCTGTCAAAAAAGGAAATTAGGTTAGTCTGGCATGACTTGTTCTCAATGAACCCATGCTGGCTTTGTTTTCTAAGTGCTCCCAAGTTTCCCTTGAGCAATCTCCTTTCCCAGCCACAGCCCCTTCTTCCTCTGGCAGAGTTGGGGAAGGTACTTTCTAAGAGGTCAGCTACCTGCTCTAAGCAACAGAAAGTTCCAGTTCATCATGTGTGTATTATCTCATGGTGGCAGGGTTGAGGAAATAAAGGCAGGCAGGAATGGCAGATGCTTCCTTCCATGGCACTGAGAGGATCTTTGCTGCCCTGGCATTTTGTTTTATGGTTTCCTCTTGGGCTCAGAGCATGTGGCCATTAACAAGCAGGGCCACTGTTCTGTAGGGGACCTACACACACCCCTCTACCCTCCTCTGTCACATGCCCATCTAGAGGAAGGCAAGGATGTGAATTCCTCAGATAGGATTTCTCAAATCCCTGAAAGATAAAGAAGCTGACTTCCTTTGGCACAGGATGTCCCAAGGAAATCATCAATAGGGTTTGGGCTGATGTGGGAGGGAGAAGAAAGGTGCTGAAAAATCTCTTCTTTCCAAATATTTGAATTATTCTGACAATTCCTAGTGTTGCCCACCAGTAACAAATCCACTTACATCCTATGCTGCCAAGCATTGCTGGAGAAAGTCTCAAAACCCTGCCGTTTGGGTCCTTGACAAATTCATGCTATTTAATCTCCCCAGGCTCCCACTGCTATTTGACAATCCTTTTATTCATCTCTTGTTAGCTCTCTATCAAATTTCTCAGTCTCTTCCAAACCTTTTCCCTCCCTCCTTAAGTTTCCCCACCATCCTCACCCCACCTCAGCAGCCACTTTACTGAGAAGTCTGAGGCCATCCAACTAAACACTGTTATCCACTCTCCTCCATGCCTTAATACCTCTTAATCAATTTCATGGTGCAAGCATTTTTAAGCACCTGCCTTGTACAAAGACCTCAGTAAAAGGGCTTGTCCATGTCTTTCCTAAAATGACGCACTCACGACTACACACAAGACTCTAGACGTTACCTGACCTGGGCAGAGGACAGCAAGATGATCGCTGTTGCAGTATGGACACTAGACTTCCATTAATACTGCCCAAGGTTACAGTAGCTTTTTGGCTGCTGGTTCATATTGAGTTTGTGGTTAACTAAGGCTCCCTCCAGGTCTTCCCACAAGCTGGGGGAGACTGGATAAAGTGATGAGAAAAAAAAGCAATGGACTGAAAGTAAAGGGATCTGAATCCTAAATCACTCTTGATTGCTGTATGGGACCAGGTGATCCAAAGACCAAAATGCAACTGGTCTCCAACATCCTCTCCTCTCTCTTTTCTGAGAGAATGAGATGACTATCTCCCTTGCAGAAGTTAACCATTCCACCTGTGTTGTTCCCATTCCCCACACACACACACTTAATCCAAGACCTTGCTCCCTTCCTCATCCCATCTCTCCAGTGCATCTTCCCTCTCTGTCTTTCTCTGGCTCCTTTCCCTCAAACCAGCAAATATGCTCAGCTCTCCCCAATAAAAAAACTTCCCCATGATGCACCCCCTCAAACTCCCCTCTTAGCTCTCTCCTCCCTTTCCCGTTACATTCTAAAAAGAATCATCTATGCTGGCCCTTTAACTGCCTCACCACCCACTCACTCTTCAACCTTTTGCAATCTGGCTTTCCCTCTTCTTCACTCATACAGCCACCACCCTAGTTCAAGCCCTCATTGCTTCTCACCTAGACAATAGCAAATAGATCTCTCTGCATCCCCTCTCTCCCCTCTCCAATCTATCCTCTACTCACTTGCTACAGTGAGATTTCTAAAGCTTAGGTCTGATCACATCACTCACCTGCTCAGTAAATTCCAGTAGCTCCCTACTGCCTCTAGGATGAAGTGCAAACTGCCCCATTTGGCAATTCAATCCCTTCCCAGCCTGGTTCCAGTTTACTTACTTGCAAGCTTTTTCCTCATTAATTCCCTTCACGTAGCCTTTGATTCTACTAGTCTGGCCTCTTTACTGGTCCTGACATGTGGCACTCTATCACCCATCTCTGCTCTTGCTCAGACTCTCTCCCAGGCCTGGATTGCCCTTCGTCACCTCTTCCTTTTAGGATCTCCACCTTCCCTCAAAGTTCAACTTAAACATCACCTCCTACTAGAGGCTTTCCCTGTTTCTCCCTAACTTCTAAGGCTTCCTTGAGTTATTTTGTATATTTTCTATCTGAGAAATAAGCTTTTGACTTATCTTCCCCCAAAGCAGGTCTCCAAGGCCCTTTCTGACCACCATTGCTAAACCAGGCTACGTGAGAGTGACTGCACAATCTTCATACCCCCTTTTCCCATGATGTGTTGTCTTTCTCCTACAGAATAAAGACTCCTTAAGAACAGAGATTGTTTGACTTGCTATTACTAGTGTTTAGCACAGTCTAGCACATAGTAAGTACGTAATAAATGCTTTATCATTCATTCATATTCACGTTGTTTCTTTGATAGAATATAAGCTCTTTGAGGACAGAGATAGTTTTATTCTTGACTTTGTATTCTCATTGCCTACCACAAGGGCTGGCATATGGTAGGTGCCTAACAAAGGCTTATCCATTCATTGGTTGATTTTATCCCTACCATTCAACTGAAACTGCTCTCTTTAGGGTTACCTCTTAGTCGTTAAATAAAATGGCCTTTTCTCATTCCATAGCCTTGTTGACATGCTTGTCACATGTGACTGACAATCTCTTCTCTTTGACTTCTGACACTTCTCTCTCTTTCTCTCTCTCTCTCTCTCTCTCTCTCTCTCTCTCTCTCTCTCTCTCTCTCTCTCTCTCTCTCTCTCTCTCTGTTTTTCTTCTACTGATCTGCCTGTAACTTCTTTGTCTCCTTTACTCTTTTCCTCCTTCCTTCTGAATGTAGGTGTCCTCTGAGGCTCTGTTTTTATCTTTCTCCTTTTATTTTCTCTATGAGGCAGCTAAGTAGTGCAGTGGCCAGAGTGCAGGATTTGGAGTCAAGAAGAAATGAGTTCAAATCCAGCTTCAGACACCAGCGATGTCTATCTGACTCAATTTCCTTATCTGTAAAATGAAGACAATAACATATTGTCTTCCCCCCAGTCTTGTTGTGAGTATAAAATTACACAATTTGTATAAAATTCTTTGTAAACCTTAAAGTATTATATAAATGCTAGCTATTATTATGATGATACTTCCTTATCTTATTTATCCACTTCCAAGGTTCTAATCTCTTCTCCTCTATGTGGAAGACTCTCAGATCTGTATTTCTCGTTCCATCCTCCCTACTACGCTCTGTTCCAACATTTTCCAACTGCCTACTGTGCATCTTGTATGTCCTTCTCTAACCTCAAATTCATACACAAAGTCAATTTCAGCATCTGCCCACCTATGATTTTTTTCCTATTAGTCATACTACTGTTTCTCCCAACAATCCACACTTGAAACTTGCAAGTCACTTATGTAGGCTCCTTGAGGAGAGGAACTGCTTCATTCTTTGTACCTTTGGCACCTAGCACCATGCCTGGCATAGAGTGGGCTCTTAATAAATGTTTTTTGACTGAGTAGTTAATTGATTGCCACTTTCTTCTTGGGCTCTGATAGGTGAGTTGTTGTCCTGTCTTGGTCAGAACCAGACCACTTCCAAACCATATGGAAGGAAGGAAACATACATTTATTAAGCACCTACCATGTTCCAGGCACTTTAAAATATTATCTGACTTGATCCTCACAAAAACCCTGGGAAGTAAGCACTAGTATTATCCACATTTCACAAAGGGCAAGTCCAGTATCCATAGCTAAAAGGAAGCTGGATTTGAACACGGGTCTTTCTGACTTAAGGTCCAGCATTCTATCCATGGCTAAACCCCTCTTCTCCTTCTCTGATTTGTAGCTGCCCTTTATCTATTGCCTTCCCTTATTAGGATATAAAGGCAGCTAGGTGGTGCAGTAGATAGAGCACTGGACTTGGAATTAGGAAGATACATCCTCATGAGTTCAAATCCAGCCTCAGACAGTTACTAGCAGTGTGACCCTGGAAAAGCCACTTAACCCTGTTTGACTCATTTGTAAAATGAGGAGAAGGAAATGACAAACCACTCTAGTATCTTTGCCCAGAAAACCCCAAATGGGGTAATAAAGAGTCAGACACGACTGAAAAACAACTGAACAACAACATTCGAATGTAATCTCCTTAGAGGCAGATTAAGATGATGTAACTGTCAACATGAGGTAACTGAAGATATAAATGGTTAAGTCATTTGCCCAGGATCACACATCTAGTAAATGTCGGAGGCCAGATTTGAACCCAGGCAGGTATTCCTGACTTCAAATCCAACATTCTAAATCTATACATCACCCTGTCTCTTAGTATGTATGGGTAGAGAGATAACATATAGAATTAATTCGCTATGAATTTTTGGGCATTTATATCTCAAAGCTGCCTCATTTACTTATTACAAGAACCTTGGGAGGAGTGTCAGGAGGACTACCTATCTTATGATCTCCATTTTACTGTTACAGGAAGCGAGGCCCAGGCAGGTTAAGAAATTTGAACAAGGTCACACAGCATTTCAATAGCAGAGCTGGGATGCCTAGCTTCCAGCCTGTGGCTTTTCCCAGCCAACCACATTCAGGGAGCTTTGTCTCCTTGTCTAGATGTGTGACAGCCCAACAGTAAAGCATTTTAAGGACTTGGCATTTCTGAGAGGAGGTGGAAAATACCAGGCCAAAGTTCACAGCATACGAGGCATCTGTCATTTAGTGAGTCCTCAGTAGCAGTGGCGGCTGGTTGGAGAGGGTCTGGCAGGTAGGTAAATGCCGAGAGGGGATGAGGAGGGGGTCCTTCTCTCCCTTTTCCCTGTGCACCTGCTGACATTTCCCTCTTCTTCAACTGACAGGGCAACATGCTTTGCTTGGGACTCAGGCTGGAAGGGATAATAATAATAATAATAATAATAATAACAGTAGTAGTTGTAGTGGTAGTAATGATAACTCCCATTGACATAACATTCAGAGGCTGACAAAGTACTTTCTTCACTGAACTGTGAGGGACAGATTGCATATATCTCCATTTTATAGTTGGGGAAACCGCAGAGAGAAAGAGGTTTTTCTACAGTCGCATAGAGAGTAAGTGCTGGTCTTGAACCTAAATCTTCTAATGGTAAGACTAGAGCTTTTCCTAGTCCACACAGAAGCCTTTCCAATAGTGCATCATTTTGATTGAGATTTACATATATTATTTCATTTGATTTTCAAATCAACCCTGTGAGGTTAGATCTGTGGATATTATTGTCTCTGTGATGCTGATGAGGAAGCAGGCTCTGAGAGGTTAAGTGATTTTCTCATGGCTACACAGCTTGAATTTCACCTTCTGCAGGAAGGCTTTCCCAATCCCACCCTACTGCTAATACATTTTCTTTGTCTCTGTCTCTCTCTGTCTCTGTCTACATATCTATATCTATATCTATATCTATATCTATATATATATATACACACACACATACATACACACATATATATGTATATATATAAAAAAATACAGATAGATTTAAGTATCTCTATCAATCATCTATCTATCTATCTCTGTCTCTCTCTGTCTCTTCCTCTGTCTCTGTCTCTCTCTGTCTCCTCCTCCCAACCCCCACAAACCCTGTGACTCTACCAAGAGACAACATAGTGTAATAGAAAGAGTGTCAGACTTGGGAATCAGGAGAGATCCAAGTTAAAATCCCATCTCAAATGCTTACTAATTGTGTGACCCTGGGCAAGTCACTTAGGAGTCACTTTGAGCCTCACTTCTCATTTGTAGAAATGGATTATAATAATACTCATAGTGCCTACCTATCTCACCGGGCTAGGGTGAGGATCAAATAAGATGATGTAAACAAAGTGCTTTGTAAATCTTAAATCTCTGTATAAACGTCAGTTGTTTTTATCTGCCTCTCTCCATGATTCACTTGCTTTCTTCTCTATACTGCCTATCCTCATCACAGTTGCATTTATGGATTAGGCTAGGTTTGCACTGATAAGCTGTGCTTTCTGGCCTTCCTGCCCCTGACATATCCCTTTTCATCCCTGGGTTGAACTTTCCCTGCTACAATCCCATGGTCCTCCTTCTGTGCCTGGCCCTGGAAGCCCTTGCCCTGCTAAACATTCTCTGCTCAGCTTGGCCCCTAGTCTTTCCTCCCTTCCCCCTCCTCTGGGAGCTGAGAAAGGCAGGCAACATTTGCACTGAGCACAGAGGCAGGGGGCTCATTTGGGCAAATCTGAGATCGATGTTCAACAAGAAAGGTACAAATGTAAGTCTGGCTAAAGAGTATAATAGAATTTATGGAAATCACCGGCCTGTGCTGCAGCCTGCAATGATGGAGGTGATTATTAATTAATCATGGTCTTTGGGGAAAAGTCTCGGTGTAAGGAGTAATTAAAATGAAGCATTGTACAGTTGTACCGAATGATGATTTATGAGGCTAAGTAATTGCAGCTCTGCCCTCTTCCCTCCGGCAGGCTCAATGGGAAGGATTAACTGGACGGATTGTTTTCAACAAAACCAGTGGCTTAAGGACTGATTTTGACTTGGATATCATCAGCCTAAAAGAAGATGGCCTGGAGAAGGTGAGTAAGGGCCCCCAGCTTGCCTGCAGCTGAATAGAGACAATGAGAATTTCCACAGAGTGTCCTACCTCTCAACAAAGTACTTTGGAGAAATCGAGTCTAAATTCCTTTTGGACTCTGATGGACCACACACAAGGACTTAGCCCACAAATCTCCCACTTCCAATCTAATCCATCCAATACAAATGTCTACTATGTCCCAAGCAAGGTACTAGGTTCTATACCTACAAACACAAAGTTTAACACTCCTTTCCCTGCTTACGTTCTAGTGTGATGGGATTTATTGTTTAGTCATTTTTCAGTGTGTCTAACTCATTGTGACCCTATTTGGGGTTTCCTTGGCAAAGATACTGGTTTGTCATTTCCTTCTCCAGTTCATTTTACAGATAAGGAAACTGAGGCAAACAGCGTTCAGTGACTTGCCCAGGATCACACAACTTGTATGTATCTGAGGCCAGATTTGAACTCAGGAAGATGAGTTTTCCTGACTCCAGGCCCGGAACTCTATCCACTGTACCACCTAGCTGCCCTGTGAGGTGGGATATACAATGTAAACAGAAAACTGATATATACGTTCATTTAGTGAGTAGAGAGAGAAAGCATTAACAACTAGGGATCTCAGGAAGGACCTTTGTAGGAGGTAGCACCTAAGCTAGACCTTGATTCTAAGTGGCAGGAGTAAGGATGGAGTGCATTCTAGGCATTCTAGGAGAGCTTGGTTAAAGGCATGGAAGCTGGAACTGAAGTCCTCAGTTCAAGGAACAGCCAAGTAATGTATAATAAAATGGGAAAGGTAGATTAGAGCAAGATTGTGAAGGGATTTAAATGTCAAGCTGAGGTGTTTATAACACCAAGAGTTGTAAAGAAAGGAGGAGAAGGGGGCCCAAGGTCAAGCCTTTGTGGATATCCATAGTTAGATGATGGGACATGGATGCTGGTCCTGCAAGGAAGACTCAGACAGGTATGAAGAAGCCTAGGAGATAATAATGTCAGGAAAACCCAGGGAAGGGAAAATATTTAAGAAGAAGAAATAGTCAAGAGTGACAAATGTTGCAGAGAGGTCAAGAAGGATGAAGACTGGGAAAAGGCCAGTGACCACTTCCCACTAAATCCTATGTAGGATGGGGAAGGAAGAAGGACTTTGTCCATCAGTTCCCACACTACTATGGGCCACTCCTTACTCATAAATAAGAGAAACAGTGACAAGGTAGAATTTTCACAGGCAGAGGGCTGGGATGAAGGAGGACACTCAGATTATGTCACTTGAATATCATTTCAAGGAAAATGAGGGTGTGTGGCCTGAAGAAGACATAGTGAAAATTATTCAATTAATCAGTATGTATTTACTAAATACCTACTGTGTGATAAGCTATGTACTAGGCACTGGAGATAGAAACACAAAGAATGAAATAATCCTTACATACAAGCAGCTTATATTCTAACAGGGGAAACAAATACATTTAAAATACATATAGCATTAATATAAAGTAAATACATATGCAAAATGGGTAGTTTGGATGGAGAGAAATTAACCAGATGGCTTTCTTCAAATAGCTGAAGGGATGTCATGTGGATGAGGGTCTAGATTTGTTCTGTTTGGTCCCAGGAGTAAGAGGTAGGAGCAGTGGGTAAAAATTAAAGAGAGTCAACTTATAAGGAAAAAACTTACTAACAATGAGAGGTGTCTAACAATGGATTGGACTGTGAGGTACTAAGCTTCCCACCACTAGAGTTATTCAAGCAAAGAACAGATGATCTTCTGTCAAGTATGCTGTACCAGGTAGGAGTTTATACTGGAAACATCTTAGGGCTCATCCATCTCTAAGTGTCTGAATCTGTGAAGCACAATTGGTGAATAAAGTCGTAATCATGGGACAGTGTCTATTGTATATCATCCAGTCAGGCTTTCTGAACAGTGTAGAACATTCTTAATGAGATCATCCCCAAGGTTAAGGACTAGATGAGATACATACACCCACATAGGGATGGACTTTATGTGCAAATGAAAATGACAACAGTGCTAACTGCATGTGATGGGTTGAGGAGACTGAAGTATGATTGTAAACCAAGCTGGATAGAGTTAGTTATGGAAGACTTCTTGAAGGAGGTAAGTTTTGAAAGAAGTGAGTGATAACATTTGGCTCTGAGTGACCTTTTTGCCAGATGACTCAGCTAAACATAGCTCTCCTGGAATCATCCTTTGCACTCACATTTTCTGTGATTTCCCTTGGCCCTTATTCAAGGAGATTACTCCAATGCCTCACCATGTCATTCCCACCAGATAGGCCAAACATGGATACAGAGAATAAATAACCCTCATAGATTCTCTAGGAGCTGTCCATGGTCTTGATGGCTGCTTGACTCATAGGCCCCGAGGGAAAGATTGGATGTGGGAACTGAAGACTCATTTTGGTAAAGGTAAAGGTCATGAGTCCTTTGGCACTGATGAGAAATAGGCAACTTTCTCTCCCTTTTCTTTTTACCATGCTTAAAAACAGTGTTCTACAATTGGATTCAATCTAATTCAAATAGCATGTTAAAAGGAGCTACTAAATTCAAGGTATTGAGGCAATAGGGCATAGAAGTTAGCGCTGGACTTGGTGTCAGAAAAAACTCGGTTCAAATACTGACTTTAACATATATTACCCGAGCAAGTCACTTAACTTCCTAACTTCAGAAAACTCCCTAGTGCTCACCTATTAAGTCATAGAAGGACTGCCATCTGCATTGGTGGAGGGGGCTCCCCTACCAGAAGCCTCAAATGCTAAGAAAATCACAGATCCTACGTAAGTTCCAGACGATGTGCTAGGATCTGGGGATGCAAAAATAACACCAACACCCTGTCTTCGAGGCACTTACATCCTGTTAGTGATGAGGTGGGGGACAATTATAATTCAAGTAAAATTCATTTATTAAACATATTCTCTGGGTCAAGCATTCTACTTAGGCACCAGGACCACGAAGACCCAACCCCCCTCAAAAAAAAAAAAACAAAGTATAATCTCTGCCTTCAAGTAATTGACCTAGGCTCTCTTCCCTCTTAACTTTCTCTCTACTCTTCTCTTGACTTACTTCTTTTCTGTTCCCTACTCCCATTTTCTCCTCCTTATCCCTTTTTCTCTTCTCCTTACCCCATGTTCTTCTTTCCTCCCACCCCTAATCTCCCCTATTCTCTTCCCATAATAATAACCAACACATATCCTTCAAAGGTTTGCAAAACACCTTACAACCCACTGACTTAGGCACTATAGCTATAATTAAACCCATTTTATAGATGATGAAACTGAAGGTGAGTGACATGCCCATGCTTACAGAACCAGGAAGTCTCAGGGGTGGGATTTGAACCCAGTCTATCCTTCTTCCAAGGCCAGTATGCTTTTTCCTGTCCTGCACTGCCTCTCATCATAGTTCTTTATTTGCTCTCCACCCACATACATAGCTATCTGATGGGTTAACCATAGGGTGACCCTCAAGTTACAGCTGTAAGTTGCAGATGTGGCCTGTGACAAGTCAAGCCTGAACGTCAGTAGCTGAGTTCATGACTGCCAAGGTCTTGGACCTGGGTGGGTGAATTCCAGTGACTGGGCTGAGAACTGTCTGAAGTGCAGGAATGGATTGGGGAGGATTAGTCAGTTCTCGTCTCTGAGCCATGGGCACTCTGTCCACGTCTGCTTCTGCTTGACACTTCATTTAGGGGATTTAGTGTTTTCCAGGGGATGGGGGAAGATGGACTTTTTTTCCTCAACTGCTTACAGAGTGTCTTCCCTGCCTCCTCCACCAAGCAGTTTGCAAACCTCCAGCCTTGGTGTGAGAGGGGTTATAGTTTTCCTTCCTGCTGATAAAACCCAGATTTGGAGTTTAGAGATTGAGGGGAGGAAACAGTATGATGCTGGAACATACTTGTGACTAGCCTTTCACTATCCCTCTATCTAAGCTGTAGCCTTTGGGGACGTTTGGGCTGGTATTGGAAGAGAGAGAAATCACAGTGCTTGCACTGATCCTTAAGGAAAGGAAAGAGCTAGAGAAGGAGGAAAGAAGGGAGGCAGGGAGGGAGGATTGGGAGGAAGGAAGGAAGGAAGGAAGGAAGGAAGGAAGGAAGAAGGAAGGAAGGAAGGAAGGAAAGAAGGAAGGGATAGAAGGAGAGAAGTAGGAGGATGGAGGCTTCCCATGCCTGGGGTGAACTTTTTCTCATCTCCACCTTCCAGAATATTTCCCTTCCTGTCAGGCTCAGCTCAGGTGCCACTTCACTGAACTCCCCACATTAAAGTGTTTTTCACCCTCTCAATTTTTTTAGCCCTTTGTCTGGAGTTCTCATTTGCTTCTATCACTCCATACTTTGCATTATCCTCATATGTATAAATGCCTTATCCCTCACACATTCATTTGAATGTAAGCTCTTTGAAGGTAGAAACTTTTATTTTTATTTATTTATTTTTAGGCAATTGGGGTTAAGCGACTTGCCTAAGGTCACACAGCTAGTAAGTGTCAAGTGTTTGGTCTGAGGCCGGATTTGAACTCAGGTCCTCCTGACTTCAGGGCCAGTGCTCTATCCATTGTGCCACCTAGCTGCCCCCAGTAGAAACTTTTATTATGCTTAATTTTTATATTTCAAACACTTAGCCTTGCTTCTAATGGAATATAACATGTATTGGCTTAATTGAATGAATGAATTCATGAAAAATGTATTGGACAACATTTATTGATCATCTACTATATACCCAACCTTGCTATGGGACTATGGGAGCAGGCAGAATTGTCTGCAGGCCTTGGAATTCCACACCTGCTTTGGGCTTTAATCTCAGCTTAGGGCATGTGAGCAGTGGGCCACTCAGTCTACTTTTGTCTAATCCCTGCTAGGTACTTTCCAGGACACATATTCTCCATCACTCAGGCAGCAAGGGCAAGGGGGAGGGGGTGCAGAATGGCTGGCCAAGTGTCGGATCACAGCCTTCCAGTATTGTGTTTGCCCTACTGTTTGTTAAGCCAGATGGGCCCTGATCCTGCCCGCTTGGGTGTTGGGAGGATTAAGGCAGAATTACTGGAGCATAATTACATGTCTCTTTGCTATCTGGTTTGCACAGCTCTCTTAATGGGATATTTGTAGTCTGCCTCTCTGGTTAATTGATTAAGTTTCTGGGTTCCTTGAAGAGGATGATTTCCCCCTGAGGTTGGCCAAGGACAGAAAGGGCATGAGCAGCCTTGGGATATCAGGCTGTTTCCAGTGGGGTGGAGAATAAGGGACAGGAGAGCATAGTATGATTTTGGGGGGATACTCAAGGTTTTGTGAATATTCCTAAAATGACTTGGAGGGGCATGTGGTTACCCTAAGCTCAATATGAAACAAGAGTATACCATGGCAGCTGAAAAAAAAAAGATAATATGATCCAGGGCTGCCTTAATAGAATTCTAGTGTCAAGAATGAGTGAGGTGCTTGTCTCACTGTTCTCTGTACTAGTCAAGTTACATTTGGAGTATCAAGTTCTGAGCATCTTGATTGAGAAGGGACATTGGCCCCTTCTTATAACATTACCCAGAACTTTAAGGTTTGTAAAAATAACTTTTCATAGACTGTCTCATTTTATCCTCACAACAGAAGGTGCTGTTATTATCTCATCTTACAGATGAGGAAACTGAGGTAAAGAGAAGTTAAGTGATTTGCCCAAGAGCCCACTTGTAGTAAGTGTCTGAAGAAGGATATGAACTCAGGTCTTTCTGACTCCAAGTTAAACACATTGAACCACTGTACCACCTAGTTTCTCTCTCTGTCATGCAGAAAGGATGCTAGATCCATTCAGAAATCTGTGAGGTCACTACTCTATGAGGTCACTACTATTACCATGCTCATTTTATAGTTGAAGAAACTGTAAGTCTCAGAGAAGTTTAAGTGACCTGCCCAGGGTTACTCAGCTAATAAGAATGAGTTCACCATCACTGGAAGTGTTCAGATTCAGAGTCTGGAGGACCACTTGTTGATAATGTCAAGTGGGCTTCTGCCTAGGTAGAAGTTCAACTCCATGCCCTCTGAGGTCCCTTTGAGCTCTAAGGTTCTGTTTGATTCCATAGTTGAGCCCACCAAGAGCTGCTGGGGAAATCATTTCTCACTTGTCCTTCCCTCCATTTCCCTTTTCTCACTACTACTACTACTACTACTACTACTACTACTACTACTACTACTACACACACACACCACACACACACACACACACACACACACACACACACCTGGCATCAGAGGAAGTGGATGGGAAAACAATGGAGGGAATTTCAGTCTAGCCTGAATTTAAAATATCCCTCAACTCCCTAGCAGGCCAGAAGTCTTGGAGAGAGTTCTCCCCTGTTTGCCTATCACGAGCTGGTCGGATCAGCCTCAGTGGTCTCTGAAATGCTGCTGCTCTGATCTCTTCCTCTGGAAAAAAAAAATAGCTCCCCATCCCTCCCCTTCCCAGGGCAAGCCCTGAGACAAGAACCCATCACACAGGCATATGTGTGTGTGGCCTCCTGAGGTAATTCCACTGATGAAATGCATTACCTGAGCTCTCATTATCTCTCAGCCATTATCTCTCATTTGCCATATCTGGGGCCATCGCCTCTCTTTGATTATCTCTGGGTTCCTCTGCATTAACTGCTTGACTCTGGAGTCTCCTCTTCATAATAATAGGGACAGGAATTAGATCTGTAATTTCATATATAGGGAACTCCCAGATGAACACCCTTTACTAATGCAAGTCCACAGTACTCTGCAACATACTATCTTTTTTAAAAAAATTTATTCATTGTGAACTTCAAGTACAAAAAGACAAAAAAACTTTCCATGTACACAGCACAACATAAAAAGAGGATTCAGTATAAAACCCACGAATTTCCACTTCACACTGTTTGCTTTTTTTGAAAAACTATGTAATAAACACTATACATCATTTTCAAAGCTACCCTGCCTTCCTGTGCTTCCTTCCAAGTTTTCTTTTGTTCTCTGCTGTGTACTTTTTTTTTCTCCCTCCCTCCCCATCCTGCCCTAGAGAAGGCTACTATTAGACACAAGTATGTTTATATATGTAAAATCGTACTATACATACTTCTGTTTATCAGTTCCTTATCTGGAGGCAGATAGCATCTTCTTTCATAGGTCCTTTGTAGTTGATTTGAGTATTTATAATACTCAAAAGGACTTAATCATTCACAGTTGTTCTTGGAACAATTTTGCTGTTACAACATACAGTGTTCTTGTGTTCTACTCACTTCGCTCTTCATTATTTCATACAAGTCTTCCCATATTTTCTAAAATCTACCAGCTCATTATTTCTTATAGCACAGTAGTATTCCATCATAATCATATACTACAACTTATTAAGCCATTCCCCAATTGACAGGCTTCCTGTCAATTTCCAGTTCTTTGACACCACAAAGAGCTGCTATAAATATTTTAGAACATATAATTTCTTTTCCTTTTCCTAATCAGCTTGGGAAACAGACCTAATAGTGATGTTTCTGGTCAAAGGGCATAATTTTATGACTCTTTGGGCATAATTTCAGATAGCTCTCCAAAATGGTTGGATCAGTTACATATTGTCTTTAGAAAAGTACCTATAACATCGAGATACCATGACTTGCCCAGGGTCATATAGACATATGTGTCAGAGGTGGCAGGATTTGAAATCAGATCTTCCTGGATCCCTTTACCAATACCAGGTTCTCTGTATCAATACAGGTCAGCACCTTCTCTGCAACTTATGGACATAGACACAGGTCTAGAACCCTGAGAGGTTAAGTGATTTAACCAGGGTCACACAACCAGCATGTGTCCAAGAAGGAACTTAAATTCAGGTCTTACTGAATTCTAAGGGCAGCTCTTTATCTACCATGCTATGCTGTCAGGATGTATTTCAGAAATATATTTCATCAAAATATGCATTCTACTGTGGTGTCTCTAATGAGTTTGTAATAACACTACTAATAATAACTCACACTCACATAGAAGTTAAAAGTCTAAAAAACTTATGTTAACTTATTTAAGCCTGACAACAACCCCATTTGATAGGTACTGCAGGTATTCTTAAATTACAGATAATACAGGGGCAGCTAGGTGGTGCAGTGGATAGAGCACCGGCTCTGGAGTCAAGACAATCTGAATTCAAATCCCATTCTCAGACACTTGCCACTTACTAGCTGTTTGACCCTGGGCAAGTCACTTAACCCCAACTGCCTCACCAGAAAAAACAACAACAAAAACAAACAAAAATTATAGTGATTGTTTCTTTCCATATGAAGGAACGAGGCTCAGAGAGCTTCATGAGTTAATCAGATGCTAGTTGCAGAAGGGAGCTGTTTAGGCAGGCATACAACAGGCAACAAACATTTATTAATGTTTGTTAGCTCAGCCAAGCATTGAGCTAAGTGCTGGGAATACAAATACAAGAATAAAGAAAGATAATCCCTGTCCTCAAGGAGATTACTTTTTTTTTTAGGCAATTGGGGTTAAGTGACTTGCCAAGGGTCACACAGCCTAGTGAGTGTCTGAGGCTGGATTTGAATTCAGGTCCTCCTGAAGCCAAGACCCAGGATCTATCTATTGTGCTTGGATGGCCTCAAGGTTACGTTCTGTGGCAAAAGCCAATGCCCAAAAGAAGTAGTGCTTGCCCTGGAATTTGAGAATCTAGGTTGAGGTCTTACCTCTGATGCTGACTACTTATGTGACCTGGACTAAGTCCAAGTCACTTCATATCCTGGTCCTCAGTTTCCTCATCTGTAAAATGAAGAAGTTAAATTAGATAGCCTCTGAGGTCCCTTTCAACTCTAAATCTATGATCTCATTTGGGAAGAACTATTCAATGTAAATAACTAAAAACCAAAGGTTGATGGCCACCTGTGGGGGATGTAGAAGAGAGGATTCCTGTTTAAATAGAACTTTGACTCAGTGCTTTCTGAGGTTCTCTCCAGCTCTGAAAGCCTGTGGTTCTGTGGAGTAAGAAGACCTGAGATCCAGCCTTGGGTCTTCCACCTATGTGACCTTGACTTCTTTGGAACTAGCTACCCCTCTGAAGTCCCTTCCAACTCTGGGATTCTGCCCACCTCCATGGGAAACTAAAAAATGCAGGCTGATGGGAGAGAGGTAGAGAATGCAGGTTTTATTGATCTAAATTCCATGTGTTTCCTCTGAGACATCGCAGAATCCTAGAATGTCAGCATTGGATGAGACCTCTGGAATTTTTTAGTTGGACTTGCTTGTTGTGTATCTGGGAAAACTGAGGCTCAGAGAGAGGAAGAGACTTTCCCAAGGTCACACACCTGGCTAGCAGTGGATCTGGTGCTTGAATTCAGCTTCTTTGAGGTCTCTAGCCTCCTTGTTTATTGCCCCTTCGAACTCCAATATGCTCATGTTTCTTTCTGTGCTTCTGTCTTCTCCCCAGGTGGGTGTGTGGTGTCCTGCTGATGGCCTCAACATCACAGAGATTGCCAAAGGCCGGGGTCCCAACGTCACTGACTCCTTGACCAACAGATCCCTCATTGTCACCACTGTGCTGGTAAGAGGCTACAGCTCTATGTGACCTCCCCAGGGAATATCAAATTAAGGGATAAAGAAGGAAAGGAGTAAGAGGAGAAGAGTAAGGGTAAGGGAGTTCCTCAGCTCATTTTCCAATGACAGGTCTTCTATGCTTGGGAAATAGTGCTCAGCTCCTGATGGAGTGTTTTCAGGAAGTAGAGAAGGAGCTGATGGCTCTGTGGTGGGTAGGGAGTAAAAGGAGGGAGGAATTGAATGCCTGGCATAGTCCAAAGAGCAATAGCTTAGAATTTGAAGCCAAGGAAAGTGAGTTTGAACCCCAGTTCTGCTATCTACTTACCACCAATGTGGAGTTGGGCACCTTCTGCCTTCCCTTCTCCACTTCTTTATCTGTAAAATAAAGGGGCTGAATTAAATGATCTCTCAGCTCCCTCCCAGTTCAAAACCTCATGAATCTACATAGGAGGCTCTCATGAAACATCCAAGAATTTCTCAGCAACCTTGGAGCAGGCATTTAGCATCCTTGGACCCCAACACAGGTCTAGGATAAACAATGAGAGGACCAGGGATGGAGGGGCCAGGGATATGGGACCTCAAATGGAGACACCAGAGTTAGAAGATCTGGGGATACAGGACCTGGAATGGAGGGACCAGGGCTAGAAGTTCTGGAGCAGAGATGCTGGGGATATAGGACCTGGGATAGACAGACCATGCATAAAGGGATTAGACAAGAAAAATTAGGGGTGGAGGGAACAGGAACTGAAGATCAGGAGATGGAGGGCTGGGGAAAGGACAGACTAGGGACAAAAGGGCTCAGCCTATTAGAAGCACAGCTGGATATTCTTGCTCCTTTACTGAGAACCCCATCACCAGGATAGGGATGGATGGGCTACTATGTAGAAGTATGGGTGGGGGAGCCTGCAATCTATGTCCTTGAAGAAATAGGTGAATGTGAAGAAGGAGAAGCTTTAAACAACTATCTTCACTCCTTTCTCAAAGTTGACCTCAACTTCCATATAGTCAGTACTGATGATTCAGGGGCCAGTGATCTGGGAGTATTAGTCATTATCCAAGCCCTACATGTTTTTCTACTGCCTCCCTCTTAACTCAGAAGCCAGCTTCTTGTGTCCCTGTACTCTAATTTCCTTCTGACTTCCAGATGTTGCAAGTAGGGAGGAGGGGCTGTTAATTAGTATGACTATAATGCCATGTGTCATGGTCGGGCCTCTGGGATCCATTCATGGCCATAGCAGGGCTGACAGGACACAGTCTACTTGGGTACCAAGCATGGGGCCTTGGAATCTACCATGGAAACAGAGCATTGCCCTGGAGGGAGATTTGGTGTCATGGAAAGCACCTAGAATGCTCTCTCTCCTCACTCCTACCTTCTGGCTTCTCTACATTCCTTCAAGACTCAGCTCAAATCAGCCCCTCTGAATGGTCTTTCCCCATTACCTCAGCTACTAGTGCTCTCAGATTACCTCCTATTTGCTCTCTACATACCACATATGGACTTACTTATTTACAGGTTGTCTACCCCATTAGAATGTGAGCTTCTGAAAAGGACAGGTACAATACATTTGCTTTTCTGTCCTTAGCTTTAAGAAAGTAGAAGGCACATAGAAAGCATTTAAATGCTTTGTTGACTGACCAATTTGCCTCAGAAGATTTGAGTCTGAGTCCTAATCCTGTCACTTAGGAGCTTGGTGACCTGAGCACCACATTTTAAGAAAACACTCCAACAAGCTGAAGTGTCCAGGGGAGCACAATCAGGTTAGTGAAGGGCCTTTTCATGGGAAATCGATTTCAACAAACTGGGAATGTCAGGAAGACATGACAATTATCTGAAAGTGGCTGAAGGGCTGTTTAACACAAGCAATGGGTGTAAGTTACAAAGGCATATTTAGGCTTGGGGTAAGAAAAAACTTAGCCATTAGAGCTGTCTCGAAAAAGAGTGGTGTTCCTCAAGAGGTAGTGAGTTCTCCATCACTGGATCTTTGTGAGCAAAGATAAGATAGCCTATTGTCAAGTATGTTGTAGGGAAGCATTTTATTCAGGCACGGGTTGGATTATGTGGCCTCTGAGGTCCTTTACAACTCTAATATTCTGTGATTCTGTGATTCTGTGATTTGGACAAGTCACCTCCCCTCTTTAAACCTCAGTTTTCTCATTTATAAAATGAGATAATAACAACAACAATAATATTAGTGTTTTAAAGTACTTTACATGTGTTATCTCATTTGACAACAATCCTGGGAGGTGGGTTATATTATAATCCCAATTTTACAGATGAGAAAACTGGGGCAAAAAGAGGATAAGTGACTTGCCCAGGGTCACACAACTAGTGTCTGAAATAGAATTGGAACTCAGATCCCCCTTACTCCAAGTACAACACTCTACATACTGGACCATCTAGCTGCCTAGGATAATAATATTTGGACTATTTACCTAAAGAGGCTATTTTAGAGAAAGTACTTGATGGACTGTAAAGTACTATGAAGCTAGGGAGTTGTACTTTTTGAGATGGGCCCATTTTAAAGATTCACACAGTGGAAGCCTACTACATTGACTGAGCCCTTGGTCCCAGACAAAAACTGGCCATTAAACCCAATGCAGACTGAGCCCTGATCCTAGCCAAAGACTGCCCCTAGACTGAGCTCTGGTCCTACCTTCAGGGGAAGCTGAGGCCTAAGTCAAGTTGGTCATCTTTCTAATAGTTACTGGAGTGACTGAGTGAGTATGCCCATCCCCACTGCAGAAAGTTCAGCAAAGTGGGAAGAACATGGTAGATCCATGTGGGTGGTCTTAGTGTACAAAGGGCAACATGCCACATATGCATCTGCTGAAACAAGGATTCTGAATTGGTCTGATTTTTATTCTTCCTTTGGACAATCAGCCAAAGTTGGGCTGCCCTCATAGAGGTAGGAGGCAATGGACTGTTCAATTCAACAACCATTCATTAAGTGTGCGTCACAGGGCAGCAGCTTGGTGCAGGGGGAAAGTGCCTTAGATGTGGTTTCAAATCCTGCCTCCACCTCTTATGATACTGTATGGACTTGGGCAAATCATTTAATGTCTCTGGGCTTCAGTTTCCTCATCTTTGAAATGAAAAAGACTGGACTATATAACCTCTAAAGGGTCCAGCTACAGGCCAGAGCTGGGGATGCTCCCTCTCCCCATCCTCAGGCTTTTTATGCCCTACCTATTTGAGAGGAATACAAAACACACACACACACCACACACACACACACACACACGTACATATCAGTGTTGGTGTGCATGAGTGTGTGTGTTGGTTGTCACAGCAACTGCTGCTTGAATGATGGGGAATGGAACTGGGCAGTCAGTCCATGCAACCACTTATTCACTTATCCTTATTCAAGATGGCTCTGTGCTTTTTAGGCTCTTCCTTTTACTCCCCTTCTAGGAAGCCTAGTGGTGAAGAGAAGTTTTCTCTCTCTCTCTCTCTCTCTCTCTCTCTCTCTCTCTCTCTCTCTCTCTCTCTCTCTCTCTCTCTCTCCCTCCCTCTCTCTCTCTCTCTCTCTCTCTCTCTCTCTCTCTCTCTCTCTCTCTCTCTCTCTCAGCAGGGAGGAGTAGGGGGTGGGGAGGAGAGGGGATGGATTAGAGGATGGGAGGCAAGAGATGATACATTCGTCCCCCTCTTATGGTTAATAATTATGTACTCCTCTTATCTGTACTTCCCCCAGATCTTGAGCCCTCAGAGTGCTGAACCTCACAACACTACATGCCCCAAACCCCTCAAGTCCTAAAATCCTAAGGCCCTAACCCCTAAGTTCCCAGCTCCAGGCCATAGGATAAGACTTTAGAGGGGAAAGAGACCTCAGAGGCCATCACGACACATTGAGGTTAAGTGACTTGCCCAAGATCACATAGTTACTAACTAGGTGCCTAAGGTTTTGAACCCAGGTCTTCCTGACTCTTAAGTCTAGTGCCTCCTTCATTCCATTAGGGGTGTCAAACTTGCTGTCCGGGGGCCCACAAGCAGCACTCTCAGCCCAGTGAACCAGATTAAAGTTGTAATTGGGAAATGTTTAACAAAATAAATAAAAATACAATACAACATAGATGTGTGTTAATTTGTTGTTTTCTAAGTCAATATGCTGCTGGCAGGGATCTGCTTCTTTCTGACTTTGATAGCACTACTACATCAGACTACCTCCATTTACATCAGACTAAACCTCTGTGTCCTGAATCTGGGGCCTAAGCCTTGAGATGTTAGGTACAGAGAAGGGAGGATAGGAGAAGGATTCCCTCTCCAATGTAATTCCCAAGCAGCCTACCCCTCCACAGAAAGAAGCAGGGATAGACACATTGCCTAGTCTGATAATAGCACCCCTCATTTATAATTCAGGTGTAGCTTGGAGGTGCCTGTAGTTTACCTCAATCTTCCTTCCCCTCTTCTATCCCTCCACCCCAGTAGGCTAGGTGGTAAAGAAAGGGAGCAGCAGGCTGAGTCAGAAACCTGCCTGACACCTGCCCTGGTAGGGATAAACCTCAGCCTCTGTCTCCTAAGCCCGTTCTTCTGGGAGTTCATGGATGAGCACTCATTCTTAGCCACAGAGATGTGCATCATGCTCATAGCTTTGCTTCTTTGCCTTAGATATTTGGGACATGGGTTAGGCTACTGAAAAGAGCCAGAGATGTGTGTTCTATGTGTCAGGGTTCTGTGTGTGTGTGTGTGTGTGTGTGTGTGTGTGTGTGTGTGTGTGTGTACATCCTGTGTGACTATTAAGTCACAAATCTATTTTGGAGAACTGTTCTTTGTATCTGTGTTAGTCTATCTGTGCACTGTGTGCGTGTTGTATTGGAGTGTGTATTACATTCTTTATATCCATTGAGTCATGTCTTAGTGTTATGGGCCTGTGAATACATTCTATGTATTTGTTAAATCACGCATCTGAGTTTCTTTTTTTTTTTGGAAGGGTGGGAGTGTTCTTTGTATCTGTGTTTGTTCTGTTTGTTTCTTTTGTTAAAGTGTATTTATAGTCAGAAATGCATCTGTGTTAGTATGTTCTGTGTGTCAAGTGAATCATGCATCTGTTTTTTGTGGGGTGTTCTTTGTGTCCATTAGGCTGTATATTTTCTGTAGGTATCTTATGTTGGGGTGTGTATATGCTTATTTCTTTGTCCATTGAGTCTTGTTTGTATTAGGGTATGTGTATGATCCTTGTGTCTATTGACTCACAGATCTGTTTTGTTCGTCATTTTTGGATTTGTTATTTTGTGTGTGTTCTGTCAGGATGTGTTAGTACATTCTTTGTGTCTGTTGTGTCTGTATTGGAGAGGTTGTATCTGTGGGTATATTGAGTCATGAGTCCATTTTGTGTGTCAGTATGGGGTCTCTATGTGTTTTCTTTTTATCTGCATTAGGATGTGTGTATTCTGTGTGATTGTGTGCTGGGGATGTGAACATTACTAGGACATATGTTCCATGCGCTTATATGCACACATGCATAGGTTTTACGTTTGTCATCTGTATGAATCTGGAAACACTGAAATAGAATAAAGGAATTAGGAGGCAGCTGTTATATGCATGGAAACAAAGCCTTTCCCACTAGGGACATCCCTCCCAAAACCTCTCCTGAAGTTCTAACTCCACAGACCCTGTCAAGAGATAACTTAAGGCTGGGCAGGGCTCCATATTGTTGTAAGTGATTGTAGAAACACCATGCAAGAGCCTCAGAAACACAAAGCTGGAAAAGGTTATTTTTCTAGGCTCCTGTTTTTTGTGACTTGTTGAAGAGAAATATTACCCCAACTACCACCACCGTTCTCCCAGAGCAATATGAGAGCGTGAAGTTATGAAATTGAGGGCACCTTCACTGAGCAATCGATTAGCAGCCAAGAGAGCTTGTGAATTGGCTGTCTGGACATTTCCAGTAATAAATTGTGAAATAGTCCATGAATAAGTAGCTCGTGGAGTTCAGAATTACCCCCTAGGAAACGTTGCCGGCCTGGAGACACATTACCAAGGCGAGCCCCGTCTTAATGCTCAGTGCTTCTGCTGTTAAATATGTATGCTGTCCCCAAAGCACTTCCCGAAATTAATAGCATTTTACAGCTGCTCCGAAGCCAGCGTATTTATATGGAGATGTATAGATCCAGTTGCTGTGGTGGGTTCACAAATGAATTGCTAATTTTAGAGGAGAGTATTAGGGAGGGACCTGAAGAGAGAATAGGGGAAGTAGGTGTCTGGGGAGCCTTTATGGTGATACTTAACCTTTGGTCACATCGAGGCATTGACGAGATGGCAGGAGGAGAGGGCACAGTGACCAAGGACTCTAAAGAGCCCAGGGAGAAGCACGGAGAATCTGCCAACAGGGAAGTTTGTGGGGATGTTAATTCCATCGTAAATGGGTTCTTTCTTGCTTAGTAACCTACCAGAGTATGTGTTAAGCTGTGTAGAGAAGTCAGATGTGTGCTAAATACTGCTTTGTATGGTGCACCCGTAATTTGCATGTGGGGAGAGCCTACAATGTCTGAATCCCTGATGGTTTGGAGAGCTCCGATGGGCCAGCCTCTTGTTCTCCTGCCCCTGCTTGCTTTCTCTCCCAGTCAAAGCCCCACCCCTCACAGTTTGCTGTCTTCCCAACGAACCTCTTCTCACCTACTTCCCTCAATCTACTTTGGTCAATGACGAAGGGGAGGTGGAGATTGACTGTAGAGCTGAACTAAAAGGACAAGACTTGCTTTTCTGCACCAAATTAGGTTGAAAAAGTGATTTTCTGAGGACTGCTGGAAAAAAGTTGAGAGCCCCCTTTGGAATCAGATAATAGATACTCTCCCTGTTGGTCTGTTAGGCAGAGATCCCTTCTTCAAGGGCCTGGACTGGACTGTTTAAAATCCACTGTCTGGAGGCCTGAGGAGCTTAGGCCAGGGAATAGGACTCTCTACCTTCTAGAAGCTTGGTAGAGGCTCTTTGTGAGCCTAGGCTCCTTCTTAAGAAGACTACCCAGAGTTCAGACTCTTAAGGGTTTGAAAGTAATTCCCTAGCTAGAACTAATCTGGTGCAGCCCCTCAAGAAATGCTCTTTCCTTACAACGGCTAAGAATTGTACACTTCTGTTTTTGTAGACTTGTAAGAAGGATTTAAGACATAGAATCAGAAAGTTTAATAAAGGTAGTCAAATCCAACCAACTCATTTTAGAGATGATGAAAATGAGGACCATAAGAAGGGAGTGACTTGTCCAAGGTTACACAGGCAGTAGGGGACAGAGCTGGAATTTGAACGCAGGTTCTCTGATTCCAAATCCAGCTCCCTTTTCACTATGCCATGCTGTCATGACTTATTGAAACAAGAACAGCCCCTGAGAAACAAATAGTCCTTGGAGGGCTGACCTTGGGACCTCAAAAAGCAAGAAGAGAAATGGTAAGTGTTAAATTGTAAGTGGATCTGGGGAGAGTACACACTAGGTTCTTTCTCCCAAGGCAAGATGATGGGACCACTTGGTAGTCAGGCCAGATGTTAATCATTGGGGGAAGTTTAGTCCCACTAAGTTTTGCAAGTCCCAGTGGCTAGCCTACAGATATCTCATGAATATCACAATTGAAAATCAATCTCTTCCAACCTATCCTCAACCAAACATCCCTTTTATAAAATCAATGACAAGTGGTCATTTAGAATACTATTGCACTAGTCCAGGCAAGATGTGATGAGGATGTGAACTAGGATTCTAGATAGGTGGGTGAAGAGGATATATGAGAGATATTTTGAAGATAAAAACCAAAAAAAATGGCAACATATTAGATAAGTGAGAGTGGAGTCAATGATGACCCTAAGTTTGTGATCCTAGGTGACTGGGAAGGTGGTGGTTCCTTTCACAGTATTAGGGCAGTTGGGAAGATGAGAGAATTTGGAGGGGGGGGAATAAGTTCTCTTTTGGACATAAGTTTGAAATACCTGCACACTGTCCAATCGGCAATGACCTAGAGATCAGGAGAGACACCAGGGCTGGATTTAAGATCTAGGAATCATCTTTTGGGGGGATGATAATTGAACACATGGACGCTAAATAGATCATCAAAGAAGATACCCTGCTCAAGGTCACAAAGTTGCAAGGAAGAGAGCTAGGATTTGAACCAGGCTCTCTGATTCCATATTCATTGCTCATTCCACCACAACACACTGCATTTCCAACAAACCATCCTTGCCAAGTGACTGCAATAAACTGCCCTGATTCTCAGCTCCATGTCAGCCTAGTTGTATCCCTTTCTGCCTGCTAACAAGAGGTGTCTCATGCAAGGATAATGTAAATGTGGGCCTGGGGGAAGTTGATTTTGTAATGAGCTAATGTAACTGATTGACAGAAACAGAACAATGATGAGAAAGGCAGACACGAAATGAAGATACAGAGCAGATTGCTAACTGAGTTCAAAATACAATTATCAGCTTCATCCTTGCCAGATGGGGGAGTTGTGCTGAGACAAGGCTTCCTTGTTTAAAAGATCCCAGAGGTTTAGTGACCACAAGCTGGATATGGCAGCTATAAAAACAAACACAAATTTAAGTTGCATTAAAAGAGATCTGGCATCTAGAATCAGAGAGGTTATCATTCCACTGTCATCTGCCCTAGTCAGATCACACCTAGTGTACTGTACTTAGTTCTGGGTTCCTCAATGAAGAAGGAGTAGGTTTGAGTCAAAGAGCATCTAGAGAAAACTTACCAAATTATTGAGGGATCATAGAATTATAGAAACTGGAAAGTATCTTGGAAGTCATCTAATCCAAAACCCTCTTAATTTACCTATGAAGAAACTGAGTTCCAGAAAAGTTGAATGACTTTCCCAAGGTCACTTAAGTAGTAACTGCCAGAGTCTAGGTCTGGGTTCAAATTCCAGTCCTCTCACACTAAATCACATATACATTACACTGTACCATATAGGCTGGACACCATGGTACATGCCTGCAATCCCTGCTATGAGGTAGAGTGAGACTGATGCATCTCTTGAGCTCAGAAGTTCTAAGCTAGAGCAAGCTAAGCCAATTGGGTATCTATACTAGTTGCAGCCTTAATTTGGTGAGCCCTTTTGTGATTGGGAGGCCATCCAATTGCCTGAAGAGGGGTGAATCAAACCAGGTTGGAAATGGAACAGGTCAAAGCTCCTGTGCTGATCAAAGTGGGATCAGGCCAATGAGTAGTTCTATATTTCCATACCAGGTGAGATAGGGTGATCTAGTCTAAAACAAAGAAACAAACAAACCAAAAACAAAACAGAACAAAACAAAACACAGGAAAATCAGTTGAAGAAACATGGAATATTTAACCTGGAAGAACAGAAGACTTGGGCAGGGATAAGGGAGAGAGGAGCATGATAGCAGTCTCTAAGATTTTGGAGGGTCTATATATGTGAAGGAGGCATTAGGTTTATTCTGCAAGACCCCAGTGGGGCAGGACCAGTGGCAAAGGTTAGGAGTTTCTGAAAGACAGATTTGGGCTCAGCTCAAGGGAGGATTACCTGAAAGAGTTCTATTCAAAAGTAGATTGGACTTCCCTAGGAGATAGTGTGTTCTCATGACTAGTCTTCAAGTATATTCAAGACATTTCAATTAATACATGTTGCAAACTTTGTTGAGGAGATGCTTTTTAAGGCAAGGATTACACAAGATTCCCTCCAGCTCTGAGATCCTGTGGTGCAAAGAGTCAAAGATACTAAAGAGATTCTCAGTTATAAAATATCAAGAGCTAGTGGGGCAGCAGCTAGTGAAACTGGATGGGTGTCCAGGAAAAAGGTTTAATTCAGATGGTTCCAAGCATGGGAATGAAAGAAAGCCTAACCTCTCCACTAGAAAGTAGTTTCTTCCAGAGCCAGCAAGTTGTACTTAGAGCCCATGGAGAAAGTCCTTATTTTCATCAAAGATGCAGGGACTTGTAAGGTACTTAAATGATATGTGGGTAAGAAGAATAGAATCAAGGAGAAAAGTCAGATTTGTGTTAAGATGACTCTGTGATAATCAACCATCAAGAATTCATTAAATATGAGGTGCTAGGTTTTGGGGACACAAAAACAGAAAATCAAAATTATTCCTGGCCTCTAGGAGCTTGCATTCTATTGGGGGAATCAACATATGCATATGAGTAAATTCAAAATATATGGAAAGTAAATCCAAGATAATATTAAGCTGGAGGAGGAGCGGGACAAGCAGGTGAAGAGGACCAGAAAAATCCCTTATGTAGAATATGTATTTGAGCAGGACCTGGAAAGAAGCTAGGAACTCTAAGAAGTACAGGTGAGGAAGGGAGTGGTGCAGTGCAAGCACAGTGGACAGTCTTGCATAGTAAGCCAATTTGATTGGGTTAGAGAATGTGTGAAGAGGAAAGGCAACATGGTACAGTGGAATGTGGTATTGATGGTCCTATGGAACATGACCTCAAATTCTAACTTTGCTACTTCCTACCTGTGTGGCTTTGGCGTGTCATATCACCTCACTGTACCTCAGTTTCGTTGGCCTGGATGAGCTCTGAGGTCCCTTCCAGCTCTGGATCTGTTCCTGTGATGCTATGAAGTAATGCGTAATAAGCCTGGAAAAGTAAGCTGGAACCAAATGAATACTAGACCATGTTGTGTACATGCAATTTTCCAGCCTTCATGTCATTAAAGTCTTTAGATGCTTCAGATTGTGGCAGAGAAATCCTTACTCATTAAACATGGTATAAATGGCTAGTAATTCCTGTGCCTCTGATCATGTGGGAGGGGCCAGGCTTCATTTCCAAGTTCACTGTCTCAAGTAGCAACCTGTTTTCACACCTTCCCACCCTGACATACACTTAATCTCTTGAGACTATGTGAGACTATGTGATGTGTGGAAAGGTCACTAGACTGGAAACAGGAGGGCCTAGTCATGGTTCTTCCAGCAAAACAGAGCCATGTTTTATCTTTAAATTCATTTTTGAACTTTTATTTTTTCAAGTAATAAGAATAGGATCATAAGTTTCAGAGCAGGAGAGGATCTTGGGGATCACCTAATCTAACCCCTCCATTTTCCAGATGAAGAAACTTGTACATAGATATGAAGAAACTTTCCCAAGGTCATGAAGATGCTATTTAGAGAGCAGAGCCAAGGTTCAAACTCATGTTATTTGACTTCAAATTGAATGTTCTTTCCACAGTGCCATGCTACTTATTATGCAGCTATAGGCAAAGCAGACCCCCTCACTGGGCTTCAGGTTGACCATCTGCCCAATTCATGGAGGGATTGGACTAGATTAGCACTTCTTAAATTGTGGGTTGAGACCCCATATGGCATGAGTGAAAGGTTTCTGAATGCACAACGACCAAAAATTAATTCAAAATCAAATACGTAATGAATCTGAGGTATTTCTGGCAGTGCTTGCCCAGGTTGCATCAAGCAATTTCAATGCAGCCTTGGTACTGAACACAAAGTATGTGCACTTTACACTGCACATGCTGTCATGCCATGCAACGCCAAGGAATGCTGCTGAAACATAGAAAAGGGTAGTGAGTGGAAAAAGTTTAAGAAGCCCTGGACTGGATGATACCAAAAGTCTCTTCCAAATTCAGTAATTTGTGAATCTATGATTTTAATTAAGCAGCAGTAATGTAGCAGGGTGTGTAAGGAGGCCTTATTATAGGCTATCTAATCCTAGAGGTCCAACCCTCTTTTATTATTCCTAATCAATCATTCAATAAGCATTTATTAAGTGGCTGTTACAGGTGTGTGACAAGCACTGGAAATACAAAGAATGGCAAAAAAAACAGCTAATGCCCAAGTAGTTTACATTCTAATCTGTTCCCAGGGGAGGCAAGTGAGAGACTGGGGATATTCAGGCTGGAAAAAAAAAGAACTCTCAGGGGACACATGATATCTGTCTTCAACTAGTTGAAGGACTGGCATGTGGAAGAGTGATTCAGCTTATATTATTTGGCTCCAGAGGGCAAAATGGAAGAAATAGGTGGAAATTGTAAGGATTTAAGTTTAGGCTTAATTCAAAGAAAAACTGCCTAACATTTAAAAGCTGTCCAAAGAGCGATGGGCTGCTGGGGGTGGGGGGCGGGAGAAGAGATGCGTTAGCTCTTCAGTGAAGGTCTTCAAACAGAAGCTGGAGGACTATTTGTTGGTTATATCATAGTGAAGATTTCTTTGGGAGTGTGAGTTGGATTATATGGCCAATGAGGTCCCTTTCAATCCTAAAATTTAGGGGTTCTAGAATTCTGATTATATGAGAAAAGGCTCCCTGGGAGACCAAATGAGCTAAGGAACTTCCCAAGCTGAGTCTATGTTTTCTTCCTCCATGGGAAAGTTAAAATGTTCTCTACTCAGAATAGCATAGAAACAGGATTTGGGTAGGGGTGAAAGAAAGGCTCCCCCTGAACTCTGAAACCCTAAGCTGGTTCAGTCTTCAGCGAGTCTCTCCAGTACCTTCCTGGTGTCACCCCAAGTCTGGAGAGAAAAGCTGATTTATAAACTCACCTCTCTACCCACCCACCCTGGAAGATGCTTTTTGGGATCAAATCAATGTCATGGGTCTTATTTAAAATGCCTTTATTCATTCTACAATCTTTATTGAATGTAAGTTCCTTGAATGCAACAATTGTTTCAACTTTGTATCCCTAGGGCCTAGAACACTGCCTGATACATAGTAGGCACTTAAATACTTTTTGATTGATTATTGAGCAGCTATAGCGTGCGTAGCACTGTGGTGGGGGTGGGGAAGAGGATAAAGATGAATAAGAATCTTTTCCCTCAAAGAGATCCCTCCTGAAGGAGGAATGTTGTCCAGCCTCATGGAGAGCATAAGTCTAGGGGAATGGAGGGATCTTTTGTGCCCCTCTTCCTCACAGAAGCTTCCATGTTTCCATCTTCCTCCCTCGTCCACTCTCATTTGCCACCCGCAGGAGGAACCCTTCGTCATGTTCCGGAAGTCAGACATGACCCTCTTTGGGAATGACCGGTTTGAGGGCTACTGCATTGACCTGCTGAAGGAACTGGCCCACATCTTGGGCTTCACCTATGAGATCCGACTGGTGGAAGATGGGAAGTATGGGGCACAGGATGAGAAGGGCCAGTGGAATGGCATGATTAAGGAGCTCATTGACCATGTAAGTAAGGGAGCATGATGGGGAGTGGGGATGGACACATGGTAGTGTCTCCGGGAAATGCATGAGTCCTTTCTATTCCTGTGGTTTCCTTGATACCATGGTATAAGTACCTCCACTCCCAATCTCCCCTGAAGAGCCCTGTCCTGGGGATACAGAGAAAAGATGCACGATGTCTGAGAGGACATGGTTTTGATCTGATGGAGGAAATAGGGCCCTGGCCCTGGTTCAGACTTTGGTTTTATGGGAGAAACAGAGCCTTTGCCCTCTAATTGAGTTTTTTTCAGGAAACTGAAGTCTCTAGGTAGAAGACTTTCCTAATAACGTACTTCCCTTTCCTTCCAACATTATCCAAGTTCCCTGTTCCATCACAAGTGCTCAATCTGACTTGGCCCTTCTCTCCTCAAAACCCCAGATGCATGGGCAAGGGTTATCTCAGTTCCCTGTATGTATCCACCTGCCCTAATTGGGTCTTCTGTCTCAGCTGGCTTTAGCTGTGTGATCTTGAAAGACTCACTTCACATCTTTCAGTACTTAGTAAAATAAGGTGATTGAACTAGATGATGTTTAATGTCTAAATGGTCTGAGTTCAAATACTGTTTCAGACATTTACTAACAGCATGGCCCTAGACAAGTCACTTAACAGCTGTCTGCCTTGGTTTCTTCATCTGTAAGATGAGGATAATAATAGCACCTATCTTCCAGGGTTGGTGTGAGAATAAAATTGGCAAAAAAAAAAATTGTGAAATTAGCAAACCCTAAGTCACTAATATGTTCCTGTCCTAATTTCCCCCCTTCCTCTGCATCTGTGTGGCCCTCACCAGTGTGGATTTTGCTCTTTTCTGTCTCCTTCCATCTCTGCATACCCTAGCCGACATCAGTGACTTTCCTTAGTGTTTATTCCTAAAGGAAAAGGAAATATACAGATTCAGAAATGTAATACTAGGAAAAAGACATTCTAAGTACATATAAAAATCACCCTACCCAGTCCCAAACCATGAGATTAATTTGTAAACTATTCTCTCTAACTTGACCTATTCTGAGAAAGAAACATATATAAAGGAAAGCTGTAGAGTCAGAAGACCTGGATTCTAATCCTACTTACAATGCACCTTAAGGCAAGCCAATTAACCATTTTCCTAGCTGTAAAACTGAGGGGACTGGACCAAATGATCTCTAAAAGTCATATTTTCTACTACTACCACCAGCCCTAAATCCTATAATTCCTCTGTTCCTCTAGTCTGAAATGTCTGCTTCTTCATGGGCACCCAGATGAGCCTCCTGGTCACTGGTTGGACTTTGTGATACTCAGTCCACATTGCTATGAAGTGATTCAACTTATCACGTATTGATTCTACATGTGTGAATGGATTTGTCCCTTGGGAAGCCTGAAATTTTTCTCTCCCTTTCCTGCTTGTGTGCTGGAAGACAGTTCAGGAATCCTCAGAAACTTCCCTGAGCAAGCCTGAGCAGATGTCATACATGGTATTGCCCCCACCACCACCACCCTGTATCCCAGGGGTGGCAAGGGCAAGCCGTCTGGGTAGGTGGCTGGGGAAAACTAGCAGTATTAAGTACCTTCTGGCCGGTAAGTTAAAGTTTCTTGGTTTCTTGGGCCATATCCCACAGGTCTGTAAGTCTTTACCAGAATGAAGAATGGAGTATACACTATACTCCAGCAGTTCCATGAAGGACTCCTTCCAAAGGTAAAGAGGTCACAGGGCCTAGATCAACCGTATTTCTTCTGGTTCCCTCATGACCATGGCCAGGCTTTGAACAAGGATTTTGGTCCAGTATGCAAGGAAGGATCTTAACAATCAAAGGTCTCCAAGAATGGAATGAGATGCCTTGAAAGGTAGTGAGTTCCCTGTCACAAGAGGTATCCAAGTAGAAGCTGAAAAATTACTTGTCATAGATACCGTAGATGGCATGCTTCAAGTAGGAGATGGACTGGACACCATCTGAGGTCACAGCCTAAGATTCTCTAATTCCGTAGAGATGGATGTTCAATTCTAGATATCCTTTAAGTAGAATCTAGAATCTCTTGAAAACAGAACTATTTTTTATTTTGTTTCTGTGCCCACAGTGCCCAGCACAGTTCCTTGTACGTGTCCAACACACCCTCCCCATCTTATAAATGAGAGAGGACCAGAAAGGTGAAGGGACCTACCCAGAGTCACACAGTTAGTAATTAACAGTGCTGGAATTCAACTCTGGGTCCTCTGGTTTCACATCCTATGTGTGTTCATCGTATGAGGAAGAGGAAGAAGGAGACCTGAAATGCCAGATTAAGGAATTTGTATTTTGTGTAGAGGCAGTAGGGAGCCATTGAAGGCTATTGAGCAAGGAAATGACATAGTCAGACCCGATGAGTTCAGAGGCACATTTGTGAAGCAGCCTTAGTGAAACACTCAATGGATGCCAGAGCTGTCCCAGGCGAAATCAAAGCAGTGAAAATGAAAGGAGACTAATCTATTGTCTTTGTACACGGTGCGTTTATTACAAATTCATGGCGTTCATCAAGGCAACGGGGCACTGATGGGAGATACAGGGAACCTTGTTAAACCTGATTCGTTACAATTGATGGGCCTATTAATCCTAGCTTGGTGCCATTTTTAATAACATCATAACCATTTATTAGTGTCGTCAGATAATTAGTCTTCTCTCCAGCTCCTAGGAAGTGTAGCCAAGGCTTGGAAATATTATTGCTTCATTATTAGTTAACCCTAATGAAGCCATAACAATAAGAGGCAGTGGAGTAGAGGAAAGTGTCCTGGACTTGGAATCCAAAGACCTTTAGTCATATTCTGGCTCAGCAATGTATTAGCTCTGACGAAGAGAAAGTTGCCGCCCCTCTTTCAGTGTCAGTATCTACATCTGGGAAATGTCTGCTCTGTCCATCTAACAGGGCTATGGGAAAGGTCATATGAGGTAATAATGGATGTCAATTGCTCTATAGCACCCAAACGCTATAATTGCCCACTGTTTAGTGGACAAAAATGGGTTGGCTGCTAACATCCTCACTCCTACAAACATAAAGAGGTTGGGAAGAAGAAGGAATCACTTACCAGTAAGGTCTAAATCTTTCATAGGATCTTTCATAGAAAAATAGTCCTCCAACCACATGATTGTTGTCTCCTGGCCTCTATTAAAGAGGAGAAAGAAAATGTATACTGGAATGAGAGCAGTCAGGAAAGGGTCCCCTAGAATATTACACAATATCAGTTCACTCATCAATTTATGACTGACAGGTTACCTTATTGGATATAAATTTGGATCCTCTGTCCTCCCCTCCTTTGCCCTTTTATGCCCAGCCCTGTCCTTCTCTTTTGTCTCCTCATCTTTCCTCTCCTTCCCTCTTCTCTCCACCCCCATTCTTCTTTCATCTTGTATTCTTCTCTCCACTCTTCTCTTCAGCCCTTTACCCTCATTTTCTCATTTTCTTTCTGTTCTCTTCTCTCTCTTCTCTTTCTCTCTGATGTGTGTATATGTGTGTATGTATATACATATATATACATATGCACATATATCACACACAGATATCTTTAGAATACATACATATGTATGACTGTCTTTTTATGCCTTACTTGAGGCATTCTTGAGATGTGGCCTTTTATTGTAAGTTATCTGTGTATATATCCTGTCATCCCTATCAGACTCTAAACTCCTTGAGGGCAAAATCCATGTTTTAGACTGCTTAGCATTCCCCTTCATCATTCAGCATAGGGTGTTGCTCATGAGAGGTGCTCAGTACTTGTTTATGGCATGAATGAGTGAAATGCGCAACAGTAAGCTTACCTGTAGGATGGTGTAGGGCATGTGTCTTTGGGTGAGCAGCATGGTTAAGAGTGAATATGCGTCTGGACAATAATAACAATGATGACTAGCGTTACTGTAGTGCTTGCTATGTGCCGGACACTGTGTGAAGCACTTTGCACATATTACCTCACTTGATCCTCATTCCAACTTGGAGGAGGGTACTATTATTTTTCTCATTTTACAGTTGAAACTGAAGCAAATGGAGACTAAATGACTTGCCCAAAGTCACACAGCTAGTATCTAAGTATCTAAGCATCTAAGGCTGTATCTGAATTCAGGTTTTCCTTCACTCTAACCTCTATGCCACCTATTTGCTTCTACAAGATATTATGCTAATGGGTGAAGGGATTTTGTATGTATGTATGTATAATTTTTCACTCATTTTAGCCCTTCTGCACCCCATCCCCTGCCTGGATTTCCCTAGTTCAAGGAAGTAACATACTTCCCATTATTCCAGAGAAGCCATACCATGGAAGATGAACCAGGCAGCATTATAACATTCAGCTCCTTCAGGCTGTGAAGCCATGATTCAGGATAGCCCTGGCTGGGGACCTAGGCAGTAGGGATGAAACTGTCACATTAGCTCAGAGGAACTTGATATTATAAGGTCAGCTTCAAAGGAGGTCACTGGTGATGTGCCCAGGAATCTGTGCTTGGCCCTGAGCTGTTTAACATTTTTATCAATGACTTAAAGGCATTGAAGACATGCTCATCAAATTTTCAGAAAGCAGACAAACTCTGAGAGATAGCTAACATACTGCATGACAGCATCATAGTGTACAATGTCTTTGATAGGCCGGAATGTGGGGTTCAATCTAATAAGAAGAAATTTAATTGGGACAAATATAAAATTTTACACTTGGGTTCAAATAAAAAATTTCACAAGTATGACATTGAAAAGGTATGGTTAGATAGTAGTTCATCTGAAAATTACTAGCTGAATGATCTTGGGCAAGTCACTTAACCTCTGTCTACATCAGTTTCCTCAACTATAAAATAGGGATAATAATAACACTTTCCAGGGTTGTTCTGAAAACCAAATGAGATAACTGTAAAAACCTGGCACATAGCAGGTGCAGTGTCTAGAAGGAGGAGGAAGATGGTCTCATTGTCCTTTGCCTTGGTCAGACCACATTTGAAGTATCCTATTCAGTTCTTAGTACCACATTTTAGGGAGGACATTTGTAAACTGGAGAGCATCCAGAGAAGTGACCAGGATGGTGAGACGTCACCAGGTTATCTCATATAAACACTGGTTGAAGGTACCAGAGTTAATTGGCATGGAGAAAAGGAAGCTTAGCAAGGACCTAATAGCTGACCTTGCGTATTTGAAGGGCTATAATGTGGAATGGACACCCGCTTAGCTCCAAAGGGCAGAGCTAAGAACAATGGGTGGAAATTGCAGAAAGGTAGATGTAAGCTTAATTTAAAAAGGAAAAAACCTTGCTACCAATTAGTCAAATGGGTTATTTCAGGAGGTGATGAGGTCCCCTTCTCTGGGAGTCTTCAAACAGAGGATGAATGTTAAGGGTGATGTAGAGTGGATTCTTTGTCAGACAAGGGTTTTTAGTTGGGATCTAGAGCCTGTAATTCTTTGAAGCTGATACACGCAACAGCCAGCAGAGAGACTATACTCTTCTTGCTACTTCTATGGCTAGGAAAAAGAACTTTGATTAACAAGACTGGACTTTTTTTTTTTTTGCTGAGTCAATTGAGGTGCCCAGGGTCACACCGCTAGTAAGTGTCAAGCGTCTGCTCTGAGGCCAGATTTGAACTCAGGTCCTTCTGACTCCAGGGCCAGTGCTCTATACACTGCACCACCTAGCTTAAGAACCAATGACGATTCTTTAGAGGTGCCTAAGATGTCAGTAATCTCAACATTCTCCCTAATGCAACTAATATGATTCTGTCTTTTTTGGCTAGGCAATGGGATTAAGTGACTTGCCCAGGGTCACATAGGTAGCAAATGTCAAGGTTTTTTTAAGCCACTTCTCTCTCTCTCTCTCTCTCTCTCTCTCTCTCCTCTCTCTCTCTCTCTCTCTTTTTGGTGAGACAATAGGGGTTAAGTCGCTTGCCCAGGGTCGCACAGCTAGTGAGTGTTATGTGTCTGAGCCTGGATTTGAACTCAGGTCTTCCTGACCCCAGGGCCAGTGCTCTATACACTGCACCACCTAGCTGCCCCAAGATTGGGAATTTTTCATCTAAAGAGAAAAGAAGAGTGAGGGGCAAGTTGGGAAAGGGTGCCATGAGTAAAGGAAATTAGATTTGTTCTGAATGATCCCAGAGGAAAGTACTGTGACAGGAAGTCTCAATAATGTAAATTTTGGCTCAGTATAAGGAAGAACTTAACTGTGTTTAAAAATGGAATGGACTTCCCCAGATGGTAGTGAGATCTCTATCATTGGAGCGATTCAAGCAGAGACTGTTTGACTATCTGAAAGGATTCCTTCAATGGGTAGAAGTTAGACTAAGATATCCTTTGAAGCCAAGCAGAGCACTTTAATCCCTCTTCCATGTGTCATTCCTTTGAATATTGGAATAAATCAGTTATATCTCTCCTAAACCTTTTCTTCTGTGGGCTAAACATTCTCATTTACTTCAAATGGACTACTTCACTGTGACATGGTTTCAAGTCGTCTCCTAATCCTAGCTATTCTCCTATTGATACTTTCTAACTCATCAATGTCATTCCTAAAATGTGATGACTAGAGCAGAACACAATACTCTAAATAGGGTCTGACAAGAGTAGAAGAGAGGGGTCTACTGGCTCCTTTGCTCTGGACAGTATGCTTCTATTAATGCAGCCCAAAATGAAATTCTATCTATTGGTAGCCATTTTACACTGTTGATTCATATTCAAATTACAGCCTATTAGAAGCCTCACATCTTTTTCACATGAAATGCTGTCTAACCAAATTTCACCCATGCTATACTTATATATTTGAGGTTTTTTTTAACCCAAGTGAAGAGCTTAACATTCATTTATATTCATTTTTCACTTTACTTCAGTTCACTTTCAAGATTCCTTTTTTTAAAAAAAATTTTGAGTATGTTAGGTTAAATATCACTCCCAGTTTCAGGTCATTTGAAATTGAAAGGTGCCACAATATGGTGGATAGAGTGCTGGACCTAAGTTAGGAAGACCTGGGTTCAAGTCTTACATCTTACATTTACTAGCCATGTGATTCTGGACAAGTCATTTACCTGCTCTGAGCCTCAGTTTCCTCATCTCTAAAATGAGAAAAATAATCTGTAAGACATCTCACAGGGTTGTCATGAGGATCAAAAGGAGTAATGTAAGCTTTAAGGAGCTATATAAATATAAATGATTATTTGATGGGCATGTCATTTATGCTTTCATTGAAGTTGTTGATAAAAAAAAAGTTAAATATAGCAGGGTCAAGGATAGAACAATGATTACTCTGCTATAGACCTCCCTTCAGGTTGAAATCAATCTATTAGTAACTACTTTGGGTCCAGTCAGTCAACCAGTTCTGAGCCCACCTAAAAACTATTTTCCAGATGACATCTCTCCAAATTATTTGTTAGGATATCATGAGAAACTGTCAAATGCCTTGCTGAAATCCAGATATGCTAAGGCTATGGCATTCCCCTGAACTACCTATCTAGTAACCCTATCAAAACAAAGACATGATGTTAGTCTGGCATTACTTGTTCTTAATGAACCCATACTGGTTCTTAATGATCACCTTCTGAACCCTTTTTAAGTGCTCACAATCAACCCTTTTCATAGTCCATCTGAGAATTTTACCCAGAATCCATGTCAAGCTCACCAGCCTAGAGGCTGAAGTATTCGTCTTCTTTTCTTTTTTGAAAATTAGACTATTTGCCCTTTTCCATTCACTGTGATTTTTCCGAATCACTGACAGCACCTCAGCAATCACATCAGCCACTTTCTTTCAGTATACTGGGATGAAATTTGTCTGGAATTCATGACTTGCACTCATCAAGGATAGCTCTATGATTCCCCTTCAGTCTTCTCATTCTTCTTGGTTTTTGAGTCCCTGTGTAAATATTTTTCTTTGGTAATTCCTGGTATAAAGATCAGTCTCCCTGGTAGCAAAAGTCGAGGCAAAATAGGGATTTTAAAATTCTGCTTTCTCTCTGTGATCTGTTATTCTCTCAATTCAATCAGAAAGGGTTCCTATCCTTTCCTTTATCTTTCTCTGGTCCTTTGTTGTTATCAGTCATGGCCAACCCTTTGTGATCTCTTTTGGGGTTTTCTCAGCAAAGATGCTGTAGTGGTTTGTCATTTCCTTCTCCAGCTCATTTTACAGATGAGGTAACTTTGGCAAATAGGGTTAAGTGGCTTGCCCGGGGTCACACAACTAGTAATTGTCTGAAGCTATGTTTGAACTCAGGTTTTCCTGACTCTAAGCCTGGCACTCTATCCACCAACCACCTTAGCTACCTCCTTATCTCTTCAAAGCTAAACAAACAGTAGTCACAGCTGTATGGCATGGATATACATCTGCTCAGATGCTGCTCCAAGAAGCAAAACAAGCCTGTGGCAAATTGTGGCATGAGCAGAATTTATTTCCAATCCACCTAGTCTCTACTTTCTGGTATTTTCTTACCTCCATCCTTTCTCTCTGTTTTCCTGTCAAGGGCAGTTTTCAGGACATATCAAAGTAGGAAATTTAGTTTCCTGGGCCATAACTTAAAATGTCAAAATGGAAAACTTCTGTCTGGGCACACAGCATATGTCACAAATATTGGGGAGAAAGTATTTGACCAGAGACTTGCTAATCTAGGCAAGAAGACTTTAGAAGATAGAGGAGGAAAATGGCCAGATCAAACTGCAAAGCTAGCTACTGTCTAGGACATGAGGTGTGACAAAGAAAGACAAATAATGGAGGAGGTAGAGGCCAGTAATTCACAGTAAGGAATAAGGGTCAGGGAAAATACTTATGGCCTCCAACATCCATAAACCAATGTGCCAACTGTGGGTCATAAACAAAAGATTTTAACACAAGGCAGTAAATACAATCTCATTGGAACCCCTGAGGCTTGATGGGACTGTAATACAATAATAATAATAACTGACATTGGTATAGGGCTCCAAAATTTGTGAATAACTTTTTAAACATTATCTTATTTGAATCCCACAATAACCCTAGGAGGTAATCACTGCAGATATTAGCTCCATTTTACAGATGAGGAAACTAAGGAAGTTTTTCATGGTCACACACCAAAGGGAGGATTTAAATCAGGCCCACTCTTTCCACTCCATCATTCTCAATATGACAAGTCAAAGGCCAAGTCATAGAGCAGGGCTGAGGCCAGGCCTGAAGCGGGTGGTGAGACTGTGATGTAGATATTAAACAGGAAAGGTGTCAGGAATTTGACTTCTGCAGCCTGGAGCTGTAGGAGGACAATTAGGAGCTGTCTGCGGTCCTGAACTAACATTACCACAAAATGGCACCGCACATATCTGGGCAACCTGCATTCCAAGACCCACCTATAACCCTAGATATATGGCTGCCCTTCCATGGAAGTGAGTCTAAGAACATGCAATTTAATTACTCTCTTCTGGTTACATCAGTCTCCTGCTCAAAAACTTTCAATAACTCCCCATTGCCTATAGAATAAAGTATAAACTGATCCTGGATTCTCAGAACTGGAAGGGACCTTAAACATAATCTTTAAAAAACAAAAAACAAAAAACCTCTGAATTTTACAGATAAGGAAACTGAGACCTTAATAGATTAAGGGTCTGCCCCCAAAGTCACACAGGGAACTAGTAAATGGCAGTCAGAATTCAAATTCAGGCCCTCTGATTCAAAATCCAGGATTCTTTTCTCAATACTCATTCAAGAGCTTCCACAGTCTGACTCCAGCCTTCCTCTCAAGCATTTCCTTGTGTTACTCATCATGTACTGGCTTCCCTGTTATAACCTCATGTCTTTGCTCCCAGCAGCCCTGCCCTCATGGCTGAGATGAACTCCCTCTACTCTGTCCCATCAACCTTTGCTGAAGTCCCTCCAGACCAACTCCAAAAACACCTCCTGTAGGAAGCTGTCCTTGCCACACTGCCTTTCCCAATTGAAAGTGATCTTTCCCTCCTCAATCGTCTAGGACTTTGCATAAATCACTTCTCTGTCCTTACTCTTCCTAGCCTCCTACTTGTCTACGTAACATGTTCCCACCACCCCCATTATATTGTAAATTCCTTGAGTGCAGTCTGTTTCTTACTTCATTTTTGTATCCTCAGGTTAAACACAGACTCCTACACATACAAGTGATTAACAAATGTTTCTCTAATTAAATTGAGTGAATTCACAATTGAATAATCTTCCTGAGGAGCCCTGTCCTTTCAATGCCAGGTGGCTAGTCCTTCCTCTCTGTGTTTTGAGCATGTGTGTCCTGCTCCTGGCCAGGGCAGTGAACTACTGCTCAGGAAAGGTATGGCTTGCCTAATAAACCCCTGGAAAAGCAGTATTCCTCTGTGGGAATTCAAGTATATTAATTGCCATGAGAATGGGCCCAGAGGTAATAAGATCATAGTTTTTGAACTAGAAGGGACTTTAGATACCTCCTCATTTTACAGATGAGAAAAAAAAAAGTCTAGGTTATGTGATTCACCCAAAGTCACACAAGCAGTGTCATAGATACAAGATTCAAACCCAGGCCCTCTGACTCCAAATCGAGCATGCCTTCCATACTGTTTCTCTCCTCAATGTCCTCTCCATAGAAGGAAATACTCTCACTCCTCTTGAACTAGCTGAATTCTCTTCAAAAAGCCAGGCCACCAGGGCTCAGACCTCCACTGCCTCCTCCCCTGCTATAGGGCTCTCAGAAAAGGGTCTCCACAGGCTCCCCCAAGCAATATCCCATTGCCCTTTTTCCAAACCTTGATTGGTTCTGTATCTCAAAGTTTCCTTCCATGTCTCTCCCCAACTCCATGCAGAAGGCAGACCTGGCTGTAGCCCCTCTGACCATCACTCACATCCGGGAAAAAGCCATTGACTTCTCCAAGCCCTTCATGACCCTCGGCGTCAGTATCCTGTACCGGAAACCCAATGGCACCAATCCTGGCGTATTCTCCTTCCTCAATCCCTTGTCTCCTGATATCTGGATGTATGTCCTTCTTGCCTATCTGGGTGTCAGCTGTGTTCTCTTCGTCATTGCAAGGTAAGGGAGCCTTTAGAGCTTTGTGGGTTGGGATGGTAGTGGTGTGTGTGTATGGCGGGGAGTGGGGTTTGCATCATCCATTATGTTCAGCTTCATATGAGACATGGGGCCATATTGTGCTGATGAGGAGTTGTGGGAAGAGGGCACGAAATGGGTCAGGAGACAAAATCTTTGACTCAGAATCAAGATATCTAGGTTGTATCCCTATACCCTCACCTAAAAAGTTACCATGTGACTTTGGACAGACTATCTCCCTCTCTGCCTTAGTTTTCCACTATGAAAACTGCCTCTGTACCATCCTTATTGCATAAGCATCAGATCCAGGCCCAAACCCCAAGGACTTTCTGCTCCCTCTCCTTGTCAGAGCCTCTGGGAACTTCTAAGAGTTGGGAATTGACATTGACCTTCAGATCTCAGGATGATCCATGACCCCAGACTCTGTTTCCAAAACATTGAATTCCAGCAACTCTAGGCTCTGTCTCAGTGATGAGGACCATCCATGCCATTCAAAGGAGAGCTGAGTTGACAACTAAAGATGGAACCTTTAGGAGCTGATCATCCTTAGTGCTGCCAGGGGCAACCAAGTTCCACTGCAATGCTGAGATTGCATTAGGTGTACAAGGGCCAGTGAGATTTAACTTCAGTCAGAGAACCCTCACAGCATACAGGGAACCTGGTGCCACATACACAAGTAATCACGTACCCATGCACCCATGCACACATCACGCATGTATTTATGAGTATGTGTTCATGTGTACTCACACACACATTATATGGTTTAGCACACATGCACAATCCACATGTTTGCTTGCCCACTCCACACCTCTGTTTCTCCCCACAATTGCCCATCAGAGGCAAAGCAGCCACCTCAAGCTGCCTCTCAGCCATTACTTCAACCCCACCTCCCCGGCCCCTCCACAGAGCAACAGCAATCTGTCAACTGCATGTCATGCCCATCTCCTGCCACTTTGCTAACTCAAGAGAAGCCACAAGACTTCAACCCAGGGCTGGGTCTTGCTACCTTGTAAGAGCAATGTGAGAAGGGAGGGGAATATCACATGCTTTTGAAGTCTTCTCAGTGATGATGTTAGCACACAGACAGGAAGAATCTTCTTAGAGAGGCTAGGAGAGAGCAAAGCAATTGACCCCTAGTGCTTATGCTGTAGGTTCAGGGTCAGGAATAAGAAAATCTCTGAGCTGTCTACAGCAAGGAGACTGAAGTTTGGGGAAGACAATGGGAGCATTGATGTCTACCGAAGCCAAGGATATAGTTGCTTGGTCATGAGTCCAGGGAGAAAGATAGGGTCAGGGAATCAAGGGAGAGGGGTGTCTGTGAATCAAGGCCAGGAAAGGAAGCATCTGGTAGAGTTAAGGGTTCTCTGTTTTTGTTGGTGAGGTTAGGGAATGGGGTAGCTTGGAATTAGATCAGGGTCTGAAGGTATCTCTTAGGTAATTAAAGGAGAAATATGCTTGTATAGGAGTTTATGAAAGGAGGTCTTACTGAAAGTATCCAGGGAGAGTAATGTCTAGTGAGGTCATGAAGAGATCATGTCTCTGACCGAGGTCAAAAGTACACCCACCATAGCTCTTGCCTTCAACCAATGCAACCAATTCCAATGCCAGAGCCTTTTCACCTTCCTAGATCCTTCAGGTAAGTACTAGTGAATGTCAGGACAGGGTTAGGATGAATGGTCTTAGCACAGGGAGCAGACAGGATTGGGAAGGAACTGGGGGTCCTACAAGAGTTGAATGAAGAAACTAGGAATGCCTAGTCTAGATCAGGGAAGACTTAGTGGGGACCTAATAGCTGTCAAGGACTGTTGTGAAGAAAAAAAGAATAGACTTGTTCTGCTTGGCTTTAGAAAACAGAACCAGGAACAAAAAGAGAAAGATAGGAAAAGGCAGATTTAGGCTTAACATCCAAAGAACTATTAGCTCCTTGAGAGCAGGAATTGTTTCATTTCTGTATTTCTATCCCAAACACACAGGACAGCACTTTGAACATAATAGGCAAAGGATAATAGAATCATAAATCTGGAATCAAATGGGACATTAGAAGCCATTTATCCAACCCCTTCACTTTGTAGATGAGGAAACTGAGGCAGACAGAGGGTAAGTGACTCTTCCAGAGTCACTCAGCTACGAAGTGTGTGAGGCAGGGTTTGAATTTGACTCTCCCAGACTCCAAGCCCTACATCAGCCAATTGCAAAAATGCCTATCAAATTTAATTGAAGAAGTAAGGCTTCCTAAAAATGGAATGAGTTCTCTGGCAAGCTGGTAGGTTCCTCATCACTGAAGGAGTTTGAACAAAACTTAATGAGCATATGCTAGGAAGCTATAGAGGGGATTCATGCTTCAGCTGAGGGATGAACAAGATGACCTCTGACCTCCTTTACTTTGAGGTTCCATAATTCTGGGCACTATTCAGTGGTTGCTTATTAACCAACACACTGCCTTCCTTTAGACAACTATCATCACTCCCAATCATGTCTCAGTGTGACAGGGTCCCTGATGCCAGAAGATATGAAACACATCAACCAAATGAGAATTAGGTTACCTGGCACATGCCGTAGCCTCCTTTAGGCATACAACCTGAGGATCAAAGGGTCAGGGATCCCAGCTCTAGCTCTGAATTAACTCGAGTATGTGAAGGACCCTTGTGTAGTAGAAAACAATAGTGATGTTATTGAGCTTCCCTCCCATGATCACAGGGCCTGGGGATCTGGGAAAGGGAGTACAGGAGGCATCTTAATTTCTAAGAAGATGTGGCAGGTGGGATGTCATGTAGAGCCTGAGTTGGAAACACCCACGTAGTGCCCATTTCATCATCATAACTGAGGAGAAGATCACTGTCATTATTGAGCCCTGTCAGGCGAGCTTGTGCCCTGTCTGCTCTTACATGATAATAGCTGACTTTTACATAGGTTTAGAGGTTTAGAAAACCCTTTAACTGCATTACCTAATCTGAAATTCACCAAAATCTTTTGAGGTAGGCAATACGAAAGAGATAGAGTTGGACTCAGAATCTGAAAGACTTGAGTTTGAATCCTGCCTCAGCTCTTTGCTGGCTGTGTAACTCTGGGCAGGTCATTCAACCTCTTGCAGCCTCAGTTTTCTCATCTGTAAAATGGAGATAATAACAGCACCTACCTCCCAGAGTTGTTATGAGAATCAAATGAGACAACATGTAAAGTGCTTTGCAAACCTTAATGTGTTCTATAAATGCTAGCTGTTTTCAATACAGACATTTTTATATTAGAGGTAGGGAAACTGAGGCTCAGAGAAGATAAATGATTTTCCCTGTCACACAGATACTGAATGGCAAAGTAGCGATTCTAACTCAGATTTCCTGGCTACAAGTCCAGCATTCTTTACACTGTATACTTTACTACTTCTAATCTTATAAAGAGATGGAAACAAAATACACACACACACACAGACAGACAAACAAAACCCTTCACTATGTATACTCAGGTAAGTCACTTTACCTCTGAGCCTCTGTTTCCCCATATGCAAAATAAGAGGTTTGGACCAGATGGTCTCTGAGTTCCTTTTGAGCTCTTAAAATATTTCCAACTCTAATTCTAAGGGAGGCAAATAGGTCAGAAGGAATTCAAGAAAGCTAGACTGTAATGCCCCTCCTGGAACTAACCCAGTCCCTTCACAGAAAACCCTGTCAAGGGAATTGAAAATACTGGAGCTCAGACCTGTATCTTAGAGACAATTCAGGTCCTAGGGATTAAGTAGAAGACTTCTCAATCTCACCCTTGTCAGAGGGGAACCACTGTCTTTTTGTGGGTCTTTTCTGGAAACCAATTCTGTCCAAGTCATACCTCTGACCTTGGAGACCTTGCACTGTTTCAGGGGCCATTGCTGCTTCCCTCATCTGTTCCAGCACATCTGGCTCACACTTGGACATGACCTTGAACTTTCTTCCTCCTCCAGGCAAGTGATAGGTTTGGCACTTTCCCCCACCCCCCTTCATCTGGCTCCTATAGGAGAGTCCCCTTGACTTTGATCTCAAGCCTAGGGCAAGAATGAGACACACTGACAGATAAATAAATGGCCCCTGGGGTGTTTTTTTTAATCCCAATATGACAAGAATCCCAAGGCTCAGAGGGCCAATATTAGTCCAGATCCTAAAGGGCCAGAGGGAAAGTATAGGGGCAGGTGGGATAATGGTTAGCATTTCAGACCAGTCCAGGGCCCAGAACCCAAATCTGCAGATACTTTTCATATATTGTCTGGAATAATAATAATAATACCTCTTAAAGCCCAACCCATCATTCATGTTGTGAGGTTGGGATGGGAGGGGGGTGGGGATCAATAGCAAAGTAACAAAAAGCCAGTCAGGGTCATGTATAGGGAGCACTTTCTGTTCCCTGAGACCAGTATAGTACCTGGATGGGCCTGGTAGCTCTGGGCTCCTACTGGGTCCGCAACCTAGTTAGTGTGATGGAACTGTCCTGTGAAGAAATGCCTGGGGAACATAAGGTTGAAATGTGGCCCTGCTCAAAAACCATTGCAATGATCAGCTTGACACTAAAGATCTAAGCATACATTCACCTTCTGGTACCAGAAAAAGGCAAGATTCATCAAAACCAACCAGGAATACCAGTAAGTGCCCTGACTGCTGAAAACATTTAAGTACTCTTTCCAATTTAGCGCACTACCTCTGCTTTTCTAAAGAGAAGTCAACTCGAGCATGTGCGCACGTGCGCACGCACACATACACACACACACACACACACACACACACGCACGGTTCTGACCACTAAAGCTAGCAAATCATGGAAGATGTGATCTGCCAGTGGTATATTAAAAACAAACAGGTAACAGGTGTCACCAGGATTAGGCAAGGCACTGCTTTCTGTCAATGGTGCCCTCATCTACAAGTCACACAACAGCGTACTGCTGTCTAGTGTAGGGAAATTATAAAAATTAACTTCATTCCCAAGCCTAGATTGGACAAAATGCAAGATAAAATGAAGAAGGAGCAGCTGAAGACCTTGAAGTCATTAAAGATCTTCATTTAATGCAAGCTTTAGAAATTATAACTAATACAGAAAAGGATGACCAAGTCCTGATCATGTAATTTTGAAAAGGAAATGTGCATCCTATGATTGGAATTCTGAAAAGTCCTTTTTGAGTTTGACACCATGAATCCAACTAACAAACTAAATCAGAATAATTTTTTTAAACTAATGTCTGGTATAACCATCATGAGCAAACTCATTCTCCCATAGTCTTTGACAGAAATTTAAAGACATTTTAGCATCTGTACATAGTGGTATACATGGCAGCTGTTACCACAGTAAAAAACCAAGGAGGAAAAGTCATCAAGAAATACAGGCATCCAACACTACCATGGTAGAAGTGACTTGAGAAAGCCCTTAAAGATCTGTGAAAAGGAACTGGAAAATCACAACAATATCTGGGTGGTACATGGACTAGAAATTTTGAATGTCATGTTCATATTTTTAGCCATCTAGGTGTTGCAGTATATACAGTGCTGGACATGAAGTCAAGAAAACCCAAGTTCAAATCTAGCCCAAGACCAGCTGTGTGATCCTGGGCAGGTAATTTAATTTCTGCCTGCCTCAGTTTCCTCATCTGTAAAATTGGGATAATATAGCACCTGCCTTCCAGAATTATTGTGAAGTTCAAATGAGATAATATTTTAAAGCCTTTAAAGTACTACATAAATGCTAGCTATTAGTATGATTATATTGCTCAGTTAAAGGCAAAAAGAAAATGAAACACATGGAAGAGAACCCAGAAAGCAAAAGGATATCAGAAATTTGAAATTCCTTTATAAAAGTTTAAAAGTTAAGGTAGTACAAGTAGTAAAAGCAGTTAGAAAACGAAACAAAATAAAAGTTCAACATCAGTCAAAGACTTTAATACAGAGGCTTGAGAAGTAAAGCAACAAAAATCCTAGTGGGAAGAAGATATGGAAAATTTCCAATTATCTCCCTAATCACAAGAATTCTAGAACCATGGAAATTCAAGATGGATCAAACAAATACCAGACAACTTTCACATCACCAATATAATGAATAATGAAACTGTTCTTGTAAGAGAGGTGACTAGAACTCTAGCGTCTTTGCAAAACTGCACAGTGGTTAGACCGTATAAGATCTACAATTATTGGAGCAAACATTTCACGGTGGCAAATGACAGAATTTTACCAGCTGCCTTTCAGATGCAGCCTTGATTCCACCAGGCCTGCTTTCCAGTGAAGCAATAAGGCACCTTGAGGGAGAAGGGAGAAAGCATGTGCCAATCAAATTAAACCACCACCACCTGCCCTGTGACTCTGATGGAGACATTCCAAAACCCAAGACTGTTGGGAATGGCAATGCCATTCACACCACCAGTCCTGCTTCCAACCCAGCTTACTCAGCCACAATCTTGGAAAGCAACCAACCTGGAGATGTGACCTGGTCACTGCTTCTGAAAATGCTACAACCTTTGCCTCCTTAGCAACCACAGCTACTGAAGACTCAGAAAAGAGAGTTCCTACCACCAAACTCCTGTCAACTGGTTCAACATCAGAAACAGATATCATTTGATCAGCCTATATGACATTAAGTAAGATGCATTACCAATTGCTTTGCTGCTGCACACTAATAACCATGAGATCTTGCCATCTGAGCTGAAACCTCCTGTATGTGTCATCTCTTCCATTAGAAAGGGAGCTCTTTGAGAGCAGGGACTGTCTCCATTTTTCCCTTTGGATATCCCCAGCACTTAGCACAATGCTTTGCATGTAGTAAGTGCTTAATAAATGCTTTTAAAAATGATTTATTTCATCCTTAACAAGAAGAAGTACATATCTTTTTATTAAAAGATGAGAACACCAGGGACCCCTTTCAATGCAGGTCAATTATATTCTTATGCACTTCATAAAAAGCATTTACAGTTTGCACCACTTAAAAAAAATCTATAAATACAAGAAAATAATATATTGGCCAAGGAACAAAAAGAGTATGTCAAAAAGTCCCAGAGGGTATAAAGAGTAACTTATTACCATTTCAGTAGTTATGGAACAAGCTGCCCCAAAGTGTCATGAGGTTTATACTCCTTTTGTTAATTATCTCAGAACCTTTGATTCAGTTGTATACTTATGGTTTATTCATATAACGCAAATATATAAAATAGATCCAAGTATGGTGAGAACTGTAGCATTTGATGACCATGTGGAAAACTGTTTTCTCTATAAAAACACATTATCAACACAATAATGTCGATAACAACTGACATAAAACATGGCATTTGAGGAGGAAACCAATTAAGCCCACTTAGGTTTGCCTGGCCTTAGATATATTATTCTTTATCGTAAATAGTACTAAATATAGTCTCCAAATTAAGGGAGAAGTTGAAACAAAACATCTTAATAATCACGGGGTAATATGAATGATGTCAAGCTACATAGTTCCACTGAAAAACACATTAAACAGCAACTTCAGCTCATTGAATCTTGTTCAATGATACAAAAATTTCCCCTGGACCCCCCAAAATGCAAAAATTATAATATGTTCCAATGAAAAATAGAGACTGAAGGCTTCAAGCTTAAATCTAGAAGTCACATTGAACAAATGATTGAAGGTGATACCTACAAATACCTTGGTCTCATCCAGACAAGAAACATCAGACATAAAGGTTTCAAAGGGAAGCCTAGGTTTGAATGTATTAAGAGATTTATTAGCATTCCAAAATAAAGATGTATGGTAAGAACATATATGCAAGACCAGGCTGATATATACTCTTGGAACTATAAAGTATACAATAATAGATTTGGAAAGTATTCTCACAAAACCCTAGATGATATTATTGAAACACACAACCCTAAGGCAGCTATAGAAAGATTAATACTTCCTCACCAGAAAGGAGGAAGGAGGTTTATAGGCATCCTTAGAGTACTTGACAAACTAGTAGAAGACCTAAAGAAATACTTTTGGAACAAGAAAACATCATTTCAATAAGCAATAATAAAGGCTGATAGCAAATTCATGATATTAGGTTTGTCAAATATAACTGAACATTATTTACCACTGGATGGATTCTATGAAAAGGCTAACATCAAAGACTGGAATCAAAAGGTTCTCCCTGGATGACATCCACATGAACAAGCAATATTTCAATGATGGAACATTGAACAGGCGGCTGAATTATGTGGATGTTTATAAAAACAAAAAGGTTTACAATGACGATTCAGGATCAGTTCATTATCACCTGGAATTAACATCAGGTTTATCCTTAAGAAGTCCAGATCCAGGGACCAATGTAGGTTAATCAAAGAAATGGTAAAACTATCTACATATTACCACAGACTGTAAATAATTAGCACATACTCAATACCTAGCAACTTGTGACCTGTTAACTAGAACTGTATATCAGAAACTTTTTATCTTTCATTGACTGATATGTGACATTCCCATTCTACAAATGTAGACTTTGAAACATGTTGGAGAATTTCACCCTAAACTGTACTCAGTTTGGACCATTATCAAAGACTAAGCTCTTGCCCATAATTGCCTAATCATGACATTGACCATAAAAGCTTAAGAAGGATGTTTTTAATAGATATCACCACACCAAACATTCATAATCACCAAGCTACATAGAATGAATGGTTTTCAAAATATAGAGACCTAGCAGAGAAGGTCAGAAGCATACAGAGAATAGGATACAGTGCATATCATCCCCAGGGTCCTGTTTTACAACCAGTTGTAGCAAAGACCTTTTCAAGGTGCCTATAGAGGATGAGCTTAAATATGAATCCTTTGGAAAAAAACTACAAAAAGCAGTTGTTTTAGTGATCTATTTATATTGTTAATTACATATTATTATTAATATTAAATACAAGGAATAATAGTAGGATAGCAATTTGCCCAAGGATTATTTCTATCTGAATTCCATCAAAAGATATGAGAAGATGATAATCATGGTAATAATTGTTATTTTTAAAGCACCAAAAGGTTTGCAAAATGTTTTGCCCGTAATAATCCTGTGATGGAGTTCATTCAAAGGCTATTATGCCAATTTTACAGAAAAGAAAATTGAGGCACAGGGAGGTCCCACAGCTATTATATGTCATGGCTTGGACTAAAGTCAGGACAGCCAACCTCAGTATTCTTTCTGGAGTCAAAGTATTGACCTTCCTCTTTGAAACCCTTCTCTAAGCCCCTGGGGAACTGAGCAGAGAACAGGGCCAGGCTTCAGCTCTTGAGTCATCTTCCTGGTTTTGAGTCATTTGGGGCAGAGCAGGAACTATGAGCTGTCAATGAGCACCCGTGTGTTGTTTCAGCCTCCTCCATCTGTTCCTCACTGTCATCCCCCACATCTTTCCAAAAGGCTCTTGGTTTTCCTTTCCTGCCCCTTTCTTTCCTTTAAAGCTCCAAGGAGGTGTCAAGTCCTTCGTCAGAGCTTTCTCTGGAGAGGTAATTTGAGATCTAAGAATTTCACGTTTGGGTCTTCTCTTTGGAGCTTTCTTTGAAATGCTTACCCACCCACCCACCCCACCCCCATCCACCACCCCTACACATAGACCAAAAGAAAGAGCCATTCCAGAAGAGACAGTCCTTGGTCAGCAAGGCTTTTTGCTCTAAGCGTCCCAGCTCTGAAGAGGGGAGACCAGCTCTGGCCTGGACCTCAGCCTTAGCATTTACAACCCTCCCCAAGAAGCTAGCCCTGTTGTTACACCCAAAGAGGTTCCTTGTAATGGGATCCTTCATTATGCCTCTTGTCTCTTTAACGAACCCACAAGCCTTTGAAAGCCCTGGAGACACTCTCTGGCAACTTGATAATTGTCTTAAGTATTCCTTGTAATATAAGCAGTGCCAGCCTGTAGTCTCTGTCTCTTTATGTCTCTGTCTCTCCTTCCTCCCTCTCTATCCCTCCCTCGCTATCCCTCCCTCCTGTCTCTTTCCTTTCCCCTGTCCCCCAAGATCCTGGAAGCTGATTTTCCCCTTTCCTGACTTCATGTCAATATCCTTCTACCATAAACCAGTCTAAAACACTCTTGGCCTTTTACCTCCCAATCTAGTGGGGCATCTTAGAGAGTACCTCCCAAAGGAACAATCCAAGAAGACTTCCTGAAAGAAAGGTTGCAGAGGCTGTGGAATGAGTGGCCATCTAGGGAGGACAAACAGGAAGTTGTAAGGCTGATAGAAGGGAAAGAACCTGGTTTTGATTCCCAGCTTTGACCCTGAAGTGATGGCCTCTGTGCCTCAGTTGGCTAGTCTAATGAAGGAAGATAACAAACCTTTAACTACTTATCTCACGCAGAACTATAATAGTTTCTTATCCTTTCTACTAGATGGTCTTTGATACAAGCTACTTCTCATTCAGGAAGACTTACTGGACTTACAGACTGTGTTCTAGTCAGGTCAAATCAACAAGCATTTATTAAGTATCAACTGTGTTCCAGGTACTGTGCTAAGCACACAGGATACAAAGAAAGACAAAGAAAGAAAAAGCCAGTCCCGCTTTCTGGGAGTTCACAGTCTAATAGAAGAAAGAGAACTAACTTAAAGCAATTTTTTCATCTCTCTAGGCTTTAGGAGAAAGGAAAGGAGAAATGTGGGCCTGGTGGGAGAACTAGATTCAGAGAATGGCTCCACTGCTTAATAATAGTTGTATGACTTTGGCCAAATCACTTAACCTCTCTTGGTCTGTTTCCCCACTTCTAAAATGAGGGGTATTGGATTCTGAGGTCCCTTCCAACTTTGATTTAAAGTAAGAAAGGACCTCAAAATTCATCCAGAGTCCAATGCTCTCATTTTACAGATGAGGAAAATAGGTCCAAGAGGGATTAAGTGACTTGCCTGAGGTCACCCAGACTGTCAGTAGCTGAGGTGGGGTACAAATGTATTCCCCATGATTCCAAGTTTAAAGGGAAATTTCAGTACTCTCTCCACTGTACCCCACTATTCTTACTCTCCATGATTGTCTGGGACCCACAGGCTTGCCCCATTTTCATATGATATGGCAGCTGGGACGCTAGGAACTCCCCTCCCTGGCAGGAAGTGTCTATCTGAGAAAGTGAGGCCAAACCTAGTAGCCTGTGACTGTGACTTGATCATTCTTATGATTCTGGGATTGTGGGGGAGGTGTATTGCCAAGCTGGCTGTCTATCTCCAAGGCTCTGTGTGTGTATGTGTGTGGGGGGGTACCAGGGGAGTTTTGTTTGTTTTTGCCTTTCTTTGTGTCCCCAGTGCTTAGCACAGTGCCTGGTACATAGTAGGTGCTCATTAAATGTTCTTTGACTTGACTTGATAGCGCAAACCCCAACCCCAGGTAGCCTTCAAAGATCCCACCCTGACCTCTGTCCTCTTTTGATTGGAGGCTGATCTCAGAGATTCCACTCTTCTCTTAAGTCTCTGCCCCAGAACCAACCCTAAGTCTCCTCTGGCGATGGGGCAAGATGGCAGCAGGGAACAGAGCCAGACTCAGGTTTATCACTGAACTCCCAGGCTTCTCCTGAGGGAGGAAAAGGGGACAATAATTAGCCCATCTGGCTTGAAGGCAATTACACCAATTAGGCCTTGGATCCAACTGCTCAAGCGAGTCTGGGATCCTGAGGGGATGTGTCTCTGCAGCTATGAAACTATTAACTCAGTGAGAGAAAGGGAAGACCCCTGGGAGCAGGGTCCTGGCTCAAGGGCCAGCACACTCTCATGGGCTATCGTGAAAAGAAAGTTGGCCAAGCCACTAACTTGATTTCCCTTTGCATGGCTGTCTTCAAGGCTGCTGATTGGTTTATTTTAAGTCATACTAGGATAGTTGGCCAATTCTCTTTTCCTTATGGCCATTAGGGTATTTGAATGTCCATAAACACGTTTGAATCTCAAGTTTTGTATTTTGTAGGAGGTACTCAGCCTCAGACAACACTTTTATGCTGTTACTCCAGGATTTGAGGCTTAGCTTTCACTCTGATCATGATTGTAAATAGAGTTCTGAGTCATTGGTTTTGTAATTGTCATTCCCTTATCATAGCCTTTAACCAGCTATTGGGCTGCTTGGTCCAGTTCTGTGCTGTTAATGTAGGAGGTGTTAGGTGCTCATCCAGTAACTTGTCCCCTTCTCATGCCTTAGCTCACCACTCCTCCCTGTGTTTCTCTGAGCCCCCTTCCCAAACCATCTCCCATCCTCTTTTCTCAGTCTCACAGCTCCCCTCTCCCCTCTCCTCCACAGGTTCAGCCCTTATGAATGGTATGATGCACACCCCTGTAACCCTGGCTCAGACATCGTGGAGAACAACTTCACTTTACTCAACAGCTTCTGGTTTGGGATGGGCTCCCTGATGCAACAAGGTAGGACCTGCCCAACCTGCTGCCAATCCCAATGTTTCCACCCTCCTTTCTATCTCTGCCCCCTCCTCTAGTCCTGCTTCCAATTCCTGGAGGTCAGGGCTGGGGTTATCAAGATCAGACATTAGCCAAAGGGGCCAGATTGATCTAGACATCAAGACAGGGCCCCTTTCCTCCATAGAAAGAGATGAGAGGTTGGAGTAGGTGACTCCTAAAGTCTCTTCCAGCCCTGGGATTTTGTGGTCCCCTTTTGATCCTTCTCTGTCATTAAATCCTCAACTCTGTTCCCGTGCCAGGGCAAGGGCTAGAATAACCAGACTATGCATGAGATGCTACAAGTTTAAGCAGAACCCTTGAGAAAGGGCAGAGGGTTGGCTAGAGATCCATTATAGAGATCCAGCCTAGAATGGAATTAATTTATGTCACTACTATTGTCACCACTGAAATCACCAGCATCTTCACCGTCACCATCGTAATAGCTGGCTTTTATAAAGCACTTTACAGTTTGCTAAGCCCTTTACAAATATTAACCTCATTTGATCCTCGTAACAACTCTGGGTGGTAGGTGCTATTATTATACCCATTTTACAGATGAGGAAACTGAGACAGACAGCCATTAAATGACTAGCCCAGCATCACCCAGTGTCTGAGGTTGCATATGAACTTGACTCTCCCTGATTCCAGGACCAGCACTTTATCCACTATTCCACCCCACAGAATCACAGGATAATGGAAGGGACCCTGAAAGGTTTACTAGTTCATACTCCTTAATTTAGATAGTAGGTAGGACTGAGAGCCCCAAAGAGAGCCACTTCCCTGGGAGGCCATCCTGGAGATAGAAGCCATCTTTCCATATGAAGCCCTCCTTGGAGAGGGGTCCCCGTCATTCAGCAAGTGTATAGTAAGTGCTTCCTGACTCTGTGACTTTAGAACATCCACAGATTAAAGTTTGCTTTGCTCTCTTCCCCACTCCCCCCCCACCCCCGCCTGCCCCCCTTCCCTGCCCCTCCCTCTGGCCCAGAGACCTTCCTTCAGCTTAGCCTCGGTTCATTAGGAGACACATTCAAAATAGCAGATGAGCTTAAACTCACTGAGGCAAGACAGGAGCAGAGCCTGAGAAAGAGACCTGGCAATTGCCTGGTTGATGTATACCCTCCCCCTCCCCTTCTTGCTCTCTCTCTCTCTCTCTCTCTCTCTCTCTCTCTCTCTCTCTCTCTCTCGATTAGTGAGGACTGTCTATTAGGAGCACTTGCTAAGATTACTGTGGGAATGCCACTCCACTGCTACTGCTCCCAATTAGGTGAAGTCCTTGCCCATGAGCCTTCAATCACTTTTTCTCTAGGGCCCCAAGCATCTCCCTCCATCCTCCCTCCAAAGGCCCTTGTTTCCAAAGGCTGGGGGTAGGGGAAAGGTGGAGTGGTGAAGGAGGCTGGGCCTTCCCCAGGGAGCTTTCAGAGGCATGTTTTAACAGGGAACTCAGAGAGTGAGGAGATATCTTGGGGGTCTTCTGGAGGGATGAAGCCCCTGATACCAAGCCCCATGGCCTGGCCTCCAAGGTACCTACTGCTGACAGGGGCCACCCTGCATAGATCAGGCTCTAGATCATGCCCAATGCCCCAACCCCAAAAGCTCCTTCTAATGGAGCAAATGAGCCAAGTAGTTTATGTCTCAGGCCCAAGGGAGGGAGGAGGAAAACAGTCGCCTTGCAGAGAGGTCAAGGGAGGCTCAGGGTGGTCTTCAGGAGGTGTTATTGGGATAAAGAGTAGGCTCCTGTCTCTCTTCATAACTGATCTGTCTCATGCCTAAGCATGCTCACACTGTACCGCACAGAGACACACGGCTGCTCAGAGAGACGAGGCAATCAGCCCTCACTTAGCCAGGTGTGGCTTCTGCATGAAGAAAGTTTTCCACGTGGAAAAACTTGGCTGAAATACACTGTAGCCATTGAATCTCGAGTAGGAAAGGCCCTCTGACCCAAATTGTACCTGAATAGCAATGACTTCTATAATGTACCTGGAAAAAAAAATCGGTCACCCAGCTTCCTCCATGGGAGGACTTCCCATAAAGGAGAGTCCCCCTGCCTTCTTCCTGAGGCAACCTCGCTTGTGACAGCTCCGATTGTTGGGAAGTCCTTCCTTAAGTTGAGCTGATACCTGCATCCCTACGACTAGCTCCCACCCACCCAAATCCTTTGTTCCCATTTCTACCCTCTGGGACCAAGTTAAACAGAGTAATCCCTCTTCCACTGGACAGTACCTCCTTAGGTATTGCAAAGACCCTTAGTCTCCTTTCTCAAAACATCCCCAACTTCTTCAACATAATTTTAATGGCTTTTAGCTCCCTCTCGTTCCTTGTCACCCACCTCTGAGTATGCATGATGTCCTTTTAACCCAAAATGTTGTGTTCCTTGAGTTAAAAACTCAAATTTAAGTCAAAGTCAATATCCCTCCCCATGCCCCACCCCCATCACTGGATGCTTTTAACTCAAGGAACACAACTCAACATGACCTCACTTGCTGGGTTCCCTGCTCCATAAAATAAGGGGGTTAGACTAAAACCCCACATGGGATCATGAAAAGTGGGACACGAATGAATGACTAAACCACAATAACATATATAGTTGTTTACATTTCATCTTCCCCATTAGAATGTGAGATCATGCAGGGGCTGATTATGTTTATTATTGTATCTCCAGCTCTTACCACAATGCCTGGCATGCAGTAGGAGCTTAATAAATGCTTGTTGACTGGCCAACTAGACTTGGAGTCATGAACACCTGGGGTTCAAATTTTGCCTCAGACACTTAGCCTGTGTGACTCTAGGCAAGTTACTTAATACAGCTGCTGCTTCTTCGCTGGTACAATGAGGGAGATTGGACTTAATGACCTCTAAGGTGTCTGCAAGCTCTAGATTGATAACCCTATGATCCTATGACTTTGGCATTATTGACAACTTCAGATTATCAGCTCCATTGCCTCTGCCCAGTACGTTGGACAGTAAGAGTTGAATGTAACTGAGTATTCAGAAATAGCTCTTCCTGCCATAAATCCCAGGGCCAATGTTCTATGTTGCCCCTCAAAAGCTCTGAAGAGATCAGACACAGGAAGTGTATGGATCATAGATTTCAAATCAACAGGGACCTCAGAGGTCACCTATTCCAAACTCTTCAATCAAAGAAACTTGAGGCCAGAGAGGTTTAAATAAGGTAACATAAGTTGTAAGCAATAGTCAGAAATTGAACCAGGGTCTTATAACATTTAATTTAGCATGATTCCAATGTACCATACTGTCTCATGAAAGCCTTTCCACTAGGCAAGAGAGAAAAACAAACACACTGAAGGTAATGACAGCACCTATCTCTGTAGCACATTAAGGACTCAGTCCCCTCACTTGTGAAAATGCAGGAGGTAAGCTAATTAGGCTTTATGGTGCCTTCCAATTCTAAAGCTATGAGCCTGTGATCCCCTAAGGTTTACAAAGTGCTTTCCCTCCCACGGTAGGTGGTGCAGGTATTATTTTCACCATTTTACAGTAGAGTAAACTGAGTCCCAGAGAGGTTTATAGTAGTAATGGTGGTGTTGGTAATCTTCATCATTATCATCATCATCATCTCTTTCCAGTAAAGACAGTGCCTACAAAGATGACACTATATATCCAACAAAATATGGACTTGTAATATGTGAAGGATCCATAATTTTTATTAATGTGGGTGATGTCGTTCAACAAGTATTTAATAAAGTACCTTCTGTGTACGAAGTCTCATGCAAGGTGCCTAACCCCTCCACTCCTTTGTAGATGGCCTTTTTGAACTGATATGACTGAAACAATTCACCCTTGGATGGCTACTCTTCTGTGATGAATCTCTCTACTCTTAGGTAGACTGGTCCCAAGACTGTTAACAGATACACAAGTCTGTCACTGAGCCCAAACTCAAACCCTCTCCAGTTTGGTAGGATCTGCCAAAGCTTGCATTCTGTGGCCATCAAATCAATTGATCCCTCAACCAACAAGCATTTATTAAATACTTACCATGTGCCAGGCAGTGTACTAGGTAGGTGCTAGGGATACAAAGACACAAGCAAAATGTCTCCTGTCCTCAAAGAGCTTACATTGTAATAAGGGACACAACATCACTACATACAGACATATACAAATGCCTGTAGATAACCATGGAGAGGAAGGCACAAGCAGCTGGAGAGCCAGAAAAAGCTTCAAACACAACTTGGTGCTTAAGGCAAGTCTTGAAGGAAGCCAAGGATTCCAAGAGGTGAGTAATAAGAAGGGAATGCATTTTCCAAGCAAGATAGGAAATAGAATTTCATGTTTGAGGATCAGTAAAGAAAGACAGTTTGACTGTACTAAAGAGTGTATGAAAGGGAGGATAATGAAGCAGGAAAGGTAGGATATAGCCATGTTGTAAAGAGGTCTAAATGCCAAAGAGGGAGTTCATTTTTGACCCAAGGGTAAAGGGAGCCCCTGGAGTTTATAGAATGAGGTCTAAATGCCAAAGAGAGGGTTCATTTTTGACCTGAGGGTAATGGGGAGCCACTGGAGTTTATGGAATGGGGAAGAGTTGACATGGTCAGAGATGATTTAGGAAACTCATTTTGTCCCTTTGATGGTGTAGAATAGATTGGAAAAGGGAAACATAAAACAAGGAGAACAAATAAGAGGCTACTGCAGCAGTGCAGGTGAGGATTGATATGAGCCTAGGGTGGTGACTGTGTGGTTGAAGAGAAGGGGACACATACGAGAAGTGTTCAAGAGGAAGAAAGAACATTGTGTGGCAATTGATAAGATATAGGCAACAAAGTAGTGGAGAGAGTGTTGAGCTCAGGGAGACCTGAGCTCAAATCTGGCCTTAAATACTTACTGACTGACTGACCCTTAACTTCTGCCTGACTCAGTCTTCTCAACTGTAAAGTGGGGGTGATAATAGCATCTACTTCACAGGGATATTTCAAGGATTAAATGAAATAATATTTCATTTAGCACATTTAGCACAATGCCTGACACATAGAAAACACTTAATAGAACTCTCCTCCACACCCACCAGCTATGTGACCCTGGGCAAGTCACTTAATGGCTGCCTGCCTCAGTTTCCTCAACTGTAAAATGGGGATAATTATAGCACTTGTTTTCCAGGGCTGTTGTGAGGATCAAATGAGATGACATTTGGAAAGCATTTGTAAAAAACCTGAAAATGTCACGTGAATGATAGCAATTTATTATTGTTATTATCTGAAGTGAGGAACCAAGGAGGTTGTGAACCTGGGTACCCGCAAAGCTAGTGATGCCCTTGGCAGAAGTGGGGAATGTCAGAAGTACTTGAAAGCATAACTTGTTTGAGCCCAGGAGGAAGTCAGTGGGGACAGAATTACAATGAATAACAATCACTCACATTTCTATAGCTTCCAATATATTCTAGGACCTCAGTGCTTCAGAGCACTGGAGTATTTCCAATTTACCAAGGACTTTTTCTCACAACAGGCCTGGAGGCCATTAATGCTAGTAGTAATATTCTCTTTTTACAATTAAGATATTGATGCTGTCTATAGTTTTATAATCCTGATTGTCACACACACACACACACACACACACGACTTCTTTAGAATGTAAGCTGCTTGTGACTAGAAATTTCTTTCTTTATACTTGTATCCTCTGTGCCTAGTATTGTGTCTATCACATAGTAAGTGTTTGACTGAGGATTTGTTGCTTAATTGGTGATTCAGTCAGTCACCTGGCATTTTTCAAGTACCTACTACGTACCAGGCACAACAGAAAGTGGGCAGCAGTAGATAGAGCCTTGGTCCTAGAGTCAAGAAGACCTGAGTTCAAACCTGATCTCAGATGCTTACTAGCCATGTGACCTGGGAAAGTCACTTAACCCTGTTTGCCTCAGTTTCCTCATCTGTAATGAACTGGAGTAGGAAATGGCAAACCACTCGAGTACCTTTGCCAAGAAAACCCCAATTGGGTTCACAAAGAGTTGGACAGTGAGTGAAACAACTGAACAATAAATTGTACTAAGCCTTGGGAATACAAAGAAAGTGGGGGAGGGGAGAGGAAGGTGAGGGGAGGGAAAGAGAGAGAGGAAATGTGTTCACAGATGGGGGGAATCACTCTGCCAGTAAGCTTCAGAGCTGAGATACAAACCCAGACCCTTTGACCCTACGTCTGATGCTCGCTCCAAAAGTTAACCTAGCAGGGCAGTGGAATTTAGGAAGTGAGGGGAGAATTATGGAAGTACAAAGCCCAGCTCAGGCAGGCCTGGAATAAATCCTTCACCTCAGGGGTTCTTAAATTTTCTGGGCTATGGTCTCTTTTTTGGCAGTCTGATACCCATGCACCCCTTCTCAGAATAATGGTTTTAAATACAATAAAATAAAATATGTATTTTTTAAAAATATATTTTAAAAAATATACAGTTATATAAAGTTGTGATTTTGCCCTCCAGGTTCCCAGACCCCTTTGTAATCTACCCACAAACCACGGAGGTATGTGGACCTCAGGTTAAGATCCCCTGCTTCGGTTCAAGAACTTGTTATCACCTGCAGAGATGTCCTAGCCAGAGTTTCAGCCTCCCCTCAGTCCAGTGCAGAATACTTAGAAATCCCTCTGAAATGGATGTCTCCTTAGAGGGAGGAGGGGTGGAGCACTTTGTTATTTGCCCTCTTTTAATAGATGCCTGAGATCCTTATATACCACTTCATCCATCCATCATCACCATTCAATGACAGTTGTTAGAGACCTTGTCCCCCCTGGATGTGGTAATGACTCCTTTTCCCCCCTCCTGCTGCTCTCACTCTTCAAAGCTCTGTCCCCTGAAATCTTCCCCCCTCATCCCCTGATGTATTCATTCCCCTTCACCCATTTTGATTAGGAGAGAGAAAAAATAGTTGTGTATTTGAAAAACTCTCCCTCAAGTGATTTCTTTGAGAAAAAAAAAAACAGCCATTTCATATCAAAGCAGAAGCTTTTAAAACTGTGGGACCAAATATTGTGGGAAGTTCAGGAGTCACTCATTATTTAAATCTCTTGAAAGCAGTCTAGTTAATTATTTTGATTTGAAGGTTTCCTCCAAATTGTGCCCCATAACCAAGGTCGGAGATAAAGAGAGTGGTGAAAATGCTTCCCCCCAAATGTTTATTTTCACCTCGTGCTCTGTAGCTGCTTTATATTCCTACAGGCCTTTTATGTCCAAAGCATCTTCCTATACATTTTCTCATCTTTTCTTCACACTTTCCATATAAGACAGAGCCAAAGGGGGAATGACTCTCCCCTATTTTATAGATAAAGAAACAGACGCCCAGAGAGGGAAAGTAACTAGCCCAAGGTCACACAGCAAGGAGGAAGCAAAGCCAACATAAGAATTCAGGAGTATGGACTTCATAGCCAAGGATTCTTTTTTTGTTCCTATGTGAAATTAGACAGCTTAGGTGGCATAATGAAGAAAGCAGTGGACTCGAATTTGAATCCTGCCTCAGATAACTTATTAGCTCTGTGACCTTGGACAAGTGACTTAACTCTCAGCCTCAGTTTCTTCATCTGTAAAGTGGGGATAATAATGGCACCTACCTCCCGGGGGTTGTTGTGAGAAACAAATGAGACTGAATAAGGTGTCCCAAGAGTCTTAGTGCAGTTGTGCACTAACTAATAAGCTTAAAATTACACAAAGACTATTGGGATACTCTGTATGCATACTGAAAGAAATTAGTATTAAATAACTACTGGGAAGATCCAGAGTTTGTTTGTTTGTTTGGTCTTCCTCTTTACTACTTCCTTCATTCTCTACTGGGTCAAGTCTGCATCTGAAGGATATTGCAGATCATGAGATTGGATTGCCTTTCTCTTCAATCTCAGTCAGACCTCACCCAAGTGGCAAAGCCCACTGTTTTCTACTCAGGCTTGGGTGGGCAATAGATCCTTGTCTAGATTGCCTGAAGCTAGAGGTGGTCTGGGAGGGAGAGTGGTTGAAGTCACATCCCCCAGTCCCTCATTAGAATGGGTCCACCTCTCATTCTAATATTCATTCTCTCATTACTTGTTAACCAGAGTTGATTGCCACCCTCGGGAATACCCACTCTACCAAAGGCATATTAATATTGAATGGGTTCTGTGAGGGGTCTTTGGCATTTGAGAGTGTCACTGACCCCTTTTATTAATTGTCTGCTAACATAATTAATAAAATTATTTATTACCCAGAAATTATCTCTCACACTTTTTATACATCACAACACATACATACACACACACATATATACATATGTATATATAATAAACACACATACACACATATACATAGTATGTAGCAAACCTCAAAGCACTATCTAATAACAATCAATAAGCAATAAACTTTATTAAGCACCTATTATGTTTCAAGCATTATACTACCACAAAATACCAAAACAGCCCCTGAGAAGGATATGTACATGTATAAATATATTCAGAATATTAAAAAAATCGATATAAAGTTGTTTTGGGAGAAGGCACTAGGATTTGGGGGAGGGGTTTAGGGAATCCTCCATGTAGAAGATGGTGCTTCAGCTGGGTCTTGATGGAAACAAGAGAATATAAAAGGTGGAGATGAGGAAGTAAGTCATTCCAAGCATGGTGGGGCAGGGGGAGCATGGGAATGACAGCCAAAGTAAAGGTACAAAGATGGAAATGACATGTTATATATGAGCAATAGGAAAAAGGCCAAATTGGCTGGACCAGTGAATGCGTGAAGGGGAGTAATATGGCTGGAAAGCTATAACAGGTTGAAATCAAGTTATGAATGAACTGAAAATCCAGAGTTTATATTTTATTTTGCTGGCCGTAGGGAACCCCTGAAGTTTCTGGGGTAAGTAGGTGGTGTGCATTTAAGGCAGATTGCTTTGGCTATTGTGTAGAAGATGTGAATTGGAGAAGGGAGAGATGTGAAGCAGAGAAACCAATCAGGAGACTGTTGCAATAGTACGGGCAAGAAGTAGCATTGGCCGTGTGAATAGTCAGAAGAGGTTGGATGCAGTGAATACTAGGGAAGTACAATTAACAAGATTTGTGGTGCAGTGGATAGAGTGCTGATCCTGCAGTCAGGAACATTTGGCCTCAGACACTTACTAGCTGTGTGCCTGGGCAAAGTCACTCAACCCTGTTTGCCTCAGTTTCCTCATCTGTAAAATGAGCTGGAAAAGGAAATGGCAAACCACTCTAGCATCTCTGCCAAGAAAACTCCAAATGGAGTCACAAAAAGTCAAACAGACTCAAACAACTGAACAACAACAAGAAGATTAAAACGTCCCTGAGATGAGAGTCCAGAGACCCGGGATCTAATTGTGACTCCACCTGGGCAAAGCCCTTCCCTTCTCTGGCCTTCAGTTTCTTCCTCTGTAAAATGAGGGCACTGGATCAGATGATCTCTAAGACCCTTCCTACCTCTGATAGTTCATGGATTCAGATATTGTAACATCCCAATTTTCCTTCCTTCCTCCCAGGCTCTGAACTAATGCCCAAAGCCTTGTCCACGAGGATCATCGGCGGCATCTGGTGGTTCTTCACGCTGATCATCATTTCTTCATACACGGCCAACTTGGCGGCTTTCCTGACAGTGGAGCGGATGGAATCTCCCATTGACTCAGCGGATGACCTGGCCAAGCAGACCAAGATTGAGTATGGGGCAGTCAAGGATGGGGCCACCATGACCTTCTTCAAGGTGAGCCCTCACAGGGCATCTCCACTTCATCTCCTTCCAGGGTCTCCAAGAGACCCCTTTTTTACCTGGAAGGCTCTGAAAGGGGTGATCCAGGATCTACCTCCAGGGGCCCCAGCCCTAGAATATTTCCTCAATGGCTTCACCCAGACAGACTCAGTGAGATATATTTAGTTACTGAGTGCCTAATCTCAGGAGACTCCGAATAGACTTGAGATGATGCTAATCTTCATTCCATTAGAACAACAGCTTCTCAAGGGCAGGCACTTTTGTCTTGGTCCCTCTAGTGCCTGGCCTGAATCATGGTGCTTGATTTATGCTTATTGAATTGAATTTAAGTGATAATCATAAGTCACCTTTTTATTGTGATTTAAAGTGTGCAGGGCACTTTCTGCCTCACAGGATCCCTGTGAGGTAGCATTACTATCCCTGCTTCACAGAGGTAGAAAATGAAGCCCAGAGAGGGTAAGGGATTTACCCAAGGTCACACAGCTGGAAAGTATAGACTAGAACTCAAATTTTCTAGATCCAAGTTCAGCGATATTTCCATAGAGCGTAGAAATAGGAAGGGCCTTTAAGAATAATCTTGCTCAGCCCCTTCCCTGTTCAAATGGAAACACGTACCCAGAGTACTCAAGCTGAAACCCTAGGAGCATTTTGCTCAGCATGGATGGTAACAGCAGCCAGGGAGAAAACAGAGATGGCATTGGTTTAAAGCTGTGATGCCACGCCAGAATCTACCTGGTGACTGACAGAATAGCCCCTTCTTCGAATCAAGTAAAGATTTAATTGTCTTTGGAACCTCCAGGAATCTCTCCTCACCTACCTGCCATTGATGACCTCCAATTTATCTTGTCTCTAGTTTTACCTAATTGTTTTCTTGTTGTCTCCCACATTAGATTGTTGAGCTCCCTAGAAGCAGAGACTGACTTTTGCATTTCTTCCTATCTCCAGTGTTTAGCATAGTGCCTGGAACGTAGTAGGTGCTTAGTAAATGCTTTTTGACTGCCTGACCTCTTTCCAGACCATATCACCTATTACCAGTTGTGGCCTGGCAGGGTAGAATAAGCACCAGACTTTTTATCAGCCGACCCAGGTTCAAGGCCTGGCTCTGCCACTAACTACCTGTGTGACATGGGACAAGTCATAAGGAGGTTGTGTGGTTTGATAGAAAGAGCATTTCAGTGATTTGGAGTCAGAGGTTCAGAGGGTTCAAAGCCCTGCTGTGATCCTTACTATCTGTGTGACCTTGGACAAGTCATTAGTATCTCTGACTCACCTTTTCCCCATGTGAAAAATGATGGCATTGGAACAGATGACCTCTGAGATGCCTTTTGGCTCTAAATTTAGACTCCTTCATACTTCTTGGGGCCTCAGTTTCCTCATCTGTTAAATGAGAATAATAATAGCTAGCATTTCTATAGATCTTTAAGATTTACAAAGCACTTTACAAATAATATCTCATTTTTCCCCCCAACAACCCTAGAAGGGAGGTACTATTATTATCCCCATTTTACAGATGAGGAAACTGAGGCAGAAAGCAGGATCACATCACTAGTAAATGTCTAAGGCAGGATTTGAACACAAATCTTTCTGATTGTAATACCAGCTCTATCACCTACTCCACCTAGCAGCCTCCAGTGGAGAAAGAGATTTGGAACTATAACATGCTATATACACCTTTGCAACCATTCAATTAATTAAGCAGCTATTGTGTGCAAGGCACTGCTCTGGCTGTTAAATATGAAAGACTCCTAGGCCCCAAGAATTTGTCAAGGCTCTGTCTCAGTCCACGGCCTGCACAGGGTCTTGCTCCCATTAGCTGCATTTGCTCTGTTCCAATCCCGTTCTTCCCTTCCCTCTGAAGCCTTCCTTCCCCTCAGCTCAGCTCAGCTCAGCTCAGCTCAGCTCAGCTCAGCTTGGCTCCTTCCGAGAAATGCTTCTGCAGACAGCCAGCAGCTGGTGAGCTACAAATGGGGCTTGAATGAGGAGCAAGGGAAAGGGCTGAGACAGAGCCAGGGGGAGGCTTTGGAGGATTTGGTGCTGCTGTTCTATGAAGAAGAAGGAAAGAAAAAAAAAAGAAGAGGGAAAAAGCTCTTTCCTCCTCCTCCTCGTTGACTCGATCCTGGCCCTCCAGAGGTACCCTTACCGAGCTTACAGATTGGCAGGAAGTTAAAGGATTTGGGCTTTGCCTTGGGCCTATGAAAAGCTGAGAGGGGAGGGAGGTGCGGGTGGGGGTGGGGAATGTGGGTGTGAATATGCCAGGCTGCATCAGGTTCTTTGACTGTGCTAAAGCCTTGGCTCATACATTAAGCATGAGCCCTATTTCCCAGCAAAGTTTCCCCCATCAAAGGGAAGGGGCCCCAGCAAGCCCCATCCAGAGTCATCGACCACCATCAGTGATTGGATCCCTTCTCTTCCCTCCCCACTGAGGAGGTTCACATTGACTTCAGGCTCCAGCTCCCCCACAGAGATGCTGTCCTCATGCTGAGCAGCTGCCTCTCTCCTCAATGCCACCCCCCCAACCAAACACATACATACTCATCTTTTCCCTGCATAGAGAGGGGAAAGGAGAAAAAAGGAGAAAGAAAGAGAGAGAGAGAGAGAGAGAGAGAGAGAGAGAGAGAGAGAGAGAGAGAGTTGAATGGAGTGGTAGAGATGAGAGGAAGGACAGAGAGAAAGAGAGGGAAAAGGAGATGGAGGGAGAGAAGGAGGGAGGGAAAGAGACAGGGTGATGGATGGAGTGGTGAAGAGGAGAGGCAGAAGAAAGGGATGGAGAGAGAAGGAAGGAATGAGGGATGGGAGAAAAGGAGAGAGGGAGAGAGAAAAAGAGGAGAGGGAAGGGAGGGGAAGTAGAAAAAGAGGAGAAATAGATGGAGAAAAGAAGGATAGAGATGGTGCTAGAAGGAGAGAAAAATGAAGAGAGATATTGAGGGAAGAAGGAAGAGAGACAGAAGGAGAAGGGAGGGAATGGGAGAGATGGAGGGAGTAACAAGAGAGAGTGAGAAGGAGCAGAAGAAGATATGAAATGAGAAAGAAGGAAAGAGGAAGGAAGAGAAAGGGAAAATAATAGAGATGGAGAGGAAAGGTAGGAGTAAAGAGAAATGAAGGAAGAGGAAGAGAGAGAAAATGAAAAGGAATAGAAGAAAGTAGGAAGAGAGATGGACGGAGAAAGGTAGGGGTAGGGGGAGAGGAAGAGAGAAGGAAAAGAGAGAGGAAAAGGGGGAAGCGAGAGAGAGAAGAGAGACAGAAACAGAGAGACAGAGAGAGAAGAGAGAGAGAGAGAGGAGAGATAGACACAGAGAGAGAGAGAGAGAGAGAGAGAGAGAGAGAGAGAGAGAGAGAGAGAGAGAGAGAGAGAGAGAGAGAGAGGGAGAGAGAGATGGGAGGGAGAGACAGAGACACAGAGAGAGAGACAGACAGAGACAGAGAGACATAGAAACAGAGAGAGATCAGGAAGCAAGCTGCCTTCAGTCAGGTGAATGGAAGAGAGACTCCACTTTGCCCCTGGGGAGCCCATTCCAGCTTTTGTCTCCAGATAGTCAAGAAATTTTTCTCTGTATTTCACCACCATTGCTTCCACTCTAATCCAAGCACAACTTTTTCTGCCTGTCCCTTTTTCCATTTTCATTAGTAACAGGAACAAGTTGGCAGGAAAAGTGAAGGATGAGTGTAGATCAGACTGCATTACAGCAGTTACCAAGGTGAAAGTGTAACACCTACAGGGTGCATTCCTCAGACAAACCTGCTTCCTTCCCCCAGTTAATGGTGGGAGTACTGGAGTAGAGGAGTGGGGGTGGAGGGATCTCACTTTATACCTACCTCTGGGCAATAGAATCATAGGATTCAGAGCTGGAAGAGACATTAGACATGAGCTAGTCCAAACCCTTCATTTTACAGATAAAGAAACTGACACCTAAGGAAGTTAAGGGACTTAGTCTCACAAGTAGGAAGTCACAGAGTCAGGATTTCAACCCAGATCTCTGATTCTGACCCCAGTGTTCCTCCCACTATATCATACTGGTTAATAGCAGTATTCTCTCCTGGATGGATGCCAGCAATGATACCACTAATCAGAAAATAGAACTTGTAATTTCAGCTTTCTGCAAGGATTCCCCTCACCTCCGCCTTGAAAAGTCCTCTGGGACTTTCTCTTGGGAAAGTAATAATAATAACAGCTGACCTTTCCTTGTTTAAATCAATTCAACACTCATTTCTTAAGTGTCTACTATGTGCCAGGCACTGGGCATACAAAGGCACCAAGGGAACAGTCCCTGCCCTCAAAGAGCTTCCATTCATAGGATCCTAGATCTAATGGTGGAACAGAGGCTATTAAGCCCACCCCACCCCTCACTTAAGAGCTGACAAAGTGGAAGCCTGGTGACTTGGTACAAGAGTAAATTTCAAGGGTAGAGCTTGAACCCAGCTCTTCTGACTACTGAGCCAGGTTCTCTGATTCTGATCCTTTCCACTGTATCTTGCTGCCTTTTGGATAAGCAACTACAAGATCGGTTGCAGAGGAAAAGGGCATTAATGATAAGGGCATCTTCCTGTATGAGGTAGGATATGTGGCTTTACTGTTTCAAAATACTTGCATTTTCCCATCTGAGCTTCCCAATGGATCTGTGAAGGAGGCAGAGCAGAGACAGTCATTCCCATTTTCCAGAGGAGAAAAACTGAGATCTGAAGGATAGGGTACTTTAACAATGCCTGGCACATAGTACTTAATAATTGTTCTAATTACCTATCTATATACCTATTTATCTATCTATCTTCTATCTATCTGTCTACCCATCTATCTATCTATTTAACTATCTACTATTTATCTACATATCCAGCCATCTATATATCTATCTCTGGTCTCTGAAGAAATCAGGGGTAGAGAAGGAGATTTCTGTCTCCCAACTCATAATTTCCATGGCACAGAACTTGAAGCAGTAGAAAATGGTACCAGAAAAGAAGAGGAGTTGGGGAGAAAGAAGGCAGAGAGCTTAGTGTCTTCAGCATCAATGCCCAGGGCAATGTCAGTGCCAGCACAGGCTGGCATCAGGGGCAATGATAGGTCAAGACAGCCAGGTTCTCTGTTGTCTCCTAGCTACCAGGTGGGCTCTAGATTGGCTCCCTACCTCCTTCTCTTTCCTTCTTCCCTAGGCATAGGGAATGGGCGGGGTAGGGAAACATGGCTACAGGCACCATCAGGATTTAAAAGGAAATCAGAATTTTCAAAGTTGTCTGAAAGTGGCAGGCATCAGCCTACAGAACCAGCCTCATGTTGTCCTCCCTTCTTGGAAGATAAAAATTAATTACAAGATGAAAAGGGGGGCCTTTGAAACCACTGTTTGGCTATAAAAGTGCGTAAGAAAAATGTAAAAGACTGAAGGGGATGCAAGAAACAGTAGGCACCCCAAGAGGGAGATGCCTCCTTTGAAATAAGACCATCTCAAATCCCAGGCAATTCTCTGTCTTTTTGTTGGTGGCTTCATGAATCTGGATGGGATTATGTCGATGGGCCTTTGAATTGGCAGCAGCAACTTCAGAAAGTCCAGAAACCAGCGTTAGGGAGCTCTTGGGTTTGTGGTTTTCCAGCCCAAGAGGACCAAAGGTACTAGGGTACCCCCAGCTACATCAGATACTCTCTCAGCCTCTCCCAACTCCATGGTCTGATCCAAGGACCTGCAGCCAAGGAATTAGAGCCAGAAGGAAAGAAAACAAGGAGAGGGGGGAAGAAAACATGTAGGGAGGTATGGAGAGAGAAGGAAAAGATGGTGGGAAGAGGGGGACATTGAGAGAGAAGGGAAAAGGGGGGGAGGGTAGGGGAGGAAGGGGAAAAGGGGATGGAGCAGGAGAGGGAGAGAGAGGAAGGAAGGAAGAGGAAAAGAAAAGGAGGTATCTGGAGAGGGTCCTCTCTCCCACTCTTATCTATTTCTAGTTTGCTATCTACTACCATAGAAATTGTACTAAATTGTAATCAAAAGATATGGGTTCAAATCCTGGCTTTGTCAGGTATTGGCTCTGCTATTCATGAACAAGTTCTTTCCCCTTCCTGCACCTCAGTTTCCCCGCCTATAAAATGAGGACATTGGACTAGACAATACCTACAATCCCTTTTTGTTCCAACATTCCATGAGGAGTCCCATGCAAATCCCAATGGAGACCTAGAAGGTGGGGTTTTTGTTTTTTGTTTTTTGGGTTTTTTTAATGGAGAAGTCACAGCCCCAAGCTGCTGGAGTTGGCAGCTCTCTAACAAATTAATCAGTCAGTGAACATTTATTAAGCACCTACTTTGTGCCAAGCACTGTACCAGGGGTTGGGAATACAGAAACAAAAATGGAATGTGCTGTGCCCTGAAGGAGCTCATATTCTATCCAGTTCTGTCCAGCTCCTTCTCCCCATGCCCCTGCTCCCAGCTCCTGGCTGGCTTCCACCAATAGCACTCTCCCCTCCCCACCCCCATTTATTCTCCTGGTCTAAGATGCATCCGTTCTCCCCTTTATTGTAAATCAAAGCTGAGTTTTCAAAAGAGATTTTAATAGTGACTAAAGGAAGGAAGGCTGAGATCAGAAATGATGAAAATAATAATAGCTGATATTTATATAGTATTTTAAGGTTTCCCCATTGCTTTACATAGATTATTTCATTTGATCCTCATTGCAACCCCGTGCTGTCTGTCAAGTAGATACTGAACATATTATGTCACATAGTACAGATGAGGGAATTGAGTCTCCAAGAGGCAGGTAGGTGGCACAATGGATAAAGCACTGGGCCTGGAGTCAGGAAGACTTCCATTCAAATCCAGCCTCAGACACTCACTGACTCTGTGACCTTGGGCAAGTCACTTAACCGCTGTCTGCCTCAGTTTCCTCAACCATAAAATGAGAATGATAACAGCACTTACCTCCCAGGGTTGTTGCGAGGATCAAATGAGATAATATTTATAAGAAGCCTTGGCACATAGTAAAGTGCTATATAAATGATAGCTATTGTTATTAAGAAGCAGCTAGGTAGTGCAGTGGATAAAGTGCTGGGCCTGGAGTTAGGAAGACTCATCTTCATTAATTCAAATCTGGCCTCAGACACTTATTACCTTTGTGACCCTGGGCAAGTTACTTAATCCTGTTTGCCTCAGTTTTCTTATCTGTAAAAATGAACTGGATAAAGAAATGGCAAGGCAGTCCAATTTGCTTGCCAAGAAAACCCACAATAGGGTCACAAAGAGTTGGACTTGTGTCCAACAGGAGTTCTTATTATCCAAAGGCTTCAATGACTTGCCCATGACTATATCTAGAGTTAAAGGACCTAAGTTCAGATTCTGACTTTGCTACTTCCTACCTGTGTGACATTGAATGGGCAATTCACTCTGTAGACCTCACTTTCTTCATATGTAAATTAAGTGAATTGGTCTAGATGAGCTTTGAGATACCTTCTGGCTCTCAATCTATAAGTCTATACTCATAGATGTCAGTGGGGGGATTTGAACCTAGGTCCCTCCTGACTCCAAGTCCTACTGGCTTTCCATTAGTCTATGTTTTGCCTGGATGTTGAGAATAATTAGTTGCCATGATTGGGGTCCCATCCTAAAAGAGCTGTCCCTGTACCATAAAGCAGAACTTCTCTGAAGGAAAAAAAGAAGGGATGGGATATAATGGGGAACAGGAGGCATCAATCAAGCTGTTCTCCCTTTGGGGAATTGTGGCAGACCACCACATGCAGAAGAAAGGCCTGGGTGCACATTTGATGAAGGCAAGGGCCAGATGACCCGAGAAACTGTGGCAGCCCTTGATGCTAATCAGGGCTATGTCAGGACAAGATGCCAGGCTTTGTGACTCATTATTTCTAAACTGTAACAGCTTGTTCTGATGTTACCTTCTTTCTCTTAAGAGCCAATGAAGGCCTTCAAAGGGGGAGAAAGTCTATATCTCAGTGCTCGTAAGAAAAAGGAAGGAGGCACCCAAGCTAAAGCCAAAAGAACTGAGAGTATGGGGGTGCCTTAGGTTGTAAAAATGGAAAAAATAGGTCACAACTCTGAGGTATGAGCTGCCCCAGACATTTTCTACTTTGCCCCAAAGAACAGAACTGGTAACAAAGGTTCAAAGATGACGAGAGGGAGACTTGGACTCTGTATATGGAAAACAAGTCAGGTAAAGTCAACAAGCTTACTGCATGCCAGGCATTGTGCTGAGTAATGGGAATTTGTGGGAAACAATACATTGAAAGAGGGAGTGGAGGGGAACATGGTAGAGAAAATCCAGGAAGTCAAGGATACAACTTGGAGAAGAATGAAAACATGGCTGGCTTGGCCATCCTCCCTACAATGAAGGCTCTAGGAGAAGATGACTCATCAGAGGAAGGGCCTACAGGGACAAAGCAAACTTCCAGGATGAGAAAGCTGCTGGAGAAAGTCCAAAGAGTCCAGAATTCTAATAATTCTATTACAAAAGGTTCTAACTGCAGTTAACCAAAAATGCTATAGGTTGGTCACATGTAGAAGTAGAGAGTTCCCTCACTGAAGGCTTTCAAGCAGGAACTGAATGACTACTTTATCAGGTAAGCTGTGAAGGGGCATTCCTCATCAGATGGAGATTGAACTCTATGCTCTCTGAAATCCTTTACAGCTTTGAGATTCTATTATTCTGTGAAAGACCCTATTTAGGAATGGGATGCCAAGACTGCTGGTCCTTTTGATAGGAACAGAGATCTAATGCTGGAATAGACCTTGGAGCCCATTTAATTCAGCCCTCTCATTTTGCAGAGTTAGGAAACCAAGATTCAAGGAGGTGGAATGATTTACCCAAGGTCACACAAGAAGTAAGCATCAGTGATGGGATTTGAACCCAGATCCCCTGGCTCCAGAACCAATGCTGTTTTCCCTATATCACACCATCATCATCTGCAGCTCCCTGGCAGCCCTGAGATGCCCAATGTATGACACATTTGGCACCTTCAAGAGATGGGTCTTGGTCATTTCCCTCCATCTCTCAAATCCCCAGCTAGTCGGTCAGCCCACCAGGGAGAGAAGATCACACACATCCCATTTCTGCCACAGAGAGGAGAAGAGAAGGAGGCACTGGAGGCTGACAGGCCTGCTCTAGTACCTCAGCAGTAGCTTGAACATCCTCTCTCCTGTCTGCCTCTGATCAAGGGAGGATGAGGAAAGACATTTTGCCTTAGGCAAACCAGTGATGACTGCTCCTTAGAAGACAGTGGCTGGAACAGAGCAGAAGGCCAGGCCTCCAGCTGCTTTGGGCTGGAGTGGGATAGAGTTTAATTCCCTTGTGGTGGACTGCAGCCTTGCAAACAGGACAAAAAAATGCGTAGGTTGTCCAGGATTCAATCTACGAAACCATAGGCTGTAGAACATAGAAGAGAATTTCAGAGCTGGGAGGGACCTTAGAACAGAGAATGTCAGAGCTGGGAAAGACTTTAGAACATGGAATGTCAGAACTGGGAAGGTACTTCAAAATAGAGTATGTAATTTCAGAGTACAGAGGAACCTTAGAATATAGACTATAAAAAGTATACAAGGTTAGAAGGGCTTTCAAAAATATCTGAAAGGAGCCTTAGAGACCATTGAGTCTAAACTCTACATTTCACAGATAAAGAAACTGGTGCCCATCACAACCCATCCACCTCTTCTCCTGTATGATTCTTATCCCTGGTGGTCCATACATTCTTTTTGTTTTGCTTTGAGTTTTTGTTCGGTTTGGTTTGAGGCAATCGGTATTAAGTGATTTGCCAAGGGTCACACAGTTAAGTCAGCATCTGAGGTCAGATGCTCCCGACTCCAGGCCTGGTGCCACCTAGCTGCTCCTATTCTATACATTCTTGATAAGGGATCCACCAGTATAATATCACTGAATGAATGTTGGCATTAAAAAAAAGTTGGGCTTTTTTTCCCCCCAAGATTGTCACCTAGAAGAAATCACTTGGGATCTGCATTTTACTCAGGGCTCTTGGCAATACACTCAAAAGTTTCACTAAGAATTCTGATGACAACTAAAACTTTAAAAAATATTAACCCAACTTTAATTTCCTCATAGAAACAATCTGCAGTCCACCCCTGTAAAATGAGGATGCTCTTTACAAAGGAAAACAAAATGTTCAGGAAGTCTGGGGTGAAGCATAATTGGCAGGAGGTAGAACTATATGATGGGAAACTTTTCTCCTTGACATTGATTTAAAAGCCTGGCAGTGATTCATGGAGAAAAGGGAATGATGAGATATTGAGAGTGAACGCAGAGGAACAAGTTGGCAGAAATCTTTTTGTAAACACTTGGAAACCATAGAGTGTTAAACTACAGAAAGAAAGAAAGAAAGAGAAATAGAATTATTATCCAGGGTTTCTGCTGAATATCTGTGTGATCTTAGGTCAATCACTTCCTCTCATCCTCAATTTCTTCACCTATAAAATGATTGAAATACAATTCAAGACTCATGTAGTAAGTACCTAGATTGTGCAAGGTAACAAGTTACCTGGCATAGTAGATGGAAGACTGGCCTTGAATTTAGGCAAACCTGGTTTAAATCTTGTCTTTGACACATATTAGTTCTGTGATCACAAGCAAGAAACGGTCTCCCAGTGCACCCAGGCAACTCTTTGAAACAGGGTTTCTTAATCTGAGGTGCATGAAAAAAATTGATTATTATATTTCAATATAATTTGTTTCCTTTGTAATCCTATCTATATTATTTTCTGCATTTAAAAACATCATTTACAAAAAAGGTTAAGAATCCCTGCTCTAAAACTATATGTTACAGATGGGCTGCTGATTGGCATCCATGGCAGGAATTTCCCCAACAGAAGGCCCCCACATTGATGAAATCACAGGCCCAGATGACCACCTCCAAAAACATGCCAGATTACATGTTAGGCTCTGGGGTCACACAGGCAAAAGCAAAGCCTCCCCTGACCCTGAGGAGCTTCCACTTTGGAGGGTTGACACCATGAGAAGAAATGTTAGCATTACTACCTTCACAGGACTGATATGAGAGAGTGCCTTGCAAACCTTAGGATCTGTAGAAAAGGGAGCTGTCACGGAGCTGCCCTCATTACTATTGCATGCAGTGCCCTCATATAAACTCCTGGTGTACAGAGGGGATGTCAGGGAGGGAAATTTGGACAGACGGCTATAGAGGGACAGACTGCTTTTATTGTAAAATAGAATGGATAACCAGGGAGGGCCAGGGAATGGAGAATACTTGTAGCTCCATAGAAATAACTAGAAAGAAATGATGAACTGTTCTCAAGCATGGATCAGATAAGGGCCAGAGACTCTAGTCCTAGGGATAAGGAGACCAATTAATTTCAGGAAAAGGATCTCATTTCCAGCACAGACAATATCCTAGGTTCGCTACAAAGTCCCACAGGAGGTTACCTCCCAGGGTTAGTCCACAGTTTTCAGTTGCTATTGGAATATATGAATACTGTTATATGCATATATATGTGTGTTTAATATTATATATATAATGTATGTACATATATATAATGTATGTACATATATATATATATATATACATATTCAGTCTAACACTGAAATGTTAAATTCTCAAGATTAAGTATCTTCAAATGGGAAAAATCAATTTACTTCTTCCAGGAGGCTGGAGTTAAAAGTGGTGAGCCTGAAACTTACTTTCTTGCCAATTTCACTGATAAAAAAAAGCATCTATGTCTTGGCAAAGTGCCCTATATTGGCTGCTCTGAACGATTGCATTAATTTATTTGGGTGACTGGTCCTGAAACACTGCTTATTAAAGCCACCTCCTAAGCTGGGACAGGGAGAAAATGGTGACCAGAGGGGCTGGTGACAACACTGGCTGGCCACATGGGCTCTGTCATACCCAAGGACATGAGCAGCTCTTCTTTTCCATAATCAGTGGCAAGCAACAAAGACAGTGTCAGTAATGGCTGGGCCCACACAGGGCCCACCATCATTAACCTAACTCCTACCTGTGGGCAGCTTTCTCAGGATAGTGTCACAGATTCATAGGAAGTCAGATCTAAGAAGGACCTTAGATTTAATCTAGTCTTAGGAACCCGGGTTGAGAAGTAGAAGGGACTTTCTCTAGACATCACCTAATTTAGACATTTCATTTTGTAAAAGAGAAAACTGAGGTCAAGTGACTTATCCAAGGTCATACAGCTAGTAAGTGACAGAGCTGGGATTTAAACTTAGATCCTGATACTAAAGCTAGCATTCTTTCCCCTGATCCATGTTACCTCTCCTTGTATAGATGGGTAAACTGAGGCCAGAGGAGGAAATGTGATGTCAGGGTCACAAAACTGGTAAGTAGCTGAGTTCAGACTAGAACCCAGGAGTTCTGACTTCTAAGCCAGGGCTCTTCTCACTGTGGTATAAAATTACACGCAAGTAATAGTACAAGGTTAATGTCCCTTGACTCAAAGCAAGTGACCTGGGTTCTAATCTTGGCTCTGTTATTCCTGGTGCAAATCATTTCCCATTCTCTAGGTCTCAGTCAAGTCAAGAAGCGTTTATTAAGTACCTACTGTATGCCAGGCACTGTGCTAAGTGCTGGTATTTCCCTTTTAGTAATAGAAGTGGGACTATTACCTCCCCTCTTTGCTCCATAGGATAATTCATGCTTTTGTGAATTTGTTGGGCTCAAGGCCATATTGGAAATTACTACTACTACTACTACTACTACTACTACTACTACTACTACTACTACTACTACTGCTGCTGCTGCTGCTGCTGCTGCTGCTGCTGCTGCTGCTGCTGCTGCTGCTGCTGCTACAACTACCACTCCACTGAATTTGGATCAAGGTCTGCTATTCATTATTTGCATGATCTTGGGCAAATTCTATCCTCTCTCCATATCTCAGTTTCCCCATCTGTAAAATGAGTTTAGACTGGACAGTCTCCAAGATTCCTTTCAAACTTCATCATAAGTTCTTTCAGGACAGGGACGCTGTCTCTTATTCATCTTTGTCCTCAGCCTTGAGCATAGACCCCTGCTTAATAAATGTTTGACAAGTAGATGAATGAATGAATAGGTGAACAAGTATCTCCCACCCTAGTTCAGGTTGAAATAGTCCTCTGAAGCCCTGAACTGATTTTTCAGAATATTGGATAGAGAGCTGAGCCTGGAATCATGACGACCTGAGTTCAAATGTGACCTCGGATACTTACTAGCTCTGTGACATTGGGCAAATCACTTAACCACTGTCTGACTCATTCTCCTCAACCATAAAATGGAGATAGCCCCTTTCAAGGTTGTTGTGAGGATAAAATAAGATAATATTTTTAAAGTGTTTAGCATAGTGCCTGGCACATAGCAGGCACTTAATAAATGCTTGTTCCCTTATTTTCCCTCCCTGTATCCCCCTACTATGTCTCATGGTCAGGATCTCTTGAATAGGTCTGTCTTCAGAGGTGTCATACTTGGGTCCACACCCTGCTTCCATCCTCCAGCTCCAACTCTGAACTCCGATGCTTTGTTCCATTTTCCTCACTCATGTTCCCATCCTCTTGTGGCATTTCATACTCCTCACCTTAGAACTCTATCAGCCAGAATTCATCTGGGCTCTTTACTGTTCTGTCTCCTGTCAGACAACTAAGTGTTGGCCCATGATGACATTGGCATTCCAGAAACCTAAGTCTGCATCACTCTTTTAAGTATCATTTATCTACAGTAATAAGAGGTATACATGGAATCACAGAACCATGGAAAGGGGTCTCAGAATGCATAACATAAAATTTCAGAGCTGGGAAAGATGTCAGAATATAAAATGTCAGAACTGGAAGACAGCCCTTAGAGCAGCAAATCTCGAGCTATTTGGTTTCAGTACCCCTTTATACTCTTAAGAAATTATTGAGAACCCCAAGGAACTTTTGTCTATGTGGGTTATATCTGTCCATATTTACCATATTAAAAATTTTAAATGACAAATGTTTAAAATATTAATTTATAGATTTATTTAAAGTAACAGTAATAAATTCATTATATGTTAACTTACATAACATATTTTATGTAAAATAACTATATTTTCCAAAATGAAAAAAAAATTAGTGAGAAGCCTGGCATTGTTTTACATATTTTTGCAAATCTCTTTAATGGTTGGCTAGAAGACAGCTGGATTCTCATATCTGCTTCTGCATGTAATCTGTTGCAAGGTTGTTTTGGTTGAAGCATATAAAGAAAATCCAGCCTCATATAGATACGTGGTTGGAAAAGGGAAGACCAGTTTATTAAGTGAATTATGTCTTAGGATATTATGAAAATAGTTGTGACCCAATGGAACCCCACCCCCAAAGGGTCTTTGGACCTGCAGGGATCATCAGACCACCTCTTCAGAACAGGTGCCTTAGAGCATAGAATGTCAGAGATGGAGCCTTAGAATCTCAGAACAATTCAATTCCATAAGAATTCATTAAACACCTACTGTAGTCATATCTCTGTGCTAGCACTGAGGGTACTATGAATGCCAAGTTTGGGGAACAGTAAGGAGGCCAGTTTGGCTGGAATATGAAGCAGATTAGTATAAAATAATACCTAGGAAAATAGGTTGAAGTTAGATTTGGCAGGACTTTCAACACTAAGCTGAGGAATTTGCCTGTTATTCTAGACACTGTAAAGGAAGCACACTGAAGATTCTTCAGGTCAAGAGTGACATCTTCAGATCTTATTTTAGAGAGATTGTTTTGGCAGCTGTAGATTAGGGAGGCAAGAGGCTGGAAGTAGTGGGACCAATTAGGAAACTGTTATAATAGTCAAGATGAGAGATAATGAGGGCCTCACTAGAGTAGTAGCTATGTGTGTGCATGGATACAAGAGATGTGATCATGGTAGACTGGACAAGAATTGGCAATTGGATATGAGAGTTGAGGGAGAGTGAAGAGTGAAGAGTGAAGGAGAACTCTAAGGTTGAGAATATAGGCAACTGGAAAGATGGTGGTCATGGGGAAGTAGGAGGCAGAGGAGAAAGAGTGTAGATATCAAAATAAAATAAAATTGGATTAAAAATTAATTTAAAAATAAAATGACAAAAACAAAAAAAGGATGGTGGTGCCCTCAACAGAAACAGGAAAGTTTAGAAAAGGAACTGGTTAGGGAGGAAAATAATTAACTGCATTATTGATATGTCAAATTTGAGATGTAGTAAGTCTGCACTGCAGCTGGTGATGTGGTCCTGGAGTTCGAGAGAGATCAGAGCCAGATATGGAGATTTGGAATTCATCTTGCATACAATCAAAAGGTCACATCCATGAACAAAAACATAGTCAAGAAAGTCTAGAATTCAGAAATGGCCATTGGATTTAGCAGCTAAAAGATCATTACTAATGTGAGATGGAAAAGTTTTAGTGAAGTGATGGTATTGGAAACCAGACTGGAAGAGGTTAAAACATAAGTGGGAATTGAAAAGGTGGCAAGGACCATAAACATCTCTTTCTGGGACTTTGGCAGTGAGTAGGAAGAGAGATGTTTAAAAATGAGGATTAAGAATAGATGGAAATAATGGGAGTAAGAGATTTTTAAAATGTATTTTTATTTATTTCATGAAGTATCCCCCAATTACATATTTTTAAAATTTACATTCATTTAAAAATTTTTTCAGCCCCAAATTCTCTCTCTCCCTCCCATTCCTCCCTCAGCTCTTGAGAAAGCAATTAATATGATATCAATTAAACATGTGAAGTCATACAAAGCATATTTCCATACTAGCTATGTTGCCAAAGAAAACACACACAAAAAAAAACCCCAAGAAAAATAATTGTATTTTTGAAAAAATCAGCTTCAATCTATACTCAGAGTTCATAGGTTCTCTCTCTGGAGATGGATAGCATTTTTCATCATGAGTCCTTTGGATTTGTCTTGGTCAGAGAAGCTAAGTCTTTTTCAGTTGATCATTGTTACCTTATTGCTGTTACTATGTACAATGTTCTCCTGGTTCTGCTTACTTCACTTTGCATTAGTTTATATATGTCTTACCAGTTTTTTCTGAAACCATCCTGCTTATCATTTCTTATAGTACAATAAGGAATATGAGGTTTTTAAGAAAGGGGAAAGCTGGGGATGTTTGTACAAAGAGAGTTCAAAAGCAACAATAAGGCGATGCTGAAGATGGGGTTGTGAGATGATATAATGGAGCAAGTTTCTGGAAATGAGATCAAGGGCAAAATAGAGGGATGGAGAGCAAATATCTATCCTTCAGAGACTAGAGCAAAGGAGGAGACAATGGGGGGTAGCATAAAGGAGGTTTGAGGCCTGGAGCAGAAGAAAATAGGGAACTCGTGCCAGATGACCTCTTTTTTTTTTCCAATAAAGTAGGAGGTAAGGTGCCCTGCTAAGGGGAGATGGTGGAAGGGGCTTGAAGAGAAAAGAGTAAGTTTATAATAGCCCTCTGGGGGGTATGAGAGAGCTGAATTAACTAAAGTACTTCATTTGCTTTACAGGATTATAGAACATCGAGTTACTGTTCTTACTGTCAAGTCTGTGCAGTGACTCAATGACTCAGTGGATGACCATGCAGGTGCTTCCACTCTAGGCTATTTATCAACCAAAATTTCCAGGGAAATGAAACAGTGTGAAAATCACAATATATATATCATGAGGCTGACCCCCAACATCCTACAGCTGCATAGAGGTCACATCCATGAAATGGGAAAAAGGAGTACAAGATCTCAGATTAAAATTCATGAAGTACACATATTTTGTGGATGAGGAAACAAGTTTAAGTGACTTGCCCAAGGTTAGACAGTTAGGAAGTATATGAGGCTGCATTTGAAGCTTAGTCTTCCTGATTCTAGATCCAACATTCTCTCTCTTACACCATCCAGGCTCTTTGAAGCAGCCATGTGGGGCTTTCAAGCATGATTGAACAGAGGGGTTATAATGGTTAGAGTTTCCTGGGCATGTTCTTCTCACTTGAAGTCCCTTCCATTTCTAGACTTATAATCCTGCTATCCTAAAAAATGAGCCAGTCAGACAATCAATAATCATTTACTAATGATAAACCATGCATTAATGACAGCCAGGCACTATGCGAAGGGCCAGTACAAAGAAAGGTAAAAACAGTCCCTGCCCTCAAGGAGCTCACAATCTAATGGGAAGACAACATGCAAACAACAATGTACAAACAGAATACATAGAAGATGAACAGGAGATAATTAATAGAAGGAAGCCACTAAAATTCCTGTGCTCTGTTGCTTGTCCCAACTACAGGGAATATTGGTCAGGAGGTACTCATTATCTCATTAATCTGTTGTTTGGTAGGTAGGTAGATAGAGATTATAGATATGTAGATATAGATAGATACATATGTACACATATATAACTATATTTCAATATAATTGGTTTCCTTTGCAATCCTATATATTTTATTTTATGCATTTAAAAAATTATTCTGAGAGTGGGTTCATAGGCTTCACCAGACTACCAAGTGGATCCAAGACACAAAATGGTTAAGAACTCTTGAACTAAGGAGTGGCCTATGATGAACTGGGCTTCAGATTCGGCATGGTCAATGGGGAAAAATATGGCCCATCTCTTTCCCTAGGGTATTTCTACTCAGAGCATTGTGGACATGACTCAGGCCATGCTAGGCTCCCCAGAAGACTCCAGGGGTCTTTGACTAGGGAGTTCTAGAGCAATATGATTGTCTCCAAATTTTCTGTGCCTCAGGAAGAGGATTCTAAATGATGGGGTCGACCCTTTCCATCCATCCCCTTGCTTCTGTGCCCCAGCCCAGTTTAAGTCCCTAACCATCCTGGGAACATTAGCCATCTGAGCAGTCTGTGTTTGCAGACCTCAAATGTCTGGGGTCTTCTCATGTTGATTAAAGACACATTGCCTTCTAGCATTCCTGTGAGCTTCTTACTGGTAAGCTTAGCTGTCCATCAGCATTGAACCAGCCTATTGTTCCATAACAATTGTAACTATCAGTGGTCTGATGATTGGCAGCTCCAAGGGCTAGTGGAATTAGTGGAAAGTAGGAAAGGGAGAGGTCTCTCCCTACATTTCTGTGTGACCTGTTAACAAATCCTCTGGGGAGTTCTAAGTATGTATAAAATCTCCACAAATAGCCCTGGTCTAGGACTTGCGTGGGAGGATGAAGGTATGAGTGGGACTTTTAGTGATTAATATCAATGTCATGTGGCACCAGGCTATGTACATATGCAGCCTGGAAGATGGGATCTTAGGCACACAGATGCAGACAGAGGAATGGGCATGACTAAGAGCATAGATAGGGGGAGAGTGGTTAAATCCAGGGTCAGAGACTGTGACTGATCTCCCCCCTGGTCCCAGTGAGAGAAAAGTGGAGAATAAAATGAATTGTTTTCCGGAATGCTTTGAATTCCTTTGAGAAAATATAAATGCAGCCAACCTTCTATCACCTGACAGAGGGAAGCAGTGGTCTGGATAATCCCAGACTCACTTTCCTTTGGCTTCAGATTGTACTGAGTTCTCACACAGTGGTCTCACCCTCTTAGTTGTGACTGCTTTCTCCGCATTAGACCAGGAGCTTGCAATCCTGGTCCATCGTGGTGAGGGAGGGAGGATATCAGGAATGGAAAGGAGTCAGAGATGGGATGCTAGGCTGGGATTATAATTCCAAGGTGGATCACCAAGGCACTGTGGAATCACAGACTAGCAGAGGTCAAAGGGGACATAGCTCATCTCGTCCTACTCTTTCAGTTTACTGCTGAGGGAATGGAAGTTCAGAGATGGGATATGGACCTGCCCAGGGTTGGACAGTCAGTTCATCATAGACTAAAACCCAGGCCTTTATGGTCCAGGTCATATTTGCTCACACTAGATGTCTCCTGTATTGCTGTGTGGAGTCTCTGGCAGGCACTGTGACGTGGTGGGAGGGTGGATGAGGCTATTCTGAGTGAAGTCTTAGTGGGATCCCACTGCCTCTCCTTCCTGATCTTCCGGGGTCTCAGTAGCCTTAGGTGGGGACCGGCCTCCTTAAAGAGATGCTCCTCCAGGTGGGAACAGCTGCATGGAAGGGCCTGCAGCTGAGTCTTTGCCTCCCTCCCTCTTCTGACTTTGCTTCATTCTGTCTCCCTCCTCCCTCCTCTTTCTTCCTTCTTCATCTTTCCTCTTTCCTTCCCTATCCTTGTCCCTTGTCTCTTCTCCGACCTCCCCCTTGCTTACTCTACTCTCTTCTAACTCCCTTCCTTCCTTGCTTCCTCTCTCATCTCCCCTCTCTCCTCCCTCTTATAACTGCCCTCCTTTCCTCCCTCTGTCTCATCTTCCTCCACTATCCTCCATCCTTCCTCTTACTCTCCTCTCTTCTTTCCTTCCTTCCCCTCCTCACTACCTCCTTCCCTCTCTCTTCCTTTCTTCCTTCCCTCCCCTTTCCTCTTTCCCTTCCTTTCTCTTCTTTCCTTCTTTCCTTTTTATCCTTCCTTCCTTCCTCTCTCCTCTTTTCTTTTTTCCTCCCCCCATAACTACCCTTCTTTCTGCCTCATCTCCTTCCATTCTCATTCACCTTCCCTCCTCTGATCTTCCTCTCTTCTTCCACAATCCCTCATCCCTACCTTCTTCTCCTCCTTCTCCCTTGTTATGCCTCCATTCTCCCTCTTTCTTACTTTTTTCTCTTCTGGCTTCTCCCTTTCCTTCCTTCCTCCTATTTTCTTCCTGTCCTTCTTCTCTATCCCATCGTCTCTAATCTGACTTCTGTCTTTTCTTGTTTCCTTCTCCTCTTTCTCACTCATCTTTCCTCCATCTTTCTTTCTTGTTCTCTCCTCTCTTTTTACTTCCCTCCTTTATCCATTGCTCACCTTCCTCCTCCTTCCTCTCTCCCCTCCCTTCCCTGTTTCCTCATTCTTCTCCCTTCTTTTACTTCCCCAATTCCTTCTCTTTCTATCTTCTATGTCCTCCTATTTCCTTCCTGCATTGAATCCTTTCTGTCTTTTCCACTTATACTTCCTCACTCCCTTCCCATGGTCCCCTAACTCCTCCCTCCCTCTTTCTCTTGCTACCATGGTGGTGGTGGTGCTCCCAGAAATCCAAGATTTCCACATTTGAGAAGATGTGGGCATTCATGAGCAGCAAACCCTCAGCCCTGGTAAAGAACAATGAGGAGGGGATCCAGAGAGCCCTTACAGCTGACTATGCCCTGCTTATGGAATCCACAGCCATTGAGTACATCACTCAGAGGAACTGCAACCTCACCCAAATTGGAGGCCTCATCGACTCCAAAGGCTATGGGATCGGCACACCTATGGGTGAGTGGGTATCCAGTCCCCACCACTGCCCCTCACCAAAAAGCAAACTGCCCATCATTCACAGCCCAGACAAGGGACTGTGGGGAAAGAAAAAGAGAGAAATGACTTGCTTGGGATCACATATCTAGGGAGCTTGGAGGGTTGAAATTTAGCACTACGTAGAGATGAGGGGATGAGTTTGAAGACCTCAAGAGGTCTATTCTAGCCTGAGTTCCATTCCATGTCAATACTAGGAAGGAGGAAGGGGCCATATGGTTCATGCTTGCTTCCTCCTCTACAACACTATGGGGCTCTCTGCCTATGTTTGAGTAATGACTTGATCATAAGATCCACTGACTTAAAGTAGCTCACCTACAGTAGCTCACTTTTATACTGTGTCTTCTTATCCACTTACTCAAAGGATCCTCCCAACAGCCTTGGGTGGGAGTCAAGGCAGGGATTACTATCCCCATTTCAGAGATGTGAAAACTGAGGAAAGTTACTTACTCAAGGTCACACAGTGTAGGAATTTGAAATTCAAATCCAGGTCTCCCAGTGCCTTAGGCCAGGGCTAATGTGCTAATGAGAGACCCTTCACCACTCCAGCAGCATATGTGCATCTGCAGATAAGACCTGTTGGTGCACTGACCTGGATTTGGAGTCAGAAGATAGATAGTTCAGTCTCTGCCACTTAGCTATGTGGCTGTGGACAAATCACATCCCCTCCCCAGTCTCAGTTTCCTGGTCTACCTCACTGGGCAGAGGCAATGACTAAAGGAATGTGAGCTTTCATTGTTGTGGCTGTGGCTGCTGCTGTTTTGTCTACAAAGGGCCCAGGGCCAGGTCAGGAGGAGGTTAGGTCCAGCTCCCCCTGACCGCGTTTTCATGTGTGTCCCGCTCCCCAAGGCTCCCCCTACAGAGACAAGATCACCATTGCCATCCTTCAGCTACAGGAAGAGGACAAGCTGCACATCATGAAGGAGAAGTGGTGGCGGGGCAATGGCTGCCCAGAGGAGGAGAACAAGGAGGCCAGTGCCCTGGGCATCCAGAAGATCGGGGGCATCTTCATCGTGCTTGCTGCAGGGCTGGTGCTCTCTGTGCTGGTGGCTGTGGGCGAGTTCATCTACAAGCTCCGAAAAACTGCTGAGCGGGAACAGGTAACCCCTTCCCCAAGGAAGTGGGGGGGGAGAGGGCATACCTGAGACCATGACTGAGCAGAGCTGGGCTGAGAGGAGAGAGTCAAGGGAGGGAAGAGGACTTGGGGAGGGTCAGAGCTGAGCAGGACCTTAGAACACAGAAGGTCGGAACTGGGAGGGGTCTTAGAATGTAGAATGTCAAAGCTGGGGCGGGGGGGGGGGGAGTCTTAGAACACAGAATATCAGAGCTGGGAGGGACCTTAAAATGCAGTGTCAGAACTGGGAGGGGTCTTAGAACACAGAACGTCAGAGCTGGGAGACTCTAGAACATAGAATGTAAAAGAAGGGAGGGGCTTTAGAACACAGAATGTCAGAGCTCGGAGAGGTCTTAGAATATAGAATGTCAGAGCTGGGAGGGGTCTTAGAACACAGAATAGCAGAGCTGGGAGGGACCTTAAAACACAGTGTCAGAGCTGGGAGGGGTCTTAGAACACAGAATATCTGAGCATGGGGACCCTAGAACATAGAATATCAAAGCTGGGAGGGGCTTTAAACATATAGTGTCAGAGGTGGGAAAACCTGAGAGTTCACACAATCCCATCTCCTCATTGCACAGATGGGAAGACAGAGGATCAGGCAGGAAAGGAGATGTATCCAAGATCACACAGTGAGTTAGTTAGTGGCAGAACTGAGACCAGAATTTTGGTCTCTGAACTCCTTCAAAGAGACAGATGCTAGCCCAAGTATAATTCTGCCCTCTGTACCACACAGGGAATAACACCAGGCCTCCTCCTCCCTCTTCCTTCCAGCGTTCATTCTGCAGCACTGTGGCTGACGAAATCCGATTCTCCCTCACCTGCCAGCGACGGGTCAAACACAAGCCTCAGCCACCAGTCATGGTCAAAGCCGACGCTGTCATCAACATGCACACATTCAATGACCGTAGACTCCCAGGCAAGGACAGTATGACCTGCAATACTGCACTGGCACCCGTGTTCCCCTAGGGCTGGGGCAAGGGCCAGGGGCTGGCAAGAGGCAGTTCCCCTAGGGCAAAGGACGGGGACAGAAGGAAAGATCCCCCTTCAAAGTCTGCGGGCAGTGAAAGAAGCTGGCCCCACCCCCGCCTGCCTACCTACAATGAACCTACCAGACTCCAGCCTGTGGTTTAGGGGATTGGGTGGATAGTAGGTGGGGGCTTCTTGTTTGTCTCTCTCTTTCTCTAAAGCAGCAGAGGCAAAGATGAAGAATGCACACATACACATACACATACAACACACACACATACACACACACATGCACACACACATACACACACACAAACACACACACCTCCCTCAGGCTGAACTGTCTCCATCTCCTAGATAGGGATTCATACAGTGGACCCTCCGGCGATAAAAGGGCTCCATGCCAGCAGCCTTCTGGGGAGATCTCAAGTCTCCATGTTTAAAACTCTGTCCCATGGGCTTCCAGGAGTGTGACAATTAAAAAAAAAAAAACAGCAGCAGCCATTTTGATCGAGGGGGTATGGCCAACAGTGTGGACAGATGGACACCCATACATGCCCAGGACCCGTGGGCTGGAAGGAAGCTTCTGTTGTACATTGACTGCTGACCTCATCTTGAGTAGCCAAGAGGATTTGAGGCCCACTGGCCTTAGACAGGGTTCCACGTTGGTGGTGATGGAATGGTCCAGGAAGAAGCAACACTGTGAACTGCTTATAGATGAGACACCTCTTTTTATAATGGACTGAGAAGACTAGGGTAGGGGGAGGAAACCACAATGAATTCTTCAACAAGCTATTCCAGGCCCAAGGGACAGATGTCTTCTTCCCCCTCTTAGAGAAAGGTCCAGAGACTCCAGCCACCTGTCCTTGCCTCCCAAAACTAGGCAAGAAGACATATAATATGGAAAAAGCAGATGGCTCTTGATTGGGGCAACCAAGACATTGCTAGAGCCAGGGTGATATTCATTTGGAGCATGAAGGTTTTATTGGTCATGTCCTGCCTCCTTTGACACTGACTCTTTTCTATCTGTCTCCCTCTGTCCTCTTGGGAGGACAAATGAAGGAGAAATGAGCTCCTGGCCCAGGCTAAAGAAGAATTCAAGCCTCATTTTTTCAGAGTATAGATGAGCCTTGAGTTGGACAGCATCCTTTAGAGGCTGACATCTGGAAATGTGGAGGGGACAAGTGGTTAAAGAAGTGACCACAAGAGGCCCTGACCTTCAGGACCTTTCAGAAACTATGAGCTTGTTTCCAATGGCAATTCTGGGCAATGTCTCATCTCCTCAGGGTGGGAGAGGGAAACTGTGCCTAGAAGCATTAACCAAAGACCCCACAAGGTGGCCTCCACCCAGGTCACGCCTCAACTCTTCTCTTCATTCCCCCTGGAGTAGTGGGGACATTGTGGTGCTTTGGAGGACTGGCCAGAGAAGTGGGTAACAGGAAATACCAGAAGGAACAAAGTGTCCTTAAAGAAGGCATGATTTGGCCTGAGAGGTTCTTCTCAAACAGGAGGATTGCCCTACATGAAGGGCATTCATCAGGGTGGGGGACAAAATGGAGGCTCCAATGGCTCACACATGATGCTTCAGTCCTGCCCTAGCCTCCCAGATCTGCTGAAGTGCCCTTGTTATTGAGAAGCTAAGTTTGATTCTTGAAGGCTTCTCAGAAAACAAAGAAAAGGAGTCTCTGCATTCTCCTATGCCTCTCCCAGTCCCTGTGAAAGCAGGCAAACTTCTGTGTTCTAAGGATGATCCTGTGGTTCTATGATTAGGCAGGGCCAGGCAAAGAATGCCCCCATGCACTACAGCATAAACAACGGTACCCTCTCTGTAGCCCATGGACTGAGGGACAGACCCAGTTCCTGCTTACAGGGTCACCATGTGTTCCTAGCTCTGACTGGGTAGACAATGTTTGGGGTGGGCTGGTCTGATTGACCCTGCACTATAGCCAAATCCATTCACTAATAAGACAAGCCATGATGTAATGGAGTTTCTTGGTATATGTGTTTGTGTGTGTGTACGCACAGATATGTGCGTCTAGCTAATGTCAGGAGCAGGGAAGAACAATTAGTAAATCAGAGTCCTGTTTATACTTCTTTGGTGAAGGAAAATGCTTCATAAGAGATTGTTTGGATTACAGGTCCCAGCACATGAAGTGCATGAAAGTTTTGACTAAGTCTAAGCCAAACGATTTATTATTAACTCATGGTCCCTCATTTTACTATTTTTTTAAAGCAAATTAACAGGACCTTAAACACAGACTTGTCTAATTGCTCTTCCCTTTGTGCTTATTAGCTACTATTCATCATTAGAACATATTTCATTAGAATACATGCATACACAGCCATATAGAAAATGGGTGTGTGTATTTCAATATATTCTTACAGCAGGGTGCAAGAAGCACTTTAAGTGAGATGATTTGTGTGTGTGGCATTTCTGTGGAAGAAACAAGGAACAATCACAATGTTACAACCCATTTAGGCAAACTTAAAGTGGTCAGATAGTTTCTGGTCCCCTTTGCTGGCATGGAATGATGCCCCCTTCCTAGGTCAGGTCCCATGCATCTCATGTATATGTTAGAATGTATATCCAAGACCAGAGCCTACAAGAGGCCTACAAGACCAGTCCAAGACCAGATTTAGAGTTAGAAGGGAGCTCAGAGGCCTACTTCAGCTTAGCATCTAGCATTAGCCAGCAAGGATGGACGGCTAATATTCAGTATCCCCTGTAAACTCTAACATCTGAAAACATTGTTACAGAGATGTGTGATTCACAAGATCTGATCAGGAAAGACATCAGGAAAGGAAAGGAAGGTGTATATTCACCTCCAAAGAGTGTTTCTTAGTGCTGGGGTTTAGAGTTGGTCATTAGCCAGATCATTAGGGTAATGTCAGAATAGGAGTTGTAACACTTACCTACACATGATTAAAAGTTAAGAGATGGTTGAACATTCCTGTTTGCTGGTAGAAAAATCCAGATTGGGACAGGCCTCTCCTCTTGGCTACTGGTCTCAGCATCAATCTTTCCTCCAAGGTTTCTGAAGCCACCATCGATCTCCCATCATCTAGGTATTGTTCTATACTTTCTTGACCAAACTGGTCAACTTGGCATCCAGCAGTGAGATAAATTCCCTAGAGGCTTCTCTCTCTCTCTCTCTCTCTCTCTCTCTCTCTCTCTCTCTCTCTCTCTCTCTCTCTCTCTCTCTCTCTCTCTCTCCCTCCTTCCTCCTAACACTGCCTGCCAGTCAGAATTCCTCTTACTTGAACCAATGAGGAAGAGCCCAGGAAGATTTCTTTATTAAGCCTGCTGTAGCACCTCTGGGAAAGCAAAGCCCTTCCTCAGCCAGTAGCCTGGAGGAAGCAGCTCCTTCAAGGGACAAGAATGGCCTCTTTCTCAGTGGAGCCACACGGCTGCCTGCTTCTGAAAGAATACTAAAAGCCTGGGACCAGGCAGGCAGGAGGAGAGTTGGCCTGGTTCAAAGATGTGCTAAGAGATTAGCTATCAGTGGTGTCCAGGAGCTGTGCCCCTTCCCTAAACACAGAGGGAGGCAGAGACTAAAAACAGCTGTAGGCTGGCCAGTCCCTGGTTGGAGGCTTTCAACTCCTCCCCTTCATTCTCCTCCTCCTCCTTTTTCTCCTTTTTTTTTTTTTTGGTTGGGAAGCCATGGGGGAGGGCGGGGGGGGGGGCTGGGAGAGACATTTACTATTCAGGCTTTTTGCAAATGCTCCTCCATCACACAGCATGAAGTAGCTGATCCCTTCCCCCATATGCTCCAGCTGTGCAGGCAGACATCTGGAATTAACCCAGCTGCCTTCAGCAGCAGAACCTCCTGCTGGTGCCCTTTGCCTGGACCCTCCTCTTAATGCTAGTCTGAAGACAGCAGCAGTGGGTCGATGCTTCATTTACGATCCTTGGGCATCACTTTGGGAGCAGAGACAGCAACTCCCAAAACTTTTCTTTGGTAGAAAGCAAAGTTCTGTACTATATATATATATATATATATATATATGAATGTACAAAGAGAGATATATATATATACATATATATATACTGTATATATATGCACAGTGTATATATACTGCGTAGTACATGTGTATATGTACCCCTCCTTGCACGCACTCTCACATGCCTGCTGCGTGTATACACACACCACACATACACACATGCACGCACACACACATACAGTGTACATATAATATGGCCAGTAAATCTTGGGTGATGGTGATCCAAGGACCTCCGAGGAACATTTTTTGCCCAGATGTCTTCTCAGATGTATTCTGGGGAACATGGAGGCTGCAAACTATGAAAGGCCAAGGGCAGAATCCCCTAGACTGAGGGGGTGAGCCAGGCACTTTGGGGAACTAGACACAAGACAGGGATCTGGGGAGCCCAACTGGCACTCAAGCCAGTGCATGGCTACTTGTGGTTCCTGCTTTTTCTCCTTGCCCCCTCCTCCTTTCCTGATTTTCTTCCTTCCTGCTCCCCACCCCCCTCCTGCTTGCTGTTCACTCCTGACCATGTCCCCATCACCTTGTCCCATCTTCTGGGTCCCTTCCATTGCTGTAGTTGGGATTGATAAGTCTTAGTACCACCTCTTATGGTGCAGGAAAAGGTTTCCGGGGCCGTCCGTGCTCTTCCCCATTCCCAGTCTTGGAACGTGGCTAGGAGAAGACACACGGGTGACGGTCTGATTGAGATGTATCATTCTGTGATGTGGCCTCTTAGCATCTCAGGCCCATCAGGGAATAGGCTGGGCACAGGTTGGGCAGGGAGTGACAGCTAGAGGATTTCTGGTCCACTTTACCTTCTTGTGGTCAGCTGGAAGATGTGAGCAGTCTGACACTCCTCCTGTAATTCTTGTCACATATTCATGCACACATCCCAAACCTAACCAGCACCCACACACCCGCACACACATACACACACCCCACATACACACCCTCTATTGGTAAAAAAAAAATTTTTAAGACAGTTGGGGTTAAATGACTTGCCCAGGGTTACACAGCTAGTAAGTGTCAAGTGTTGATCTGAGGCCGGATTTGAACTCAGGTCCTCTTGACTTCAGGGCCAGTGCTGTATCCACTGCGCTACCTAGCTGCCCCTAAAAGATCTTTTAAATACATAAACTGTTTCTGGCTACTCCACGTAATCCAGCTCAGGGTTGTAGTGCCAGCTGTGGAGAAACCCCATACCAGAGGTGCACCCTATCTGCCCCACCCCTTTCACATTAGAACTCCCGGAATTGAACAGAGAAGTCCTGAGGCTCCGAATCACCAGCAGGACAATGGTGGACCTGGGGTTGTGAGCAGAGGACTCATCCTTGCTCAGCCCCACTCCCTTTCTCAGTCCTTCATGGACCCTAAGGTCAAATTTCCCTCTCTCTCTTATGTATGGGAGAAGGGGGTTGCACCTCATCCAATTTCCTCTGCTGCCCCCAGGGTGGGGTCTCCATCTCTAGGTGGAGTTTAGCTTTGATGAGAAGGACAATCCATCTCCTTGCTCAATAGAATCCCAGCTCTGCACCACAGAATTTCGGAGAGCACTGCAAAGGGGCAGACAGCTGCAAACAGAATCAGCCCGGCCCAAGGGAACAGCCTGGGTAGCCTAAATGCTCCCCAAAGCCATTTGCTGGACATGGTACAACCTCACACACACTCAACACAACAAAGCACAGTAGCTATATGTGAAATGCCATACTGACAGTTTGCACCCCGCCTCTTCCCCTCACTCCCTCCCTCTCTTTCTCATTCCTCCCACACCCTCTTCCCTTTCTTCTTCTGTCCTCATCTCTCTCTTATCCTCTTTTTCCCTATCTTTGTCCATCTCAATTCCTCTCTCCCTCTCTTCCCTCACTTCCTCCTCTTCCCTTCCCTTTTTCTTTCTTTCTTCCCCTCCCTCCTCTGCTCTTTCCTTCTTGCCTTTCTGTTTCTGTCTCCTTTCTCCTCTCACCCTCTTCTCTGTGTGTGTCACTATCTCCCTTCTCTCATCTCCTCTCCCTCCTCTACTCTTCTCTGTCTCTGCCTCTCTGTCTCTCTCACCAGTCCCTTTCATCTCCTCCATACCCAACCACTAGTCTCTTCCTATGCCTTCCAGCCTCCCTCCCTTTCCCTCAGCCTCCCTGGACCTCTCCAGTTCCTCTGGCTTTCCCCCAGTAATGTTTGCTGTTCCTGTCTTTGTGGGACAGGAGATTCTGGTTGGTTTCACTCCTCTGCCCTTTGGTCAGGGCTCTCTGGGCTTGAGGCTGCCCCTAAACCTTCAGGCAGGTAAAAAGAAAAAATCTTCAGGCAGCCAAGGTTCAGAGGTCCCTTATGAGTAGATCTTCTGAGAGTTCTACCAGGTCTCAGTTGGCCCACCTCGACCTTGTTCCTGGGCACATTGACAGTAAAAACATGGTAAGGACCACCACCTGGCTAGGTCTCCCTGGATGGGCCCTTAGGGATCAAATACATGCTTCTGTCATCCAGTGGGGTCTGGCCCGAAGCTTCTGGGTCTGCCTTCCCCTGGCTCATTCACTCGCTTGCTAGCTAGCTTGCTCACTTTCCCACTGGCTCTTGCTCACTCCAGCCCCAGCCCAAGGGCCTGGCCTAAGCCTACCTTTTGTCCTTCCTTCACTCGATGGTCTCTGGGCCAATCAGGGGATGCCCTTTGTGGACATGCAGAATTTCTATGAATATAGTTTTTTGTAAACATTTTGTAACGATTTTGGTTTCATAGTAACTGTGTTACTTGCTAATCATTCTAGGCCCATGTAAATAAATTTCCCCAAAATCTGTTTATTTCCTTTTTAAGACACTGTGAAATATCAAAGTACACAGTTTGCTGTTATGAGGTAATATGGTTTTAAATTTTAAATAATAAAAAAGATTTCTAGAAAATAGTCACACCTTGTTTGTTTCTTTGAGTTCTGTCTTGGAGAATTGGCTCTTCTGGAGTTGAGAGCAAGCTCAGGCTCCTACTCCCCCCATTCAACCAATTACTCAATCCAACAAGTATTCATTAGTTTATTAAGCACCTATGACAGTGCTGGACTAATCTCTGCAGAGTTAAAGCAAGACAAAAATAGTCTCTCCCTTCAAGGCACTTCCATTCTAGCAGGGAGACAATATGCAAATATCTAGGTGCAAAGAAGAGTGGGAAAGGAGAAAGAGAGAGACAGAGACGGAGACAGAGACAGAGAGAGACAGAGAGACAGAAAGAGAAAGAGAGCAATCTCAGAAGGAAGGCACTACTAGCAGGTGGAATACCTTGAAAGCTCTCCTGCAGAAAGTGGAATTTGAGCTGACTCTTGGAGGAAGCCAGAGTTCAATTCCTCAAAAGTGACTTACTCAGCCTTCCCCACACTTAGACTGGGAATCAGATTTTCAAGGCTTTTTATCAGCCATTAAAAAAAGAGGACAAGGCTAAGATTTATTTCTTTCCCAGTCCATTGCAGCTACTTTGGGGAAGATCTTCCCAGAAGAGTCAGAGTAGGTCAATGATGCTAAGAGCAACAGGCCTTTATTGACGCTCCATCTTACCTCACATAAAGGAAAGTGAGAGCCAGGTGAGTGGTAGGGTGAAGAGACGATCAGGATAGGGGGAAGGCACATGGATAACATAGTCCCCCAAGAGACCAGACTACAGCAGCAGGTGAGCAGGACATATTTGAGATTTAGCAGTCATCAGGGGAGTTCAAGCCTTGGGTTAAAATCATCTTGACATCTTGGAAGGAAGAAGAGGAAGGGATTGACCGTCACAAAAGAGACACATCACACAGGCTCAGCTCTGTGCCTTCTCAGTACAGGAACACCTAGGCTGTCCCACACAGCAGAGTCACTCCCTAGGTACTTTAAAACGAAGCAGCAGCGTGTAGTGTATCTGATTGACTTCCTACCTCTGATGCACCAAAATGCTGTGTACCAATGAGCTGGAGAAAGATTCCAAATATAGAAGGTTCCAGAGAGAGAGGACAGGGCTAGAGTGCTATGCAGAATAAGGTTCAGAGTTTAGGGCAGATGCAGCCTGCCTTGAGAAAGGGTAATCTCGAGGTGGCTAGGTGGCTCAGTGGATAGAGCACCACCCCTGGATTCAGGAGGACCTGAGTTCAAATCTGGCCTCATACACATAGTATTTACTAACTGTGTGACCCTGGGCAAGTCACTTAACCCCGTTGCCTAACCAAAAAAAGAAAGGGTAGTCCCTCTGTGGGTAGTTGGTTTTTCTCCTTTACACAGCCACAATTTCCCCTAAAATAAGGGTTTGTAACCTGAACTCCGGGAACTTTTTTTTATAATTATATTTTAATATAATTGGTTTCCTTTGTAATCCCATTTTATTTTATTTATTTAAAAACATGATTCTGAGAAGTCCATGGGCAAAAATGCCAAAGAGGCATATGATCCAAAAAAGGTTAAAAATCCCTGTCCTAACATATATGTGCGTGTGTGTGTGTGTATATATGTATGTATATATACACACACACATATATACATACACACATATGTGTTGTGTGTGTATGTGTGTGTGTGTGTGTGTGTGTGTAAAATTTCAACTTCCACTGTCAGCCTCATCTGATGACTTCACATAGAATAGGGAGGACTCTGGGTTCTCCAAGGCTGGACAGGGAGACAGGAGTTCTTTTGGGGACCTCTAGGACCAAGTTGGAAAAGCTGCAAGCGAGATCCAATAACAAATTGTTCTTATCCAAGTACCAGACTAGCTAGGTGTGGAGAAATTCATCACTGAAGGCTAGTCACCAGAAGGACGAATATTTTAGCCACAGCAACTCACAAAATAGAGTTTTTTAATATTATGATACAGAATCCAGTACAGCCATTGACGACAGTAAGCAGTTAACAAATGTTTGCCAAGTGGATGAAAGGTTTTAAAAAAATAATCATTTTTCATGCAACAGCCTCATTGCCAGAAGGCTGGCCACCATGGGAGGAATTTGTTTTGGCTAAAGTAAAATTTCATGATGACCTATTACCAAGGCAGGGAGAGGTTGAGATATGAGTTGATGGAGGGGGCACCCACACTGATCCCAGGATTATTGATTTAGAGCTGGAAGGGACCTTAGAGGTCACTTAATCCAACCCCCCCCACTTTACAGATCAGGAAACTGAGTCTCAGAGAGGTCCAGTGGCAAACCCAAGATTACAACACAGGTAGTATAGAATCACAGGGGGTTTTGGAAGTTCACTTCTGAGAATCTAGAATCCTATGACTGAGAAAGGATGAAAGGGCCAGATCTAACCAGGATGCCCCACTTTTCTGGCATTATCTATCCTCTTCTCCTCTCCACTCCTCTCTTCTCCTTTTCTCTCTCTTTCCTCTCCTCCCTTTTCCTCCCTCTCTCCCTACCCCTATATTTTCCTCTCTGTCTCTGTGTTTCTGTCTGCCTCTGTCTCTGTCTGTCTCTGTCTCTGTCCTTCTGTCTCTCTCTCTCTGTCTCTTTCTCTGTATCTCTCTCTTTTTTTCTCTCTCTCCCCCCTTCTGTCTCTTTTTCCCCTGCCTCCCTCTCTCTCTGTTGCTTCCAAGCTCCTCTTCATACACAGCCCCATAGCTTCTACAACATGCAACATCTCATTGTTGTGAGGGAGCTGGAGGACCAGCGAGAAAGAGCCCCAGAGATTCAGATATCTATCTGTAGTTCAATCAGGGTTCCATTAAGGGGAAGAAGGGGAACCACAACTCTCCCCACTTCCACCATGCCCCCCCCGCCCAGGCTTGGATGGCATCTCCCTGGGAAACGTTAGCAAATTGCTTAAAGAGCATCTGTCATTATAAAAACAAAGTTGCCTGCAATTTATTTATTTATTTATTTATTTATACTATTTTTACTGCAGTTTCATTATCTTATGTAAATGAGGCCACTGATGCCTTTGTGCAGGGTGGTCCACGCTGGGACTAGAACCATGCAGGGGAATTTATTACCAGCCTCTGCTTCCAGAGAGGATGGCAGAGATAAGAGGAAGCCTTGGGTAGTGTAGATCACTAGCTGGAAGGTCTTGCATCCTGGGGTCAAATCCCAGCTCTGTCATTCACCAGATAGCTGACTATGTGCGAATCACCTTTGCTCATGGAACCTCAGTTTCCTCATCTGTAAAATGGGGATCATAATCATTACCTTATGTTTCTCACAGGGGTATTGTGACATTTAAATGTGTATAAAGGGCTATTTAAAGGTTTTATTCTACTCTCATTGGTACCAAGGAGAAGCTTTACTCCCCTTCTCCCTCCCTGATAAGGTGGAAAAAACAATTTAAATGATGAAGAAAACAACAACAAGAAAAAGGAAAGAGATGCTCTTATTAGAATGGGGGGAAAGAGAGAAATATACAAAATACACAAATATTGTTAGAATAATCTTTTGGAATTATTCCGCCACATTCTTTTTCTGCATACACTATGTATGTGTGTGCATGTCCGTGTTTGTATGGAGAGAGAGACAGACAGACAGACAGAGACAGAGAGAGACAGAGACAGAGGCAGCGACAGACAGAGAGGAGAAAGAGAGACAGAAACAGAGAGAGATTAATATGCATCTCTGCCTCCTGGTTTTCCTAGATTCCTTCAAGCCCCAACTAAAATCCTATCTTTTTCAAAAATCATTTCCCAACCTCTCTTTATTCTAGTGCCTTCCCTCTGCTATTTATTTCCTATTTATGCTGTATATAACTTAGTATGTATATACTTGTTACTGCCCTCATTATACTGTGAGCTCCTTGAGGGCATAGACTGTCTTTTGTCCCTTTTTGTATTACAGCGCTCGGCACATAGTAGGTGCTTACTAAATACTTACTGAATCTCTTTTTATGTGTGTATGCATACACATATGCATATATATACACATGTGTGTGTGTATATATATATATATATATACACACACACATGTGTACACAAACCTATATTGTATATACCTGTATATATAAACAGTTATTTGTGTATACATGTGTGTGTGTGTGTATAATATATATATACATATATATACATAATATATATATATATACATATATATACATATATATATACATATATATATACATATATATACATATATATATACATATATATATATATATATATATACATATATATATACATATATATACACGTATTTATACACACATATGCAGGTATGTATAGTTCCTTTCAAAGAGATCTCATTTAAGGGTGTGGCCTATACCTGGACAATACAGTTTATATACATAATACATATTTATGCATATATATGTATATAATGAGAAGTAGTATAATATTTTGGGGTCAAGAAAACCTGAGTTCAAGTACTGCCTTTGACACATATTGGTTTTATATATATATGTATGTACGTAAATATGTGTATACATACATATATATGTCTGTGTGTATGGGCATATAAACACACACACACACATAAAGAGACAGAAACATAGAAACATGGTGTAGTAGACTGAGGGCCAGCCTTGGAATTAGGAAGGCCCAAGCACAGGCCTGACTCAAGTTGGTCTAATGCTTTAGGCTTAGGATTAGAGCAAAATGAGACACTGATAGACCAGCTAACATTTAACAAAAAGTTTATTTAATAATTGTATGGAAAGGATATTCAGCAGGGATACAGCACTAACTCAGGGATTCACAGGCCCTTTCATCTCCACTTGGAAACAGGTCTGATCAGAAAGCTATGTTGGCTTCCATAGCAGTGGGACATCAGTCAAGTCTGAGGGGCTCTCAGACATCTCAAAGTCCTCCTGGGCTAGGCTTTAGAGGCATTAGAAAACCAGGATGCTGCTTCAACAGCATGAGCACTAGTCTTCTGAACCAATCAAGTTTCCAGGACAGTATCCCTCCCTTCTAGGAGATAACTAATCCAGCCTGCGTGACAAGGATGTCACTCAGACCCCAGGCCAATCCTAACTTGTGTGATCATGGGCAAAGTATGTAATCTCTCACATCCCCAGGCAGTTTTCTAAGACTATGCATAACAGATGAGTAGCTGATCTGACTAGTGGAAGGACTTTACATGGGGAGTACCCCCACAGGTCCTGATCAAAAATATGTATAGGTAAGTATGTATAGAGACATGGCTACTTATATGTAGGATGTACTACAGCTATGTAACAGTTACCTCTCTTATCCATTCCCTCCCTCTTCTTCCTTTCCATGGAAGGAGAAACATTTGCACTGCCACAAGGATCCTGGGAACTGCTTCCCTCAGGCAACACAACTCATTCTCAAGCAATCTTTGAAATAACTACTAGGTGGCACAATGGATACAGCGCCGGTCCTGGAGTCAGAATAGACCTGAGTTCAAATGAGACCTCAGACACTTACTAGCTGTGTGACCCTGGGCAAGTCTCTTAACCTTGATTTGCCTCACAAAAACAAGACAAGGAAGACAAAAGGAATTAACTATCAGTCTACAAGCCTAGAAGCAGAACCTTTAGGAATACAAGTAGATGTTTTTCTCTCCTGCATTCCATTCTTTTCTAGCAAGAGTCTCAGGGATGCCTAGAGGGAGGCAATAGCTAGATGGTACAGTGGAAAGAACCTGAACCTGGAGTTAGGAAGACCTGAGTTCCAATACCTCCTTTGACTCTTACTAGCTGTGTGACCCTAGGCAAGTCACTTTGCTTCTATCTGCTTCAGTTTCTTCTTATGTAAAGTAGGGATAGTAATGGCACCTACCTTAAGGGTTGTTTTGAGGATCAAATGAGGTGATATTTATGAAGTGCTTTGCAAAGCTTATAGAACTATAGAAATGCTAAGTATTATTATCTCAGAGGACTCCTTTCCTCTGACTCTGGAGGATTCTCAAAGCATGCCTAGTCCCTGGGGTCATCCCAGTCAACTTGCCCCATCTCCACCCCATCAAAACAGAAATATCCATGGTTTTCTTCCTTGCTTTTCAAAGTAACAAGTAATCATAATAACTAAATGAATTTGTGTTAATATAGAAAGACCCCTGGCAGCCTTCGTAGGTAACATAATTACCATTTAACAGTGAAGTTACAGAGGTAGTATCTTGTCTAATTCATTAGTGACCTCAATTAAGGGTAGGGATTTCAGGTCAGGTAGGTATGACATTTTAGGGAGATAATTCCAATTCCACAAGTTATGGATAGTCCCTGTAAATAAAAGCATGCATGAATACTCAGACCATGTGCATGGCTAAAAGGGTGTTCTACCTAAAAAATAAAAATCCACAAACAAATGTGGAAAACCACTTGGTACCACTCAAAACCAACTGAAGTTTCAACACAATTTGAAAGAAGACTGATATTAATGCTATTTGTCCAGTTAACTCTGACTTGTGATAAACAGAACAAAACCCAGATCTGTTGCACTTACCATTCCTAGGTGTCAGCTTTGGATGATTACAGATTTTTAAAGTCAGAGGCAGCAGAACAAGATGCGTATAGGTCGGATTTTGTTTATTTTTATTTTTGTTCTGCTTAATTCAAGTCAGAGTGCCTGGCACGTAGTAAGTATTTAATAAATGTTTGTTGATTTATATTGATTGATTAATAGTCCCAATGGCATTTGTAATGGCCATAAATGAGGAAATTAGTACTTGTCCGCCTAGGTTGATTTGTCAGCATGGTTTCTTGAGTAAAGGTGGTGAGAACTGGGAAGGAAACTAGTCCTTGAGGACTGAAAGGAGGTTGATGAGGCTGGCAGTGAATGTTTGCCATTGAGCAGTTTTCAAAATCTATTTCAATTCTATTCAACAAGCTTTTATTAAGCCCAACACCTTGTTCCACAACACATCTTAAATTCATACATGATCTCAATATTATGCCATAAAAAAGACAGGAAAGAAATTGATCATACATCTCTCAAAGCTATGGGTAGGAGATTCATTCTTAACCAAATAAGGTATAGAGACAATTACAAAAGATAAAATAAATATACTTCAATTACATGAAACTGAAAAGTGTCTGCACAAATAAAATTAATGCACCTAGGATAAGAAGGTAAGCCTGCAAGTGGAAAAAATCACTGCATCATATTTCTCTCATAGGAGTTTGATATCTAAGATATATAAACAATTAATAGACACATGTAAGACCAAAAACTATTACCAAATACATAAATGGCCAAAGGTCATGAACAAACAATTCTCAAAAGAATTACAAGTCATTAACAATCATATGAAAGAATGCTCCAAATCAGTGATGTTAAGAGAAATGCAAATCAAAACACCTTTAAGGTTGTGTCTCACTCCCCGCAGATCCTCAAAGATTGCAAAAGATTGGAAGAATCAATGTAGGAGGAGCTGTAGGAAGATAGACACACTAGTGCATTGTTGGCAGTTATGAAGTAGTACAATCACTTTGGAAGGCAACTTGGAATTATGCAAATAAACTGATTAAAATCTGCATATCCATTGACCCAAAGATCCCACTTCTACATTGATAACCCAAGGAGGCCGGTGATAAGAAAAAAAATCTCCGTCTACACCAAAATATTTATAACAGCAAATTTTGTAATAGCAAAGAATTAGAAACAAACTCAGTGCTTATCAATTGGGGAATTGCTAAGCAAATTGAGGTACAGAAAAGTAATGGAATATTACTGTGCTGTAAGAACAATAAACCTTGATGACTAGAGAGAATCATGGAAAAACTTACATTAACTGATGCAGAGTGAAGTGAACAAAGTAAAAAAATATAAAACAACTACAACAATGTAAGCAAAAAATCATAAAACAATCATAAGTGAATGTTTAAAAAATTACAAAAACGAGCAGGATTCTAAAGAAGTTTTATATCTATAGAAAGATACTCCCATCTTTACAGACATGAGATGTTGATGGGTGTGATGCAATGCACATATTTTCAGATGATTTCAATATATTGATCAGTTTTGCTGATTTTTCTCTTTTTCTTTAAAATATTACTTATGTGGCAAAGCTTTCTGGGAGAGAGAGAGATATTGGAGAAAATTTTGGTGATTAAAAAAAACTGAGATGTCAATAAAAAGATTTTTCAAAAAGAAACATTTATTAGGTGCCTAACATGTCAGATGCAAAAGCAAAAATAAAAGTCTCTACTCTCGAGGAACTGACATTCTATTGGGGGGAAGCAGCATGTACACAGATAAGAAAATACAAAATATATGTGGTATAAATACAAAGTAATTTCAGGGAAAAAAGGAATCCCAAACAATTGAGATCAGGAAGAGTCTGGGGCAGTAGAGGGCACTTGAGCTAAGTCTTGAAGGGATCTAGGGATTCCAAAAGGTAGAGGTGAGGAGAGAACTGGGCATAAGCACTAAGGTAGGTGATAGAACATCAGGTAAATGGAATGGTAAGTTGGCCATTTTGGTTGGAATATAGAAGTGTGGAATCATAGGCCAATAAATTTAGGGAAGAAACCTCAGAGGTTATCATTTCATCATTGAGGAAGCTAAAACCCAAAGTGGTTGAATAAGTTGCTCGGGTCACACCAGGAATAAGTGGAAGAGCTGGGATTTGAATCCAGATCCTTGGATTACAAATTCAGTACTCTCCCATTGTACTCCCATTGTACATACTGTTTTCCACATGAAAATGGTCTTAGATAAATTGGAGTTGGATCATGAAGAGTTCTTATTGTCAAACAGAGAAGTTTGTATTTGTTCCAAGAGGCAATGGAAGGCACTGAAATTTCTGAAGCAGAAGAGAGGCATGGTCAGATATATCCTTCAGGAATTTAAGTTTGCAGCTGTGTGGAGAATGAATTAGAGAAAGAGACTGGGGGCATGGAGATTAATTAGAAGGCTACTATAATAGTCCAAGTAAGAGATGATGAGGGTCTGAACTAGAGTGGGGCTAGGATGAGTGGAGAGGTGACATATGTGAAATATAGTGTGGAAGTGAAATTGTCAAGATTTAGCAAATGATTGTTCATGAGCCATCATATGCTGTGATATTCACATAGCATAATGTGTTCAGTCATTCCCCAATAGGTAAAGTATTATTTAGAGGGTTTTGCTTGGTTTATGGTTTTGCTGCCTCAAAAAGTTTTATGTGTATAGCCTGATACATCTATGAGATCTTTCTCAGAATGTTTGACCTTGGAGCATAAGCCTAGGAGTAGACTCTCTGGGTCAAAGGCTAGGAAGAGTGTCTATTCTTTTCCTAACATAGTTCCAAATTGCCCAATTCATATCTCCACCTGGAGCTTTTTTTCTTGGTTTCGGACAAGTCTCACCTGTATTTTCCTCTCCCTCCACTCCCACCCCCAAAGCCCTTAGGTCACAGTAAGGACTTTCCATCACCTATCAGGAATATCTAGTTTCAGTCTCAAAGAATCAGAGTCTTTGAGTAGAAGGAATCCTGGATTGGCTGTTCAAAAACCATACGCAGCAACTATTGCTCCTTGTGTTGTTTGATGAATGATACATCTTTAATACCTGATACCCCTACAGCATAATAATGGAAAGGCAGTATCTGGCAGTAGAGAAAACACTGGATTTGGAACCAAGATGTGGGTTATAAGGAGGGCTCACTATGTAACTTTGGATGTTACTTATCCTCACAAGACTTCAGTTTCCTCATCTGTAAAATGAGCAAGTTGAACTAAATGACCTCTAAAGTCTCTTCTTGTCCTTAAATGTGTGTGTGTGTATGTGTGTGTGTGTGTGTGTATGTATACAGAGAGACAGAGAGAGAGAGAGAGAGAGAAACCTATGTGACAGGCACTATGCTAAGTGCTTTACAATTATTAATTCATTTGATCGTTACAACTTCAGCATGTGGGTTCTATTATTATCTGTATTTTACAGATGAGGAAAGTGAGGCTGAGAGAGGTTACCCAGGGTCACACAGCTAGTAGAAGTCTTAGGTCAGATATGAACTTCTGTCTTCTAGACTCCAGGTCCAGCCTTCTGTCTACGGCATCACCTAGCTGCCTGAATTCCATCCAATAGATGTGTCAGATTAACACAGTTATAACTTTTGTTTGATTATACCACTAGATTCTAGCAATGGACTGTGCCTTCATAGTTGGCTGTTCATTCAGTATAACTAGCTACTTTTAATTTATAAGTGTTGGAGAGACAATTGGTATGCAAAGAAAGAGAAGTTGGGGAGCTGCTCATAGAGTCTGGATCTTTCACATGGTCTTTTCAAAAACTGTTGGCTTGGTTGGCCAAAAACCCCACCGTAGGCATTGTGGCTCAGATCTAGCTGTTAATCTGGTCCCACTTGCCTTCAAGGGAAAAACATAAATTTAGAGATAGAAAAGACCTCAGAAATCACCAAACCAGGGGTGGGGAACCTATGGTCTCAAGGCCACATCTGGTTTTTTAGGTCTTTGAATGCGGCCTTTTGACTGAGTCCAAGTTTTACAGAACAAATCCTTTTGTTAAGGAGATTTGTTCTGTGAAGTTTGGATTCAGTCAAAGGGCCACAGTTGAGGACCTAGAGGGCCACATGTGGCCTCAAGGCCACAGATTCCCCACCCCTGAAGACTAATCCATCATTTACAGAAAAGAAGCCTGAACTTCAGAGAGGTGCTTGTGTGTGTTTGTCCTTCTTTCTTGAAGAGGACCATGACATCAGGGAGATGATGGCATGACTTGCAATTGACTTTGATTTGAGTGAGGGAGGGCTATGCAAGGTCACCTCCTCCAGAGCCATCTGGGTCTGGCGGCCAGCTATCAATCAGGATGACTGGAGATGTCCCAGGATGCAATGGGAGACCCTGGCCCTTTTAAGCTAACGTCTTTTCAGGTTCTCACTTTGAGTGAGGTAATGCCCATTCAGTGAATAGGCCTCTTAAAGAAGTAAGTCAAGAGATGGCCCTTTTATATATAATAATATATATAAATATAATATAATAATATAAAATTATAATATAATAACATATATTATTGTATTATATAATATACTATATGATGTTAATATTATATAATTATATAATATTATTATATTATATAAAATAATAATATATAATTATATAATATTAATATAATATATATTATATGATGTTAATATTATATAATTATATAATATTATTATATTATATAAAATAATAATATATAATAATAATAAAACAAAAAAGGATCTCACTGGGAGGGGAAGACCCTCAGAGTTGTTGGGCAAAAGAGAAACAGTTACTATTTACATTCACTCTGATCAAGGAAGGACCAAAAAACCATCATTATGTGGTGCTTGGTCAGGGACCTATTGTTGTCCAATCTATGACCTCCAGAGTGAATTGGGTTTAAGGCATGGTCTTTGAGAAAGAAAGCTAGTCGGTAAACCCCAGAGAGAAGATGGAGAAGGAGAAGGAGAAGGAGAAGGAGAAGGAGAAGGAGAAGGAGAAGGAGAAGGAGAAGGAGAAGGAGAAGGAGAAGGAGAAGGAGAAGGAGAAGGAGAAGGAGAAGGAGAAGGAGGAGGAGAAAGAGGAGGAGAAGGAGAAGGAGAGGAAGAGGGAGAGGTGCTATATCTTGACCCAAATAATGCCCCTAGTCAAGATCAGAGCCAAGATTTGAACTCAAATCCTTAAGTGCCAAATCCACCAGTGTTTTCAGTGTTCCATGCTTTTGTTAAACTCTTGGCTTGGCCCTCAGACCCCTTAGCTTTTCATGTAATTAAGTGAAATGTACTTGGGGCTGGGCTAGGTACTGAGAATACAAAAACAAAAAAGTAACAGTCTTTGCCCTCAAGCAGCTTACATTCTGTCAGGGGAAACACATGTACACCTATAAATATATACAAAGTAAATATAAAGCAGATAGTTTACCCAGTGGATAGAGTGTTGAACTGGAAGTCAGGAAAGCTTAAGTTAAAATTCTACCACAGATCCTTCCTAGCTGTGGATAAGTTACTTAACTTCTCTCAGACTCAATTTCTTCTTCCATAAAATGAAGATAATAATAGCACCTACCTCCCAGGATTATTATGAGGATCAAAGAAGTTCTCCTAGATCCAATGCATTACAAGCCTTAAAGCACTATATAATAGCTAGTTATTATTGGTGGTAATAATAATAATAATAACAATAATAATAATAATTTAGGGCAGCAAGGTGACAGTGGATAGAGTGCCAGGCCTGGAGTCAGGAAGACTTCTCTTCCTGAGCACAAATCTGGCCTCAGACACCTACTAGCTGTGTGACTCTGGGCTAGTCACTTAACCTTGGTTGCCTCAGTTTCCTCATCTGTAAAATGAGCTGGAAAAGGAAATGGCAAACCACTCCAGTATCTTTGCCAAGAAAACCCCAAATGTGGTCACAAAGAGTCAGAAATGACTGAAAGACAACTGAACAAGAACAAAATAATAATTTTAGGGAGGAGCTGTGGGGAACAGGAAAGCATTCAGGTAGGAAATGATGTTTGGGATAAATCTTGGAGGAAACTAGGGGTACTAAGAGGTGGATGTGAAGAGACAGGGCAGACCAAGCATGAGGGATTGATTGCAAAGGTATGGAAGGTGATTTAACATTATTTGTGAGAAATGGCAGGAAGGCTGGTTAGACTGGAGCAGAGGGTTCATGAAGGGGTGGCAGTCAGCCTGGAAAGGTAGACAGAAGCCAGATTGGGAAGGGACAGTGTTCTCATTCCCCTCATCCTGTTCACTCTGACTCAGTACTTGGACCTCTTGGCCAGTACTGCCTCTCAAACTGATCTCCCTAAGGATTTTCCTGTCCAATCCTCAGGAATATGGCATCTCATTGCCCAGGCTCCCCAGCTTCAGGTAGATTCTCCAGTAAGACACAACACATGTAGACTTCTGATTCCACCTCATCATGGCCATTGTTCCCCAGCTCCAGGCCAGTGATCAATGCTGAGTTCAGTCCACTGTTGCCACTGGTTGGCCAGGGCTGAGTTGGCATCTTCTGAGCCTTTCAAAGTGCATAGATCTGAAGTGCTTCCAACTTGACCCTGCTTTGACCTCCTAAGTTCCCATGTTCCACTCCAGAGCACAGTTGATGGTGGGGAATCTCAGCAAACAAACACCTCTGCCCTGGGCCCTGGGCAGGGAGGGAGGGAGGCCACTGGTGTCAGGGAAGCCTGTTCCATGAAATCTCCAAAGGGCCTGTTGGAATGTCTGGAGTCCTCTGCATCTTTCAAAACACCAAAGGCAACTTCCTAATTAGTACATTCATAACCCTGAGCATCTGCTCTGAGAGAATTTAGCTGCTCCAAGACCAAGAAGTCCATTAACTTCACCACACGTATTTTGGACATGCTTTTAGACAAAGGACTGCTGCCAAGCAACATAAACTACCCTGGCCTCCTGCAGGGAGGGAAAGAAGACTTTGCTGCCCCTTAATTCTTGTCTTCCTTTTCCCTGACCTGTCATTCAAGAAAACTAAGAAGTGTCTCCTCCAGTGGAAGACTTGAGGCAAGCCTCAGCAGCAAAATGTCAATTCATCAGCACTTTAAATTCATTCTTTTTTCAATTCAACTGATATTTATTAAGCACCTGCTAGGAACAAAGAACTGTATTTGGACTAGGAGACACAGATTTTATTTAAACATAGTCCCAACCCTCATGGAATCTGGCAGGAGGAAGGCATGCAAAGACAGCTATAGTGTGCAATTATTATACAATCTGTGTATTAGGAAGAGGAAGCATTTTCAATTATCTGCCTTTGGTTTCTCCATGTATGGATTACATATGGCAAAATTTGAATCTGGGACTGACTTTCTATGGTACCAAACTTTTTTCTGAATCACCCCTGCTCTTCTGCAACCCAGTTATTGTGAGCTCAGTAATGTAAACTGGATCCAATATTAGCCCCTTATTTGACAGATGAGAAAACTGAGGGTCAGGGAGAGAAAGGAATTTGTCCAAGGTCATGCAGCAAGCTAATGTCAGCACTATTAAAAAGAAATCGGATCTTCTGACTCTCAGCCCAATGCTTTTCTCATAATACCTAGCTTTCCAGCCTCAAAAATACTGCCTTTCTTAAACTAACAGATGACAAATCCTAGTGCTACAAATGTAGACACCCAAATATCCTTGAGAACTCAATAAACAGGCTATACTGCCACTAGGACACCATCATAAACAAGGCTATTGCTCACATTCACATGGATATGACACTGATCCATAAAAATTTAAGAACAATGGGTTTAACAGAGGTCACCATTCCAATATATAATTACAATCTCTAGGCTACAGGAAACAAAAAGCTTTCCAAATACAGAAGCTTAGTGGAGAAATCAAAACCATGTGGAAAGAACATGCATAAGGTCCACATCATCCATGTCATCCTGCTTGTAACTGGAGCTGTCCCAGAGACACATTTGGCAAACCTACCAGAATAGCTTACATCCTAACACTTTAATTTAATTACAACAAAAGCAGATACTTTATCTACCTGTGCAATACTCCATGGAATAGAAAAGAATAATAACACAATAGAAACTTGTCCTAGGACTGTTTCCATCTGAACTCCACTGGGGAGAAAATAGTAATAGATTTACTGGCATTGTGAGGTTAAAAACTCCATAAGAAGAACACGTTTGGATCAGTTAACATCTTCATGAGACCTCTCTTAACATACTCTTTTGAAGCAGTAAACTGGATGACAACAGACTTTGAAACAAAAAAAAACCTTACAATATTAACAAAACTTACGAATTACTATGCTAAGGAAGCTATAGAAAGCTGCAACAGTTGTTGGTCACCAGACAGTTTCTATCTGAAGTCATTAAGTATTTATTAAGCACCTACTATGTACCAGGCACTGTGCTAAACTCTGGGGATATAAGAACAGAAAAAACAGTTCCCACCCTGTAGACACCCATAATCTTTACGGGGCAAACAGTATGCCAACAGCTGCATACAAACAAGAGATGTGTAGGATGAATTGGAGATGGTTGACTGTGGAGAAGTACTAACATGAGGGGGATACCATAAAACATTTCTTGTAGGATTTTAGCTGTGACATGAAAGAAGCCAGGAGGTTGAGATGAGAGGGGAGGGCATTCCATGCAAGAGGAAAGACCAGTAAAAATGCCTAGAGTTTGGAACTGGAGAGTTGTAAAAGGAGGAAGAAGATTGCTAGATATTCTCAAACCAAATGATAAACAGGTTTAAAATTTACAGAAATACCAAGGGAACAAATATATGTCATTTCCCAAAGCAATAATAAAGACTAACAATATTTACACTTTGATGGACTTTTGAATGTAACTAATACCAATTCACCTCTGGTTGAAGCCTATGAAACCACTTAGATCCAAGAAAAGAACCAAAAGGCCCTCCACAGGTGACCTCCACATGAATTTAACCAACAATATGTTGACAAAGATGCATTGAACAAATGGCAAAGAAGTGTCATTGTGCTCATAGAAGGAAGGATTTTAGCTGAGACTTGAAGGAAGTCAGGGAAGCCAGGAGGCTGACGAGGGAGAGAATTCCAGGCATGGGAGACAGCCAGTGGAAATGTGCAGAGTGAGGAGGTGACACATCTAGTGTGAAGAATATGGAGGGGAATAAGGCATAAGAAGGCTGGAATACCAAATACTTACTACCTCTAAACCATATGAAATGAAAAACTCCTAACATGTAGAGAGCTGGCAGAAGAAATCAAAACCACTAGTGAACAGGATGAAGCACCAGTCTCTGTCATTCTGTCTGCTGCTAGAGTTGTCCTGAGGATGCCATCAGTGAATCCAGAAAAGATAAGCTCGCATTCTAATACCTTTATTCAATTACAAAAGCAATCATTTCATCCTGCACAGAAGCCTGCCAAACCTTAAAGAAAGTAATAATAGGATAGCAACTGGTCTCCAGTTTCTATCTGAAATAAAGTCAACAACTATTTATCAAGCACCTACTAAAACCAGGCATATTGCACAATTATGTACATGGCATTTTAACATTTATACTGTGCTTTATACATATTATTTTATTTGAGCCTCATAACAACCCTGCAATGTGAGATATACATATATATACACATATATATTTATTATTATCATTATTATTATTATATCCTAATTTTATGGATGAGGAAACTGAGGCAAACAGAGGCTAAATGACTTGCCCAGGATCATACAGCCAGTATGAGTCAAAGGCAGGATTGATCCAAACCCAGGTCTTTTCAATTCTAACACCAGTAAGAATCTACTTGCATATAATTGATATACTACTAATCAAGGTGTTGAGAGTGCTGGTGAAGCAGTGAGAGCACTTTGTAAACCTCTAAAAGAGCTCTAGAAATATGATTTATTATTGTTATACTAAGAAAAATAACAATAATAAATCATTCCTATTTAATCATTGAAGTGGGTCCCCTGAGGAGCTCTCCAAGGTGCTATTTTGTTTCTTTGGCCTTTATAGGCTTCAAAGTAATGGCAATTTTTTTAATATATATTTCATTTCATTCCTTTGTCCTTTCAATGAGCACTTATTGAATGCTACCAAATTCAAGGCTTTGTCACTAGGCTGTCTGAGATAGAATGATGACAAAGACAAAGTCACTACTGTCATGACGCTGACAGTATGGATGTCAAACAAAGTACTATAGAATTTCCCTCCCTCCAGATGGAGTTCTTCTCAGATCCTACATGTATCCCCAAAGCCAGGTCCACCCCAGTGTGGCTCCCCAAAGCCTCCTTCCTGGGGCTTTCTGGAACAGGTCACTTCCTTTAACCTTTCTCAGGGCCCTGAAGGGAGAAGCAAAATATAAATAATAATTGCTCCAATATATATATTACTTTGCACGTTATTTAATTTGAATAAAGTACCTTGAAGACAAGGACTATTTTGTCTTTGTCTCCCCAGCATTGAGCATAAGTGTCTTGCATATAGCAGTAAGAAGTAATAAATGCTTGCTGAATTCAATCATTCATTCCAATCAATAGTTTAATAATTATTACCCCCCCATTCAATGAATGAGGAAACTGAGGCTCAGTTACCTAAAAGTGCCAGGTTTTTTCTCCAAGTTCTAAGCTGTTTCCATCATACCAGCCACCTCAGAGCTATCCTGGGTTCATTAAAAACAAGTTATGCCAGTTGACTTTGTTTCCTTTTTTGACAGTTACTAGACTGGCAGATTAGAGGATATGCCTTAGATTTAATTTGGATGTACTTCACCTGGTAGCTGGACGGGGCAGTGGATAGAGCACTGGGCCACAGCTGACTTCAAATCTGACCTCAAACACCTACCAGATGTGTGACCCTGGGAAAGTCACTTAACCTCTGCCTCAGTTTCCTCAACTGTAAAATAGGAATAATAATAGCTCCTCCCTCAAAAGGTTGTGGTGAGGCTCAAATGAGATAATATTTATAAAAAACATTTAGCACAGTACCTGGCACCTACATACTTACTAATAAATGCTTGTTTTCTTCCTTCCTACTCTTGATGCTACATTGTCTCGAGCTATCATCCCAGGGAGCCTGACCCCTAGAAAAAAAGCCAACCACATTTTTGCCTCCGTTTTCTGTTCTTCTGCTCACTTCTCAGCAATACCATGCAATTTGGCTTCTGACTTTACTTCTTATCTGAAACTGGGCTCTCCAAGGTTACAAATGATCTCTCCATCACTATGTTCTATTCTCAGTACTCAACCCTCTTGATCTCACTGCAGCATTTGATACTATTGACCATCCCTTCCTCCTTTCTCCTCCCTGTATTTTCATGATACCATTATCTTCTAGTGCTTCTCCTACCTCTCTGAACATTCATTCTCAGGCTTCTTTTCTGGGTCATCATCTGTGATCTGACCTCTAACCCCAGATGTCTTCCAAGGTTTGTCCTGGGCCCTATTCTTTGCTCTTTTGATTCCTTCTCTCTTGGTGAACTCATCTGCTCCCATGGTTTAGCTGCTATTTCTGTGCAGATAACAAACAGCCCTAGTCTCTCTCCTAAGTCCTACAACACCAATTGCTTATTGGACATCTCCAACTGGATAACAAATAGACATGTCCAACTCAATATATAATAAAACAAAATTAATTATCTTCCTCCCTAAATCCAAACACTTTCTAACTTCCTTATTTCAGCTGAAAACATAATCATCCTTCCAGTAACCAAGGTTCACAACCACAGAATCTTCTTCCATTCTTCCCTCTATTTCACCATTCATATAAAATCTGTTGCCAAGTCTTGTAATTGCTACCTATGAAATATCTCTTGCATCTGTCCCTTTCCCCCCAGTAACATAGCCACTGACCTGATTCAGTCTTTTATCACCTCTGACCTTAACCATGGAAACATCTTCTTAATTAGACCCCCCAGCTTCCAATCCCTCCCCTTTCCAATCCACCTTCTACACTACCACTAAAATAATTCACCTAAAGAACAAGTCTATCCATGTCATTCCTCTGCTCAAGAACATCCAGTGGCTCCATATTGCTTAAAAGATAATAAAAAGCAATATGTCATAATAGAGAACAACCTCAGGGTCAGGAAGTTCTGGATTCAAGTTCTACCTCTCACACATGCTGACGAGATGATTCTGGGTAAGCCATTTCATGTTCCCAGGATCCAGGTAACTCTCTAGGACTTTTAATTTGCAGATAAGCTACCAACCTACATTGGTGAAGGGTACTTTCCTCACTAGAACTTTTCTACAGCAATAAAATTAATGGTCCAGACCCCACTGCCCACCCCCACCAAAAAAAATTGACATTTTAAAGTTCTTGCATAAGCTGATTCCATCTTGCCTTTCTATTCTGAATACAGACATACTTGCTGTCTTCTGTTTTTTGGACTCAACGCTCCATCTCCTGCCTCCATGACTCTGCATAGCTTGTCCTCCATGTCTGGAGTTAATGGGGAGCCACTGGGGCTCATTAGGAAGGGAGGGAGAAAGAGATATGTGACTTGGTCAGATGTTATAAAGGTTGAGCAACAAGATTTAAAGACAGATTAGTATTGAGAAAAAAGAAGAGAGTCCAAGGTAGAGCCATGGTTTTTGAGCATGGTTATTGATAAAGAGTTAAGAGAAGAGACAGAGAAGGAGTGGTTGGGTAAATAGGAGGAGAACCAGATGAGTTTCAAGAAAACCTAGATGGGAGAAAATATTCAGGAGATGATCAATGATGTCAGAGATTGCAGAGAGGCCAAAAAAGGATTAAAAAAAGGAGAAACAGTCATTAGATATGACAATTAAAAGATTGCCAGTAACTTTGAAGAAGATTGTTTCAGTTGAATAGTGAGATTGGAAGCCAGATTGCAGAGGGTTTAGAAAAGTGAGAGAACAGAAAGTAGAGGCACTGAATGTAGCCAGCTTTCTCAATGAGTTTAGCCATGAAAGGGAAAAGAGTGATACCTAGCAGGGATGGTGAGATCAAGTAAAGGTCTGTTTGTTTGTTTGTTTAGGTCAAGGAGACATAAGCAAGTTTCAAGACTGTAGGAAACCAGGAGACAGGAAGAGACTAAAGATAAGAGAGACAATGAGGGTGTTAGTAAGGAGAAGTCAGGAGAAGTTGGAATCAAGAGTGCCTGTGGAGGAGCTGTTCTTGGCAAGGAGAATCCAGTGGCACAGGGGTGAAGGAGGCGATAGTGGGGAAAGGTGTCTGAATGATGTGGCATGAGGAAGAGAGGAGAGAAAGAAGCTTTCAGGGAACGATCTCCACTTTTTTAGTGAATACAAGGCAAGGCCCTCAGCTGAGACTGTAGGCGGAATGGTGCTGTAGGAAACAACTAAAAATGAGAATGTTTGGAAAAGTTTCTGTGGAGAATGGAATAGAGAATTTATTAAGGAGGAATGGAATATTTGCTTTGTTGCAGAGGGCCCAGTTGAGATTAGACAACATAAATTTGTGGTGGGCCCAGTCAGCACAGCTTTATGGTGTCCTCCAGCTTTGTTCAGCAGCATGTGAATAGGAATGAAGGAAGCAGATGGTGGGAATAATCCAGAGTTAGGGGTTGGCAAGGCATCTACCTACCCTCAAAGGGTTGGACACGATGGCTTGTTGGGTTCTACATACTGCAGGACTCTGACTCAAAGAAGATCAAAATTAAGCCAGAGATTCAAATGAGGAGTGTACTCTCAGGAAATTGCCATCTGCCAAGAAGCTGTAAACCAAAGGTCCCAAATATCCAAGAAGCTCCTGCCTGACAGAGGTACAGACGCTACTAATTACCAGGGCTTGGAACTTAATAGTCCTCTAGTTGTGAAGGGAGAGGCAGAAAGTTATGCTATTTTGCCCATAAATGTGATAAACAGTGCACACCATTAATTGGCAGCAATTAGTGGGTAGAATGACTCACCCAGTTAGTACTTCAGAGAATGCTCTTATTGTGCTCTACCCACCATGCTGGGATGCAGGGCCCTTCTCTCTCATCACCTTTATTCTGGCCAAGCCCATTGGTCTCTGCCTCTGCCTCTGCCCAAGGCCATTGGCTCTGGAAATTCTGGCCTCAGCCAGGGAGGAAGGCCTTTCCTGCCTAGGTCTCTGTGTTTGTGATCTCTGCCCCCTGAGAGTGACAGATGGGCCTTGAAGCAGGGTAGACAGAAAAAGCTTTTAAACTCTGCTAATCAAGGTCCCCTTCCAGCTCTAAATTTATGATTCTATGATTTGATTATCCCTTCCCAGAGATCGTCAGCTCCAAGACCAGAATGCAATTGAGTTTCCACTTGCCCTGCCAGGAGTGGGACATGGAGGCCAGGGTTTGGAGCACTCAGTGCTTCACTGGGTAATGCCAGAGCTCTTCTCTCTCTTGAGCTGGAGAAGCCTCCATTTCTCTTGGCACAGCATTGACTTATGAGTGGACATCCAGGTTCCCAGTGGGCTTCTCTTGCTATCTTGTTGTGGTTGTTGAGTCATTTCAGTCACATCCAACTCTTTGTGTCCCCATTTAGAGTTTTCTTGGCAAAGATGCTAGAGTGGTTTGCCATTTCCTTCTCCAGCTCATTTTTACAGATGAGAAACTGAGGCAAGGAGGGTGAAGTGACTTGCCCAGGGTCACACAGCTAGTAAGCATCTGAGGCCAGATTTAAACTCAAGAAGCTTCATCTTCTTGATTCCCAGCCCAATGCTCTATCCACTGCACCACCTAGAGATAGATAAGCCTTAAGCCACACCTTCAGACACAAGTCCAACCAAACTAGTCTGAGGACAATTCTCGGTACTCACTGCCCCCAGGAAACCAATTTGCTCATACCAGCCCCTGAATCCCTTCAGCCACTCATAGACACACAAGAAAGATCAGGACCCTAGTAAGGGGCCCCATTCTCCCAGAGACACAGAATACAAGACCTATCTTCCTTGGAAGACATCTCTGAGGTACAGCTGTCTAACAGTAGAATGAGCAGTTATGGAAAGAAGTGGGTTACCTTTCCCTGGAGGTCTTCAAGCCAAGGTTGGATATTTACTCACCAGGGATATCCTAGATTAATCCTATATTAAGTGAACTCTGAGGTCTCTCCCAAATGTGAAATGTTGAGATTCGAAGAACCAGGGCCTGAAAATGCTGGCCTAGAAGAAAACCCTCTACGTAGAATATTGGGCTAACCACTCAATGTCCCCTCCTCCTCCTCCTCCTTTAGAGTTCTTTAGATGCTAAACTTCCAAACTCCTTTAGATGCTAAACAAGAAGGAAACAAGATGCAGTGAGGAAAAAACACTGGATTTGGAGTCAGAGGACCTAAGTTGGAATCTTGGCTCTACTATTGGTGTGGTATTGAACAAGTCACATCTCAGAGCTGCAGTTATCACATCTACAGATTGAGAGGATAACAATTATAATAATAATAAACATTTATATAATGCTTACTAGGTGCCAGAGCATTATGCTAAGAGCTTTTAAGATTATTATCTCATTTGAACCTCATAACAATCTTGGGAGGTAGAGCTATTATCAATCCCATTTTACAGATGAGAAAACTGAGGCAAACAGAAGTCAAGTGACTTGCCCAAGGACACACAGCTAGTAAGTGTCTGAGATAGGATTTGAATTCAGGGCTTCCAAACTCCAGGCCTGATGCTCAACCCATTGAGCCACCTGAGAATAGCCTGAGTACTTCCAGGTCAATGGCTGATCTGTGGGAGGGGCCTACAGATGAGCAATCTCTCAAATTGTTTATAGCTGTCCATCTGTATATATCAGAGCTCCTAGAGCCTGTCTGCTGAAAGGCTGCAAATAGCCCTTGTCTAGAAAGGCTTCAAGCTCCCCTGTCCTGGGAGACCCAAAGCCTACAAACCAGGCAGCAGTGGCAGATGCAGAAATGTCCAATGCCTCGTGGCAGCTGCCTAACTGTGGCTTCATGCCCCTCTTCTCTGCTCCATCCTAATATGAATAATTAGCAGGAATGGTGGGAGGTAAAGACAGGCGTCAGTATAATCGACCCGAGTGATTTCCAAGCCACAGGGGAGAGCCCGATTTCGCTTCATTCCGGGGGCTGTAAATTCCCATCAAGCTAAGAAAATATGGTGCAATTTGAAAACACTGATACGGCAATAAAACACTGATCTCTAGCAAATGGAATTCGGCAACATCTAAAACTGCAGCTATACATTACCGTGCCTGCAAATCCCCTCCGGGGAAATTATGTTGTGAAAAGTTGGGGGAACGTAATACGAGGGCTGATCTCTCTCCAATGAAACATAGAGGTGCTGGCGGTCCAGGCTTCTGGCCTGCCTGCCCTGAGCCACTCTCTACCATCAGCCCAGCCTGCAGGCTGAAGTCTGGGTAGAGTGAGCCAGCAGACACATAGAAAGAAGATGGCTGATCACGTCCACTGTCGTTTGTCACCAGCAAGGCAGCAGCTCCCAAGAGCAGAGCAGTTATTTAGGGAAAGGATATTTCCAGCCTGCCCTTCAACGTTCCTATACTGGTTGCTCTGGAAGAAGCAGCAAAGGTGCCCAACATCAAGGAGGTGAAAACATTCTTAAGGAGCTTTTTCTCTTTAGTGCCATACCACGGGGATCCAGCTATAACGGGAGCGCATTTGTCTCTCTGAACTCAGTCTTTGGGCAAGAGGCCCCACTTAACCCAGCAATGGCCGGCAGAGAAGTTTGGGGTAGAAGAAACAGCAGGGTTAAAATCATTAATCCCCTATTGCCAGTTGTGTGATCTCAAGCAAGTCATGACCTCTGTTAGTCAACAAGGATTTATTCAGCGCTTGTTATGTGCCAAGCACTGTGCTAAGCACTGTGGACATGAAGAAAGACAAATTCCTGTTCTCAAGAAGCTCACAGTCCACTGCATGGAGGAAATATACAAACAACTGCCCAAACAAGAGAGACAGGATGCTTTGAAGATAATCAATAGAAGAAAGGCGCTAGAATACTCAGGGATGAGCTAAGGGTACGCAGACTGGAAAAGTAGGAGCGGGCCAGGTCACAAAGAGCTTTTAAGCCAAATACAGGATTTCCTAGTTAATACTGGAGGTAATAGGGAGCCCCTGGAGTTTATTGAGTGGCATGGCCAACCTGTGCTTTAGGAAGATCACTTTTTTTTAGCTAAGTAGAGGCTGGATTAGAGAGAGGAGGGAGTCTTTGAGGCAGGAAAACCAACCAGCAGGCTAGGAGGGCCTGAACCATGGTGGTAGAAGTGTTAGAGAAGACTGCCTCAGTTTTCTCATCTATAAAATAGGGATGTCTGTACCACTTAGGGCTCATAGAGCCAGTATGAGGATCAAATGAATGGCCTTTTCAAATTATAAAGTGCTTTACCAATGCCACCTATTACTATAGGTGGTATGGTATAAAGAAATGTCCACTGCTCTCAGAGTTGAGACATGAGTTCAAATCCCAGCTGTTATCATTACAAGTCGTGTGACAGTGAGCAAATCATTTCACAGTCCTAAGCCTCAATTTCCCCTTCTGTAAAATTTGTTGAGGTGTTTTTTTTTTCAGTCATGTCTGACTATTCATGCCCCCTTTGGCAAAGATACTGGAGTGGTTTGCTATTCCCTTCTCCAGCTTACTTTACAGATGCGGAAACTGAGGTAAACAGGGTTAAGTGACCTGCCCAGGGTCACACAGCTAGTAAGTGTCTGAGGCTGGTGAACTCAGGAAGAGGAGGCTTCCTGCCTCCAGGCCCCAGTGTTCCATCGACCTCACCATCTATCTCAAAAGATGACTGTAACCTTGAAGCACTATAGAAAGGGGAGAGAAATTATTTTCAGGGGAAAAATCCAATGCTCTTTCTTCCTTACGATGTGCAGAATAAAACAGCTACTGCTTTCTTGGGGGGCAGTGGGAGACCGGGTCTAAAGGAACAGAACAATTCAACTCCAATGAATGCAACAAAGGCTTATTTAGCACCTATTATGTGACAGGAACTTGGCTAGTAGCTGAAGATGCAGAGACAAAAATGAAACTGGTCCTGCCCTCAAGGAGCTTACTGTCTACTGGAGGCCCTGAAGAAGAAGGAGACTTAGGGGTCTTGTCCCAGCCATCTTGGGTTGGCTAATTTACATATTGGAATCATCTTGGGGTTGGCTTATTTGCTTCTCCTAGCCCCCTGCTCCCATGCATGAGTCACATAGAAGGGTGGTGGATAACAACTTAAGGTCTAGTTGTTTACTATAGCCATTAAGGACACATAGCCTAAGTAACTCCATTTTGTCACACACTTACAACAGTGCCTGAGTATGTACTTTGAATAAAAGACAGGCATCTATAAGGGGTGGAGGTGAGAAGTGAATGAAGTCTAAGAATGGTAGACACCTTGTGCCAAGGTACAGAGGGAATAGAGGGAATGTTCAATATGAGGATAACTAGAATGTTTGTAAGGAGAGTGAAAGAAGAGAATAGGAAACAAAACTGGAAAGGAAGGAGAGAACTGAGTTGAGAGATTCTCAAATTGCCAACACATTTTATCCTAAAGGCGATAAGGAGCCACTGAAGATTTTTGACTCAGAGAATGCCACAGTCAGAGATATTTTCAGAATATTTATTTGGCAGTTGTGTAAAAGAGGGATTGAAGTGGGGGGGGGGGACTGGCAATGGGGAGATTAATTAGGAGGCTACTGCAACAGTCCAGGCATGAGTTGATGGGCCTCTGAACCCAAGGTGGCAGCTATGTGAGTGGAGAAAAGAAGATGAATGCAAGGACAATGGAAGAGGGAAAATCAACAAGATGTAGGGTTTATAGGAATGAGGGGAGGGGTAAAAGTGTCAAGGAGGACTTCAAAGCTAATGCCCCTGGTAACTGAAGATGTCCTTACCAGAAGTTAGGAAGCTTGGAGGAAGGGTAGATTTCAGGGAAAACATAATGGCTCCATTTTGAACATATTGAATATGAGATTCTTGTGAGACATCCAAGTAGAACTGTCCAAAAGGCAATTGGTAATGTGGGCTTAGAACTCTTTCATTTTTATTTATTAAGTGCCTACTATGTGCCAGGCATTGTGCAAGGTACTAAGGATACAAAAACAAAAGTGAAAAACAGGCCATGCCCTTTAGGAGATTATGTTCTATCAGGTGAAAACAACATATTCACCAAAAAAAATAGCCAAGTAGAAATTAATAAAAATACACAAAATAATTTCTAAGGAAGGGCATTAACAAAGGTGAGAATTAGAGAGGTTTCTGATAGGAAAATGGTGCTTGAATTAAATCTTGAAGCTAGGGATTCTGTGGGGTCAAGGTGAAGAAAGAGTACATCCTAGGCCTGGGGGACAGCCTTTGCAAAAGAACGGACAGGAGATGAAATACAAGTGGGCCAGTTTGTCTAGGACTTAGCATGTACAAAGGAGGAAAATGTGCATTGTAGCCTAAAACCAGATTGTGACGGACATTCAAAGCCAAAAAGAGTTTGTGCTTTATCTTACTGGCAAGAAGGAGGAATTGGAACTTCTTAAGTAGGCAAGTGACATGGCCAACCCATGCTTTAAGAATATCAATTTGGAAGCTGTGGGGAGCTGGAGAGGGAAGAGATGAAGTGAGGAGATCAGAAAAGAGAAGAGAGTAAATTATAGCTGAATCTCTGGGAACTGATGCAATGAAACAAGGGAGAAAGTTGGGGAGGAGAGGGAGAGAGAGAGGGAGGGAGGGAGAGAGGGAGGGAGAGAGAGAGAGAGAGAGAGAGAGAGAGAGAGAGAGAGAGAGAGAGAGAGAGAGAGAGAGAGAGAGAGAGAGGAGAGAAGGGGAAGGGAGGGGAGGAGAGTTTAAGAGTGGTCAAATTAGAAGGAAAAGTGACACAGAAACAGAAATGGAGACAGAGAGACAAAGATAGATGGAGTACTATTAGACATTTTTTACGTGCCCTGAATTGTGTTAAGATCTGGGGATACAAATGTGAGCAAATAAAACCCATCCTTGTGCCCTCAAGGAGCTTACATTCTCTGGGAAAAGACAACACAACACAGAGAGCAGGGTGGAGATGGGCCAGGAGTGATGCCTAAGCCTGATCTCAGGCAAGATGAGATTTCACAGAATGCCAAGAACAAAGGAAAATCAAGGGAAAGTCATGTTACAGAAGCCAAGGAGGTTGATATAAAGTGAAATAAATAGAACCAGAAATGTTTACAACAATGCAAATGGAAAGAATGACCATCACAGAACAACTGAAACTAAATACTGTAAAATGATGATGAAACTTGGCCCCTCCCAAAAAAATGTGAAAAGACATCTCTTCTCACTCCCTTGAAGAGGCAGAGATCCATGGGTGCAGAATGTTACATGGAACATCATATGTGTTGATTGGTTTTGCTAATTTTTTTCTCTTCGTCCTTTTTTAATTCTTCAAGTGAGGTAAATGATGAGGAAAAGAAGGGATATAGGGAAAATTATAGATGAAATAAAAACAAAAGATAGAAAAATCTAATTAATATTTTTAAAGTTGCCCAGAGAAAGGGGAACTCCTGAAGGAGGGGAATGGTGAATAGTGTCAAAAACTGCAGAGCCCTCAAGTTAGGATGAGGGCTAATGAAAGGCTACTGGATTTAGCAGGTAAGTAATCTTTGCTTAACTTTGGAAAGACTAGTCTCAATTGAGTGATGGATTTGGAAGCTAGATTTCAAGGGACTGAGAAGTTAGCAGAAGGTGAAGAAATAGAAGCAATGAGCGGGAGAGAAAGGTAGGAGAGAGAGGACAGAAATGGAGGGACAGAGGACTGATAAAAGCAGAAAGGAGCCTCAGATGAATTTAATGGGCCAGAATTGCTAGATGATTGGCAGCTCTCCCCTCCCCCTGGCAATTCCTTGGGCCTTTATCTGCAGGCAGGTGGCTTTTCTGTCTTGTGTCAAGGTGATGGGATTACCCTCCATCTACACAAACCAAGGCCCAGGCTGCTTCCATTCTTCCAAACCAGGGGAGTAGTGGCTATCAATGGGGGGAAGGTGATGAGCAAAGACCTCTGGAAGGTCAAGGATGCACCAGATGGAAGGGAAGCTTTGAAGCAAGAAGGGCACAGATTTCTCCCACTTTAACATATAATCAGCCCCAGTGCTTTGCTGTTCTAATACCCCAAACCTTGCCATCTCCCCTAATTCTGTGTTTTCCTAGGTATGAGTAATGAGAGATGGGGTCTTAGGACCTCTTCAAGGCTGCAGAGGTGGGAGCCCTCAAAGTGAATTTGGAGATATGGAAGACTCAGGTAGTTCTTTCCCACTTGTAGGGGACATAGCTTCCTTATTGCCAGGCAGGTTTATTTATAAAGTCTGACTTCATTTTCTCCTATTTATTTATAGGTCAGATGCAATTATCCCCGGGCCCAGGAGCCGTTCCCTTCACTCAGCAGCAGTTAACTCGAAGCTCAATGTCTGTGTCACCAAACCTTCTCTGGCTTCAACCCCACCCCCAGAGAAGCAGTGTGGGCAGAAGGAAATAAGCCCTGGACTGAGGAGTCAGGAGACCTAAGTTTGAGCCCCTGCTATGCCAACAACTTGCTGTGTGACCTTAAGCACAGCTGTAATGTGAACAGGTTGGACTAGACAATCACTGAGTCCCCTCCCAGTTCTGACATTTTGCATTCTAAGACCCCGTCAGCTTTAACACTCTTTTCTATGTTCAAAGGTCACAGAAACATGGGATTTTAGACTTGAAAAGCACCCAGATGGAAAAAGGATTCTCACTTCCTCATACCCAATGAATGATCATTAATTGCTAGCATCCTCCAGTGAGGGGGAACCCATCCCCTTCAGAAGCAGCCCATTCTCCTTTGGATCTGCTTGCTAGGAAGCTTTTCTTTATATAAAGTCTAATTGTGCCCCTTTGTAACTTCCATCCATCCATTGCTTCCATTTCTTCCCTCTGGAATGGAGCAGATCATATCTAACTGCTCTTCCTCATGACAATGGTTCAAATACTTGAACACAGAGATCATTCCCCACCTCTCCTTAAATATTCTCTTCTAGCTAAGCAATCCCTCTCATCAACTAATCCTTGTGTGGCATGGGCTATGGTCAATGACTAAGATGTTTTACAGATGTGACAGTCTATGTTCTAAGGTTCTTTTCATTTCTATAGTTTTATGTTCTAATGACCTTGGCAGTTCTTACATCCTAATTCTAATCCTGTACCCCTTCCATTTCTAGAGTGCTATATTTTATGTCTCCTCTGGTACTGATGTTTTGCGTTCTAAGGCCCCTTCCAGCTTTTATATTCCATGTTCTAATGTTCCTTCCAACTCACATTCCAAGGTCCCTCCTGGTCGTGACCTTCTATGGTTCTGATGCTCAATGAGCTCTAATTGTGTCCCTATAAAGTATCATGAAAATTATCACTGCTGGACAAAAAATCTCAGTGATAGGGGATAGAATTGAAGGAAGAAAGGTTATAAGTAAGCAATTATTAAGTGCCTACTATGGGCCAGGAACTGTGTTAAGTGTTTTACCAATATTATCTCATTTAATCCTCACAACAACCTCTTAAGGTAAGCACTATTGTCACCCCCATTTTATGGTTGAGAAAACCGAGGCATACAGATGTTAAGTGACTTGCCCAGGGTAACACAGATAGGTAAGTGTCTGAGGTCACATTCAAACTCAGATCTTCCTAACTCTAGGCACAGAGTTTTATCTACTGCACCATATATCTGCCTCATTGTTGTAAACTAGTTATTCTAAATCTTTGAATTCTGGCCCAACTCTCTATCCACTGTACCACCTAGCTTCCTAACTGCTAGGAAGATAAGACATTTGGCACAGAGACATATCATCACCACTCAGATCCCATCTCAGACACATTCTGCATCCTGGCTCCAAAAAAGCACATGACCAGATCATGGAGCACATATAGACCTTGAAGAACATAGACTTGTCACAAGAGCTCCTGTCTGTCATCTCTAGAGTACAGTGTCCAGAGCTCCATTGAGGAAGACAGAAAGAAAACCCAGACCACTGTAGCCAGACCACTACGTGCTTCTTCCTCAAAGATTTGTTCTTGGCCCTGTAATGGTCAATAATTGTATCAGGGGCTTGGTTGTGTGAAAGAAAGAAAGAAAGAATGAGAAAATGAGAGAGAGGAAGGAAAGGAGGAAGATAGAGAGGAAGGAAGGAAGGAAGGAAGGAAGGAAGGAAGGAAGGAAGGAAGGAAGGAAGGGTAGAAGGGAGGGAGACAGGGAGGGAGGGAGAGAGGGAGGGAGGGAAAGCTTTTAATAAATACTTGGTGTAGGCATAGCACTATACTATGTGCTAGAAATCCAAAAGAAAAGCAAGGCAGTGCCCACTCTCAAAAAAGCTCACATTCCAGTAGAAGGAAACAACACATAAGAGGCTTGAACTGCACGTCAAATGAAAAAGTTCCATGGTCCTTAGGGTACAGGAGGAAAAGATGGTAATGCATCTTCTCTAATATTCTTTCCACTGACAAAACTATATCCATTTCTGATGTTGAACCATTTGACAAAGTCAAGAACTTTGGTGATGAGAACTTTTTTTATTCTGGGTCTTTAGTAGCTCTGGCTGCTGAGGAGGCAAGAGCTATGACACTTGCTAAGGTTATTGGCAGGTCCCATCTCCATAAGGCTGATTTCCTGGATGATAGCTCTAAGGTCTGGATTGGAAGTAGGACCAGTGATCTAGGGGCAGTGGGAGGGGAGTGCTATTCCTGGGGCTTTAGGGCTTACCTTTCAAGCCAAGACTAAAGTGGAGGGAGAGTTGGTATATGGCTTTTTGTTAGCAGATGATTGTGCACTCAATACAGCCTTTGAGGCTAATATGCAACTAAGTATGGATCAGTTCTCTGCTGCTTGTGCTAATTTTGGCCTGATAATCAACCCCAAGTAAACACAGGTTCTCCACCAGCCAGCACTGCACCATCCATATGTGGAACCATCGGTTAGAGCAAATGGAGACATTTTGAATGCTGTGGATAAGTTCACTTACCTTGGCAGTATACTTTCCGTGGATGTACACATAGAGGATGAGGTTGACTCATGCATTGCCAGAGCTAGCTCAGTTTTTGGGAGGCTCTAAAGGAAAGGGACAGAAAAGGTATTTGGCTGCCTACAAAACTGAAGGTCTACAGAGCTATTGCGCTAACCTCATTGTTGTATGCCTGTGAAACCTGGACAGTCTACCAGTGCCATGCCAGAAAATTGAACCACTTGCATTTGAATTGTCTTAGGAAGATTCTGAAGACCATGGGGCAAGATAAGGTACCAGATACTGAGGTCCTTTCTTGAACTGAACTGCCAAGCATTCAAACTTTACTGCAGAGCATGAAACCCTAAGGGACTAGCCACAGTGTTTGAATGCCAAATAAACATTTTACAGAGAGTTCACATAAAGCAAGCACTCACATGAAGGTCAGAAGACACTCTCAAGGTCTCTCTGAACCAATTGTGAGACATGGGAGACACTGGCCCAGAGCCACCCAGCACAGCATGGCAGCATCAAAAAGGGCACCATGCTCTATGAGCAAAGCAGAATTGCAGTAACTCAAAAGAAACATAAGATGCACAAATTTAGAGACATTTCCACTCTACGTGTTCATGTGGACTTTTTGTGCCCGACCTGTGATAGAGCCTTCTGAGCTCATATTGGTCTAATCACCCACAGGTGGGTACACTGTACCTTGACCCCACCACAGTGATCTCATTTTGGTCCTTTTCGAGAGCAGAGAACAACCATGGGCCTACCTGCCCATTGATAGCTGTTGGTCAGTGGTGGATATTGGTGGTGGGGGGGAGGGTAGCAGGTCCATTCTCCACAGGGGTTGCTCACCTCAATGATGGCTGTGGAGGTGGGGCTAGAAGCAGGGGCTGTGGGGAACTACTATTTTCTTGGGCTCAGGGATCTCTACCAAGATCTGAGGGGAGGTGGTAGTAGTGGTTTGGCTCACCCATCACATGCCACCTCTTGTCTTCCCCTCAGAATACCTTGCTTATTTATCTAGGCCAGTGCTTCTTAAGCTATGAGTCATGACCTCGTATGAGGTTATGAAAAATTTGGCAACACTAAAGGTTTCTGAACATGCAACGACCAAAAAGTAATTAAAAATCAAATGTGAGGGGCAGCTAGGTGCACAGAGGATAGAGCACCAGCCCTGAAGTCAGGAGGACCTGAGTTTAAATCCGGCCTCAAACCAAACACTTGACACTTACTAGCTGTGTGACCCTGGGCAAGTCACCTAACCCCAATTGCCTAAAAAAAAGAAAAACAAATGTGTAATGAATCCAATGTGTTTCTGGAAGCACTCGCCCATGTTGCATCACACAACTTCACTTCAGCCTTGGTTCTGAACACAAAGCAGGTGAATTTTGCACTGTGCATGCCGTCATCCCACACAAGGCCAATGAATGCTGCCGAAATGCAAAAAGGGGTCATGAATAGAAAAAAGTTTAAGAAGCCCTCATCTAGAGTACCTTGTTTGCTCTGTGCGGTATAAATGACATTTGCCAAATTTGCAAATGATACAAAGCTTGGAGGAACAGAAAACATGTTGGATAATGGGCTAGAATCTTGGGCCAAAGTCAAGTAACATAAAGGTTGATAGGAATAAATGTAAAGTTCTATACTTGGGTTCAAGAAATCCATTTCACCAATACATGATGGAGGTGGCATGACTAGAAAATAGTCTATGGGAAAAGATCTAGAGGTTTCAGTGGACTTTAAATTAAATGAGTCAACAGTATGTAGTGGTCTGGGTTCCCAGAGTACACCTATTCTTCCTACTCAGGATTCTGGTTTGGAGCTGGGTTTCTAGAAATATCACTCTTGAGCCCCCATCAGTATGTTCTCTATAGATAATCACTCAGTAGTCCAATTAACTTTTAGAAAAGAGAATCTACTAAGTAGATATGATAAGAAAAGTTGGCATAAAACATTCCATCCAAATTAGAGGTATATACTTTCCCTATACAAACAAGGTTCCTCAGTATTGTGGGTTCAAATTTAGAGTACAATGATAGTGAGGCACACGTGTCTAGGACACATGGCAAAAAGGCAAATTCACAACTCCCGGTTAGTGGGAGTCCTTTTCTTCTTTTGTGTAGCCCTTTTGATTTTTTCCTTAGGCATAGCTAGCTGCTGAGCTTCAAGTATCGATGGCTTTGCTTACCCATCTCAGGGCTGCTATTTGATCATCTCCTGATTTCTGTGGCTCCAACTACCAGCTCACATGAACCCTGCTGCCAGCTCTGTTTACTAGTGGTACCTCTGAAGGGATGTCAGGGTCTCCCACAGTCAACAGAGGTGGTAGGGGAGAAAATAAAAGGGAAAGAAACTCTTTCCCTCCCCAGCTCAACTGCCTCTCAGGGGCTTGGCTGAGTCCTTCTCCAATATTAGACTGTCCTGCTGGTCTGGTCAATTCCAGATTAGCTTGTTATTTTATACATAAGGCCAAAGGTGTGTCTGAATCTTTCAGACAATCAAAAGATATTTCCTGTATGCCATCCATCTTTATCCAATGATGTAAGCACTCTATTCCTCTCAAATTGATTAAGGACCTGTTCTAACCTAGTTTATACTTTTGATTGATTGATTCAATGGAGCTGTCTCAGCCTGCTGTAATTACACTAATTGGGTGTGGTGGAAACTCCCACCCTTAAACCAGGAGGGTAAGACAACTGGAGAAAATGTCATAAGACAATCAGTTAAAGGAGCTGAGCATGTTTAGCCTGGGAAAGAGAAGACTTAGAAGACATGATAGCTATCTTCAAACATCCAAAGGATTGGCATGTGCAAAGGGGATTAGCCTTGTACTCCCCAGGGTACAAGACCCCAGAAGGAAGAACTGGGAGCAGTATGGGGAAATCATAGTGTGGCAGATTAAGACTTAATGTAAAAAGAAACTTACTATGACAGCTACCCAAAAGTGGGCTGCCCTGGGAGGTTTGGGGTTCCCCTCATCAGAGAGTCAAGCAAAGGAGGGATTACCATTTGTTGGAGACATTGTAAAGGAGTTTCTCATTCCAGTATGGGTGGGACTAAGTGTCTTCTTAGGATTCTTTTGTTCACTTACCCATTATTCCATGATCTCATAAGGCTGTTAAAATTGGAGCACACTAGCACTGGAGTCAGTGCCCTACTTACCCCCCACCCCCAAGTTACACTCAGCCTGTGACAGCCTTTCCCATTCTAGAGCAAGACCAAACCCCTTTCCTCAATCAGAAGCAATCTTGACTGCAGGAGAGGTGCTTTGTAGAACACTGAACCCACCATTCCCCAAAAGCAACATTCTCACCTTCAGGAGGATGGGGGGAAGTGGGGTGAGCCTATGACTAAACTCACATGGATCATATCATAGATTCAGACCTGGATGGAATGTTAGAGGTCTTCTAATCCAGCCCTTTCATTTTACAGATGAGGAAACTGAGGCCCAAAGAGGGAAAGTGACTTCCCCAAGCCAGTAGAAATGCTAGAACTGGGATTTGAACCTAGTCTTTGACTCTTGGATCCAGCACTTTTTACAGTGTACCAAGGCAGATCATAGACCCCCCCCAAAGTCTCTGAAAAATTACCCTTCCAACCTCATCCTCCTTCCTTTCCAAAACAGGCCCTCTAAGCCAGCCAGGCTCTCCACTGTACCTCCAACACACCGCACAGAATCTCACCTCCATCCCTTGGCTCATTCTTTTCTTCCCTTCCGGGCTGTCCCCTCAACCCCCCTTGTAGTCAACGATTCATATTTTTCTAAGTCTATCCCTTCCACCTCAGTGGGTCTACTTTCTCTTAAATTATGTAACCTTCCTTATATCCTAACTCCTTAATTGAGTCTCTTCTGCCCTAAGTTATTGTCTAACTTCTCCGAGACTCACAAATGGTTGGACCCCATGACTCTTCCTTCTCAGTCTCCCATGATTCAAAGCACAAAGTTGGATGTACAAGAGATTCCCCATAAGATCTCAGCACTACCCTTCCCTGCCCCTCCAATTCCCTACCCCAAGGCCCTGCCTGCAGTATCTCTCCTCTCCAAACCATCTGGTCTACTTAATGTTCCCCTTACAGGATTTACTATTTCCTATTTCCACATCTTTCTTTGCCCAACTTGTCTGTCATGCATGGAAAGTCCTCCCTCCTCCCTTCTAGGCAGCTAGATGATTTAGAGGTTAGAGTGCTATACCTACAGCCAGGAAGACATGAGTTCAAATCCATCCTCAGACATTTACTAGTTGTGTGACCCCTGGCAAGTCACTTAACCTCTGCCTGCTTCAGTTCTCTTATCTGTAAAAAAGAGATAATAATATCATTTACCTCTTAGGGCTACTATGAGAATAAAATGAGATAATGTTTGTAAAGTGCTACATAAATGCTGGCCGTTGCTATTAGTATCTCTGCCTCTTGGAGCCCCTGGTTCCCTTTGAGGTTCATCTCACATGTCACCTCCTACAAGAGACCTTCCCTGATTCCACAGTTGTTAGTGCCCCCTGGAAAAAATGACTTTATGTCTATTATGCATATATTTTCTCTTTTGTTTATCTGAGTTTGTTATTCACCCTACTATGAGCTCCTTGAGTCCAGAAATCATTTTATTTTTGCCTTTCTGTTTCTAGAATTGTGTTTCTAGGGCTAGGCATATAGTAGATACTTTATAAGTTCTGGTTAAATGAAATGGAATTGCATCTTCCACACCTAGTCCTAGATAATCTTCCTAACACATTGCTATGATCTTGTCACTCCACTCAAAAAACCTTTAGGAGCTCTTTGGCACCCAGCAAAGAGACTCCTACCCAGCCCTCCCCAGTCTGGCTCTGGTCTACCTGACCAGCCTGATCTCCTCCTACCCTCTCCTTCACTGACTCCATCTTCCAACCAAACTGAAAAAATGTTTACTGTCTCCCATTCTCACCCAGCTTGTTCTTGTGCTGTTCCTTTGCTCTGGCTGTCCTCCATGCCTGTAACAGACTTTCCCTTCTGCCCCCATCTTCCTCAATGTAAGCACCTCCTCTTTAAGACTCAACACAAGTTCCACTTCCTCCACAAAGCTGCCCTGATTTCCACCCCTCTCAGCAGGTGAGCACTTCTCTCCTGAAAGTCCTCATAGCCCTTTTATCTGGACCTCTTCTCTGCTGTCAGTCAGTCAGTCCATAAGCATTTTGTTTACTATGTGCCAAGCACTGGGGATATGATTAAAGGGGGAGAGGGGAATCCCTGCCCTCAAGAAACTTACATTCTAACGGGGAGACAATATTAAATAACTAGGTATGAACAAGAGATATTCAGAGTAAATGGAAGTGATCTGAAAGGGGAAACTGTTATATATAATGTAACTAAATAGAATGGGAAATTCTCTAGCACAGGATCTCATTACCCCTTATAACAAAAGCAAATAGAAACTTGTCTCTCCTCCTATGGCATTGTAAACACCTTGAAAAGAGAGCATTCGATCAACAAATGTTCAGGCTTTGTATACAGCAGGTTCTTAATAATTGTTTGTTGAAGGGGCAGCTAGGTGGTGCAGTGGATAGAGCACCTGAAGTCAGGAGGACTGAGTCCAAATCTGGCCTAAGACCAAACACTTGACACTTACTTAGTTGTGTGACCCTGGGCAAGTCACTTAACCCCAATTGCCTAAAAATTTTTTAAAAAATGAATTTTTTAAAAAAAATAATTGTTTGTTGAAGAGCAGCTTTCTGAAACCTAGGCTTTTTGTTGCTCCCCACAGCAGGTAGTGATCTAACAGGCTACCCTAGTGCTTCAATTTTCTCCCCTCCCATCCCCATTCTATAACTCTCCTTTGGGCTATTGCAATAGCCTCTTGGTGAGTGTGTTCCTCACATCTCTCCTCACTCCAATCCATCCTCCTCTCAGCAGCCAAAGTGATTTTCCTAAAGTATATGTATGTTCATGTCACCCTCCCCTCTCCCCCTCAATGTAACAAACTCCAGTTGTTCCCTAGTACCTCCAAGATCAAATACAAAATCCTCTGTTTGGCATCAAAAGGTCTTCATAACCTTACTCTATGCCGGTTGTCTCCCATGCCTGGAATTTTCTCCCTCCTCTCCCCTGCTTCCTGGCTTCCCTGGCTTGCTTCAAGACTTGGCTCAAATCCCACCCTCTGCAAAAGGCAGAAGTCGCATAAACCCCCAGCCCAATTGCTAGTGCCTTGCCCCTGGGATTACTGCACGTTTACATCGTCTATAGTTCATTTGAGCATAGTTGCTTACACGCCATCTCCCCCGTTCAAAAGTGAGTTCCTTGAGACCAAAGTCTCTGTTTTTCTCCCAAGCTTTTCTTTTTATCCCCAATGCTTAGCACAGTGCCTGGCACTGAGTAAGGGCTACATTAATGCCTGTTGACCGCTTGACTGTACCTAAATCCAATTTATGATGCTGGACCTAGATCCCGCCAGCAATGTGTCAAAGTATTTTCTTTCCCTTCCTTTATTTATTTTTGCAGCCTAGCATTCCAAAAAGCAGCAGGCAGAAAAAAGGCAGGCCGCTCTCGCTGTCAGGCAGCATCCTCACAGGCCTCAGGGGAGATGTGCACTCCACAAGTGGAGACGCTTATTTCTGAAGCTGACACTCTCTCTCAGTCCCCCTCCCAGCTCCTTGCTTTTCAGGGCCCATGTTATGCTAAAGACTGATCACCCGGAATGTCTGCCCCCGCCTGCTGCCAAGAAGAATCCATGATTCAGGCATACGTTTACATTTCTATTCTGATTGTCAAGGATAATCGTTTGTTATCTTAAGAAAGACCTTCTGTGTTGATTGTCAATGTCAGCCTATGAAGGTTTTGGCTGAGCCTGGGTCCCTCAATGATATATGAGTGTCAAACACTTCCTTTCCTCCTGAGGCTAATGGCTCTAATGCAAGCAGAGCTTCTAACTTAAAACTAACAGATGATTAATCTTGACAACACAAGACTCCAGTCTACCTTTCTAACCTGCCTTCATATTATCCTCCTTCACATACTCCACATCCCAGCAAAATTCAACATGCCATTTCCCACCTCCGAGTATTTGTAGAGGCAGGGGTATACTGGCATCAGCTCAGATTGCCCCTGGGAAGCCAACACTTTAAATTGGTATTTAAGTATTTATACCTCAGAAATTGGCAAATGTAGCAAGCCAGGACTTAATTTATTGTTTTGTTGGTCATGTAGACTTAAGGAAGTAACGAAGAAAAAATGGTAATAATTCAGATCAAATTTGAAAGTGTGTCATGGTTATATGTGTGTATTGTGTGTGTGTGTGTGTGTGTGTCTCTCACTCTCTAGAGATATATATTTTATATATATATATATATGTATATTAGTGTGTCTATATATCTATATCTATCTATATATCTGTCCTGTCTATCTACCATCAGTCTATCTGTATATGTCTATCATGTATCTATCTAATCTATCTATCCAAACATCTATCCAGGCATACACCTACACACACATATGCACAAGCTTGTTGTTAACCATTTATCAGTATAGCATTGTGCTCTATGCCTGTGGTACACTTCCACCTCATCTCTACAAGGCTAGATTCAAGTTTCACCTCTTCCAAGAAGCCTTCCAAATTCCCTTCCCACCTCAGCTGAAAGTGTTTTCTCTTTCCTTCTCTAACATCTTTAACCCCCACTATATGCTGCTTGGCTTTATCCTGGTGTGAATGCATCTCATATTCTCACCCAATGAAATGTAAGTCCCGTGAGGGAGCTTACATGGGCTGCCTCATTGTATCCCCTAGCAAACTGATTTACACACAGCAAGTATTTAATTGACATTTGTCAAATTTTTTATTGAAATCATAGAATATAGGTGGCCCTCAAAAAAATGGCAGGATGATCAATTTAGAACTAGAAGGAACCTTAGAGATCACTTAGTTCAAACTCCTCATTTTACAGAAGAGGAAACTGAGGTCCAGATGGATTTGCCCAAGATTATAAGGGCAAAAAATGGAAGAGCCAGAATTCAAACCCAGATCTGATTCCAATTTTAATGCTCTTTCCACTACACCAATTCAATCAAATCCAACTACTCAGTCAACAAGCATTCCTATTTCAAGGCTCTTATAGTCTATGAGGAGTATGCAACATATGCAGAGAGGTATGGTCGTGATCATTTGAGGACAAGAAAGGGAATGCTAATAATGATCAAAATTAGGAAAAGCTTCCTTTGGGAAGTGGCACCTAAGATGAGCCTTGAAAGAAGCTAAGGATTCTAAGAAACTGAGATGGGGCACTCTTGATCCATAGTACATCCTGTGCCAAGGTGAGGAGGAAGGCCTGGTTCAGAGAACAGTGACTAGGGCAGTTTGACTCAGACAATGAGTATATGAAGGGAAGGAGTATGCAATAAGCCTGGTAAGGTAGGCAGGAGCCAGACTGTGAAGGGCTTTAAATGCCAAGCTAAGGAATGGGCATTTTATCCTAGTGACAACAGTGAGCCATTGAAGATTCATGACCAGGGGAGTAGCATGGATCAACATGTGCTTTAGGAATGTTATCATGACAGTTGCATGGAGAATGGATTGTGAAAGAGAGAAACTGGGAAGCTAGGTGTCCAGTTAGGAGGCTGTTGCAATAGCCCAGAGAGAGGCAACGAGGAGTTGACCTTGGGAGGACACTTAAGAGGAAAACTGAGGGAGACAGATTCAAGAGATGTCATGGAGACCCAACTGACACTAGGGCCCCTAATTTCTGGGGGCAACTCATGTACAGAATCCATATTGGGTAAGATCTGAGTTCATATATGCCCTAGACCCTGACACTGTGAGACTCTAGGCATATCAGTTAAATCATTTAATCAATCTCAGTCTCAGTGTCCTTATCTAGGAAATGAAAGGGTTCTACTCAATGTCCAAGGTCCTTTAAAGCTATGCTCCTAAGAAGAACTAATAGGATATAGTGAATGACTGGATTTTGGAAGGTGCTAGTGGGCGGGTGATAGGATCAGAGATATGGAGCTGGGAAGGACCTCAGGGGCTATCAAATCATTGTACAAATTATATAAGCCCCTCTCCAGGACCTTCTGATTCTCCAGAAGCCTTCAAGGAGACAAGAAGGAGTCTCCTGTCTGGAAAGCTGTTGGTACTAGCAGCTGGGAAGACATAAGTTATATTGAGGACTCTAACGCAGTAGTATGAAGGGTAGAGGGCAGCTGCCGGGGAATTGTCAGCTTTCAGGGGATTAACAGGAATTGTGCATCTAATTCTTCATGTGCCCAGCTGTGAATATGGGTATTCATACTCCAAGAAATGTCATTTCATGCAGATATTAAGTCTGAGTGCAATTTCCCACTTGAGAAAGAACAGAGAGCCACCCAGGGGAGGCTGGTGAAGGCTTTCAGGGAACTCAATATTCTCAGGGAGTGAGATCCTGTGGGTTAAAGCTCCAAGTCAATGGATCGTAAGCCCAGATTTTGGTGTATCACTTTGAGCTCAGAGAAGGCTTTCCCCCTGATCCACTTAACTATTTCCAATGGGAAAAAGATAGGACTCACTCACTATACAAAAGGAACACCATCATCTCTACCCTTCTGAAATTTCCCCTGCAATCCTTCACATCCCCTTCTTAGCATCTCCCGATGGTACTATTCCTGCCGGCCATTGCTTGCCAAAACTAATGTAATAGTCAATTAATGGTTCACCTTGCCTCCAGTCTCTCCTAACCCGCCCAGCCTTAATACAACTCAGACTCATCTTGAAATTGTAGGATCATAGATTTAGAAATGAGAGGGACCTTGGAGATGATCTAGGGCCAGAGGTGTCAAACTCCATCCGTTGCCAAAACTCTGCACAAAACTCTCAGAACCAGATTAAAATGTAATTGGGAAATGTTTAACAAAATAAATAAAAATACAATACAAGATAGACAATGCTAACTTGTGGGTTTTCTAAGTTAATATGCAACCTGCAGGGATCTATTTCTTTTTTCAGTTTGATGCCACTGATTGATCAAACCCCTTCATTTTACAAAGAAGAACACTGAGGAGCAGATGGAAAAGGAATAAACATTTATTAAGCACCTACTATGTGCCAAACACTGTGCTAAGTGCTTTACAAATATTTTCTCACTTGATCCTCAAAGCAACCCTGTGAGATAGATGCAGTTATTATCACCATTTTACAGTTGAGGGAAATGAGACAAACAGAAGTTAAGTGACTTGCCCAAGGTCATACAGTAAATAAGTGTCTGAAGCCAGATTTGAACTCAAGTCTTCCTGACTCCAGTCCTATAACTTAATCCACTTCACCTAGCTGCCCAGGGACCTGGAATGATTCAATACAAGTGAGTGATAAAGAGATTCTGACCCATGACTTTTGACTCAAGATATAACACCCTGAAACATCTTATTTGGAAAATGTCCCAGAGGCCATCCAGGCCTACCAGAACCTGAAGGAAGATCTTCTCTACAAACTGGTAATACACCCCCTTCTTAAAGAGCCCTCATGATGGAAAACTCCTAAACTCACAAGGCAACCCAATGCCCTTTGGGACACCTCTGACTGTTAGGAAGATTCTCCTCATGAGAGAGTCAAAGCCTGCCTCTCTGCATCTTCCCATCATTGCTTTCAGTTCTGTCCTTTGAGATGAAGCAAAACAAATCTAATTTTCCTTCCTCATGATGGAACCATAGATACATGAAGAGAGTGGTTATGTGCCTTCTAAGTCCTCTCTTCCAAGCTAAACAACCCCCAATTCCTTCCAGTGACCTTCAGGTAATGTGGTTGGAAAGGACCTTATAGGCAATGAAGGTCTGGATTATAATACAGGTGAGGGGGAGGGAGACACGAAATTAGAAAAGAGGTGGTCTGATGAGAGAGACAGAAAGAAATGTCACTTCTGACACGTACTAGCTCTGTGATGCTGGGCAAGTCACCTCATCTTTCTCAGCCTCAGTTTCCTCATGAAAAGGTTGGACTCTGGCCTCTAAGGTCCCTTCAAGCTCTAAACCTAGGATTCTGTGGACAAAAATTCCCATCTGTAACGTACCTGACAATCATCCAGTCTTTGCTCAAAAACCTTCAGTGACCCGGGAATTCACTACCTTCTCCAACAGACTTTGAGTCAAGAAGACCTGAGCTCACATGTAGCCTCAACTAGCTGTGTAACCCTAACTTCTCTCAGACTCAGTGAGAGGATCACAGATCCAGAGAGGAAGGGATCTAATGCCATCAAGTCTGACCCCCTCATTTTACAGATGAAGAAACTGAGGCTCAGTAAAGTGAATTGACTTTCCTTAGGTCACACAGGCAGGAAATAGAACTGGCAAGATGTGAGCCCAGGTCCTGTGATTCCATTATCGCTTTCCACTTTACCAAGCTGGAGGTAGACATGGAAAAGAAAAGATAGGAAGACTCAAGGCCTGGGCTTTGGGGTGCCTCAGCTTTCCCTTGGGGCTTACCCCCCCCTCATGTCCCAGAACATATTCAGGGTCTTGGGGTTTCCCCAAGGACTAAAACTCTCCCAGAGCTGAGCAAGAGCCAGGCTTCCTTCCACGGATAGCCTTCCTCTTGCTAAATCATCTCTCTCCATTTTACAAGCTGAACAATTCACCACATCCACATATATTTTTTCAGCCGCCAAAAGCTTGTTCCAAAGTCGCGTTTATTGATGCACTAAAACCTGCCCTTTCAGTGATTGTCAAGTGCAATAAACTGGCAGCAAATCATTAATTTCTCAAAGACTGTGGATCTGGCAAAAGTTACTCACAGGTCAGAGGGGAAGCTGTTGTCCAACCTCAAATCGGACAGGAAATAAAGCAGCTGCATTGCGGGAATGGGGGATGGAGGAACAGAAGGAGGTGAGAGGGGGGTGCTCTGAGTCTTCTCATTTATCTCTGTAGAAACAACCTAGTGTAGAAACAGGAACAACAAACATTTATTAGGTGTTTATTCCCCAACCTCAAGGAGAGGCAATGTAGTTTAGTTGAAAGCATGTTGAAATTGGGAACACCAGAGATCCGGGTTCAAATCCAGATCTAATATTTACTAGCTATGCAACCATGAGCAAATCACTTATTCTCTTGGAGCCTCAGTTTATTTCCTCTTCTGCAAAACAGAGATAAAATGATAATAGTAATAAATATGAATCAATGATAACTACATAAATAACAATAATTTTTTAAAACCTTATAGGATTATTGTAAGGAATATTAGATTATTAGAGCACAATAGAAATGGGGGTTATTATCATTAAAGACTTTACATCCTACTGGGGAATGGAATAAGGAAAGGAATAAGTGTTCATTAAACACCTAGCACAGGTACATAGGTGGTGCAGTAGATAGAGCACTGGGACCAAAGTCAGGAATACCTTACTGCAAATCCAGCCTCAGACATTTGCTAGCTATGTAACCCTGTTTACCTCAGTTTCCTTATTTGTAAAATGAGCCAAAGAAGGAAATGGCAAACCACTCCAGTATCTTTGCCAAGAAAACCCCAAATAGGGTCATGGAGAGTCAGATATAATTCAACAACAACGGCAAACATCTACCACTGGGCTAAGTGCTTTACAAAGATCTCATTTGATCCTCACAACAGCTCTAAGAGGTAGGTGCTATTATTATCCTCATTTTATGGTCAAGGAGAGGCAGAGGTTAAGTTAATTCACTCAAGGCCACACAGCTAGGAAGGATAGATTAGAACTCAGGTCTTTCTGACTCCATGCCCAGTGCCACCTATCCATTATACAACTTGGCTGCCTCTGAGAGGAGGCATGCACTTACACAAATGTGATAGGAGGTACTATACAATAGTACATCTTAGATTTTGAGTTAAAATGGACCATAGAGGTCTTCTAGGCCAACCCTCTTATTTTATAGCTGAAGAAACCAAAGACCAGAGAGGGAAAGTGAATTGCTCAAGGTCACATAGGTAGCAAGCAGCATTTTGCTCAAGACTGAAAATCAAGTTCTCTAAGTCCAAATCCAGTGCTTTTTTACCATGATACTGGGCTAGAGACATACAAAGAGCTCTAGTAAAACTTGAGGACATTGAATATATCAATGGCTCCATAGTAGAGTGTTTTATGGACTTTAACTACTTAAAGGAAGAAAAAGACTGACATGTATATCCAAAGAGGAAATAGATGCTAGATACTGCTGCCAGGGGATGTCCTACATGAATATACAGACAAGTGAAAGTAAGATAAGATCAGGAAATGGCTAGTAGTCAAGTTTGACCTGAATAAAGAGTGGGTGGAGGGATTTATGGAAGCTTTATGAACATGAAATAAGGTTGAAAGGGGAGGTTGGAACCAGACTGAAAAGCATCTTAAAAGCCAGCCGAATGAGTTTATATTTTGTTGTCTACGGGCAATAGGAAGCCACTAAAAGTTTCTGAGTGAGGAAGTAACATCATCAGACATGTGAGGCAGAGAGTTTCATTTCCCCTTTCTGGAGCTCAGTTTGCTTCCCTAAAGATGAGGGGTCTGGAAGCCTCTGTCTCAAGATAATGTTCTACATAACCCTGCAGGGCTCACCAAATTCTGATTCTATTTTTACTTCTGTGATAGGAAAAAAGAAATCACTTAAAGTTTCTGGGCCTTAGTGAACTCATCTATAAGATCAGAGCATTAGACTAGATGCCATCTCAGGCACCTTCCAGTTCTAAATGTATGATCTTATGGTCTTATGGACTGTCATAAATGGGAAATGACTTGTTCAAGGTCATATAGTGAGTAAGCTGCTATGTCTAGAGTGCCAGTCCCATTTCTCCTGACAACTTTCATTAATATCTGCCCCATAGTCACTGCTACCCAGAACAGGTTAACTAACAATAATAGTTAGGATTTACATAGCATTTTAAAGTTTGCAGAGCACTTTACAAATATTGTCTAATTTAATCCTCATAACAATACTAAGAAGTAAGTGCTGTTACTATCCTCATTTTACAGCTAATGAAATTGAGGTAGAAAAAAAGTTAAGTGATTTGCTCAGGATAACCCAGCTAGGAAATGTGTGAGACTGGATTTGAACTTCAATCTTATTGAATCCAGGTCCACCTTTATCCAGTATGCCATGTAGCAATCTGTCCTCCCTATCAAGTCCTTCTTTTTTCAGGGCCAGGCCCTCTGTGTGGGTCCTTATCAGTGTTTCTTTAAACAAAGGTGGGGGGCTGAGGTGGAGCCAAGGGGAAGGGAACCATGCTCATAGTGCCTTCCAAGGTTTGGGGCTTATGGCCAAGGGATCCCTATCAAAAATTCAAACTGGCTTCCTAACAATAATGATTATCATTTCTGTGGTGTTAAAGGTTTGCAAAGCAATTTCCTCACCACAGCCCTTTGAGGTCAGTAGTACAGACACCCATTTTACAGATGAGGAAACTGATGTTTAGAGTGTTGAAGTAACTTGCCCAAAGTCACAAAGCTGATATATCAGAAGCAGCATCTGAGACGCAGGCTCCTTTTGAGCACCAGAGAGGGGAGATAATTTGCCCAAGTAAATAGAGTTCAAAGGTTCATAGATCTAGAGACAGATGAAACCTCAGGGACCATCTAATCCAATTTACAAGTTTCATGTCAGAATTCTGATTGGAAGCCAGATCACTTGACTCCAAGTACCTTATTCTTTCCCTTATACCATCAGCCTCTAATCATGGAGGAAGAATGAGGCCTCCATCTCTCTTCAGGCAAATTACTTTATACCATCCCTTTGGGAACCATTAGATTTCCTGAATATCAATTGAATCCATCCTTTCCTGAGGTTTCCAATTAATCCCACTGATTGCAGCTTTATTGACTCTGTGGGAGGCCCTAGGGTCCTGCCATTGGCCAGGGAGAGAATTCCTGCAGTAACTGACCTGGCAGTTCCCACACCTGACTGCAATCTCCCTCCTAGGGGTTGAGCTGGGGTGGAGAGAGGAGGGAAAGGTTTCTGTCCCTTTCTCAGATACCAGCCACTAGCAAGGAAGCAAAGCTTCCTTGACCAAGATTCTTTCTGACCTCTGTCTTGGTGTAAATATTCAGTTCTGAGTGTGTGGCAAGTGTGCAAGAGTGGGAGTATGAATGTGGGAGTGTATGAGAAAATGTGTGTCTGAATGTGTGCGGGTGTACAGGGGAAGATTATGGTGCAGGCATTTTGTGAGTGTAGATTGAAAAGTATGTGAGCATGGAAGAGATTGTATGTGAAGCTCAGCATCCACTTGTGTGTCCCAATACAAATGTGAATGTGTGAGTGTATGAACCTGGGTATCACTTGGGCATACCCAGAGGAGGTGCTGAGGGGGCATTACTATTCATACAAGGCATTAGTTCTGTAAGTATGGCTTGGTTCTGATGAGCACACTCCTTTCTGTGACTTTGGGTGAATCGTTTGGGTTCACAAAACATCAGTGCCAGAACAGACCCTAAAGACTGTCCAATCTGAAGTACTCATTCTGTGGAGGAGAAAACTGAGGCCCAGAGAAGGGAAAGTACTTGCCCAAAGTTGTGCCTTTCATGACTGGTAGAGACACACACAGAATCCAGGTGTCCTGACTCCCTATTCAGGGCTCTTTCCACTTCACAATGTTAATGACACCCATCCCTTCCAGGAATGAAACACATCTGGATTAATGATCTTAGCACAGAATACAGGCGGCACTGAGCCAGTTCCCTCAATCCCTTCCTTTGGACCCAGAAGTCTCCAGCTCCTCTACTTGCAGAAAATCCCCTGGGGCTCAGAAATATCCCCCCCAAGTGTTGGGAAGCTCCCCATCCTGCATCCCGGAGAAAGTTCTAAGAGCTGACCTCATTTGGAGTAGGCAGGTTCTATTCTGAGCAGCCTTGGGGTCTTAGCGCTCTTGCTCATGGAGACTTCTCTGGTGATCTGCTTTAATGAAATTGTGACTGTATGGCCAAGATTCACACAGATGTCTCCCATGCCCCAAATCTGCCCAATCTTCCCCTGTAAGTCTCCAGTCTCATACTTGAAAAAAGACACCCAGGAGAAGCCTCCACTTTCCAGGATCACCACTCATTCCCCACTCCCTGGCAGATGAAGAATGATGTGTCCAAAATCCATACCCCCTCTTCCATAATTCACCAAATGACTATTTTGTTCCAAGCATGATCTGGGGATGAGCTCAGTACTGGGTACAGAGGGGAAAGGGGAAGAAGAAAAGGTATCTCCTGCCCTTGCCCTCATAATTCACCAAATGACTATTTTGTTCCAAGCATGATCTGGGGATGAGCTCAGTACTGGGTACAGAGGGGAAAGGGGAAGAAGAAAAGGTATCTCCTGCCCTTGCCCTCAGAGTCACTGGCCTCAGGGAGCTCTTATTCTCAGGAAGGAAACAAGATTCTGCCCTCAGCATGCTGCTACTCTGAAGATACATAGTCTTGCTCTCAGGGAATCCTTGGTCTGATGGGAGAAACATAGTCCCAGCCTTCAGGAGATACATGTCCACATAAAACAGGTCTCATGCTTAGAAATACTTCTCAGGATCACTGATTTGGACACTAGTGCTGCAGGTCTCAACCCCTCCACATTTGGGAAAAAAAAAACCACCACTTGGTGGTCAATGTTCTGAAGATGAGGTTTTCTGTGTTTGTTTCTCTAGTGATAGCCATACTCAAAGCCTTTCCAACTTGGCAGGACCTTCCAGCTTTTGCCCTCCATTGGGTCAGACTCTGAGATCCCAGACTAATGATACAATGAAAAACCTTTGTAAAACCTTCCTGGTCCCAGCAGCTGTTAATGACTTCCCTTCCCTCCAAATCATCTTTTGTTTATTCTGCATATGCTCAGAGATATATCTGTTGCCTCTCTAGATAGAATGTAAGCTCCTCAAGGGCAAGGACCATTTCATTTTTGTCTTTGTATCCCCAGTGCCTAGCACAGTGTCTGACACATAGTAGGTGCTTAATAAATGTTTGTTGGTTGATTGGTTGATGGATTGGTGGATTGAATTCTCCTACAATGAGATAAATAAAACTTCCTTTGAAAGCCTGTGACTTCATCCATCTATAGTATCCCTTCATCACAGATCCCAATCTCTACATGGCCTAGTAGATGGTCTTTAAGAGTTTGTGTAGCTAAAAAATTCATCCCCATGCTGCCAATCCTGTGATGAGCCTCATTGAACATAGGGGTCTTCAAATGAAAGGCATAGAATTTATGCTTGGGCTGCACTTTGCTTACCAAGCCTTTACAGCTTTGTAGGACTATCCAAACCTTGACCTGCATTGGCTCAGCCCTCAAGAACCCAAGATATTTCCATTCCATAAGGAGGCATCAGAGGATGACTGCTGAGGAGGTGGAGGACACATAAAATGCAAGGAATGATGAATCCACCTGGGAAGGAGGGACAAGCTGCCCAGGAGGAGCCAGTCAGGGATGACTCTTTGGCACTGGGAATTTTTAATTTGCTATGGTCCTGTGGATACACTGCTAGTCTTCATTCCACAAAGATTTATGAAATACTTACTATGTTCTGGGCATTATTTTGAGAGAGAGAGAGAGAGAGAGAGAGAGAAGAGAGAGAGAGAGAAGAGAGAGAGAGAGAGAGAGAGAGAGAGAAAGTAAGAGCCCCTGTCTTTGAGGATCTGACATTCCATTCCAATTACTTGGAATCAGAAAGACCTGGTTTTGGATCTTACCACTGACATTGTATGAGTTACATGACCTGAAGCAAGTCACTTAACTTCTGTGTCTCGGACAACTCTCTAAGACTACGTCATCTGAGTCGTAGAGAGTTTTGTTCAGATCTGAAAGGAGTTTCCACACTGGGAGTTGTTCATACTGATGAAGTCAGAGATCTTTTTCTAGGTTTAGTGAAAGGGAAAGTAAAAAAATTAGAGCAATTGACCCACATGTGAGTACATAGCTGCTAAGGAGTTGAGTTGGAGGGAGGTGGCAGGAAGGATCTGAAGGCAGCTCTGAGTTCTGCTCCTGAACCCATAATCCTCACCAGCTGCTGAATGCCTTCATCAGAGTCATGAAGAAATGCCCCTAGGAAAGGGTATTGCCTCAGCCAGACCAGGACAGGCTTAAGGGGAAGCTACCTCTTCTCTGTTAGGGGTAGAGCTAGGAACATCAGTTAGTTATTACCAACAGTTAGGATCATGGAAAGTTTCCTAGAGAAGGGGGCACTTGGGTGGAGGCTTGAAAGGCTTACAAAGTATTCAAGAAGTAAAACAAGGGAGGGAGGGCATTCCAGCCTGAACAGGAAGAGATGTTCAAGGCCTATCAGAGGGGAAGGAGTAGAGACTTGTCAAGTGGAGTGAACCATAGAGTAAATAAAAGAGAAGCCCAGTGGAAGAGGAACAAGGTGTTCTGAGCACCAGGAATGCCATGGGCAAAGATTCAAAGATGGACAGCTATGTTTGGAAGGCATGGATTTGCCCAGCTTGTGTGGTTTGTAGAATTGCCTGGAGGAGAGGAATATGAGATTTGACTGGAGAGGTGGAGTGGCACTAGATTGCAGAAGGCTTTGAATGCCAGGATAGTTATTGAGTGCTGGAAGACTCTCTGGTATCATCAGTAAAGAGGCTTTCCCTTCATTGGTGCAGATAGCAACCCCTCCTCATTTTCTCATATTGTGCAATTCCTATCCCATAAATCTTCCCAACCAAAAAAGTACTGGGGGCTCCTTCTGCTTCTTTTAGTATCTGGAGGAAGCCAACAGTCTGAGAACTGCACACAGTAGGCTTTTGGGAAACATAGGCTGGATTTGATCTTAAGTCTCTGTAGGTCCATTAGTTTGTAACTCTGGTCTAACTGCCAACGGGCTTGGCTGACACAGCTCACAGCCACTGGCTTCAGCCCTTCTTTACCTCTGCTTAGCTAAGGGGAAAGAAATGTGTGTCTTCCTAGCAGCCTTCATCTGAAGTGCTGGGGTCAAACTTTGCTTCTTCAACTTTCTGGAAGCGCATCTGGGCCATTGGTGTCCAGGAGGTAAGGTAGCCTACCCTCCTCCTCCACCTACACACACACACACACACACACACACACACCCCAGTCAGCCGGCCTGGCACAGTACTCATTCGAGGCTGCCCCTGATTGCCTGCAGCTGCCCTCAGAGCCCTGTGCCAGCTTCGAAAAAGGAATTTATAGTTGGCTAATCAAAGCTTAATTACAGCATCTCAGCAGGCTCTGTGAAGAAGAGCACAGGGCCCACAACCACTTCTCTAGGAAACTTTTTATGAGCTTAAGCAGAAGCATCGAATTAACAGAGATGAGAGGGGAAATATCATCTCCCTGTTAACTGGGACAATTGTCTTGGAGCTAAGGACTGTGCATATTAAAACTACAAACCATCACTCTTCCTAGCTGGGAGCTAGGCCTAGAAAAAACAGCCCCCTCCTGACTCTCCTTCCCCTCACAGGCATGGCATGCCTTTGCTTGAAAGGCAGTCAATCCCCTAAGAGTAAAGGATTCTGTGTCAGTGTCCTGGAGGAAACCTGCCCTGCCTTGCCCTTTCCCCAGTGGGAGAAGGAAGGGAATAGGATACTAAAAGAATAGATGAAGAGCTAGAAGAGACTTCACAGGCCTTCTCAGCTGAGCCTCTCATTTTAGGGATAAGGGAACCAAGGCCCAGAAACTTGAAGCAACGACACCGGTTCACAGATTTAGAGAGAGAAAGGATTGTAGAGGTCAATGCTCTTTCCATTGTACCACACTGCCTTCATGGTCTAACACCAAATAACTCATTAGGAAGGGAGCCACGGCTAGCATTTAGTGAATGGGAATAGTGCTCTAGGGTACCTGCCACATCGGCCAGGTCCTCCCAGACCGAAGCTTTGTGGCCAGATCTAAACCCCTTCCCACCTCTCCAGCAAAGGGCCTGTCCAGGGCCCCTCACAGATCTCCAGAGTCAGATGGGCCTCTGAGAACAACTGCTCCAACACCCTTGTTTTATAGATGAAGAAATTGAAATGGTGGAGAGAAAGTCACCCAGGGAACTAGTAGCAGAGTCAGAATTGCAACCCAGGTTTTCAGGCACCAGGCTCTTTCATAGACCTAGAGCTCAGAGGCCACCCAGTCCAACCCCATCATTTTACAGATATGGAAAATGAAGGAAGGAAACAAATATTTAAGCTCCTACTGTGTGCCAGGCACTGTGCTAAGTGCTTTACAGATATCTCATTTTATCCTCACAACACCCCTGGGAAGTAGGTGCTATTATGACCCCCATTTTATAGTTGAGGAAACTGAGGCAGACAAAGGTTAAGTGACTCGTCCAGGGCCACACAGATAATTATCTATGGTTAAGTGCCTTCCCCAATGTCACATAAGTAGTAAGCTTCAGAGACACAATTTGAACCCAGAACCTTCTATTCCAGAGCCACACTTAAATGTGAAGATGCCAGAGGTGACTCTTCCTGCTTCTGGGTCTGGACTGGATTGTGTGTGCCTAAACAATGTATGTTTGTGTGCATGCCTCCCACCACCTTCTAGGGCAATCTCTCCCAAAACATAAGTCATGAAAGATCTTAGATGCCCACAATTCAAAGCTTGTCTATCAGGTAGAATGTGATTCATCTTTCCCTCTATACTGATGCATAGTATGACTGTGTTGGGGTGGCTGGGGTGCAGTCTGGAGAATGATAAGGCACAGTCTATAGTCTTCTGTCCCTCTCCCTCTCAGGCCCCTACAAATCCATCACTCATTGCAGCCACTCTCACTACAAACTTTTCTCCTAGTCACTCCCTGATCTCATGGTAACACAGCCTCATGACAGTTTCTTGTCCCCAACCTCAGCCTCTCCTTGCCTCTCTCCTGTGCTTACAGTACCCAGGCTAGCCCTTATACCACCAGGACACACTTCAACCCCAAGCCTAGCTCCCTCAGGCTCCTACATATCTACCTTGGCATTGGAATTACTTGCTTCCTTTCCCAGCTGCCCCTGCTGCCATGGAGGGAGCTTCCCAAAAAGTGGCCATAGCTATGTCTCTTTTCCCCTCTCGGCTCTACAGAGCCCCAGGCTCCTGACAGGAGGGCATTGTAGTCTTCTGAAGGGAGACACAAAGGCTCCTAATTCATGAACAGTGAGTAGGGACTGCTGTAGAGTAGCTGGCTGAGCCACATGGCAAGGACTGCCTTAGAGAGAGCAGCTGGGAGGATGAGCCCCTTCCCCTCTAACTGAGAAGAAAGGATAAAAGGGCCACAGGCTGAGGAGGCTGCCAGGCAGGATTTTACTTCCCAGTGGAAACCACACACAGAGCTTCAAACATTATATTGGCAAACATTTCCTTAACACCCACTGCATTTCAACTCTGGTCTTCCAACCCCCAAAATCACAGTATCTCAGAGGTAAAAGGGACCCTGAAGTTCACCAAGTCCATCCCATACCTGGTAGTAACAGTTCACTCTCAACTCCAGAAACATTTACAAAACACCTACTAAGTACAGAAGGGAGACAGAGTAACAGTTTTGGAATTAAGAAGATCTGATCAAATCTGACACATAACTGGCTGTGAGGTTCTGGATAAGTCACTTAGCCCAAATCACTTTTAGCCCTTGGCAACTCTGTTAGACTATACTTTGCAGAATAAATAATGATCTGCGATGATGTCTATCTGGCATAGTAGACAATAAATGCTTATTGACTTGACATAGAGAATTTCCACACTGGGAGTTCCCTAACATGTTAATTAAATTACAAGTCTGGTCCAGGAAAATGAATGTACAGAACACATTTTAGTGCCCTTTAACATTTGCATGGTGTTTCCACTAAAAAAAAAAAAAACTCTCAGGTAGGAAGCACAAGTATTAATAGTCCCCATTTTACAGATGAGGACTCTGAGACTCATAGAGATTGAGTGGCCTGCCCATGGTGACTTTGCACAACCCTCCCTCACTGTAATCCAATTCACTTGCAAGTCATGGCATCATCTTCCTGATGTCATGGCTTTCTTCAAGAATAAAGGACAAGGGGCAGCTAGGTGGTGCAGTGAATAGAGCTGTGGCCTTGGAGTCAGAAGGACCTGAGTTCAAATCCAGCCTCAGACACTTAACACTTACTAGCTGTGTGACCTTGGGCAACCCCGATTGCCTCACCAAAAAGTGAGAAAATAAAAGAATAAAGGACAAGTCACACAACCATGGTCACTCAGCTAATCTATGGCAGAGCTGGTATGTGAGCTCACTTCTCATGCCTCCAGATACAGCTCTTCTCTACAAGATCTCTGACAAGGGGTCATCCAGCCTCAGCTGGAAGGCCAACAATGAGGGGTGAGCCACTATCCCTCAGAGTAGTCCATTCTGCGTTTAGATGGCTGTACTTCTGTCTTTGGTCAAATCTCTTCTCATCTCCTCAGGAACCTGCCTCTTTTAATCATTCTTTCTCCCTCCCCTTCTCTCTTTCTCCCCTCCCTTCTTTCCTCTCTGTTTCTATCTGTCTCTCTGTCTCTGTCTCTCTCTGTCTCTGTCTCTCTGTTTCTGTGTGTGTGTGTGTGTGTGTGTGTGTGTGTGTTCTGTCTGTCCCCTGTCTCTTTTTCTGTTTCTGTCTGTTTCTGTTTCTTTCTGCCTTTCTGCTTCTGTCTCTGTCAGACACTGCCTGTCTCTGTTTTCTATCTCATCTTGTCTCTCCTTATTGACTGGCTCCTTTCCTACCACCTACAAACACATCCAGATCTCCCTCACCTTTAACAACCTTTCCTTAGACCCTACCTTCCCCTCAAGCTATTATTCTATATTTCTCCTCCCTTTCACAATCAAATTCTAAAATAAAAGTAACAAACAAAAACCCACAACTGTCCATACTCCCTGCCTCCTCTTCACTTCCCAATGAAGCTCTTGAAATCTGGCTTCTAACCTTATTACTCCTCCAAAATGCCTTTCTCCAAGATAGCCAGTGAGCTCTTTATTGCTAAATGCAGTGGCCTTTTCTCAGTCCTCATCCTTGTTGACCTCTCTGCAGTGTTTGACAATGGGAAACACCTCTTCTCCTGGATGTGCTCTCCTCCCTGGGTTTCCATGACGCTGCTCTGCTGCACTTCTCTTCCAAGCTGTGGGACCAATCTATTGTTCTTTGCAGGTTTGTCATCTACCTCCCACACTCTATTCATGGTTGTACTCCAGGGCTCACTCTTGGTCTATCTCTTTTCTCTACAGTCTCTCCTAGGAATCTTATCAACATCTCTTGTGGATTCAACTATCATGTCTACATAGATGATCCTTGAACCCACCTACTTAGCCCTCATCTTTCACTGGATCTCCAACAGTCTGCTTAATATCTCCACTTAGATGTCCCATAGCATCTCAAACTCAATGTATCCAAAAGAGCACTAATCCTTCCCACCTAAACCCACCCTTCTCCTAGTTTCCACACTTCTGTCAAAAGTACTACCGTTCTTACAGGTGCCCAGATTCAGAAGCTACGAATCATTCTTAATTCTTCACTCACCCTCACTCCCAATACGTAATCAGTCATCGTCTTGTCAATTACACTTCTCAACATCTCTTCCATCCGTCTCCTTCTTTCTATTCATACCACATCTACCCTAGTCCAAACTCTTATCACCCGTTTGCCTGAATCATTGCAATAGACTCATAAATGGTCTTCCTCCATCTACTCTCTCCCCTAGTCATCTTGCACACAGCTGCCAAATTCATTTTCCTAAAGCACAGGTCTGATCATGTTACTCCTCTGCTCAAGAAGATACAGGGGTTCCTACTGACTCTAGGATAAAATATCAACTCCTCTGTTTGGCTTTAAAATCCCTTTACATTCTGATTCTAAACTACCTTTGCAGGCTGATTATGCATCATTCCCCCTCAAACATGCTATCCTCCAGCTAAACTTGTCTATTTGCTATTCACTGTCCATGACATTGTCCCAGTACCTTTGGACAGATTGTCTCTCGTGCCTGAAATCTGTTCTCTCCTCATCTTACCCTCTTTAGAACTCTTAGCTCCTTACAAGAATTAGTCCTTCAATAGGCCTGTCCTGATTTACACACACACACACACACACACACACACACACACACACACACACACACACATTATTCTATGTTGCCTATGTAATGTATCCAAGTATAATGTAATCTCCTTGAGGGTAAGGACTGCCTCCCTTTTGTATTTGTATTCCTATCAATGCTTGGCATGTAGTAAGTATTTAAATGCTTGCTGATTGATTGATTACTTGATTAATTAATAGCTCTACTTAATGAGAAGTTTTTCCTGACATCAAGCCAAAATCTTTCCCCCTGTAGCTTCTGCCTATTACTCCTAATTTTTTTCCCTTAATAACCAATCAGAAAAAGTCTACTCCCTCTTCCCTGTGATAACCCTTTAAATATTTGAGGAAAACCGTGTCCCCCTTAAGTTTTCTTTTCTACAGATCAAACATCCCCAGTTTCCTCTAGGCATATTCTCCAGTTTGTCAATGCTTTTCCTAAGATATGGAACCCAGAACCTAACTCCATGCTTTAGATGGGGTCTGACCAAGGCACAGACTCTCACCTCCATTATTCTCTGGAATCCATGCCTTTTTTTATGCAGCCCAAGATTAGGTTGACTGGGTTGGGGGTGGAAGGGCTGCCATGTCATCCCAAACAATAAAAGAAGACTTCTGGCATACTGGTTGGAGTCTCCATAGAAGATTTATGGGAACACAGGAAAGAAATTCCACCAAAGAATGAGAAGATGAGAAAGGTTCAGAATCTGCCTTAGCAGATAAACAGTCCCCACCTACCAGGCTGCAACTCTACCAACTACGTGTTACTCCATTATGGCTTCCCTCTCCAAAACAGTCTTCCTTGGCTACCACTACCTCACATAGGTAGTCTTTATCTATTAGAATGTTGTTGTTGTTTGTCCATTGTCAGTGACATCACAGAGTGATATCTTGTCTCTTTTGTGAATTGGATTTCAGTACACAGAGTTGCACAAAGTTATCAGCCTCACTCTCCCTTCCAGAGAAATGGAAGTCCAGAGGCAAGACAAAAGTCAAGATTGCTGGCAATGGCCCAGGATGCAATGGATGACCTTGGCATCTTCAATGTCCAACCAAGCTCAAAGCACTCCATAGCACCTTCATGGCTGTTGGAACAAATTGTTCTTGTCCACCCATTCTGATAGGGGAAGTCTTCATATGCTTGAGGCAGACAGCATCTAACTCACCAATGGATTTAAGGTGCATTTGGTTACCCTCAACCTGATTTAGCCTTTCTGCAGATATGGTCTACAGGATGTGGCCATTGTACGTACTACAGCTTCTTGGAGCCACAGGTAAGAGCTGGGTGACAAATGGACACCAAAGGTGGGTGAACAGTCCGGAAAAGGGTTCAGCAAGCCCTCACACCAGAGGTGCTAGTCCTCCCTGACCACCCCACACAACCCAAATGTATCAGCATATAAATCTATTAGAATATAAGCTTTTTGAGGGCAGAGACCATTTTGCTTGCTTCAATTTGAATCCTCCACACATCCAAGTCATTTGTAAGTCATGTAATCATCTTCCTGATGTCACAGTCCTCTTCGAGAACGAAGGACAGACCACAGTAAGCACTTAATAAGTGCCTTTTTCAGTCATTCATTCATACCAGAGTATCAAAGCATCTACCCTAGCCTTTGAGGTCCTCCAAAACCTAGCCACCTTTCCCATCTTATCCTGTAGTCCTTTCCTGTGAGTACTCTGCAACCCATCAAACCTTTCAACTCTGTGCTTTCTAAAACCAAACTTCAATGTCTGGTTGTTGTTCAGCCATCTTTTAGTCATGTCCAACTATTCATGACTCCATTTGGGGTTTACTTGGCAGAGATACTAGAGAGGTTTGCCATTTTCTTCTTCAGCTCATTTTACAGAGGAAGAAACTGGGCAAACAGAAGTGACTTGCCCAGGGTCACACAGTTAACTAATGTCTGAGACCAGATTTGAGCTCATGAAGATGAGTCTTCCTGACTCCAGGCCAGGTACTCCATCCACTGCACCACCTAGCTGCCCTTAATTTTGTACCTTTGTCCATGTCCTTCTCAATGTCCAGAATACCATCCCTCACCAAGTCTGCCTGTGAAGTTCTTTCCCTTCCTTTAGAGTCAGCATGGGCTGCCAAATGGTAACAAAAGACACTGGCATTAGTGGGTAGAAGCAAAACTGATCAGGTCAGTAATCTGTGCCAGCCTTGACAACCAGGTTCAAGATACACAAGGACAGCCTGAAGTGTTCTTTGACTTGACAGTTGTGGGCTCTGGGTATTTGATCTCTTCTCCTATCACTTATTTGTAAGAGAGACCAGGGCTTGGATCCTCACTTTGCTCCTACTTTCATTTAATCAGTACACATTCAGCAAGCACCTACTGTGTGCCAAGCACTGTGGTAGGTGATACGAGATACAAAGACAAAAAAAAATGAAACAAGTTACCTAGCCTCAAGAATGTTGCATCTTTTGGGGAGAAATGACTTCATACAGGTAAATAAATACAAAGTAATTTCAGGGAGAGGAAATGAATCTGACAACTGGGTGAGGGGCAGGGAAGGGAAAGGGAATAAGGAAAACTCAATAGAACAGATGGTACTTGAGCTGAACATTGAAAGTAGCAAGGGATTATAAAGTGCAGGAGTAAGTAGGATGTGTGCACCTGGCATGAAGGATGGCCATTGTGAAGGTAAAGAGGTGGGAGATGTAGAATGTGATGTTCAAGAAACATGAAGTAGCCTGGTCTGGCCAGGACGTAGATTGCATGAGGAAAAGTAAATGCACAGGAATCCTGGACAGATAGATGGGGAGCAGCTTGAGGGGTGCTTTAAACGCCAAATGGAGGAGTTTGCATTTGATCCTGGAGGCAATAGGGAGCCACTGGAGTTTCTTGTGTGGGGGGGGGGGTGACATAGTCACACCTGCTCTTTGACTGCTTTGTGGGAAAGAGGGGAGAGACTTGAGGCATGGAGAGGAGTCTGGAGGTTGTTGCAACAGTCCAGTAAAAGATGATGTGGCCTGAACTTAGGGTGGTGGCCATGTGAGTAAAGAGAAGGGGGTTGCTAAATGGACTCTTTCTGGGCCTCAGTTTCCATCTCTGTAAAACGAGTGAGATGGACAGCTAAACTCTAAGATGCCTCCCAGCCCTTTGAACGTCTATGAATCTCTGAGTCTTCATTCACCAAAGGGCCAGGCACAGACAGATTACTGGCAAGAATGGAGAGATAGAAGAGGCTGCCTTTCAGATACCAGGGAACGGGAGCACCACCATACCACCCATCTGTAGTACAAAGAAGCTGCAGTTCTGTCATGCTTTGCATTGCTGGAAACTCATTTTCCAGGAGATTGCTGGGCCTTTCTTGACATTCATAAACGTGGGTGAAAAGGTCCCCCTGGCAGGTATAATCTATGGAAAGTACCCATGAATATGGAGCTGTGTCTGAGAAGGCAATGCTGTGCAAAAGAGTGTTAATAAATATTTACCAAACACTTTGATAGCACACGTGGTGAATGCCAATTAGTCTCAGCTTTTGGAAGCTAAAAATAGATCCCCCCAAGGGTCTTTGAGCTCCACTCCCTCCCCCACAGCATTCCCACGCGGTAGCAGCCAGAGCCCTGGTAGGATAAGGAGCCCAGCAGGCAGCAGCAGCAGCGGCCCACTGACCTCTCATTGTTGACCCACACTCCATCCCTGCACTGGGGGCCTGGCCCAGCCACTATTTACAGAAGTCATTAAATAAGACAATATCTCACTATTGATTCTGTGCCTTTCCCCCCAGGGCATACTACCCAGGATAACTCACATGGTATGGATTTTCCCATAACTGCCCAAATTAATATCTGCAGCGGGAGGGAATATACAGCTGGTTACGGTGGCAGCAACTTGTGAGCCTCTGGGGAGAGGAGATTGGAAAAAACAGATCGGAGTGACAGTTCTTTGGGGTCTTTGGTAGGGAATTGCATCAGACTTTGTAGCAGGGGCAGGTGGGCTTAAGGTCTGACCTCATCTGGGTCTGTTACCTCCATAGAAGTCATAGGCTGTTAGATTTAGGCCCAGAAGGAATCTTAGAAGCTGTCTAATCCAACCCCCTCATTGTACAGATAGGGGAAACTGAGGCTCAAACAGGCTAAGTTCAAGCAGGGTGTGAGTGCAGAGGTCCTCTGACCTCAAATTCAATCTCTTTCCAGGGGGCTACATTGGCTCTGTGATGTTAGGGGGCAGATAGGAATATATCCATCCACAGAACCTCACTCTTCAGCTTCTTGGGAAGGGGTCCAGGTTTAAACCTGAGCAGAAAAAAATCTCTTTAGTGCCATTTGGACGCAACATCAAAAGTACTTTGGGGAATTGAAAGAAAGAAGAAATTAATCATGCTACCCACCCATTTATAGAGGAGCAGACTGAGGTCCAGAATGGGAGAATGACTTTCCTGAGGTCACAGGACTGGGAAATCCAGGTTAGGAAGCAACTTTTTATGTGGTGTCCCTCCCTCCAACCCTTCTCTCCCCAGCCTATCCTCCAAATAGCCAACAAACTGACATTCTTCAAACTCCGGCTGACCATATCACTGCCCTGCTTGAGAAGCTCCAGTGGCCCCGGAGTTCCTCCAGGATACAATGAAACATCTTAGGTTGACTCTTAGAGCTCTTCACGATCTGGCAGTCACTAATCTTTCCACATTTTGTTGCATAAAACTCTCCTTCATGTATGCCATACTCCTACTAAGCACAATATTCCATCTTCCACCTCTGTCCTCCAGGCCTGGAATGTTCTCCCACCTCACCTCCACCTCAGAGAGCCCCAGGCTTCCTTCAAATCCCATTTTAAGGGTCATTTAAGGATAACTAGGTGGTACAGTAGGTAGAGTATCAGGCCTAGAATCAGGAAGACTTGAGTTCAAATTCAGCCTCCCATGCTTACTAACTGTGTGGTCCCAGGCAAGTCCCTAATCTTTGTCTCAGTTTCCCCAACCGTAAAATGGAGATGATAATAGCACTTTACCTCCCAGGGGTGCTGTGAGGATCAAATGAGATAATAATTGTAAAGCATTTAGCACAGTGCCTGGCACATAGTAAGGGCCATACAAATGTTAGATTTTTTATTATTAATTAAAATTTCTTATAGGGAACCTATCCCAAGCCACCTCCTTCAGTTGCTAATGCCCTGCATCTGAAAATTGCTTTGTATATATTCTGTATATATTTTCCTGTGTAGATTGTTTACCTCCAGGAGAATGTAAGCTCCCTGAGGGCAAGGACTATTTCATTTTTGGTCTTTGTATCACCTAGCCCAGTTCTGGGCACATAGATGGCACTTAAATGCTTGTTTTGATGAATGAATGAATGAATGAATGAATGAATGAATGAATGAATGAATTGAATGAATGATAAGGGATGAGAGCAGTTGAGAAGGGAAGGCAGACTGAGTTGGGAGAAAAAAGCATTTTGAGGGCTGCCAACTGAGAATTGAATAGTCACATTAATGAAAAATGAATAAACTCCCCCGGCACAAGCAAAAGTGGGTGTTTACTGCAGGCAAAGGTGTCTAATCCAATTGTCTTTAATAAAACAACTAATTGGGTTTAGGAAGTCCTCTTTGAGGACCACCTGAGCCAGAAGGCTCCCAGCCTAGCCTCCCCCACTGTCAGGTCTCTCTTCATTAATCTGTTAACTCAACAAGGTGCAGTGGGACATATAGGGAGGGTGAGACTCCATCCAGCAGAAGCAATTCTAGTGGCAAAGAGAAAAGTGGACCAATATAGGTTTGAATGTATGTGGATATGCATATGTCTAAGTGTGTATATGTGTGCATTTCCACATGCACATGCATGTGTGTTTGAAGAGTGGTGTGTGTGTGTGTGTGTGTGTGTGTGTGTGTGTGTGTGTGTGTGTGTGTGGATGGATGGATGGATGGATGGATGTGGGTGTGAATGTGTGGGTGAGTGCTATCCATGGTGCTGAGATAGATGAAAAGAAAACTTTCTAAAGACAAGCAGGAAACCAACATTATTATTCCTTTTCTCAGATCTTGTTCATTCAGCAAGTTTCTAGTTTGGGGTAGTAGAAATGGAGTCAAGAGACCTAGGTTCCATTCCTGGCTGTCTCAAGCTTCTCAAAGAAAGTGGCAACCCTAAATCAGTCTCTTACCTTCTCTGGGTCTTTACTTTCCTACATGAAGTGAGGAGAGTGTCCTAGATGCTCTTGATAAGTCTGCTCCTTCCTGCCCCATTCTAGAATTCTGTGAGTCTGCAGGGATGCTGAGAGTACTCCCAGGGTGCTGTATGCCCTGAGTCTTCTTCACTATCTGTGGGTGGACCTGCAGCCAACCTAGCTCTGCGCAGAAAAAACAGAAATTGAGGGATTGTAAGGCACCTGACCCAAAAAGTTTGGTGAAGGAGCTACCATTATCTGCCTATATCTTCCTATGTAGCTAGCCCAGCCTAGAAGGCAAACATGACCTGTCCATCTCTGATCTGAGGAATTCTTAAAATCTTCCCACACTCAGCCCATCTGTGTCCCACAAACTGTCTAGGTATCCCTGTTTCCCACTTCTTGGCCTGATGAAATTCTTTCCAAAATTCTGGGGCTGGTGTGTTGTTGAGCCCTAGAGTTATTGGCATGAGGGAAACTCATTGGTTGAGGGAACTCCTATGAGTGGTAGGAGACCAAATCTGATTGACAGCCTCTCCACTGGTATTCACACTGGCTCTTTCCTGTTAAATGGGCCACTAAATAGGTCAGTTTCCAACCTCCAAGAGAACTAACACCAGTCCTGAGATGATTTCCTGTCACCTCTAAATGGGCCTGTAGAGTAACTGGCAGATACCCTGCCTTGCATCCTGGGGCATACAGCTGCTTCTCCTTTGCCATTTAACTCCACGGTGATAGCCTCAGCGTTTGACAAGCTGGGCACTTCAGTACCAGCCTTGGGGGAATGAGTCCTAAACTTCCTTTCCTGGTGATAAGGAGGATACAAGAGAAGGCAGCATTTTAGAAATGACATTGACAAACAGAGGCATATCCAAAGTAGGGCAACTGGGTTGAGGAGAGGACAAGAGGCCATGCCAAATAAGAATTGATTGAGGAAAGTGTAAATGTTTTTATGGGGAGGGGGGAGGAAGGAGAAGAGAGTTGATCAGGGCATGCCTGATCATTTGACTTTCCCTCCTCAAGTCAGTTGAATTAATTGTAGCAAAGAGGCATGTAGTAGAGAAAACAACGTGTGGAGATTTTAAAGTTCATGAGTAAAGTTTGATGGAAGTGGGGTGCTGCTAGCCATTGGCTCCAAAGAATCAGCAGCAACTCTGATGTCCTTCAAAGAAAAAATCTAGCCAGTCAACCAAGAGAGTTCTCAGGAGTGTGACCCCTGTCACCAGAGAAAACAACCACTTGAAGAATCTATCTCCTGAGAGAGGACTGCTCTTTGTCTTTTCCCTAGTACTGCTGCAAGAGGTAGTAAGGTGGTTAGGTGACAGGTTTGTCTATCTCTTCCCCCACCAACCATGGCACTTTAGAACCCTGCACATAGGACACACCATATCCAGCAGGGAGGGGAAAATAAAAGATACAAGGTAGGAAACACTTTGGGTGATATCTGGTGGCAGGTAAAGAGCCAGCTCTAGATTCAAGAGAGAACTGGCAGTCTGAAGTAGAGCCCTAAAGAGGAACAGACTCAAGGAGCTCAGCTGAGAGACCTGCCCAGTACAGATGCTATGCCCTCAGGCAGACAACATGAGAAGCAACCTTCACAGAGCCAGAGGTGTGAGTTGCCTTGGTCACATATGTTTCCCACATTTGTGTTTCACTATCATTGTACTCTGTATGTGCCCATTCCTTTCACTGATGCTACATTTTTTGTAAGAGTACAGTCCAGTTTAAATGGGGGGGGGGATGTTTTGTAGCTAATGTTACATGCCACCTCAGTAAATGTCTTTGCTTTGAGCTAATTTTGTCTACTGCATGACCATTAAAGGTAAGCACACCAGTCAGGGCTCGTGTTACTAGTTATTAATGTTATTAATCATGTTATTAATGTTATTAAACATGTTATTAATCATGTATTAGAAGCATGGACTCACAGAGTACCTATAATCTGAGAGTCATCATTCCCTGAGGACCCAACCCTGAAACTTGAGAGTGCTGAGTTGGGATAAGAATGCTACATTTAGATTGGAGAACACTCAGATGGGGAGAGTAGAACACGATAGCTGTCTTCTAATACCTAAAGCAAGAAGCACTAATCTAGTTCAGCCTGGCCCCAGAGGACAGAACTTGGAATGATGGACGGAAGTTGCAGAGAGGCAGATTTCAGGTCTGTGTAAGGAAAAAACTTCCTAATGATTAGAGATGTCCAAAAGTGGAATGAGCTGCCTCACAATAGAGTGAGTTCCTGCTTACTGGAAGTCTTCAAGCAAAGGCTGGATGACCACTTGTCAGGAGATGTTATAGAAGGCATTCTTATTCCCATATGGTTTAGAACAGAGGGTGTCTGACGTCCCTCCCTGATCAGAAATTCTATGATTCTTTGTGATTAGAGTCTTCCTTCTTCTCATTCTTAATCTTCCCCCACTGTCGTGGAAAGACTAGCTGAGAAGTTGACAAGATACAATCGTAATAGTAAGAAATCTAAGACTGGGGCTGGCTTTGACTGGATTTTCAGAGGAGGCAGACAGGGCTGGTGTGTTGTTGGGCCCTAGAGTTATTGGCATCTGTTTGGTACCCACATGATTTCTGGTTCAAGGCATGACAAACAAACCCCTCCACTACTGCAGAAGCAGACACACAATGATCTTCTAGGGTGATTTTTTCCCCTCGTTTGCTCATGGATTGACCAGCCAGTGAGAGAGAAGAAATGGGCATAATAGCTCTTTTATACAGCCCTTTGAGGTTCAAAAAGTGCCTCCATATGTCATCTTATTTGATTCTAAGCTGTAAGGAAGGTGCTGTTATTATCCCTATTATATAGATGAGAAAACAGAGGCTAAAAGAAGTTAATTTGACTTGCCCAGTGTCCCATAGTTAGTGAGTGCCTGAGGCAAGATTTAAAGCTAGGGCTTCCTAATTCTGAGTAGGAAGGGAAGGGAATAAGCTTTTATATGGCACGTTCTGTGTGCCAGGCACTGTGCTAAGTGCTTTATAGATATTATCTCATTTGATCCTCACGACACCCCTGGGATGTGGAGGCTATTACTATCTCCATTTTACATATGAGGAAACTAGAGCAAATAGAGGTTAAGGGACTTTCCCAGGATACAGGGTTAGTAACTGTCCGAGGCTAGATTTGAACTCAGATCTTCCTGAATTCAGGGGCTGTTAGATGGCTCGATAGATAGAGCACTGGCTCTGGAGTCGAGATGACTTGAGTTCAAATGCAGCCTCAAACACCAACTAGCTGTGTGACCCTGGGCAAGTCGCTTAACCCTGTTTGCCTCAGTTCCTCATCTACAAAATGAGCTAGAAAAGGAAATGGCAAACCACTCCAATATCTTTACCAAGAAAACTCCAGATGGAGTCGGACACAACTGATATGACTTACCAGCAACAGCAAACGTTCTGACCTCAGGCCCAGGGCTATATCCATTGTGCCATCTGGTTGCCTTGGACTGGAACAGACTTTTGGAACCATGCCCTGTTGCCTTAACTGAGACCCCTATAGCCCTAGAGCTGGAAGAAACCTTCAAGACCCCCCTCATCTCATGGCTTTGTCCTCAAGCTGCATGTAAGTTTATGTTTTCTAATCCTCATCTTTTTGCTATATCAATGACCTACATCTCTCACATAGTCATAGTTGTAAGAGCATTCATCTAGTCCAACCCCTCCCCATAAGTTGTTAAATGCCTTCCCCAAAGTCATCCAGATAATAAGTGCTAGAATTTGACCCCAGGTCCTCTGACATCAACCCCAGCTCTCTTTCCCTCTACATTGCACAGCCTCACTCTTTCTTTCTCTTCACAAGTGCTCATTAACCCCTTTACATCTGTGAGGAGAGATGTAGTATATGAGTTAGAAGCAGCAAATATTCTAACCAGTCTTGGGATTTGGGGATGTGAGAGCCAGCTACTCCAATCACTTCTTTTGGCAGATGAGGAATTTAAAGAACAAGCAGAAACCAACCTTTTCCAAGGTCACAGAGCAATGAATGGCAAAGCTAGGACAAAAACCCAGGTCATGTGGGTAATAAGTGGCTTGAGTGGGAATTTGAACCCTCCCAATCTAACTGCCTCATTTTGGGGGGGATGGAAGACCTCTCTCCTGACTCCCACCCAGGCCAGCACCAATGGGGAACCAATGGTTCCACAGCACCATTGACACCCCTCAGGAGGATTACCCCAGGAAACCTTTGAAGCCTTGGAAGCAATCCCTGGTGGAAAAAACATAGATCACAGAGGCACCCCCTCCTTCTGGGTCACTTTTCCTCTCTGTTCTTTCCAGGACCACATCAAAAAGCAAGTAGAGGGGGAAGATAGGATTACTTAGCTCCCTGTTGGGATGGTGCCACCGAGGATTCCCTGTCATTTCATATGAGCCCAGTTCCATGACAAGGCCTTATTGCAGAAGTAATAGACAGATAAAGGATCAGCCCCAAATCAAATGCATAGAGCAGCTGGATTTTTTTCTTTTCCATTAGCCATGGGGCTTGACGGACAGTAATGGATTTCATACTGAAGCCTGTGCCCAGTGAAGGATAATTCCATGATAACGGTTTATCAGCCCATTGACAGGAGATAATGGGTAATCACCAGACGGAGAGCCAACCCCATTCCAGAGCCTCAGCCTGTCCAGCGCAGCTCAACCTGGCCTTGCTTGGCAATACCCTTCACCCATCCCCCATTGCTACTTCCTATCTTTGGTTTAGGCTGGGAGTGGGGAAAGGATTGAGGAGGGGAGAATTGTCATCAGGAAAGATGACATTCTATTAGTCTAATTCCCTCTAATGCCCCTGATAGTAGAGACAGCTTGCAACCCGTGCATGAGGCCACTGATGGGCACATTTGTGCTTCAGAATGAAGGCAGCCTGATATTTTAAGTGGCGGTTGGGAATGAAGATTGTCATGTTAGCTATTAGTTTTGCCAAGCCCATGCTCTGCCTCCCTGGCAGGACTAGAATGATTTGGTTCAACTCAATAAACTGTTATCAAGTGCCTATTCTTTGCAACACCCCATACTTGATACTAAGAGATACAAAATGAGTTAGACACCATTGCCCTCATGAAGCTTATAGTCTAGCAGGTGAATACAATCTATGGTCAAACAACTCACGAGAGCATGATACAGGAATAAAAAGAGCTGCTGGCAAAGTACTATTAGACACTGAAGTGGTATGTGCAGTGGATAGAGTTCTGGACTTGAGGGTCAGGAAGACCTCAGTTCAAATCCAATCTCAGACATTTGGTGGCCTTGGGCAAGTCACTTAACCTTGCTCAGCCTCAGTTTCCTCTTCTATAAAATAAGGATAATAAAACCACCTACCTTGCAGGGTATATGAGGTATATGAGGATCAAATGAGATAACGTATGTAAAAAACTTTGCAAACTGTAAATTGTTATATACATATTTGTCATTATTATGATGATGAAAGAAAGATCATCTCTCACAGAGAGGGCTTCCTGGAGAAAATGGCACATGATTTGGTCATGAAAGATTGGTAGGAGATTGAAAAGTAGAGCTAGACAACGGGTGGACATAGTATGGAAGAGGGCAGAACCATGGGGCTTAAAGCCCAGAAGTATGACCAATCAACTAGCCAGTCAATCAGTAATCATTTTTAAGCAGCTACTACGTGTCAGGCATTATGATAGGTTCTGTGTATACAAAGACAAAAATGTGATGGAATAGCAGAGTGTGTAGGCATGGCAAATACCCAGTCTGGCTAAAGCATAGATTATATGATGAGGAACTAAGTGAGATGAAGACTGAGAAAAGGTAAATTGAAGTTGAACTATGGCAGGCCTGAACACCAGATGAAAGAATATGGGTATTGTGCTACAGGCAATGGAGAACCATTAGCATATTTGTTTTCATCGTAAACCTTTTTTTCTCCCTCCGTCCATCTCCTGACCTCTAGACTGTACATCCCACGGGTATCTCAAACTCAAACACGTCCTAAACAGAACTCATTATCTTTATCCCACACTTCCTGATTACTGTCAGGAGTACCACCATCCTCTCAGTCACCCAGGCTCACAACCCAGGTGTCATCCTCTGCCCCTCTCAATTACTCCACCGATCCAATGGCCGTCAAGCCTTGTCAATACTTTTCATATACATCGTCTCTCCACTCAGAGAGCTGTGCCAAACTGGGGACGCCCTCATCACCCCTCACCTAAACTATTTATTGCAACAGTCTTCTAATTGATCCTCCTGCCTCAAGTCTGTCCATCCTCCACTCAGCTGCCAAAGGGATTTTCCTAAAGCACAAGTCTGACCATGTCACACTTCATCTCCCCATGTAAATAAACCCCAGTGACTCCATATCCCCTCCAGGATCAAATATAAAAACTCGCTTGGCTTTTAAAGTCTTTATAACCTGGGTCCATCCTACTTTTCCAGTCTTCTTATACCTCACTCCTCTCCATGCACTCTGAGATCACTGGCCTTCTTACAGTCTCTTACACAGGACCCTCCATCTTCTAAGCCTGTACTAAATTTAGAGACATCTCCACTCCAGATGTTCATATGGTCTATTTGTGCCCAGCCTCTGGTAGAGCCTTTGAGTTCATACTGGTGTGATCAGCCACAGTCAGACACATTGTACCTTGACCCTAACATGGTGATCTCATTTTGGTCCTCTTCGAGAACAAAGGACAACAACCAACCAAACAGCCTTTGTGCTGCCTGTCACCCATGCCTGGAATGTTCTACCCTTCCACTTCTGGCTCTTAATTTCCCTGGATTCCTTCAAGACCCAGCTCAAATCCCACCTTCTCCAGGAAGCATTTCCTGCTGGGCTCCAACACTGACCCCCACAATTGCTAGAGATTACCTCTGGTTGACACTACATCTACCTTATTTGCATGTTGCCTCCCATTTACACAGCATATATCTTGTATGTAAATAGTTGTTTGCATGTTGCCCCTCCCATTAGACTATAAGCTCCTTGAGGGCAAGGGCTCTGTTTCTTGACTTTCTTTGCATCCCCAGAACTTAGCACAATGCCTGGTACACAGTAAGTACTCAATAAATTCTCATTGACTGCTCTTGACTATGAACTTGATGGATGAGTGGGAGGAGGAGCCTACAAGATGTAATTAATCCAGAATAGAGTTGAAATATATCCCTTCTTCCACTGATACTCATATGGCACTCCAGCTTGCCAATTTCCTTCCTTAAATGTGACATAGTAGGCACTTAACAAATGCTTATTTCTGAGCACTAGTCCTGGAGTCATGAGGAACTGAGTTCAAATATGGCCTCAGACACATAACACTCACTAGCTGTGTGACTCTGGGCAAGTCACTTGATCCCAATTGCCTCACCAAAAAAAAAAAAAGAGAGAGTTTAAAAAAAAATGTGATTCCTCCCCCACCAACTGGATATAATGCTTCAGATTAGATATGACTAGTACAGAATTCAGTGGGCCTAGTATTTCCCTCATTCTAAGCATCAGACACCTATTAATGTAGCCTCCAAGCTACAAGCATTTTTTGGCTATCACACCACCCTGTCAACCCATATTGAGCTTACAGTGAAGTAAAACACTCAGAACTTTTCAGAATGAATTGTCTGATCACACCCTCCCCCAGAATGAACATGGATAATTAATTTTTTTAGTCTAAGTTAAAGATTTTACATCTATGCTCTCTAAACTTTTTTGTGTTAGATTCATTCAAGAAACAGTGTGGAGTAACGGAAATATAAATATTATCTCCAGTTAATAGATGAAGAAGAAACTACCAAGGGGTTGAAATGATATACTGAGAAATGGGAGGGGGAACTTTTGAGGGAAGGCGACTCAGTAACAAATTTCTTCTTGTCCTCGTGTGATTATAACTGTAATTAAGCTGTCCTTACCACAGCTGCCTCCACCTTAACCTCTCCTCCCAGTGAATTTGCCGCAGGTGCGCAAGGATTCCTAGTTACAGTATTGATGTCTTTCAAAACTTAAGATTATAGCTATGCACGTGTGCAAAATCAAGAGATTATATAATGTAGAATTAACTGATCTGTTATTAGTGAACCACAAAGAAGCACACTGCTAGAGCTTAGTCCTATGAGGCGGAAGAAAGGAGGTGGTAGAGAAGAGATTTGTAACTAGGCAATTCTCCATGTTGACCACCGGATGTCATTGGTGGTATGGTTCCTGTTTGGGTCAAAGGGTAGTTAGGAACAGAGAGGGGGACAGGAAATGAAATCGCAGATACAGAACAGGTGGGAGCATTGGAAGTCATCTAGTCCATCCTTCATTTTACAAATAAGGAAACTGAGGCCCAGAGAGGTTTAGTGAGTTTCCTAAGGTCACACAGGTAATAAGTATTAGAGCCAGGATTTTGAGCTCAGGTCCCATGATTTCAAGTTCAATACTCTTTCCACTGTACGATACTTACTTCCATATACTTACTTCCATCCCTCCTACGAGCAGGATTTTTTTTAACTGATTGTAACTCAAGGGGAGAAAACTGACTTAGCTAGACTAATTCCTAAATAAGGCCCCCAACTTATCATTGTGATTTCTGTTAGTGCTCACGAAAATAACAAAAATTTATCTTCAGTCTTCATCCGTACTGTCTGATTTCAGAGTCAAAGGACCTGGATTCTACTCCTGACTCTGCTTGTTACAGTTGTATGGCCTTGGACAACCTCCCTGTGCCTCAATTTCTTCATCTGTAATGTGGAGGGGTTGCTCTAGATAATGCTTAAGGTCTTTCCAGATCTAAATCTCATGATCCTTTAGGAAGTTGAAGATTCTTCAACAGGAAAATATAAAGTGACCTCAGGAGCGAAGGCCTAGCCTCCAAAGATCTTGACCCTCCTCCTTTTGCTACTGGGAATCCAGAAGAAACTTTCCAATTACCAGTTAAGGAAAGGTGGAATAATGGGGAGAAAGCATGAAGTAGAGCAAAAAGCCCTGGGCAAGGGGTTAAGAGACCCAGATTCTAACTAGCTCTGCCACTAACTTGTCATGGGTGACCTTGGGGTGGTGCATCACTTTCCCTTTATGGACTCCAATTTCCTCCTGAAAGGATTCCAGAGTATCAAGAGAGGTCTACACCCTGAGGAGTCTAAAGCCAGGGACTCTATCTCAGACACCCTAAGTGGGGGCAACAATGGAGCTGATCTCTTAGGGACCCTCTAGCTTAAATATTCTCACTCTAAAGTTGTTCTATCCATCTGAGCTTCTAGGCCTCAGTCTTTACCTCTATAAAATGAGGAGGTTGGAGTAGATAATATCTAAGATCCTTCCCAATTCTGACAGCCAATGTTCTATGAAACCCATCCAGAAAACCAACCAGCCAGTTATCATCAAAAGGAGAAGGGGAAAAGGACAAATGGTGCTCATATTTCCTCAGCCCAAGGGTTCCTTCAGGTTTTCTTATGGGACAAATAAAAGCTGATAAAAGTGGCAGGAAAGAGAAAAATGGGAAACTCTTTATAGAAGGAACAATTCTATCCCCAGACTCCCAGCTGAATTTACCCCTACTTCCTCTGAGGGCCATACAGGCAGCCCAAGGAACCCTGCCTTCCTTAGGGAAAAGAAAGAAAATGAACAGAATTCTAGCACTTGGAGCAAATTCAGTTGAATAAGTGAAAGTGGGAGAAAGAAAAGAAAAAGAAAGAAAGAAAGAAAGAAAGAAAGAAAGAAAGAAAGAAAGAAAGAAAGAAAGAAAGAAAGAAAGAAAGAAAAAAGAAGAAAGAAAGAAAAAGAAAGAAAGAAAGAGAAAGAAAGAAAGAGAGAAAGAAGGAAAGAAAAGGAAGAAGAAAAGAAAGAGAGAAGAAGGAAGGAAGGAAGGAAGGAAGGAAGGAAGGAAGGAAGGAAGGAAGGAAGGAAGGAGGAAGGAAGGAAGGAAGGAAGGAGGGAAGGAAGGGAAGGAAAGGAAAGAAGAGAGGGAGGAAGGGCATTTATTAAGACTATCTATATGTAAGAGGTTTCAGCTTCAAGTCAGATACTTGGGGTATAGCAACAAGGCAGGTAGTAATGCCTGTAGTGTTATTTCCACTGATAAAACTATAGATGTGGGCTTCTAAGATACTCCCACCCCTTTCCTGTAGTTGAAGGAGATTAGAGACAGAGGCCATAGTAGTTAACCAGGTTGAGGATCTGTAGAACCAGAATGTTTCACAAAGGACAGAGGACGGGGTCTGGGTGAAGAATACTGTAAGCGAGGTATTGAACTTTTGGGGGAAGGTAAGCGTAATCTGAAAGTCCATGGATGACAGAAAGAAGGACCTGGAATGGATAGAGTGAGCTCTAAAGGAAGAGAGATGGTTGTCCATTGATAGTGACAGAAAGAGATTTCAAAAGTGGCAGTGGAAGCAAAGAGTGTACCAACTCCTCCTGGCCTTGTGGGTCAGAGCCAGCCTTGGAGTGGCTGTTTCAGGAGACATTGTATCTTCAAGAGAAATCTAGGTTTTAGAAAGCACCAGAAAAGGGGAGGAATATGAAAGACATAGATCTGGGATGAAGAAAAATTTGTTAATGGTGGAGGAGGATTCTATGAGGCACAAAGGAAAGAGATAACAAAGGAGTAGAGGATCCAGAGAGGGGTGGGGTGGGTTTGCTGCAGTGGGAAGGGTGACTTGGTGCACGTTTCTACCGTCACTGGTCTTCTCAGTGATCCAGTGCTACTCTGGCACCCCTGGGCATGGGTCACTAGACCAGGCAGCATGCTAGAAACAATCTTCCCTTTGGAGAGGAAAGCCCTAGGAAAGAGGCATCACAACCACAGACTTGAGGCTGGGTGAGGGGGCTGGGGCAAAGGAATGGACCAGAGGGGCAACAACTCTACTGCAAGTCATTTCCCTTGCTTGGACCTCAGTTTCCTCTTCTGTAAAAGGAGAAGGTTGGACTAGTTGCTTTCCAAGACCCCTCCAATATCCTATGCCATAGGCTGGCTTCAGGGCCTGCCAGGAGTCTTTCATTTCTTACCCTTAAGAACTCCATGCCATGGGCCACCTGGTCCTGGAACAGATTAATGTTGGTCCAGCTGGGAAGCACAGCAGGAGCCTTAAAGAGGAGTTGGAGAAGAAGCCCTACTCTGCCGCCAGCCCTGCCAGGGTGTTCCAACTCTAATCCTTCCAGGCAGCGATATGGATAGACAAAAACAGCTGCCCAGCAAAGCCCACTGGTGGGGAAAGCAGCTCGGTGTTCACAGCACTCCAGATGTGGCTTATTTATCAATCTGAAAACTAATTTCTCACTATGTAAATAGTGGTTCATACAAGTCCCAGGCTGTGACTAGTATTTGGGGTTTTACTGAAGAAGGAACAGAAGGGCCCCCACCAGCATAATGGCACAAGGGAATTCCTACATGAATTTGCATCCAGAAAGAACTAAGGTCCACAGGTTCATTGCTCCCGCCCTTTACTCAGCAAGGCCCTTTCCCTTCCTGTAGCCCCCTGGCACAGCCCATTTCTCTACCCCCTCACCTGGAGAAGCCCACATCTGAGACCAGGGAGACCACATCATCCCCCAAGACCAGAAGTCATCAGGAACACAGCCCCGGTTTCCCCTGCCACTCACCTAGCTTGTGCAATGAACAAAAAGAACAGGATTAATGACCTCACAGGTCAGTCACATTTGCCCACATGAACTGGGTGAATAACAACTTCCTATTTCTAGAGACCTTCCAGCTTTACAAAGCTCTTTCCTTACAAGAGCTGTGTAAGTGATGTTGTCCCCATTATGCTGATAATTTGCCCAAGGTCACTCAGCTAGGAAACGGCAAGCTAGGACCAGAAGCCAGGTCTTCTGACTCCAGAAGCAAAGACATCCTTTGCACTAACCTACACTGGCTCCAGTAGTAGAAAGAAGAATAAAGCTTAGGTCTTCTCATTCTCACTCCACCCTCCAGAGCTTTTTCTAAAATACAATGCTACCTTGCATGCAGCTGGAGTTCCGTTGGTATGAGTCAACACGCTTGGAATTTGGTCTGTTCTGTGACATGCAGCTGCATCAATGAAGTTGTACAATATGAACGTGGGCTTCAAAGACGTGAATGTTTGCTCTGAGAAGACAGAGGAAAGAGTGGAGTGCCAACCACCTGGACTGCCTTCGGCTCCAGAGTATGGCTGGGACATTGTTGAAAGCAGAGGGATGACAGAGAGGCTGAGGTCTCTATCCATGCCTGCAATCCATTTCCTGCAACTCTGCTGAAACTTGATGGGTAGATTGCACAGGCTGAGTCTGACTCTGATTGTGACATTGTGAAAAAAGCCCTAAAGACGTGAAATAAGCCTAGTTTCAAGTCTGGACTCCAATATTCATTTCCTACATGATCTTGGGAAATTACTTCCCTTCTCTGGGCTTCAATTTCTTCCAAGTTTCTATCTCTGATGGTACATGACTGTGAGTCTCCTGAATGACAAAGTCCATGTCAGGCAGCAGTGGCCCTTCAATAGATTATTAGTTTTGTTTTCTTTTGTTTTGCATTCTGAATTTAATGAACAAAGTGAAAGATAATAATAATTGCTGTTTAGTCATTTCAGTTGTGTTTGACTCTCTGTGACCCCATTTGGGGTTTTCTTGGCAGAGAAACTGGAGTGGTTTGCCATTTCCTTCTCTAGCTCATTTTATAGATGAGGAACTAGGGCAAACAGGGTGAAGTGACTTGGCCAGGATCACACAGCTAATAAGTATCTGAGGCCAGATTTGAACTACAAAGATGAGTCTTCCCGACTCCAGGTCCTGGGACTCTATCCACTGTACCACCTAGCTGCCCCAATAATAATAAAAATAACTAAGCTTTCTATAGCATTTGCTAAGTGCCAAGCACTGTGCTAAGCACTTTATAATTATTATCTCATTTGATCCTTACAACAACCCTGGGAGGTAGATATTATTATTATTATCATCATCATCATCATCATCATCATCATCATCATCCCAATTTTACAGATAAAGAAACTGAGGTAAACAGACTTTAAGTGACTTGCTGGTATCTAGTAAGACAGCAAGTAAGCGTCTGAGCCAGATTTTAATCCTGGTCTTCTTGATTCTAGGCCCAGTGTTCTATCCATTGCTCTAAGAGAAAGGGAAACTTTCCATATACAATGCAGAACATAAAAAGAGAATTACATATGAAACTATAAAGCTCTATTATGTAGAACTTGATTTTTAAAAAATAATATAGTCAACGTGTTACTTTTAAAGCTGCTTGCTGGTCTGTGTTTCCCTCTGAATTTCCTTCTGTTCCCTTCTGCATATTTTTAATTGCTTCAATGCCTCCTCTTTTTTTATTTTATTTTTTAACTAGCTTTCCTTCACTTCAACCTCAACCCCACCACCATGAGCACATATAAGAGGATAAATGCAATCCTTGTAACAAAGAACAAATATAAACAAATCCACACCTTTGGTTTGTACAGAAATGTACATCTCATTCTGTGCCTTTGTTTCATCACCCGTCTCTCAAGGAGGTGAGCAGCATGTTCATCCTCTATCTTCTGGAACGATCAGAATTCTTAAGTCTTTCCAATATTACTGTTACTATATACATTGTCCTCCTGGTTCTGCTCATTTCACTGCATCTATTCATACAAGCCTTTCTGGGTTTTTCTGAAATTATCATTTTCATCATTTCTTATGGCAAAATAATATTACATTATATTCATATATCATAACTTATTCAGCCATTCCCCAGTTGATAGGGAATTTGTTTCTAGTTTCTTTTTTTGTTTGTTTGTTTCTAGTTCTTTACTACACAAAAGAATTGCTATTAAAGATGCTGCCCGTCTGAGTCTTTTTTCTCTTTGAGGTCTGTCCCAGATTTCAGTTTGTCTGTGGCAATGCCCATTTAATGTCATCGCCATTTGTCTTGACCTTGTCTTGCCACTGGACTTTGGTCATTTTGGAGAAGAGATAAGATAACAAATCTAATTCACATGCAAGTCAAGACATGACCATCATGATATCCTTGGTCCTCTTCTAGAACAAAGGGCTGACAGCAGCAACAACAACATCTTTGAGGTATGAGCCTAGTAGGGATATAGCTAAGCCAAAGGTCATGCACAGCGACCTTTTGGACATACATCAAATTGCTTCCCAGAACGGTTAGACCAATTCACAGGTCCACTGGTAGTCAGCCCCTATTCATCTGATCCCAAAACCCCTTGCACTTTTCTTACACATTTATAAATCCTAATCTGTATTAGAACTGTATTAGAAATGTTTTTGTCTCATCTCCCCTCTTCGATTGTGAGCTCTATGAGGGTGGGGACCTTGTCTTACTTATCTGTGAATTTCCACCACTATGTAACACAGTATATTGCGCATAATAGAACTTTGATCAATGTTTGTTGGTGAACGCAAACAGCCAACAAGTGAAGGAACAATTGAATGAATGAATGATTTTCGTTGCCTTCCTCTGGTACCTCTCCAGCTCCACTATGTTTGGTTTGGAAAAGGACCAAACTGTGGGGATTAGACTCTTCTATGTTGGCTGCTTACCTGTACCAAGTAAACATTTGTTTGAGGCAAAAGGGAAAAGAACCCAGATATTATTCAGTAGAGCATCAGCATTCCCCTTCAGGGGCCAGGGCAGGCTGGGTTCCAAGGGTTGGACTGCGCACCTCTCCTTAGGATGCAAGGTGCTTGCAGACTTCTTTCTTGCATACCTTTCCTCCTGCATTCTGTGCCTCCTGTTTTGGGTATTTCTTTCTTTCTTTAAAAGGTTTATTATGCTCTTCCCCTCCTGCTGTAAACATTTCTTGTTGCTCTTCAATTTATCAAACAGGAAGCTGCCAGGCACAGCCAGAAACTACTCCTGCTTGGATGGCTAACACTTGGTCCTTTCTCTCCCATCCTTATTGAAATCCCATCACTCAGAAGAGGATCTATGGCCGGCTTGTTCTCGGCCCCAGCAGTGGGGAGAGAAGGATCTCCCTTACCTCTAGAGCCCAGATTTGATTCAATACCATTTGTTAAGCGTTTTCTGTGTGCGGCCCTCTTGGTATGGTACACACACCCTCACAGCATTGTCGTCAGGAAAGAGCTTGGGGAAAATGTTTTAGAAATGTGTTTGCTTATTATCCCCATTTTACAACTGAAGAAATAGAGGCTTGGAGAGGTTATTTCACTGGCCCAAGGTCACACACTTAGCATATGACAAAACCAGAACTTGGACTTGTTATCTTCTGACTCGTAGATCATGGGAAGCTGGGTGGGGTCTGGAGTTGAGTATACTCAAGTTCAAATCCAGCCTCAGATGGGTACTAGCAGTGTGACACTGGAGAAGTCATTTAACCTCTATCTGCCTCAGTTTCCTCAACTGAGAAAATTAAGGACATAAAAGAGTAAAATGAGGATGATAATAGCACCTACCTCCCAGGGTTGTTGTGAGGATCAAATGCGATAATAATTGTGAAGAGCTTAGCCTGCACAGAGGATGTGCTATATAAATGTTAGCGATTATCAATTGTCAGATTGCTGGGGAAGAGAGAGGGTAGAGTGGCATACAGCATGAGAATGAAGGTTTCCTTCTCTAATTGTTCTCTCCCTTGCCACTTCACAGGGCGCCAGGCTGTGTTTACAACCTGATTCATTCATTCATCCATTCAACAAGAACTTATTAAGCACCTGCTGCATGCCATGGCCTAAGAACAAAAATGAAACAATTCCTGCCCGCAACAAGTTTATAGTCTATTGAGGGAAACAGCATATACGTCAATAGTTAAATGCAAAATATATAAAAAGTAAATACCAGGTAAAATTGAGAGGCACTAATAACTGGGGTGACAGTCAGGAAAGGCCTCAACATAACAGTATTTATAGAACACTTGAAGGTTTGCAAAGCATTTTACATGTTATCTCATCTGATTCTCTCAACAGCCCTATGAAGGAAATGATATTGTTATCTATGTTTTACTGATAAGGAAACTGAGGCTGAAAGAGATTAAGTGACTTACTTAAGGTCACACAACTTTTACAAGAACCTGAGGCAGGATTCAAATTCAGATCTTCCTAAGTCCTAGCCCACCACTCTATCCAATGAGTCACCTAGCCTGCCTCATGTAGGGAGGGGGCATTTAAGGTGATTATGAAAGAAGCTAGGGATACAAAGAGATAAAAGTAAGGAGAGAGTTCTTTCCAGGGAGGGGAAAATGGTCTGTGCAAGGCTATGGAGGTCGTCTATGAAATGTTGTATATGTACTTATGTATCCCTCTCCTCCTCCTCATCTGCACACATGTGTATGTGTATTGTCTTCCAGGTCACAATGTAAACCCCTTGAGAGTAGGTTTCATTGTTTTGTATTTGTATCCCCAGACCTAGTACAGTGTTTGACACAGTGCAGGTGTGCATTAATAAATGCATATTGATTGATGGATTTTCATCACCACCATCATTGGTATTGTTATTATAGAATCATAAAGGTTCAGAGCTAGATGGAGCCTTCAAGGTAAGAGTCTAAATCTGAGCAGCAATCTCCTCTGCAGCATTCATGTGGAGTGGTCATCTAGTTTTGTTTGAATACCTCCAGTGACAGAGAACTCACTACTTAATCAAATAGCCAGTTCATTGTTGGACAGTTCTAATTGGTTGTTCCTTGTACTAGGGGCTGAAGTCTGCTTCCCTATAACTCGCTCTGAGATCCAGAGCTAGGGAGGCAGGAAGGGAGAAAGGCATGGAGGAAGGAAGGAAGGGAAAGACGGAGGGAGGAAAGGAAAGAAAGAAGGAAGGAGGGAAGGAAGGAAGGAAGGAAGGAAGGAAGGAAGGAAGGAAGGAAGGAAGGAAGGAAGGAAGGAAGGAAGGAAGGAAGGAAGGAAGGAAAAAGGAAGGAAGGAAGGAAGGAAGGAAGGAAGGAAGGAAGGAAGGAAGGAAGGAAGGAAGGAAGGAAATATTTGTTGTATTTATTATGTACTAAGTGCTGAGGCTAGACATACAAGCAAAATTAAATATAGTCCCTGCCCTCAGGGAACACAAAGCTGGAGCCCAAGGAAGCTAAAAAGCCGGGGAGAGGTGGGGATGAAGTTACCAGAGAGTCAGGAAAAAGGTCAAGAGGAGAATAAAGGAATGGAGGCTCCTCACCAATGGGAGAAGGGAAGCAAGCCTTGAGAAGAGATATTCCAAGGCAAACTGGCCCTAGAGGGGCTGGGCTATTCCAGGGAGAAGGAGATTAGAACAAGTCTGATCCCTCTTACCCAGCCAACCCTTCAGATGACTGAAGGCAGTTAACATGTGTCCCCACCCCCATCCCCAAAGTTGTCTCTTCTCCAAACTAAATATCCCCAGTTACTTCAACCAGCCCTCATTTAGTAACAATTTACCCTTATATAACCTTATAGTATAGGGAACTCCTGTTGAAGGGATTCTACCAATGCATATCTACTGTTTTCCTGCAACAGTGAAGTCTTTGGGTTTTTTTTTCTTAATGAGGCAATCGGAGTTAAGTGACCTGCCCAGAGTCACACAGCTAGTGAGTGTTATGTGTCTGAGGCTGGATTTGAACTCAGGTCCTCCTGACTCCAGGGCCAGAACTCTATCCACTGCACCACCCAGCACAGTGAAGTCTTTGGATGCTGCCCGAGGAACTGAGAGGTTAAGGGATTTGTTTGAGGTACCACAGAAAATATGGGTCAGAGGCATGGTTAGAATCCAAGTGTTCCTGTCTCCCAGATCCTCTCTCTCTCTCTCTCTCTCTCTCTCTCTCTCTCTCTCTCTCTCTCTCTCTCTCTCTCTCTCTCTCTCTCTCTCTCTCTCTCTCTTTCTCCATCCCCTACACCAAGCAGCTTCCTGAGCATTGGTTAGAAACATTTTTATACCCATTATCTCATCTGACCCTCTTGGTAGGCAGTGAAAGTGTTACCATCCTCATTCTATACATTTTAAAAACTGAGGTTCGAAAGTCACATAGGAATTCACCAGTAGAGACAGAGCTCAGATCCTGGTCTTGCCACTGCATCCCAAGGCTTCCAGTGCCCTTGGGAGTGTTCCTCAGGATATGGACTCATGAGCCCAAGGGCCCTGGGTGGAGGAGGAGCGTCTGGGAGCCTGCTCCTCCAGAACGCAGTCATCAAAGTGCCACAAGCCACCATCTGCTCTGCCCGCCACAGTCTCCTTGGGGATTTATTACCTATTCCCTTCCATTAACATAAATAATATGGAGTTTGGCTTTCATGATGGTTTACATAATAAATAAAACAGGTCAATTGCCCACAAAACTAGTCTCTGTGAACAGTAACAGATTTAATTAGATTTATTTTACTGGGGCTTTTCTGGAGTGAGGCTCATGTGTCTTGTGCCAGATAAACTTTCATTTCAGAGAGAACAAGTTCCCCCAGGCTTACTGGGGAGCTCTAGCAAACCCAGATTCCCTGCCATCCCAAGGCCCCTGGCTAGTGAGGCCTTTCTCAGGTGAGAGGAGCACACATCTACAAACACTATAGAGCTACAGCTGGGAGAGACCTCATCAAGCCTAAGCTCTCACTTGATACATGAGGAAACTGAGGCCCAGAGAGGTTCAGTGACTTTCTTAGGATCATTCAGGTAGTAACAGGACTTGAACTCAGCTCTTGTGACTTCCAAGCTCAGCATTCATTTCATCTTTCTTTGACTCTGGGCAGGGTCATCAACTCTCCCAGACAAATCAGATCTCCTGAAGTGCTGAAGTCACGAGAACTGGGCACTGGTCCTGGTTCTACTACTGCCCAGCCCCCTCCTTGGGCCTCAGTTTCTTTTCCTATAACTTGGAAATAACAATAAAAATAATAACTCACTTTCCTATGCCATTTCCAAAATGCTTTTCTCACACCAACCACGTATGAGAGGAGGAGCAGGATGGGGATGCTAGCCCCTTTTTGCAGTTGGGGGAATACTGTCATAGAGGTTATGCCTTAAACAAAGCTCTCTAGGATCCCAGTCCTAGATTAAGAGACTTGTGTAACTTCATGCAGGCCATGTGTCAAAGCAGGAATTTGAACCCAGGACATCTGACTCTAAATTCAGGGCTCTTTTCGAGAAAGCCCACTTAGACAGTCAGGACTTTGAGAATCGTATCAGGTCCAATCCAGGCCAGTGTCTGCTCCATGTCTCTCCTCTGCCTGGCTCTTGTATGTTCTTTGTCTTTCTCTAAATGCACCACGTCTGCCCTATGCATGTTACATTCCTGCCCTTTATATCCCATTTGTATCCCATGGTTCTCCCATGCATGTTCTATTTCTGTTCCACATACCCACCATTCCAGCTTCATGTGTATTCCTCATCTCTCCCATGCTAATCACAGAATCAGAATTCCAGAGGTGCACGAAATTTCGGAAGCCATCTAGTCCATTCTTTACCTAACCAAGAATGCCCTCAAAGACGTCACTGATGAGTAGTTATCCAACCTTAGGTTAAAGACCTCCCATAGAGGTCAACCCAAGGCAGTCCATTTGACTTTTGGATGATCAAGTCACATGAAGATCAGTTAAAAGAACTAGGGATGTCTATCCCGGTGAGAAGAGAAGATTGGATGGAGAGGGACATGATAACTCCTCATGTATTTGAACAGCTGTCACATGGAGGAGGGATGAGACATACACCTTGAAGGAAGACCTAGCAACAATGGGTAGAAGCTGCAAAGAAATAAATATGGGTTGGATGTGTGGATAAATTTACTTTTTTAACGAGGCCCAGAGAGGTTCTGTGATTCACCCAAGGTCATCCAGGAAGCCAGTGGCAGAGACAGAACTTGTATCTAGGTTCTGGCTATTAGAACTATCCAAAAGTGGAAAAAGTTTCTTCAGGACATAGTGGGTCCTTTTCTCTCAGGGGGTCTTTAGATAAAGGCTGGATGACCATTTGTTGGGTACTTTGTAGAGAGGATAGTTGATATGGGTTGAATTAGATGGCCTCCAAGCTTTCTTTCCTCTCTGAGTTTTTATGATTCTATGAGCTCAAGACAGAAGAGAAGGTCTCTCAGGACAGGAATATACCCCAGGAAAGGTGTTGTCTAAGGCTCCTTTGTTCAATCTCACAGTCTTCTGTCTGTGGCTGCCCCAGCCAACAGGATTGCTCAGAGTCTCAGCTTAAAACAAGCTGGCTTGAACAAAGTCACCTCCTGAAACCCACAGAGTCAGGGAGCACAAGGAAAGGAAGTCACTGATTACAGAAGTAACGATTTTTAGTGTTAAAGGAAAAGACACACTCTGAATGTCAGCTTTCAGCTGGGAGCTCATCACTAACTGAATTAAGCATCATTATTAGCCATGAGCTGGCTAATCATACTTTGCTTGTAGCCTACATTGGGCAGACCATATCCTGGTGGTCTGAAAATGATGAAAAGATGGGCCAAGGGTCTGGGAGGGAGGTCAGTCAATCCAAAGGGCCAGGGGCTCTCCTACTTGAAGAACAGGAAGATCATGGGAGGAGGAAGGGCATCCGAGGTCATGGTTCTAAGTAAAGCAGGAAGGGTGGGGGCATCTCCAGTCATCCTGATCTATATCTTGCCACTGGACCCAGCTGGCTCCAGGGGAGAAAGTGAGGCTGGTGACCTTGCACAGCCCTTACTCACTGTAATCCAATTCACTTACAAGTCATGGCACCATCTTCCTGATATCATGGTCTTCTTTGAGAATGAAGGACAAACAACAGCCACAAAGCAGGAAGGATGATAGAGAAGACTTACCTCTGGGAAAGGAGCCCCTGGCAGGTGAGTGATGGGAGCCTGAGGGTTTGATTGGGATCTAAGTGTGTACATCAGCTAAGCCTGATGACCTTAAGTGGGATTTGGCCAAGCAGCCCTGACCTTCAGAGAATCCCTTACACACACTCACACACACACACACACACACACACACACACACACACACACACATTCTCGTATTTCTCTCTACCTTCTTCCTCCCTTCTTCAAACCAAAACTCAAGGCATATCTTTTCCAAGATGTCTTCCCTGGTTGGCACTGCCCATTGTAAAGAGGGAGAGGCAATCTGAACAGAACCAAGAGAATAAATTAGGCCGTGACCATAATACTGGAAAGATGAACACTTTTGAAAGCTCTAAGAATGCTGATCCATGCAATGACCACCCATAATTCCAAGAGAAAGAAAGCTTCCCGCCTCCTGACAGAGAGGGAATAGACACAAGATTTAGAATGAGACATATTTTTAAACATGACCAATGTGGGAATTTATTTTACTAGAATATGTATATTTGTTACAAATTTCTTGTTTTCCCCTCCTTTTTCCATTTGGGAACTGGGAAAGGAAAAGAAATGCCTGTTAATTGAAAAAAGTAAAGTCAAATTTAACTTGAAAAGAATTTGGAATGGATGTCAGGAAAGCTCAGTTCTACCCATTTGCTGCGTCACCTTGGTCAAGTTTCTAACCTTCTCTGGATCTCGGTTGCTACATCTTTAAAACAAAATGGTTAGACTCAAGGACCCCAAGGTCCCTTCTAGCTTTGTTTAATGTCAGCTGGTCAGTGACTACATATCTTCATATTGCTTAGGACGGGGCTGCTACATACCACATTTAATAATAACTCAGTGATTGGTGCCTAAATCCCCTGTTAGGAAAGCCTAAGGGAGCTCAGATCCAGAGCACCCAGGTCAGTTAGTCAGTCAGTAAACATGCATTAATGGTACCTACTAGGCAGGTAGGTGGTGGGGTGGATTTAGCACCAGGCCTGGAGTCAGGAAGATCTGAGTTCCAATCTGATCTCAGATACTTACAAGCTGTGTGATCCTGGGCAAGTCACTTACCCCCTATTTGCCTCAGTTCCTCAGCTGCAAAATGGAGACATGGAGAATGAAAAGGCAAGCCACTCCAGTATCTTTGCTAAGAAAACCCCATGGACAACATCCATGAGGTCACATAGAGTCGGACATGATTGAATGACTGAAAACAACAATAGCTCCTGCCATGTGCCTGGCACTGTGTTAAGTGCTGGGGATACAGGGGAAAAAAGTTAAAAAGAGTCTCTGTTCTCAAGAAGCTCATAGAACTACATACAAACAAGCCATATACGCAATAAATATGAAATAATCAGCAGAGGGAAGGCACTAGAATTAAGAGGGGTTAGGAAAGGCTTCCTGGAAGAGGGGGGATTTTAGCCAGGACTTGAGGGAAGCCCCAGAAGCCAGGAGGGAGAGCGTTGAAGGCCTAGGGGACAGCCAGTGAAAATGACTGGGATCCGAGAGGGAGTGTCTTATTGGAGGAGTAGCAGGAGGGGGCCGTGTCTCTGGCCTCTTTGCTAGATCTGGGGAGGGGAGGGGAGGTGTAAGAAGACTGGAAGGGTGGGGCATGGGGAGGAGATCAGGTTATGAAGAGCTTTAAAAGTCAAGCAGAGGATTTTATATTTGATCCTGGAGGTGATAGGGAACCACTGGAGTTTATTGAGTTGAGGGGGTAGGGGGAGTGTTGGAGGGTGACTGACGGGATCAGCCCTGCACTTTAGGAAGGTCATTGTCTGAGCATGCAGTCTAGCTGACAAGCTGGGCACATTCTCTCCCCTTATCCTCCCTAAGTGTAGCTTCCTAAGCCTTGGCATTCCACAGAGCTGCCAGGCTGCCTGGGGGATAATGGATGGGCCCAGGGGCACCTCCTACACTTCACTGCAGCCTCTGGCTGCCACGAGATGGAATTGAATTTGTGCAAATTGGCACTGGTGCTCCCAGGCCAGGGGAGAGACTGAGATGAGAATGTTAATGCTTGGTCATTGGGGAAGGAAGCTTCAGACCCAGGACACCAGCGCCTCCTATTTAATTAACCTGGTGCACAGCTTGAAAGAGATGGGGTGGGGAGAAAAATGTCCCCCATCATTCTTTTACTCCAAGGTGAGGAAAATTCCAAATTCTCCAATCTGGAACTAGAAGCATTTTTTTTCCGTTTACCTGAGATAATAGTGGTGGTTTGTTTTCTTTTATTTAAACTTTCCCAAACTTAATTTAAAGTTTTTCCCTTTTAAATACATCCTGGCTGAGGAGTGAGTGGAGAGCCAAGGTGGAGAGGAGGGAGGAAAGATGATTACATGAAAAGATATTGCAAAGACTTTAATGAAAAATGCTATCCCTGAGAGAGGCAGGTAAAGGAGGTTTGCCTCTTGACAAACTGAAGAGGGGGATGGACCCCCAGGATCCAGGGATGGGAACAGGAGCAGGGCAATTAGCACATGCCCAAGGCTGGAACAAAATCCAATCAGTTCTGCATCCTTTCCAATCTTCCTCCAGCATCTCACTCCATCCTTTCCTTGACTAAGTCTCCTCCTTTCCAAAATCAGTTCTTTCTTTCTCTCTGCTTGTAAAGCAGTAGCCTTGAGCAGAAGCTACCCCCTCCCCTGCTCAAAAGCATTTGCCTCTGGAGACTCGCCTCTGGAGACTTCTATCTGCCTCCGTCTATGATAGATGGGATGTACCTATGGCAGAACCAAGCAACGATATGGATCCTGGGCGTGGGGGGGAAGGCTGGGGCAATTGGGGGAAGAGCAGAATTATAGAATCTTACAGGGGAACCTAGATGTCCCTGACCCAAATTTGTACCTGGAAAAGGAATCCAATATTTCAACATATGGTCATCTAATCTCATCTTAAAGGCTTCCAGTGAGCAGGGATCCTACCGCAACATCAGACAATTTTGCACAGTTATGATTGTTAGAAAGTTCTTTCATTGTATAGACCAGGGCTTCTTAACCTCATAGGCATAGACCCCTCAGGCGATCTGGTGAAACCTATTGACCCTTAATGTTTTTTAATGCATAAGATAAAATACACAGAATTATGAAGTAAATCAATTATGTCAAAACAGTTATCAAAGTATTTTTCAAAACAAGTTCATGGACCCCGGGTTAAAAACCCCTGACACAAAGTGTCCTTGGTGCTTCAATCCTAGATCGTAGTTCAGCCCTCTGAAGCCAAGCAATCCAGTAAAGGGAAAGGAAAGGGGAAGGGGAAGGAGAAAAGGAAATGGGAGAGGGAAAGAGAAAGAGAAGGGGAAAGGGAAGGGGAAGGGGAAGGGGAAAAGGAAATGGGAGAGGGAAAGAGAAAGAGAAGGGGAAAGGGAAGGGGAAAGGGAGAGGGAATGAAAAGGGGGAAATGAAGGAGATGAGAAAGGAGAAGGGGAAGAATAATGAGAAAGGGAAAAGGAAGGGGAAGAAGAAAGGAAAGAGAAAAGGAAGGGGGAGAGGGAATGAGAAAGGGAAAAACGAAAGGGGAGGGGAGGGGGAAGGGAAGAGATTAAACATTTATATATTGCCTATGATGCACGAGGAGCTGTGCTAGGCACTTTACAAATATTATCTCATTTGATCCTCGCAAGAACTATTGGAGGAAGGTTCTGCTATTGCACCCATTTTACACTTGAGGAAACTGAAGCAAACAGAGGTTAAGCGACTTGCCTGTGGTCACACAGCTAGGAAGTGTCTAAGGCTGTATTTGAACTCAGGTCCTTCTGACTTTCTGCCCAACTCTCTATCCAGTTCAATTCAATTAGTTGTCAAGCACTTATTATAGGCCCATGTCACCATGTCACTCCAACTCCAGTGGCTCCCTATCATCTCCAGAGTCAAATATAAAATTCTCTGTTCAGCTTTTAAGGCCCTTTATAACTTGGGCCTTCCTTCCCTCGCAGTCTTTTTATACCTTACTCTCCTCCAATGATGCTATGACATCGACCTTCCTGTTGTTACTCAAGCAAGACACTCCATCTCCCAGCCCTGGTCATTTTCCTTGACTCTCCCCATGCCTGGAATGCTCTCCCTCCTTATCTCTGCCCCCCGGCTTCCCTGGCTTCCACCAAGTCTCAGCTAAAACCCTACCTGCTACAAGACACTTTTGCTGATCCTCCTTAATGCCAGTGTCTTCTCTCTGCCGATTTATCTCCCAATTCATCCTGTATTTAGCTTGTTGGTCCAACATTGTTTGTATGCTATCTCCCACATTAGACTGTGAGCTCCTCACTTCTGCCTTTTGTATGCGTCCCTGATGTTTAACACAGCACCTGTGACATGCCAGGCTACTGACACTTGCTGTTGTTGGGGGGTTAAACATATGCATAGATAAGTAAAAACAAAATCATACAAAACTGTGGGGAGAAAGCACTAATGACTGGGGGGAACAGGAAAGGTCTTATGAAGGAGGTGGCCCCTAAGCTGAGCCTTGATGAATGCTAGAGATTTCAAGAGGTGGAGGGGAAAGGAGATAAAATGTAATCCCTCTGTGACATGAGAGCCCTTCACACACAACATCGTCAGTTCTTTCTACTTGTCTCCAGTCTCTGTCCTTGTACACCCTCCTCTAGATGTGTTCTAGTTTGTTAAATCTTTCCCAAAATGAAGGACCCAGAATTGGATGAAACATTCCCACACATTGCCTGATCATGGCGGAAAATGATAGGAAATCATTAGCAAAAATCTCCTTTGCTCTGGACACAATGCCTGGCATATAGTAGGAGCTTAATAAATATTTATTGACTATACTGCCGCTGGACTTCTACCAATAAAGCCTTACGTAAGTTTGGTGCTTTGAAATGTTACTCATTAGTCATGTAATCTTGGACAAGCTCCTCCCCCTGGACTTCAATTTCTTCTGGTTAATACCTGAAGACATTGGACTAGATGGTTTCTAAGGTGACCTCCAGATCTAAAAGCCCACTGGATTTGGAGTCAGAAAACTTGGGTTCAAGGCCAAGCTCTGCTATTAACTTTCTATGTGACCATGTCCAAGACCCCTTTCCTTTCTGGGCCTCAGTTTCCCCACCCAGAAAATGGATCTGATCCCAGAATTTTTAAGTTGGAAGATACTTGAGTGGCTATCTAATCCCACTCATACCTGAAAAAGAATCCCCACTACAACTCACCCAACAAGTGGTCATACAGTCTCTATTTAGAGACCTCCAATGAGGGGGAATATGCTCCTTCTCATTCCAGCTTTGTGGAGCTTGTACTGGCTAGAAAGTTGAGCTCTTAGGATCATTGGCTTGGAACTGAAAGAGGGGCAACTAGGTGGCACAATGGATAAAGCTCAGGCTTTGGAGTCAGGAGGACCTGAGTTCAAATGCGGCCTCAGACACTTGACACTCACTAGATCTGTGGCCTTGGGCAAGTCACAAAAAAAAAACCCAAAAACTGAAAGGGAGGTTAGAGACCATTAAGTCCCACTTCCCCATTTTACAAATAAGGAAACTGAGACTAAGCAAAGGTAAGTGACTTGCCCAGGGTCACACAACTAGCAAGTGCCTGAAGAAGGATTTGAACTCAAGTCTTCCTGACTCAGTGACCAGTGCTCTAAACCACTGAGGACCTAGATAATTGATATCATCTCTTCTCACTCTAAGCACCTCTTCATGAGTCTATGATTCTAACTCCTACCCTTGAGTACTGAAAGACCACAGTTATACTTTGCAGAGCTCAGCAATTTCTTCACCATCTGAATATAAGAAGCTCTTTATTTGTCAGGGCCCGTGGCACTCTCTTAGCTCGTGGTTCTATGATAGTCTGTTTTGAGACACTGATATCTTGGTCTCCTTAGGGCATCCATGGCTATCCCAGGAATCTGGACCATTACCATACCAGAAGTGTGAGCATGAAGGAAAATGAGGATGTTTTTGTATAGTTTTGTGAAGGGAACAGGGATGTCCTAGTGTGGAGGTCTGACTGTCCAGAATGAGACCAATGGTGACAGCACCCAGCACTACTGTCAACCCCTGCCAACCTAGCAGGGAATTGAGGCAGCCTACCTCTGTGGGAAAAGCACTGGATTTACATACAAAAGACCTGATTTTAAATACTAGTTCTGTTACCTACTGAATATATGACCTCTCTGGGCCTCCTTTTCCTCATCTGTAAAATGAGGGGGTTGGGTAAAATGACCACCAAGGACCCTTCCAGATCTAAGTCCAATAATTCTAGATGCTTATGACTGGAAAAGACCTAAGGAATCATTTTGTCCACTGAGACTCAGAGAGGGAGTATGACTCGGCCAAAGACTCTCAGAAAATTAATACAGAGCCAGCACTAGAACCCAGGACTTCTGACTGCCAGACCAAATTCCTTTCTATGACATCGATTGAATAATGGATTTCCTCTAATTGAGAAGGAAAAGATTTTCAGTTCAGTCAAGAAAGAAAACATCAAGAGAGAAATGTGAAGGTATCTGGGGAATGAGTTGGCAACAAACACCCGGGACTTTCCCAAATCCTTCTCCACTGAAGTTTGAATCTGTGTGTGTGTGTGTGTGTGTGTGTGTGTGTGTGTGTGTGTGTGTGTGTGTTTCAAATGTAAAATCTGTGACTGAACTTTGAAGGCTTCAGAGATGGGGTACTCTTGCATCTCCACAGGCATCAATTCTAGTGGAGGGAGGACAGCAGGGAAAGGAGGGAAAAGGAAGGAAAAGAAAGGGAGGGCAAGCCTCAAAGCAATGGAGTTGAGTCAGTCACTCTCTTAAATATTGTCTCTTTGGGATCTATTACACCATTTCTATTTCATTTTCATGAGATAAAAATTGAGACGTACAACGCTTGTCTCAGCAAACAGAGGCAGCAGTCAGCTGGAAAGTGCTTTGTTCTTCAGTGTGGGTGTGGGAATGAAGAGAGACAAGAACAGGCTTTGGAGAAGTCTCTGGGGGTATGGCAAGGTGGGAGAGGAGGGCCCTCCCAACCCTGGAAGCCCCTGCCTTACTGGAGATAATCCCTCCTGAAGAAAAGCAGCAGCTGCTCCCAAGAACCCGGGCACATCAGCGATACCACCATATAGGGCAGGACCATCTAGCTCGTTCTCTCTAACTCATTCCTCCCCCAAACACATCTCTACACATACCCTCCCTTGCACTCCCTGAAGGAAGACTTCTTGAAGTCCTGTGCAGGAAAGGGAAACTCACCTAGATTTGGGAGTCAAGAGATCTGAGTTCAATGTTACCTCTTCCAATAATTTAATGTGAGACTCAGTGGGACTTCAGGTGAGTCTCTGCCCTCTCTAGTGTTCTTCATCTGTGAAATGAGAGGCAAGGACTAAATGGCTATTAGTTCCACGTTCTAAGGCCCCTCCCAGCTCTGACATTCTGTGTTCTAAAGGCCCTCCGAGATATGACATTCTATGTTCTAAGGTCCTTCCCAGATCTGACATTCTATGTTCTAAGGCCCTCCCTTCTCTGACATTCTATATTCTAAGGCCCCTCCCAGATCTGACATTCTATGTTCTAAGGCCCCTCCCAGCTCTGACATTCTGTGTTCTAAGGCCCCTCCCAGCTCTGACATTCTGTGTTCTAAGGGCCCTCCCAGATCTGACATTCTGTATTCTGAGGGTCCTCATGGCTCTGACATTCTGTGTTTTAAGGTCCTTCCCAGATCTGACATTCTATGTTCTAAGGGTCTGCCTAGCTCTCATTCCAAGTTCTAAGGTCCCTCGCACCTCTGGCATTCCACATTCTAAGTTCCAATAGTCTGTGAGTCTCTGAGGTACATTGCATTGTAGTGAAAAGAACACTAGTCTGAGAGAAAAGAGCCAGTGTTGAATCTTGCCTCTGACAGTAGCTGCGCTACTGTTGGAAAGTTACATAATTTTTCTTAGCTTTATTTTCCATCTACAAAATGGAAATAATAATACTTATACTATCTGCTTCACTAGTTTATTTAGGGAAAGTATCTTAAGCCTTAACTTGCTATAGACTCAACCCACTTCACCACCCTGCTGCCTTACATAGTAGACACTCAATAAATGCTGATTGACTTTGTACGTATGTAATTGTTTACATATTTCCCCCATTCAAGTGCAAGCTCCATGAGAGCAGGAACTATTTTTTTTCCTTTTTTTGCATCCACAGCTCTTAGAAGAGTACCTGGAACAATGTAGGCATTTAACAAATATTTGTTGACTAACTGACTTTCAGCTCTAAGATTCTCCAGTGTGTAAGTCTCCACAAAAGCCACCCGGGAGAGCCCATTGTTCCCCCCTTCCCACCCTACTCCCACATTTCTCAATCCATTTGGTTTATCTATGACAACTTACTTCCATCTATAATAGGCCAATGACAAAGGCAAATTAGAACCCAGGCCCCTTACTGCCCAGGTGGCTGTCAAATTCTGAGTCAGTCTAGAATTGGACTTTGGCCCACACAAAGGGTCTTTCATACTGGTACATAATTATATTAACAACAATAATAACATTTACAAATAGCACTTTACAGTTTGCAAAGCACTTTATAAATATCTCATTTTTCTTATTCTCACGATAACCCTGGGAGGTAGGTGTTGCTGTTATCCCTATTTTACAGGAGAAGAAACTGAGGCAGGCAGAGATTAAGTAACTTGCCCACAGTCAGACACCTAGTAAGTATCTGAGGCAGGATTTGACCTCAGGTCTTCTTGACTCCCAGCCCAGCTCTCTATCCATTGTTTAGCTAGCACATAGCCTAAAATACTGTTTCCTAAGGTGTGACAGCCCATTTTCATTCATTCTTTCATTCAATGAATTAATATTCACTGAACATTGAACACATGAAGGTCCTAGTATTTGCCTAACCCCTATGAGGTTAGGGAGGAAGGTACACAAAAAAGACAGAATTCCTGCCCTCAGGACACTCAATCTTTGCCATGACGTTGCCTGAGTTTGCCCCTACAAAGGCTCTTTCCCATCCATTATTTCATCTGAGTCTCGTGACAAATCCCGATGAGACAGGAAGTTTGGGTTTTTCTACCCCACTTTACAGATGAGGAAACAGAGGCCCAGAGAGCAGAAGTGACTTTCTCAAAGTTGCATACTGACCTAAGATTGGAACACCTACTCTTGAATCTCCTTTCTAAGGATCCCTGTACCAATCTCTCTACTCAAGTTTGGCTTCCTGGCCTTCCTCTGGATCTGCCTGAGAAGAAAGAAATAGGGAGACATCATGACAGGGAGGCATATTTCTGCTCTTTTCCAACAGCTACCTTGATTTCATTGTGTATGCATGTGTGTATGTGTGTATACATGTGTGTATGTGTGTATGTGTGTATGTATATGCATGTGTGTGACACGCATGTGTATGTAAATGTTTATACAAAAATTTATAAATATCATGGTATAGTAAATAGAGAACCAGCCTTGGAGCCTGGAAGATCTTGGTTCAAGATGTTCTTAATGTAAGAAAGATGTTCCTAACTAACAATCAGGACTGTCGAGAAATAGAAAGGATTGCCTCAAGAGATAATGAGCTCTCCATCACCAGACATATTCAAGAAGAAGTCGTACAAACACCTGCCAATGATGTTGTCAGGGTTCCTATGTGGAATGGAAGGTTGTGCCATGATATCTGAGATCACAAGGATGGCATCCACACTTCCCAGTTCTCAAGTCCACCATGGTTTACTCCACCCCAAGAGGATATACATCACCTAGCTTATTATTGCCGATTGACTAGACGCTGGCATCAGTTAAGCCTCCCATTGATCTTTAGAATGTCCCCAGAAGGCTTGGGATACTTTCTTCAGTACGTCTTGTCAAGGATCTGAGACTGTGGCTATATGGAAATTCTTGTTGTTCAGTCATTTTTCAGTTGTATCCTCTATGGGGTTTTCTTGGCAGAGATACTGGAGTGGTTTGTCATTTCCTTCTCCAGCTCATTTGACAGATGAGGAAACCGAGACAAAAAGGGTTAAGTGACTTGCCCAGAGTCATGCAGCTAGTAAGTGTCTGAGGCCAGATTTGAACTCGGAAAAATGAGTCTTCCTGGCTCCAGGCCCAGCGCTCTATCCATTGCAATGCCACTTAGCTGCCCCAGTGAAATGGGAACCTTCTACCAATTGCAACTTGTCTATAATTCACTAGTTAAGTCTTAAGAGAGTCACTTCAGGAAGATTAAGTAACTTGTCCACGATCACACCACTAACAAGTATCAGGAACATGACTAAAACTCAAGCCTTTCTGACTCCAAGTCCAGAATTCTCTCAACCACATGACTCTCTTAGAACACATCATCTTTGATTTGTTCCAGCTACGGAAGCCAAAGTCATTTACTGAAGGTCACATTGCCAGCACTGGAACCAGAATCAGAACCCTGGTCTTGAGACACCCAGGCCAGGGTCCCATTTATCCACAATCCTGTTACAAAATACTCAGACTGACGGCCATGTATCATCCTCCCAGAGACAGGCTGCCTGGCTGTGGTCCCAGCTGGCTGACAATGCCTGGGCTTCGTTACCAGCTGAGAAATAGCAGAAAATATCATTTCTCTTGGGGATCAAAGAAAAGGACATTATACTCTCCCCCAAAAAAATGAAGGATGAGAAGGATCCGTATGCTTTATTTATTAAGTAAAATATCCTCCTAGAGTCAGCATGATGGAAGAGAAGGAGCCCTGGGCTGGAATTCAGGGCATCTGGGCTCTTGTCAAGGCTGAGCCCCTGGACACAGCCTCTTTTAGGACCCCAGTTTCTTCTTCTGAAAAATAAGAAATGGCTTCTAAGTTCTCTACCAGCCCTGCCTTTGTATGATGAGCTACTTTGACAGTGAAATCTCCTTTCAACTTGACCCCTTCCTATCCATCTGATATTCTTTTTTTTAGCTATTATTATTTTTAGGCAATTGGGGTTAAGTGACTTGCCAGGGTCACACAGCTAGTAAGTGTCTAGTGTTTGGTCTGAGGCCAATTTGAACTCGGGTCCTCCTGACTTCAGGGCCAGTGCTCTATCCGCTGCGCCACCTCGCTACTCCTTCCATCTTATATTCTTACACACTGGTCTCTTCTTCACCTTCCAGAATCCAGTCATATTGGCCTACTCATTAGTCCATATACACAACAGGCCATCTCCTTTCTCCATGCTTTTGCATTATCTTTCCTCCATACTTGGCATGCAGGCCTTCCTCACACCTCTAGGTTCCCTGATTTCCTTCAAAAGTCAACTCAAGTTCTACCTTCTACACTGGAGCTTTTGCCGATCACTCTCAGTTGAACTAACCCTCTGGATGTCACTTCCACAGAAGCATTGTCTCTCTTGAGGCCACGACACACATGCACACAACCCAATTTCTATCTCCTCTTTATGGGTTGTCATCTCCTACTAGAATACAATCTCCTTGAAGGTAAGGAATACCTTGTTGGCTTATATTTGTATCCTCAGCACTTAGCATAGTACCTGGCACACAGTAGGCACTTAATAAATGTGCTATTTATCTAGTTATCTATCCATCTATCTATCTATCCATCTATTCATTTATCTATCTATCCATTTTATCTATCTATACATCTACCCACCTATCTATGCATGCATGCATGAATCTATCTATCTGATTGCCTCAGCTGCACTCCTTTCCAAAGCTACTTTGCATTAATTTTGTACATATCATGTATATATACTTATGAGAAGTATCATGGCCTAGGAAATAGAGAGTTGGCTTTGGAGCCTGGAAGACCTAGGCTCAAACCCCCACCTCTGATGCCTACTGGCTAAGTCACTTAATCTCTCAGCATTCCAGGCAACTCTCTAAGACTGTAAATTGCAGAAAATGTGCTGACCTTCCTCGGTAGAGGAAGTGTCCTCATCCAGGGATCACAATACCAATAAAATCATGGGCCAGTCCAAGGAAGGCAGAAGCCATTTCGCTTTTGTCTTCGTACTCCCCACAGGGTTGAACTCGGTGCCCAGACCACAATAAGTACTTCATAAATCCTTGTTGATTGATAGACGGTCTTGGGCAGTCTCGATGTCCACTTGTCAGGCCGGCTGTAGAGGGGATTCTCACTTGGGTTATGGCTGCACTAACTGGCCAGTGAGGTTCCTGCCTGCTCTGAGAGTCCATAGTTCAGTAATATTACACTACATGACTGAGCTCTCCCAGAGAGTAATGGCCCGTGTACTCAGGGAGCCTGGTGGAGTGAGACGGGGTGACTTGGCATGAAAGATAGAGCTACTCTTGCAGAGGGGTTGGGAGACTGTTCCGCTCGAGTCTCACTTCCCACTCCCCTCCAAGCTCTGTTGTGCTGTAGCTCATTAATCCTGGCTAATATCCCCCTGGCTTTTAGGATTGGGACTTCTTCCATACGTCGCTATTTCTCTAAGACCACCAAAATTTCAGTCACCTCAATGCTGGCTTCCCTTTAGCGCAACTGAACCAAACATGGGTTCTAGCAATAAGTTGCTATTGGTGAATGGGTACCAATACACATTGATATGTAAATGATAAAGGTCTCAGAGAATCAGAACCAGGCCAGAACCAGGAACCCTGAGAAGTTCTTGAGCAGGGGACCCTACTTAAGATCCTCTAAAGTGGCCCTGTGAACTGAGAAATACCATCACTCCCGATTACGCTAATCTCTGTTCTCGGTTATTGTTGTTCAATTGTGTCTGGCTCTTCATGACACCATTTGGTGTTTTCTTGGCAAGGATACTGAAGTGGTTTGCCATTTCCTTCTCCAACGGATTAAGGGAAATAGAAGTTAAGTGACTTGTCCAGGGTCACACAGCTAGTAAGTGTCTGAGGCTGGATTTGAACTCTGGTGGTATTAACTCTAGGCTCAGCATTCTACCCACTGAGCCATCTAACTGCCTCCTAGGTAAACAGAGGTTAAATGCCCAAGGTAAGACAGCTAATATCTGAGGCTGGATCTGAACTCAGATCTGACTCCAGGACCAGCACTCTATCCACTGAGCCACCTAGCTGCCTCTGCTCTTTTCCTTCTACAAGATACCAGTGGTTCCCATGTGATTCATTAGTCATAGAAGCAAGAGATTATGTATAAAGGCAACCAGGTAACACAGTGTATAGAGTGCCAGGCCTCCAGTCAGAAAGACTTGAGTTCAAATCCAGACTCAGACACTTACTAGCTGTGTAACCCTGGAAAAATCAACCTCTGTCTGCCTCAACTTCCTCATCTGTAAAATGGGGATAATAATGGCACCTTCTTCCCAGAATTGTAGTGAAGATAAAATGAGACAACATTAGTACATCACTTTGGGAACCTTAAAACACTAAATAAATACTAGCTGAAAGGAGTTTCAGAGAAGATCTCAGCCAACCCTTCATTTTACACATAAAGAGATTCAATAAGGATTCAAGGCCAGAGACTTTGAGAAATCTGTCTCCTGCTCAGTCTCAGCCTGCTCTGCCCTTTTCCTCCCCTTCCAAACTACAGCTCTTTAGGATTCCTCTCACCAGGATCCTTTCTCCATTAGCCTTTCCTAGTACCGGGAGAGGGTCAGAATACTAAGTATATTCTGACTTCCCTGGGCCCTCCCTCATCCCCTGAGCCTTAGACCATAGTGAATAAGGCTGGGGAAGGGGGACACTTTAGACACTCCAGAGCTGAAAGTCACTGCAGTGGTCTGTGATCCTTATTATTCATTTTGAACATATTTAGGACATTATCATTATTATTATAATTACTATTGTTAGTGTTAGCAAGGTGGTGCAGTGGATAGAGTCCCAGGCCTGGACTCATCTTTCTGAGTTCAAGTCTGGCCTCAGACACTTACTAGCTGTGTGACCCTGGGCAAGTCACTTAACCCTGTTTGCCTCAGTTTCTTCATCTGTAAAAAGAGAAAATGGCAAGCTGCTCCAATGTCTTTTCTGAGAAAACTCCAACTGAAAATACTCAACAACAATAACATTATTAGTATTATATGTATGTGTTGTTTCTCCCATTATACTGTAAGTTTCTTGAGGGCAAAGACTGACCACTTTTGTGGTCACTTAGTAGAGTGATTGGCCTTTAGTGAGCAATTAATAAGGGCTTATGGATAGATGGATGGATAGATGGAATGCAATACATTACCTCCCAAAGTTTACAGGAAGGGACATTTCTTTGTAAGACAGTCCTGAGGAAGTGGAAGCAGGAACTAGGAAAAACAGGAATATGGGTGCCAGACCTTGACCTCCCCGGACAACCATGTCACACTTCCGCTTCCCACATTAGAAAAGGACCTCAGACGTCATCTAATCTATGAGTTTGCAGTCACTAGAACCCCCAGGTCTTTTGCAAATGAAAAAGCAAACCGAAGTTCAGGCCAGAGAAATGGAAGAAAGGATGGAAACATACATTTATTAAATGCCTACTTTGTGGCAGGAGATGTGCTCAGCACTATACAAATGTTATGTCGTTTAATCCACATAATAATCCTACTATTATTATCCCTATTTTACAGTTGAGGAAACTGAGGCAGACAAGTGTTCAGTGACCTGCCCAGGGTCATACAACTAGTAAGTGTCTGAGGCCAGATTTGAATTCAGATCTTCCTGACTCCAGATCTGACACTCTATCCATTATAATACCTGGCTCTCTCTAGAAGCAGAAGAGCAGAAGTCAAACTTGATGATACTTACTACCTGTATGACTTTGAGTCAGTCATTTCACTTCCCCTCTCCCTAGGGGCCAGAGTACTGCCCCATAAACTCAAGCCCTATGAATGACTCCCCACTGCTCAATGCCAGGTGCCTGCCTAGACTTCTCTTTGCTGTCCTGGACCAGATTCCTTCTACAGGAAGCCTTTCCTGATTCTCCGAGTTGTTAATGATTTCTCCTCTTCAAATCATCCATATACTTAGGGATTTACACATTATACCCAAAGAGAATCTTGAGGATGGGGACAATTTTTTGTGGCTAGCACAGTGACTTACATGTGGTAGGTGCTTAATAAATGCTTGTTGGATTGGATTGAATTGAGCTCCACATATATTCCATCCACCTGTCCAGAGTCTTTCCTATTGCCTTCTTCTGGAACCCTCTGGCTTGCCTGTCCTACCTCAGTAGGTCTGTCCCCTCTCTGCATCCCACCAGAACAACCTCTTTCTCCAAGTTTTAGACTTGGTTCTCCTTTTGCGTTGAAGGAGTGACAGAGAGGAGGGAAGAAAGGTGATTCTGGGGCCAGGGGTGCTGAGGAGATGGAGCCTTATCCTCATTCTCCTCCCTGAACTAGTTGGATGGTTCTTTAGAAATGCAAAAGCCTCTTGGTCCATGTTTTTACATTTGCATTTCCCTTCCCACCTCAGCCCTCCCTCTGTCTCTCTCTGTCTTCCTCCCTCTCTCCATCTCTGACTCTGTCTCTCTCTGACTCTCTCTCTGACTCTGTCTCTGTCTCTCTGTCTCTGACTCTGTCTCTGTCTCTCTGTCTCTGTCTCTCTCTGTCTCCCTCTCACTCTTCTCTCCCTTCCTCCTTCCCTCCTTCATTCTACTGATGCAGTCATCTTTCTCACCTGTACTCCCAAATTCCTTTCCAAAGCAGCAATGCTTAAATGTCTCCAATAATTACGTGACAGACATCTGAAAATCCCCTTGGGAGGAAGGCCCCAGCCCTGGTCTTTGGTGCTGGTGAGAGTGATGAGGGAATGTTTGTTTAGTAGATATAGGATCTACATTAAAGAATCTTGAACTAGAATGTATTCCTGGAACAATATGGTGGCTGGCCAGCCCAATGTGGTTGGGACCAGGGTGAGAATCTAGCTAACTGAAAATGGGGAACAGATTTCTGATTAATCCCAGAGGCTGTGGCAGCTGCCATAACCACCTCTAGGAAAAAAAAAATCTTGGACTGAGACTCTGAACTCTGGCCCTGGCTACTTGTTCTAATCCCAATCTCTGTCTCAGGATGAGAGTACTTGGACTAAGCAACATGACAAAATTACAGAAGAGAACACCATCACCACTACCCTCCTTTAGAGAAAGGATCAAGTAAGGCAGGGAGAATAGAGGAATGGAGAAATCCCAAAGAAAGTGTCCTCAATTTTTGCAAGGCACTCATTTCTTCATGTTTATCTGCATGTCTCCCTTCCCCATTCTCAGCATCACTAATATCCAATGATTTTGTGTCGGAATCACAGAATCTCAGGGAGGTAAGGAACATTAGAGATCTTCATTCATTACAAGATGAAATTCAATGGGATTACATGTAAACTCTTCATTTAGATGACCCCTCTAAAATCAATTTTATCAATATAAAATGGAGAAGTTTATTATTCGACAGCAGTTTTTTTTTCCTGAAAAGGATCTGGGGGTTTTAGTGGACTGAAAATTCAGGATGAGTCAGTAGTGAAATATGGCAGGATTTTTTGTTTTTTCTTTAAGCTAATGCATTCTAGGGTTTCAATAAAAGACATATGGCTTTCAAGAACAGGAAGGTGATAGTCCTGTGGTAGTTAGCCCTTATCAGACTTCATCCAGAGTATTATGTTCAGTTATGAAGATATTGGTAAGCCAGAAAGAAGGCACACCTACAATGTGGGAAAGCTAGGGATGGCAGGTCTCTGAAGCTCCATGATTCTGAGCTATGGTGGAATATGCAGATGGGTTGTCTTCACTAAGTCTGGTATTAAGAGAGCCAGCCACCACAGAGCTGAGTGCCACCAGGTTACCTAAGAAGAGGTGAATAGAACCAGTTCAGAAATGGAGCAAGTCAAAGCTCCTGTGATGATTACTAGTAAGACTAAGCCTAGGAGTGGTCCCTGCTTTTTGAGCCTGAGTGAGGTGAAGAAACTGAGCCCCAAAAGGAAGTAATCAGATGGAAGGCAACCAGGAGGGTGATGGCTATTGAACTAAGTCCACATGATATGAAGATCCATTTAAAGAAGTGAGTGTATTTAGCCTGGGGAGAAGAAGACTCCAGGGGCCGTGATAGCAGTCTTGAAATATTGGAAGGGGTATCATATAGAAGAGGGACTAGATTTGTCCCGTCTGGCCCCAGAGTGATGGGTACAAGCAGCAAAGGGAATTTAGACTTGACCAGGAGAAACTTTCTAACAAGGAGAGCTGTCCCACGATGGAACGGCTGCCCAGAGAGAGTAGGTTCTCCCACATTTGTTACTGTTCATTCATTTTCAGCAGTGTCTGACTCTTCATGACCCCATTTGTGGTTTTCTTGGCAAAGATACAGGAGTGGTTTGCCATTTCCTTCTCCAGCTCCTTTTAGACATGAGGAACTGAGGCAAACAGGGTCAAGTGATTTCCCCAGGGTCACACAGCTAGTAAGTGTCTGAGTCCTGATTTGAATTCAGGTCTTCCTGATTCCCGGCCCAGCACTCTATCCACTATGCCACCTAGCATTGGAGGTCTTCAAGTTGAGGTTTGACGTCCATGTGTTTGGGTACATTGCAATGGGGATACCTTTCCTGTAAGGGTGGGACTAGATCATCACTGAGGTCCCTTCCAACTCTTAATCTCTAATTCTTTGATCTAATTACAAACTCAGAGTTTTCTAGAACTATAGAACGCCTTAGAGATGATCTAGGCCAGTGATGTCAAACTCTATAAAATATAAACAGATGCCTGTGGACCATATATTGACTAAAAAACCACGAATTAGCATCATCCACATTGTATTATATTTTTATTTATTTTGTTAAACATTTCCCAAATACATTTTTACCTAATTTGGACCATGTTTGGGAGTTTTGTGGGTTAGGACCATGAGTTTGCTACCTCTGCTCTAGTCCAATATTCTCATTTTATAGAGAAAAAAAACAAACAGAGGCTTAAAAAATAGAAGTGATTTACCCAAAGTAGATTTAGTGGCAGAGCTAGGATTCAGACCCAGGTCTTCTGACTCCTAATCCAGGGATCTTTTCACCAATCAACAACCCTTTCATTTTACAAATAAGGAAACTGAGGCCCAGGGAGGGGTAATCACTTGCCCAAAGCCACACAGCTAATTAGTGGCAAAGCCAAGGATTGGATCAGGTTTTCCCAATCCTTCCCAAAACTTTTGATTGAAGTTATTTCCATGACTTGGGTACCCCTGGGTCAATAGTCAGGAAGGGAAGAAGAAAAATTAGAAGCTGCTTCATGGGCAGGTGGAAGCTATTGGGAAACAGATTGAAGTATTTTTTCAATATCTTTCACCTGTCTCTAGCTGTGATCCAACTCCTTTGGATGGTCTATGCTCACTAGGGATGTCTCCATGGTGTTTGCTCTTCCAGCTAGTGTCCCATGCACCAGGCCCATCTTTTTGTCTCCAAAGCTTCCTCTTTGCCTCCAAACTGACCCTTCTCTGGCCCAGCCCCACCCAAAGATGCTCAGAGCTAATAATGACTTCCTGGGACAACACACACACACACACACACACACACACACACACACACAGACACCTTTTAAACCCCATGAGAGTTGAAAAAATTTTGGATCCCTGTACCCACCAAAATGGCCCCAGGCTTGCCTCTACTTGTCCACCTTTCAACAAGGTGTTCTTGAATGAAACATTCAGGCCTTGGCTAGAGGTTTTTTGCTCATATAAATGAGATACCCTGTATCCTCCAGGACCTAAAGCACCCTGGGGCTCCCTGGGATCTGAGAATTTCCCCCTTGGCTTCCATCACTCCAACCCCAGGGCTTCAGTGAGGGGGCAGAGGAACAGCATGGTAACCAACACTTTGGCAGGAAGTCTCCAGCCATCTTGCCATGCTAAATGCCATCCTTCTCCACTTTCAGGAGTAACCTTTTCAAGCTTTCTCCTCTTGCTTTGGTATTTAGCAAGAGGCCTTGGGTCTCAGAGAGGAAGTAAATTGAATACTTATTTGTGGATCTTCAGAAAGAGTAGCCCCAAAGGGAAAGAACAGAAAGGAATACCTTATGTTTCCCTCCCGCGCACATACACACACACACACACACACACACACACACACACACACACGCACACACACACACAACTCCTCAGGGACTCTTGAGCCTGAGGGGACAGAGACAGACTGATGCTCACCTGCCCGCTGTCACTCAGTCTTCAAGGTCACTTTTGTGTGCATTTTGTTTGTTGCGTCTGTGTGTAAACATTCTGTGTGCAAGTGTACGCAAGCATCATCCTCGTCATTTATTAGGCACCTCTATATGCCAGATGCCATTCTAGCTGCTAAGGATATATAGACAAAAATAAAAGTCTCTACCCTCCCACTGGGAGAAAGTAATATGTACCCAGATAAGTAAGTACAACCAATTTGGGGGAGAAGGCACTAACAACTAAGGGAATTCAGAAGAGCTTCCTGAGGGAGGTGGCACTTAGACTAAGCCTTGAAGAGAGTTAAGGATTTCGAGAGCCATTGAAGGGAAAGAAGAGCATTCCAGTTATGGAAACAGCCCATGCAAAGGTATGGAGGCTGGACATTAACGTAGCACTTTAATGTCTGCAAACGTCTTGATAGACAACACCTCATGTGGTCTTCACAACAGCCATATGAGATAGGTATTGTAATTGTTTTTATGCCCATTTTACAGATGAGCAAACGAAGGATTTGAGAGTTAATGACTTGCCCATCCCCCTCTCTCATTGGTGAGCTCTGTCTTGGAGAGAGAGCTGAGTCATCCATGCTTCATTCTCCTTCCAGTTATGCCTCAACATGAGTACCTTCATCCCACCCTTTTCAGCTCCCTTTTATATGTTGTCTTCTCCCATTAGAATGTAAGCTTCTGGAGGGAAGGATTATTTCCACACGTATCCCTTTGTATTTGTATCCCTAACACTTAGCACAGTGCCTGGCACGCCACAAGCACTTACTAAAAATATATCACCTGCCTACCTTCAATTGTGAATTCAATTATATTTAATATAATATAATATATTATAATATTATTATATTGATTATATATTAATATATTATATTAATATATAATAGAATATATATAATTCAATATACTGAATTATATTGCTATGTTCAAAAATACATCACCTGCCTACCTTCAATTGTGAATTCAATTATATATAATATAATATATTATGGTAATTATATACTAATATGTAATTCAATATATTGAATTATATTGATATATTCAAAAATATATCACCTGCCTACCTTCAATTGCCTACCTTCATAGTCACAACTGATAGCAAAGGCAAGGTATGTGTACATACATAAATGTGTATCTGTGTGTGTCTATTATGTGCCTCCATGTGTTTCTGCTACATGCCTACACATGTGTCCATGTGGATGTGTGTGGGCATTCCTGTCTATGGGAGTGTGTCTGCATATGTGTCTGGAGAGCCATTACCATCATCCAGTCTTCAAGGAACAGTGGGCCTGTGCCATCTTTGGTCTCCCTCCCCTTTTCCCTGATGGAACTTTTCTAAAAACCCTTTCTGTTATCCTCAACATTCATCACCAGTATCAGCTCACCCTGAGCTTTAGCAGTCTCGGCACTGGTCTTATGAAACCACGCTACCTTTTTGTATTCATCTTTCATGACCTGCCCTCACTTTCCTCTTAGAGATGTGTCTTTTTCCTCCTCATCCAAATAATTTTTTGTTGGTGCCTTCAGAATTTCATTCTGGACAGCAGCCCAACCCTCTCACACAGACTTTCTCTATATAATTTTATACCATTGGCTCCTACCTAGCCATTTTCTAAAGCTTCTGAAATTCAATTGCCAAAACTCTAAAGTGAGTACCAAATTATCCCGGGTTTTCCACACACCTTTATCATAGAGTGGTCACATTCCCCCAAGGTCCCCATCACTGCTCCCTCAGCAACCAGGTCCTCCTTGCTACTCAAAACTATTAGTTCTTCTTATTGGAAGACTGGTGCTGAAGACTGAAATTGACATTAACACAAGAATGTTTCAACAGCAAAATGGCTCAGTGGATAGAGCACTGGTCAGGAGATGGGAAGACCTACGTTCAAATCCAGCCTCAGACATTTACTAGTTGTGTCACCCTGGACAAGTCACTTCAATTCTATGTGCCTCAGATTCTTCATCTGTAAAATGGGAATAATAATAGCCCCTATCTCCCAGGGTTGTTGTGAGGATCAAATGAGATAATAACTGTAAAGCACTTAGCACAGTGCCTAGCACATAGTAGGCATTATGTAAATGTTAGCTGTTATTAGTAGAAAGAGAGCTCCAAAGGATGTCTATATTGTTGAAGCCCCCTCACCCCATTACTTCTATGTTGTGCCTCGATGATGGCTTTGTGATCTTTTCCCTTAGCTTATCACTTGATGCCTCCTTTAGTCTGGGTGGTTTGTAGTATAAACCATCGTAATATTGTTTCTTACAATCATCATTTCCAGGATCAAAACTCTAGAGCTAGAAAGGACCTCAGAGGCAGTTAGGTGGCACAGTGGATAGAATTCTGGGCCTAGAGTTAGGAAGATCTGAGTGAAAATCCAGCCTTAGACACTTCCTAACTATGTGAGACCCTGGGCAAGTTGACAGGGAGGGAAGCTCAGTTTCTTCATCAGTAAAATAGGAGAATTACATTTATAGTGGCAAACAGTGGGAGTTTGTGAGGAAATCTGTCTGTCTACTTTAGTTTTCTCATCTACAAAATGGGGATAATGCACCTACCTCCCAAGGTTGTTGTGAGATTTAAATGAAAGTATGTAAAGCTCTATAGAAATGCCATTGTCATAGTAGTAGTAGTAGTAGTACTGATAGTGGTATCTCCTAGGCTTATTGTGAGGATAAAATTAGATAATTTTTGTAAAGCCTTTGCAATTCTTAAAGCTGTATAGAAATGCTAGCTAGCAGTAGCAGCAGTAACAGCAGTAGTTGTGGTAATATCTCTTAGGCTTGTTGTGAGGATAAAATGAGATCGTATTTGTAAAGCACTTTACACACCTTGCTATATAAACACTAGTTATTAATCTACCCCTCATTTTGCAGATGTGGAAACTGAAGCCTAGTCATGTTAAGTGACTTCCCTGAGGTCACTTAGGTAGTAATCAACAGAGGTCAGATTTGAACCCAGGTCCACTAAACCTTCCTGTTGATCCTCACCCAAATGCTCTCCACTGTGCCTTCCCTTCAGATTCCTGGATTTCCTCCCATGAGAACATCTCCTTAATATTCAAGAAAACCCAAGTGTTGCCACAATGTCGTGTCAAGTTCCTTGGGCCTGGCATCAGGAGAGACCTTGGTTTGAATCTCAACTTTAATATATTCTGTGCCTCACTGGTCTGTTGTGACAAAAACATTTTATAAAACCTCAAAGGGCTCTCTCTCTGTGAGCTGTCCTTTCTCAGCCACCTCCTTTTAAATCTAGTCTCTTCCTTGAGAATGCGGTTGACCTTTCCAGATCCAAATTCCAGGCATGAGTCTCTTGTCTTGTCAAGTCTGAGTGACACCTGGGGCAGTCAGACTTCCCTTCTTATGGTAGGATCTCTAGTTCACCCTGTTCATTGTCTAGTCTTTGTACATTTGTATGTATACATTTGAGATCATGATTCTCAATCCTTGGGTCTCCTCTTATATAGTATTTCCTGTTCTCTACTTTAACCCAATATGGTTTTTCTTGTTTGGAATTTGATTAGCACATACATGCATTAAATGTACAATTATGTATCTATTTTAGGTAACATTATATTATATAATTATATTCTATTTAATATTTAATTGTAAAGCATATATTATACATAATATGTATTAATGTATATTATATAATGTATTATATGTTATACATACACATAATGTATGTAGTATTGTATAATGTATATTAATTTATAATTGTAAGTATGGGCTCTAAGCTCTGAGTTAGACTGGGCTCATTTCTGGGCTGGACTGGCCTCTGAGCTTTGGGCCTTGAATTCTGGGAACTGAACTAATCTAGCCTAGACACAGGTTTAAGTTCTGAGTTCTGGGATCTCTGGGTTCCAGGCTAGTTAGTACCTGGGTTCTAGGGTAAACTCTGAGGTATGAGCTGGGCTGCCTAGACTCTGAGCTCTGAGTTTGGGGCTGGGCTCTCTGGCATCTCTGGATTCTGGGCTCAGCTCTGAGCTCTAGGCTGGGCTCTGGGTTCTAGACTATAACTAGGCTACACTTCCTGGATTCTAGACTTAGGACGGGTTCTCAGCTTAACTGAGCTCTGAGCTCTTTGGCATCTCTAGGCTCTTGGCTATAAGCTGGGCTCTGGGTTTAGCGAATAGAGTACTGGGCCTGGAGTCAGGAAGACTCATCTTCCTGAGTTCAAATCTGGCCACAGACACCTTACTAGCTATGTGACCCTGAGCAAGTCACTTAATCCTGTTTGCCTCAGTTTCCTCATCTGTAAAATGAGATGGAGAAAGAAATGGCAAGCCACTCCAGTATCTTTGCCAAGAAAACCCCAAAACAGGGTCATGAAGAGTCAGACACAATTGAAGATGACTGAACAGTAACAGGCTGCCTACACTCTGGGTTTAGCTCTGGGTTCTTCATTGAGCTGAGCTCTGAGTCCTAGATTTTGTGCTGAGTTGCCCTGTCTTATGAAGAAAAGGTTTGTGGAGCATATATGCATATCAAACAAGATCTTGAATATCTTGAAGAAATGTCTGCTGGCCAGGCTTTTGCACAGCTCCCAGTAACTGCCAATTATGAAGGTGTCTTTTCTGCTTGTGAAAGCAGGCTTACAAGATCCAGCGGCAGAAACAGTGACAGCTATGAGCCCCAGGGTCTCTGCACATTCTCTGAACCATGGACTCAGAGGCCCAGAGACTTTGAGAGAAGGATAGGACGTAAGATGCCATCTATTTCTGCGCAGTAAGAAAACTGTATTTCTCTAGCCATGTCTCATACCCTGAGCCTCTTCTCCAATTCATAGGATTTAGAGCTGGAAGGAACTTTCAAATATAAAAATATCAGAACAGAGGATGTCAGAACTAAAAGAACCCATAAAACATAGAACCTCAGAGGCAGAAGGGGCAATGGAATACAGAATGTTAAAACACAAGTAGAATGTTGGGATATAGAATGTCAGAACTGGCAGGAATCTTAGGGGTCACCTGCCCCAATCCCTTCATCTTACAAAGGAGGAAACTGAGGCCCAGAAAGGCGATCACCTAAGAAAGAAGATATTGAGATGCCAAATCCACATCTTTTGACTCTAAATCCAGCCAGGGTTCTTTCCACCAGACCTCAGTTACTGTCCTTCCCATCTCCCCTCCTTACTCCCTTTCCAATAATCAACATGTTCTAAGGATATCTCAGGAGGAGTCTGCTAAATGGGGATGTAGGCAGTTCAAATCCAGGAAGCCACCCTAGAGGAGGTAGCCATGTGACATTTTTCAGTATGGCAATGGAAAATGAGAGGCAAGCAGCAGTGAAGCTACAATGCTCACTCTCACCATTGAAAGAAGAATTAGACTTTTTTCTGCTTGGCCCCGAAGATTCAACCAGGAGTAATGGAAGGGAATGGAAAATAGGAAGATTTAGTTTTGATAAGAAGAAGAACTTTGCTATGATAAGAACTCTCCAAAAGTGGTACAAGCTGCCTTGATAGATAGTGAGTTCCCAGTCACTAGAAGTATCCAAATGGAGACCATATGACCACTTGGAAATGCTGCAGAGGCTGGTTCCCCTGTCGTTAGTGTCCCCTTTCCAAATGACTTTTTTATTTACTTTGCATTTATTTCATATTTACCTACTAGCTGTATAACACTGGGAAAGTCACTTAACCTCTGTCTGCCTCAGCTTCCTCAACTGTAAAATGGAGATAATAATAGCACCAATCTCACAGGGTTATTGTAAGAATCAAATGAGATAATATTTGTAAGGCACTTAGCACAGTGCCTGGCACATAGTAGGTACTTAATAAATAATAAATGCCTGTTTCCTTCCTTATTAGTATAAATTTTGTTCTCCCCAGTAGAAAGTGACCTCTTTGAGGGCAGAGACTCCTCCATAAGTTTTGTATCCCTAACGTCCCAGGCCCATAGGAGGGAGGTATTTAACACATAGTGAATGAATGAGTGAGCGAATGAACGATTCCTGCTCAGGCATAACATTGACCAGGTGCTCTCTACAATCCCTCCCAGTTCTTGCCTGGATCTGATTTTTCTCAACCTAAAAAGTTTGGTCCCTGTGACTAACCTCTTCTGTAGGGGACTCACAGACCAGAAAACTCTTTGCAGTGACTTACAAAGGACATGCTGTAAAACTGTAGATTACAGGAGCTAGGACAGAGCTTAGGCCAGGGGTGGGGAACCTGTGGCCTCCAGGCCACTTGTGGCCCTCTAGGTCCTCAAGTGCAGCCCTTTGACTGAATACAAACCTCACAGAACAAATCCCCTTAATAAAAGGATTTGTTCTGTAAAACTTGGACTCAGTCAAAAGGCCACACCCAAGAACCTAGAAGGCCACATGTGGCCTCAAGGCTGCAGGTACCCCACCCCTACCTTAGGCCAATATCCTCATTTAGCAGATGAAGAGATTGAGAGAGGAAGGGGCTTCCCAAGGTCACACAATGATAGAGCCTGGTTAGAGCCCTGGATTCCTAGCCTAGAGCTCTTTACCCTACATGGTGCTGCCTTCCACCACCTCTGTCTCTGTCTGTCTCTGTCTCTGTCTCTCTGTCTCTCTCTTTCTTTCTCAACCTCTCTTCTCTCTCTTTCTGTCTCTGCTTCTCTGTCTATTTTTCTGTCTCTCTCTGTCTCTTTCTGTCTATCCTGTCTCTCTGTCTCTCTCTTTCTCTCTCTCCCTTTCCCTCTCTGCTCTCTCTTCTCTCTCACTTTGTCTTTCTCCCCTCCATTCCATTGGCAATAGAGTGATGGAGGTAAGGCCTGAGGGGCTGGGGGCCATCCATCACTCTGGGGAAAGAGCCACAAATACCAAGAACTCTCTCTGCACCTGTCACAGTCAAGGGTAAACTTGCCGCAGCCGTCAGAAGAAGCTGTTGAGATAATGCCTCCCCCCAGACAGTTGTGCTGGTTCAGTGTCTAATCAAATGACAAATATGTTGTCTAGTTAGCAATATCCACACTCTTGGAACCCAGGGAAAAGCAGCATCCTGCATGCAGGGCAGATTCATTTGTAAACTTTCCCCAAGACAAACTTTCCTTATTTGGAAACTTCAAGCTTAAGACCCAGGAATGTGGGGAAGTCTCATCAGCCTACTTGGCTCAGCAGAAGGATAGCTTATCAGAGGGGTAGCCCATGATACCAGTGGATAAGCAAAGGTACAGCCAGTTCATCAGACCAGCAGGCCAGCTCTGCCTCTCTCTTGGGCTATGAGGCCACCATTCATAAGACTCCTGGAAGATCCTTTCATTACTATTTGAATGTTTGTGTAAGGGAGTCTTCCCTTCTCCTCCCCACCTCACCAAGTAGACTGAGACCAGAGACCAAAACTTCTCTTGTATCCCCCATAATGTGAACATAGGCCAAAACCCCAGGAACTCCTTAGTAAGGACTTGATTTGAACGGAAGAAAGGTTGTCTTTGATTGGTCT